>NW_020664418.1:41538950-41656774 GCF_002925995.2 Terrapene triunguis | reverse complement strand
AAAAAAAACTTCAAAAGTTTTTTTTCTCTTACTTAATTGGCCTCTCAGAGTTGGTAAGACAACTCCCACCTGTTCATGCTCTCTGTATGTGTGTATATATATCTCCTCAATGTTTCACTCTATATGCATCCGAAGAAGTGGGTTGTAGCCCACGAAAGCTTATGCTCTAATAAATTTGTTAGTCTCTAAGGTGCCACAAGTACTCCTGTTCTTTTTGCGGATACAGACTAACACGGCTGCTACTCTGAAACCTAACTTTAGCAACGCAACCTCACGCCGGTGTGTGTAGTTGCCTGAGCTCCCTGCAGTGAAGCTGTGGTGAGAATTGGCTGGTCTCTGTGTGGCACAGCAGTGTGCTCCTCCAGTTCATTTCCCACGTTCAGATCGAAGACGGATAATGATGATGATAAAGCTATCCCAACCTGGGGCGGCTCATGCAATCGAACGAGAAGGGGCTTGGTGGAGATTTGTCATGCGCTGTTGGACGCATTCCAGCTGGCTTTGAAAGGGGTTGAACAAACAACGTGATTGTGATTTCGACACCGCGTGGACAAGGCATCACATTACAGAATCCAAAATCGGGCCCATCCCACTTGCATAAGGAAGTTTGCAGGACAATCACGGATTGTCACATGCGTGAGAGATTCCTACTACGGAACGGCTATAAGCACAGAGAGTCACCCAGAGAGTTCCTATGTCACCGTGACTCGGAGGATATATGGCAATGGGATTTCCCAGCTTCTTTATTATTTTGGGGCTAGATTGTGTGTAGCTATGCAGGGACCGATGCGTGAGCAATAAGCTCCCCCTCCTTGCACTGCTGTGCAAGATTCACACACAATAGCAGTCCCTGTGTTCGATGGAGTGCAAAGATTGTTCTTTCTCTTGTGCGTATGACTCTGAAAAGGGGGTGGCTACCATAGGCTAAGACCCCCCACACCTCCCTCACCAGCCAACGGAGTTGGGACGGCACAGTGAGGGGTACAGTCTGATCCACCCCTAGTGAATGGAGCAGTTTGTGCACCAGGGAGCAGCAGCGGTTGTGTTTGTGTCTCTGCAAGGGGCTGGGGCTCCAAAGCTCTTCTTCTTCTTAGTGCAAATTGGATGGTAGGCAGGACAAGAACTGAACTCGGCACAGGGCACTGAGGGAGAATTCCTCAGGGAGATTGTGGGGTTGGGAAGGGTCAGGCTGGTCTGGAAATAGGGACCAGGATTTAATTGTTGCTGTTACTATAGCTTTGAAATAGGGCGGCTGTATGACTGGCTGAATGATAAAGTCTTCCATCGGGGGGGTGGGGGGGAACAGTGGTAGGTAAGACAGGGCAATAATACAATGTGATCCAGGGACACCCTCTTTAAAAAAAAAAGGCAGAATGACCAGATTACATCACAGAGCATTTTAAACCTTTGGTGGGGAGACCTGAGATGGCCCCAGATCCAGTCATTTGATTTTTTTCCCCAGAGGATAATTAACACTATAAAATATAGATGGCTTGGTGCACCCCCACCTCCACCAGTGCCAGGGGCCCATCCCACGTCAATGATTGAAATGCTCTGATGCTGTCAGCTCAGCTCTTGCTTCTGCTGCCCGGATTATGCTCACTGCGGAGTTTTAAGGAAACATCTGAAAGTCCTCTAATTCATTGGTTTATTGAAAAGGATATAATTACCAATCCAAACTGTAACGTGTTTGATTCGCTACTAACCCTCTGAGGCACCTAGGTAGGTGGTGATGGTGGGGCGTTCGCTAACTGGTGATTACCAAATTAGTTGCATGATAAAACCTTTTTCAGTACACTTTTTACAAAAATAAAATGAGTCATGAGATGATCTTCTCCTCCAACACGCTGTAATTTTTATTAATTTAACTTATGCCACTTTATTAGAACAGAAAAAGAGCGAGCAAAGCACCTGTGTGCTTTTCAATTCACATTGCAAAAGGCGACAGCATTGAAAAGCAACTGGGAGAATTCTTGAATGTACCATAGTTATATTTTAAAATCCACATTAATTATAGATCCACTTATTCTTCGAAAAGACAGGAGCTACAGCAGTGCTGGGGGCGGGGGAGGGGTCATGTATAAATTGTCTCCCAAGGACCCCACTGAAATTTCCATAACATTCACCATATGACACTGATGTGTGAAAATTGACATGAAGATTTGAAAATTGGGACCGAGGGAGACCAAGCATAAAATAACTTCAATTTTGCGCTCCCTCTGTCTCTCAGAGGAATAGTGCAGCGGACTGACCAACACAACACAAACAAGCGAAGGGGAGAGAAAAAAAAACTACTCAGGGAGAAGGATAGGAGTTATTAAAGAGAAAACACACTCCTCACTCTCAGAGAGAAAGGATGATCAATGGATTTAGTCACAGAGAAATTCAAGCAGAAAATTGCTGCTGTTTTTTATCTGAGAGGCAGAAAGTTTAACCAAACCAGAATCCTCTCAACTCGGTGGAAGGCAAACAGTGGGGGAACTACCTGAATTCTGAAGCCCTAGGGAAGGAGGGGGAGAGGGGAAATGTATAATTTTGGGATAGCCAAGGATAGCCAAACAACTGCTGGGTAAAATCCTCAAACTCCAAAAGTCCTCAATCTGATAGAGTCTATAATTGGGTTTTGTGCATTTTCCCTCCCTGAGCCCCATCCTCAAAAGAAAGACTCCCTTTAATGATAAATTATTTTTCCCCTGATGATTTTAGAGTCATAGCCATGACTGGCTATTTTCCAAACTGGTTTATTTTATTGTCTACAATCAAATATGTGTTGCTTTCCCACTTTAGAATTTCCTGGTCCAATCTCTTCCACCTCCAGTGTCCGTGCCTTAGATAAGGGAATTTACCAAAATCCAGTGGCCAAAACTGAGATTCTGGTCTCATTACAGAATGAAGGCAAGTCACTTGACTGAACCTGGACCAAAAAAATAAAGAGCAGCTCTCCAAGATCCCTTCTGTAGCACAAGTAATAATGGATTAACCACATCTATTGCTTTGGGCTGAGACTAAAAGTTGTACCTTTTAGGGCAGGAAGCCGAAAACTTGCAATCAATAAGCGGGCTGGAACAATGGCAGGGAAATGGCAAACCGAGAATGTCACAAGTATGAAGAAGAACACACTGGACCATGTGCCCAAGAGATCAGGGGACCATCAGCAGGACCATGGCAAAACACAATGCTCAAATCAATCCAAAACTAACATTGAAAAACTTTATGAAGAATCATTTGTGGATCCTTTTTCTGCCACTCTTGTGACTTCTGAATGTTGTCCTTCATCTAGTGTTTCACTGGGCCCTTCAAATTCACAGGTTAATACATCACTGCAAAAAGAGAGGCATTTGGGGTTGGAGTCAATGAACTATGGGGGCAGTAGCAAAGCCTGAAGCACATCTCTTCCAGGTACATTTGCTCTTCATAGAAAAGGTCATCTAAACAGCCTTTCTAAGAGGTAGTAGGTGGTGGCTCATTCATCTAGGATTCAGGTTAGAAAGACATTGAATCCTTAGAAGAACAGGTTAAAGTCTTATCAGGGCCAGCTGAGCTGTTTCTTTATGAGCTCGACAGACTGAGTATCACGCAGTTCAGCACATGGATGTTTTCCTAATGAAACCGTAAAAGTCAAGATCTTGTCTGCTCTGAATGGACATGGCTTCCACGTCTGTGGACAAAAGTTCCCTTCCAAGTACCACTGTGCATTTTCCTGAGCACCAGGTGGTTGCTGCCTGCCTGCCTGCTTGCTCACCCACCCCAGAGACAGCTGCATTACCGTGGTACCATATGTAGACGTAGTTTTGCTCATGATGAAAGCCACTATATACATGTGCAGTACTATTGCCTTAAAAATCGGTACTCTTCAAGTTATTGTAAGAAAATGATGCACACTCCAAGGTCAGTCGTAGCAGGAGAGAATGTACTACACAGTACTGAACACTTCACTATCTCACCAGCGGATTTTTCCTTGGTCTGACTTACTTTATTTTATTTAGCTTTGTGGTGATTAGGTTCCTGATACTTGCTGATATGATGCTCTACAAGACATGCGCTGGATCTCATTTATTATGAAGTGAAGTATGTAATAGTGAAAAATAGTTACAGCAATTCCATCTTTCTCTAGGGTATCTCAGCACCACTATGGATGACTGCACACACAGCCAGCTCTGTAGAAACAAATGGAGAGGAAACGCAAGTGCAGTGTTTTAAGCTCCTATACACCTGTTGGATGACCAGGCTATGGCAGTCCCATCTTTAATCTAGAAATGCACTTGACCCAGAGGTCACTTTGTTGGTACCTGCCTGTGCTTCACAAAGATTTTAGCCTGGGAAATGTGTGCACAGGTGGAGAGATGATGGGACAGGGAACGGCTGGGACGGAAAGAGACTTCTCCATTTCACAGTCTGCTGGAAATATTTATCAAAAGCACCTAGAGGTATTTTAACCGCAGCCGGAGGAAAATGCCCCACAATCATTGCACAAACGAAAGCTGACTGCCCCAAACTCTGGACACCCTCTGCACATTAAAACTGCAGTCCATGAGAAATCCTTTAGGACCAGGGCAACAGTGATAATTCTCGGCGGAAGGCCTGGGCACTACAGGGTGACATGGAATGCAGGCTCATTCTAAACACCAGCACTGAGACCTATAGATTCACAGGGAATGCAGGGCTCATTCTAATCCAGGGGTCAGCAACCTTTGGCACGCGGCTCGCCAGGGTAAGCACCCTGGCGGGCTGGGCCAGTTTGTTTACCTGCCGCGTCCGCAGGTTCGGCCGATCGCGGCTCCCACTGCGGGAAGCGGCGCAGGTCGAGGGATGTGCTGGCCGCGGCTTCGCGCAGCCCCCATTGGCCTGGAGCGGCGAACCGCGGCCAGTGGGAGCAGCGATCGGCCGAACCTGCGGACGCGGCAGGTAAACAAACTGGCCCAGCCCGCCAGGGTGCTTACCCTGGCGAGCCGCGTGCCAAAGGTTGCCGACCCCTGTTCTAATCAATCATTGGCACTGGGCACTACAAAGTTTCTTCAAATTAAATTGTAAGGTCTTCAGGGCAGAGACTGTGTTTCTGAATATGTTTGCATAGTGCTCAGTACAATGGGGTCCAAATCCTGACTGAGGCCTTGGGGCACTCCACCAAAACAAACAAATAATAATAATAATGATTCTGGGGTTTATTTATTTGCCTTCTGCTTTTTGAACCTGCTGGGTGCACTCAGGACATCTTTTTGAGTTTTTCTATACAAATGAAAGCTGAGGGTCTCATGTAGTCATATGACTTCAGGAGCTGAGGCATGAACAACCAAATATCACAAGACTTGTGATGAAATGGCAAGACTTAACAACAGCTGTATTCATAATAGTATGATATACATTAAGCACATTCCTAAAAAGCAAGGGCACATTTTCTTACATTTCAGTGCACCTTTTCTAACATCTTGTTGCACTATATTAGCTATTGTTTAGCACTAGGTTTCTGTAATCAAGGTCTAATAGGAGCTGACCTCTATTTAAAAATCTAAATCCTTTTGTGCAATGCCCAGACATGACAAAATTGATTCTTAGATCCCTTATGCTGCTGTTAAGTTCAGTGAGGTTACACTTGATTTACACCATTGTGAGATCAGAATTAGGCCCAATTAGTATTTGCATTATTGCTTTTAACTAGCCAAAGATATATTTTAAGGATTTGTTCTCACAGTGGAAGGATAGCTTCTGTCCTGAGTTTTGTTTTAATGTTCATGTTTCAAATACAGATTAATGTACTTGAATTTATCAGCCTTAGATCCATCTTGGCTTTTGCATGATCTTTACAGTGTCTGTCTTCTAAAAGGTGCTTATTAAAAGATGAGCTTTCTTTATTTTTTAAATCATAGTCCAGATTGTATTGAGTACTTTAGAATATACATATAAAATGCTTCTGGCTGATTTCATGCAGTTTGGAAATATTAGTCGCTCTGTGAAGTCTGAGATGAAATATCCAAATACAAATGATCTTACCTACCTCAAAAAGATCTTCAGAAACCTGCTGCAGGAGTGGTTGGGGAGGAAAGATAACCTAGTCGTTAGGGGGAAGGATAGGACAGTCTCTGTGATTACCACCATAAAGAAGCATTGTCAAGGTTACTTTTAAATCCAGAGCAGTAGTAACAAATCAGTTTGTTGAGCATTTTGAACCAGAGATGTACTAAGTAAAAGACACAATCATCAGGCTACAGGTGCAGAATCATTAGCCATCAGCCTGAGCTACCAAGTTTGAAACTAGATCCAAACTTTCCCAGAGTTTGAGGTTGAGTGTATATTGGAATTTTGGTTGGCACTCGTCCTTACAGATGATCCAATATTGTAGTTATTTGATAAAGGAAAGGAGAGGAACCTCCAATCTACTTTCCCAAGCACTTGCTCAGAGAGAGTTTCCCATTTGGAAATACATGATAAATATGGATATGGCTGGGTGGTGTTAAATTGGGAAATGTGGATTAATATCAACAAGGTCTATGTTATTACAAAATCCCAATAAGTGTGTGGACACCTCCTGTTTGCAGACATCCAAAATTTCATGAGGACATTCCTGGTATCTCTACTCTTTAATTTTGTTTGGTTTCATTGTTAAATGGGAATATCATTCTGGCAACACTGTCACACATCTTTTCACCAACCGTCTTTAATTAACTGAAAGATTATGGGAATACTTCCACAAATTAGGTGCATAGATTCCCAGGCCAAAAGGGACCATTGTGATCATCTTAGTCTAACTTCCTGTATAACACAGGCCATAGAACTTCCCCAAAATAATTCCTAGACCAGATCTTTTAGAAAAACACCCAATCTTGATTTAAAAATTGTCAGTGATGGAGAATCACCACAACCCTTAGTAAATTGTTCCAATGGTTATTTACTTCCAGCGTTAAAAATTAACACCATATTTTAAGTCTGAATTTGTCTAGCTTCAACTTCCAGCCATTGGATCATGTTATATCTTTCTCTGTAGATTGAAGAACCCATTATTAAATATTTGTTCCCTACGTAGGTACTTGCAGACTGTAATCAAGTCATCCATTAAACTTCTCTTCCTTAAGATAAATAGATTGAGATCTTTGAGTCTTTTGCTATAATGCATGTTTTCTAATTCCTTTATCATTCCCGTGGCTCTTCTCTGAATTCTCTCCCAAGTTATCAACATCCTTCTTGAATTGTGGGCACCAGAACTGGACACAGCATTCCAGCAGTGGTCACAGCAGTGCCAAATACAGAGGTAAAATAACTTCTCTGGATTACATTAGCTCTTTTGGCCACAGTGTCACACTGAGAACTCATGTTCAGCTGATTTTCTCACCACAACCCCCAAATCTTTTTCATAGTCACTGCTTCCCAGGATAGAGTCCCCCATCCTGTAAGTATGGCCTACATGACTTCATGAAAATCTCACAGTTGTATGGCATTGTTTGCATGAATTGTAAAATAGCCACAGTAAAGAATCAAGATGTCAAGGATTTCCACCACAAAAGTATTGCATACCATGGGACACAGTCACTGCCTTTCCCAACACTATAGTTGTCAGAAAAACCAATGAAGGTCATGGAAACCTACCTCCTAAAGACGTTCAGTGGCCTGAAGTGGAAGAGGCTGGTACAGCTGCTGTCCATGGAGCATCTGTTCTGTGATTAAAAAAGGGCTTCAGGCCCAGATCCTCAAAGGCATTTAGGTGTCTAATTCTCATTGATTTCAATAGGAGTTAGGTGCCTAAACACCTTTGAGGAGCTAGGCCTTCGACTCCAGGGCTGTCATTTCTTTAGCTTTAAATATATAAGTGGAAAGTCCACTAAGAATATATGAATTTCATTACAAGTTTGGTGCAGCAAAATGTTCATAATTCTCCAGCCCTATAAGCATTTTCTTGTATTTCACAATGGGTCTTTTGCATGGAGATTTCTGTGGGGAAGCCACCTTGGCAGTCACATTTTTGTTTTTTATAAATCTGACCCCTGGTTGGTATTTGATGGCTTTCCTCTTGCATGCATGTTTTCTCCTAGTGATCTGCTTTTTATTAGAGATGCCCCCCAACCAAGAATCAGGATCCCAAATCCCCTGAACTTTTTGAATCTTCACAATAACATATACAAGATGTGAGTTTTGTAAATAGGTTGAAACAGCTCCCTAGATTCAAGCATCTGGGCGTAAGATTCTCTGGCGTGTTTCTCTGGTGTGTTACAGCTAGAGCTGGTTGGAGACATTTAAATGGAACCAGATTCAGTTGGAATATATAGGTCCATAGAAATTCAAACGCTTTGAAAAATCAGGGCAGCGCCACTGGAATTTTGTTTTGGAAGAAAACGAACGGAAAGCTCTGATGTTGTTGAAACGTCCCATTTTAGACATTTTTGGACTGAAACATTTCAATTTTTTGCTTTGACATTTTAAATGTTTTTGTATTATATTATATTATAATGAAACACTTTTTAAAAAAAATTTGAACACAACTTTTCGACAACCTGAAAACAAATTCTGAATTTTTGTATGTGGAAAATTAAGACCTGTTCAGTTTTCGTTACTATTCAGAATGAAGCTGGATTTTGAAAGTCTTGAAATCTTTCATGAAATGGAACTTCTATCATCTGCACAGCTCCGATCACACCCCCATCACAGCTCGGGCAGCATAAAGAGGCTATAATCTAGCTGCAAATCCCCCGCAGAGAATTCCGCTGGCATAAGGTTCTCTGCTAGGCATAGCAGAATACCGCCTCTGTGCCCCTGGCTCATCCCTCTTCCCGCACAGTACAGTGGGCAGGGAGAGGGCATGATGAAATAGAGCTCTGTTCTGCCAGTCCTGCATCCGTTGTGCAACTTTGAGCTGCCCAACAGCTGTTCTAAGTGGAATCGGGCTAGTTCCAGGCACCCAACGTCCCTCTGTCTTCCACTCTTCTGGACTGAGCAGAGATTTGACACAGGGAAGAATCAGCAGGTAGATATTGGAAATCTGGATCCAAGTCTTGTGGCTTAAACCAATCAATTTTATATTACAGTGTATGTATCTGTAGCGAGTGTCTTTGGTTCTGTATTTGTTGAAATAGAAAAAAAAATTCTCCTCTGTCTCCGAAGGTCTGCTCAGTTTGCTAATCCCCACGCTCAGATCCTTCTGCTTGAACCGATTCTTGTTTGATTTTTTCTTTTTGCCTTTCTTCTGGGTGATTGCCCAAACCATTTCCCCTACTGTCACCGGGATGCTGCAGAGAGCTCTTCTCTGTTGTTGTGCTCACTCTTCCCCCGCCCTTTTCATCTCAGACCAAGGTGAGATGGACTGAATGATGATGATGAAGCTTTCAGGATGTTAGAAAGTAAACTGCTGGAAGAGGTCAGCAGGAGCAGAAACCAATAAAGCACAAGGAAGTTTGATACGTACGAACAAAGCAATTGGTAATGATGTGAAATAGTTGGGTCAAACGAGGGCTGTGCAGAAATGAAAAGATTCACCTCCAAACACCTGGAAAGTTTACCTAACCTGCCTTGGCAGGAGCCACTCTCTCACCGTGAACTGCCACTAACAGCTTTACGCTATGCTTTCATTTGCACGGCTCCTGATTCCCATGTGCATCTGGCCAGAAGGAGTGGGTTGGATTTTCTTCCCCCGAAAAACACATTGAATCCAGTAACACCCCTTTCTCCCTCTCTGTTCTATCCATTGCTGTTTATTAACCAAAATTTATGATTCAGGGCCAGCTTCTGACACCCTTATTTATATTGGGTAGCTCATTACTGCACCAGCAGATCTACTGAATTCCAGGGACTGTTGGTGGTGTATGGTACTATTGAACTCAGGGGTATCACAATCTATCTCATATTTATTCAGGGCTCAGTTATCTTATGCAGCTCACAATATTGGGGAAATTTTCTTAATTTATTGAGCTGGTACCGATTTGCTTCTTCTCCTGGACCCTAATATTGGTTTAAAAAACAAACAAACAAAAAAAGGATTCAAGACCACTAGCCAATTCAGACAAATTGTGGGATCAGTCAGAACCATTCTGGTTCATTTAAAATATGTAGTGGAAAATTACATGAATATGATCATAAGATATCTTAAAGACAAGGTAGATGAGGTAATATCTTTCATTGAACCAACTTCTGCTGGTGGAAGAGACAAGCTTTCAAGCTTCATTGAGTTCTCTCTGAGGTCTGAAGAAGGTAACCAGAATGTCCAAGCTAAATACAAGTTGGGGACAAATTGTTAAGCATAATTTCACAATTCACAATTCTTAACAATGCATGAGGAGGGTCAACAAATGTGGACAGGGGTGAGCCACTGGATATAGTGTATTTGGACTTTCAGAAAGCTTTTGACAAGGTCTCTCAACAAAGGCTCTTAAGCAAAGTAAGTAGTCATGCGATAAAAGGGAATGTCCTCTCCTGGATCAGTAACTGGTTAAAAGACAGGAAACAAAGGGTAGGAATAAATGGTCAATTTTCAGAATGGAGAGAGGTAAAGAGTGGGGTCCCTCAAGGATCTGCACTGGGACCAATGTGGTTCAGTGCATTAATAAATGATCTGAAAAAGGGATAAAGAGTGAAGTGGCAAAATTTGCAGATGATATAAAATTACTCAGGATAGTTATGTCCAAAGCAGACTGTGAGGAGTTATTAAGGGATTTCACAAAATTGGGTGACTGGGCAACAAAATAGCAGATGAAATTCAATGTTGATAAATGCAAAGTAATGCACATTGGAAAATATAATCCCAACTATATATACAAAATGATGGGATCTAAATTAGCTATTACCACTAAAGAAACAGATCTTAGAGTCATTGTGGATAGTTCTCTGAAAACATCCACTCAATGTGCAGCAGCAGACAAAACAGCTAACAATGTTAGGAACCATTTGGAAAGGGGGATAGATAATAAGATGGAAAATACCATAATGCCATTATGTAAATCTGTGGTACTCCCACACCTTGAATACTGCATGCAGTTCTGGTCACCCCATCTCAAAAAAGATATAGTAGAATTGGAAAAGGTATAGAGAAGGGCAACAAAAATGATTATGGGTATGGAACAGCTTCCATATGAGGAGAAATTAAAGAGTCTGGGACTTAGCTTGGAAAACAGACAACTAAGGGGGGATATGATAGAGGTTTATACAATCATGAATGGTGTAGAGAAAGTGAATAAGGAAGTGCTATTTCCACCTTCACATAACACAAGAACCAGGGGTCACCCAATTAAATTAATAGGCAGCAGGTTTAAAACAAACAAAAGAAAGCACTTCTTCACACAATTCACAGTCAACCTGTGGAACTCATTGCCAGGAGATGTTGTGAAGGCCAAAACTATAACCGGGTTCAAAGTTTGTGAAGGATCAGTCCATCATTGGCTATTGATATGATCTGGGTGTCCCTAGCCTCTGACTGCCAGAAGCTGGGAGTGAATGATAGGAGATGGATCACTCTATAGTTACCCTGTTCTGTTCATTCCCTCTGAAGCACCTGGCATTGGTCACTGTCAGAAGACAGGATAGTGGGCTAGATAGACCATTGATCTGACCCAGTATGGCCATTGTTATGTTCTTAAGAACCTGAATAGAATATTTATTTGCTCAAACTGCCAATAGCACATGCCTTTCCCCTTCTCCGGGAAGGCAGCCAGCCTGCCAGCTGCAGCCTGTGCCACCCTTTGGCAGACCTGTAGGGCATTTTTCTAGGCCCCTGCTAGGGCAGCCTTTATTAAAAAGAGAATTACAATATTAATAGGAAAATGATTTTTTGCTAATGACAAAGGACTCCATCGCTTCCTACTTGGGAGCGATTATGTATCCAACAATGCCATTCTCAATATTATCTCAGATGGGTACTTGCTCCCCAGAGGCTCTTAGGGGATGACCTTCTGTCCTCTCTACCTTTGATAGAGCAGTGCCTGCATGCATAGAAATCAATTAACAACATCAGTTGATGCAAATTTTGCATTTAGATGGCATAGTGAAAATAAGCAGAGCTGTTTATGCCTGTTTGAAAGAGCAAACACAAGAGCAAGCTCTCCCTCGCCCCCCCCCCCCCCCCCCCCCCCCGCATTGGAAGCAAACAGCTCACATGCTAGAAACAAAGCTGTCTTAATTTATCTATTTGCACTTTCGCTATTTTCTATAGGGATGAGGACAGGCAGAGAAGATTATCTAACACAATGCAATGTTTAAAAATTCCTCGTGAACTGTTTGCTGCTCGGCTCCACTGACCCATTACTCACAGTGCCTATTTTTTCTTAAGAATAATATGATGGGAATGGACAGTTATCAGTCTGGTGCTGAATACTTAGTCTGCTGTTGGGTGCCGCCGTCATACAATTAAAAGTGAAATTTCCAGATTCTGTCCATGAGGTCTGATCACACACAACTTGCTGGAGATGTACAAAGGCCTTGAGCCTTCAAATCCTAGCACAAGGCCAAATCCAATGGAAGGACTCCCACTGACTTCTATGTGTTTTGGATTGAGTTTATGGTGCCCAAGGTGGTTGTATTCCAGCAGAAATATGAGAGGAGGCTACCCATGGATGGGTGCCAATAAGATTAAGCTCTTGGCATACCCCTCTACACAGAGAGGAGACAGGGTCAAACTCCTTAGAGTCCTTTACTTGCAAAAGTGTGGGCAGAGATGTGGACTGAAGTGTCTCAAGAAACATGATTCTGTTCACACTAAAGAACTACTTAACTACACCCTCCCTTCTTTGGCCTCGCTCTTGCTTTAAGTAAGAGAATCTTGGTAACTAATCAGCTTCAGCCTCATTACTTCAGAGACAGCATTTCCAATAGATAGGGTACAGGACTGGAAGCCAGGAGACCTAGATTCCAGATTCTGTCAGCTGGAGTAAATCACTTCACCTCTTGATGCCTGTTTGCCCTGGTAGCTTTTGTCAGTCTTGTTTGTTTAGACTGTGAGCTATTCAGGACAGGGACTATACTACAGTGTCTAGAACAATGAGATCCCAATCTCATTTGGGGCCTCAAGGTGCTACTATACGAATAATAGTTGTTTGGGATCAGGTTCCTCTATGCTCCTTTTTTTTTTTGCCTTCCATTTACTCTTGCAGCCCTCCACACCTGCCCTGCGCAAGATCAAGCCCACAGTGCCTGTGCTGTGTACGTGTGTGTATTTGGTTTGTGCGTGTGCATTAGGTATGAGAGTATGAGTTGGATGTGTCTCTGTTTCTGTGTGTGTTGGGATGGGAACAATATAATGGAGACAAGAACAATTTTGCTTGAGCATAAGGACTGCAGGAGCATACCCACAGAATACATTATATGCAGCCGAGGTCGTCTTATGGTAAACGTATTCATGAAATGGAGATCATTTCATCTCTACCTGATGAAAGTGATCAGAGGGCAAGTCTCTTTCCCAGCTGATAGCACCAGACAAGGATGGATGTGGCCAAATTGTCTAAGGTACAAATCAAGTTATTTCCTTGGACACTGTCATGCTCATCAACATGGGCATTTTCTGATGATCTGATTTAGTTACCAGCAGTGCCCAATGCTTCATGCCAAGGCAAAGAAAAAACAGAGGAGATATGCCGAAATTTGGCCTCATAAACAAGCCTTGGCTCCTTCCTATATCCTGTTTTAAATTGTAATCTACATTGTGTCTACAGTGTACATCATTACTCTTTCCTCTGATATCGCAGGCATCTTGGCCTGATTGCATTTAAATACTTTTTAAGTCATTATTGGATCTCACCTAATTATGTTCTGTTTGGTTTGGTGGTTACCTCCTTCTATCATTAGTTGAAGGACCTGTTTAGTTGGAGATTAATTTTATCCCTCACATCTGAACATTTAATTGAACTTCTGTCCTCCCCACCACCATCCCAATAAATGGACATAGCTCCGGCATGTTGCCTCTTACTGGGAGGCCAGAATGTCCCGCCACGTCTGAATCCACTGAAAGAGCAACTCCATTGTTGAGATATTCAAAGCATGGCTTCTGCTCAGATGCACCCTCATCTGCAGACAAAACATGCCTTTCTGGTACCTGTACTGCCTCCACTGTCATTTTTCTAAAACACTTATCATCATGGCATCAGTAAACCACCTTAACCAATGGCTCAGAAGGAGTCTATCTTTGAAGAATATTAAAATAAGAATATCATTCTTTGAGGGTCTCTTGAGGAGATTTAAGTACCTGTTATTAGACAAGCCCTTAAGATGTCATAAGCTGTTTTTCTGCAGCTTCCTTACTCTCTGAGTTCACCATATGCAGCATGGGGCAGGGGTCGCTTGCTGGAGGATTCTCTGCGACTTGAAGTCTTTAAATCATGATTTGGGGACTTCAACAGCTGAGTAAAGGAAGAGAATTATTCCAGGAGTGGGTGGGTCAGCTTTTGTGGCCTGCATCATGCGGGAGGTCAGACTAGATGATCATAATGGTCCCTTCTGACCTTAAAGTCTATGAGTCTATGAGATGCCATTAGAATTGGCTATTTTTTTTGTGATGGCCGAGGGCTAGCCTGTGCCCATCTAACCCAGCCATATAGGGTCATAGGAAGGAATAGGAGCACGCTTTCCCCTTACACGACCTGAGTTATGACTCCTCAAAATTATACTTGGGGGAGCAATGGGGCCATTACCAAGTTTCTATTCTATACGGGCAACTCTTATAAAAAGGGGCGGGGAGAAGACACACCCCTGGCTCCACCCCTCCATATGCCAGCCAACATGCTGCGCCTTATAAAGGGGGTGTTGTAAATTACCCTTTCTTGATTCAACTGGGAACTACAGGGAGTTGTGCTCCCTCAAGGCGTTGCCACTCCACATGGTGAGGCTGCACCTCCAAAGCATGATCTAGGCTTGGGGGAGAAGGGAGGAAGGTGCCATGGCTTGAGCTCTTGCACAAGTAGGGGATGGTGGAGGGGAAGGCCAAATTTTGCAAGCCAATGACAAAGAACCTGTGGTATGTGAATCAAATGGGTGTGTGGCAGGCACATGGTGGAAGTGGCTGGAACCTTTTGTACTCCTGATTTATGAAGCACCTATATATTTGAGGGAATCTCTGAAAATATCTAGGATCATGGAGAGAGAGAGACAGAGAAAAAAATAACCCCAACTGTGCCTGCAAATACTGGGGTTGATCCTAATAGCCAGTTAGCAAGCCTCAGATGATTTGGAAGTTTCAGTAGGATTAAAAACGTAAAGGATCAACTGTGATTCCAAAACACAGCCGAACTTTTGGGTCTGTACCTTTGGGCAGAAAGTCCTGTTGCAGGGTGATCTACTCACCGGGGGTGAGTAGATCACCGTTTGGGTGATTCTGGGGATTCGCTCTGCCCACGTCAGCATCCCCTTCCTTCTCTTCTGCCATCTGCAGCTCTCCTCCTGCTCACCGAATCTCAGCAAAGCAACTCTGTGACTCAGCCCTCTCTCCAGGTCCCATTGTGATTCCCCTTCTGCGGGACAGTCCTTCAAAGTCTTTCTGCGCAAGCAGCATCAGGCAGTCCTCACACCCACTACCCTGACCCTGTCTCTCCTGCAGTGACCCAAGCAGTCTTCTAGTCCAATGTCCCAAACAGTACCACTGCAGTTCACTGCCCCAAACAGTTAGTAGGGGATCCCAGGCCCGCTGTCTACTCTGGGTTCCAGTCCAGGGTCCTGTAGCAAGTGGTGAAGGTCTGTGGCTGCGCTCAGCTCACTCCGCTAGCACCTGGACTACATCCTACCATGTTTCTCCAGTCCACCTAGTCAGACCTCTCTTTCTCATACCTACTAGGTCTCAGGGATTCCTATCTCCCTTCCTTCTCCCTTACTACAGAGAGAGACTCTACAGGCTTTCCTCCCCCGCTTCATTGCCAGCTTCCTGGCTTTATAGGAGCCCCTGCCTGTTCCCTCAGAGGTGAGCTTTTTTCTAATCAAGGCTCTCCAAACAGCCTAAATCTCCCTCCTTTGCTGCTTACGTGGCTGATTGGGCCTGCCTTGCCTTATTCAGTTCTCTCAGGACCGGCGTGGGGAGCACACACCACCACAAGTCCCCAAGGAGGGATCTGGAAATCAAATGGGAGAGGAAGGGCACACTTAGCATGGACCCAGCACTTGTTAGCTTCAAAGCACTTTACCTCATTTTTTTAAAAAGGTTAATCTTTTTTTTTTTCCCCCAAGCATCAAAACGAAAACAGAAACCCAGTTTGATTCAAGTTCTGGACTGACATTCAGCTCCTGTTTCATTCTATCTGTGCTGCTTTGCCCACCTAACATGTCCTTGGCATTAAGTTGAAATATCACTTTGTCCTGCAGACACATGTGGAAAGGGAATGTGGATCGTTGGAAGGATCCAACTGCACAATTAAGATCTCAGTGATTTGTATAAGCATGATTC
Source organism: Terrapene triunguis (assembly GCF_002925995.2). NCBI lineage: Eukaryota > Metazoa > Chordata > Testudines > Emydidae > Terrapene > Terrapene triunguis. The sequence continues at coordinate 41,640,441 of NW_020664418.1, read as the reverse complement.
AAACTGGATCTCCTCCGTGTGTTTCCAAGTGGCAGGCTTTGCTTTATGACATTATGCATCATCTCTGTAAACGTACACACCAGGGCCCTTATCCTGACTCACTCTGTGCTCAGAGAGAACTCTTATTGATATTAATGAAGCGTGCGAGCATAGGAGAAGATGCATAGTAAACAAGACGGGGAGATACTTCAGCAGCACTACAGGGGAGCACATTTGGGGATGGTTTGGGTTTTTGCAAAATCTCACTGGTTGAGTTTAACAGCAGAAGTGTTGTGTTTGGGTTCACAAAGCCTTGCCAGTCAACTTTTAGTTTTGCCACACCAAAATTGAGGGTGATTGGAATTTGGGCCCCATTTTATATGAACCCTCTAATTTCCTATCTCTCGACAGCCGTCTTCATTTTTCCTTCATCAGAGAACTAACTTTACAGTGGAGCATTCCTATCCTGTTAAATGTGAACAGCAGCAAGTGAAGCAGCTAGCATTCAACCCCATGCAAATATTTTTTGGGGGGTGAGGGTGATTGTTTTTCTGTTGCGAGCAGAGCTAGCCCTTTGAAAAGGGGGATGATGCAGCTTTAATAATAAGAAAGAAAGAAAGAAAGAAAGAAAGAAAATGTGCCTCAGTTGTCTCGGCAGCTGATCAACAAAGGAGCAGTCGTGAGCTGTAACCTCTTGGAGCTGCAGTCTGGAACATGACACATGTCAGGCTATGATAAATGGTGCGGAGTGTGTGCAATTTCAAGCGCAATGCCCTTGAGATGCGCAGGACCCCAATCGCAAATGTTATTGTTAAATTAAACCTTAAAGGAAGGATTGGAAAGGGGAGGGGTGGGTGTATATATAGATATATAAAAAATAAGAAATGCACAGAAGAAAGGAAAAAGGCAAGGTGAAGAGAGAAAACTTTCTGGTTTTCCTTTAATTGAATTGAGACCCTCCTCGGTCAGTCTGGCTGGGATATAGGAGAACTCGGTTCAGGATCCCCGCTCCTATGGTAGTTTGTTACCTGTGATCGGTAACAGTTTGGTCATTAGGGATCAGCCAAAGCAGGTTGGGTTAAGTTTGGCAAAAATGGCACTGTAATTGTTTTGTTTTCCCACCTCCAAAGCAGGGATGATGCGTCAAGTCTAGGCGTCATTTTATCCAGATCCCCCCAGTTTCGGACAGTTTTGAGAAATGGCTCTGGGATCCACTCATCACTCGAGGGTGGTGTGTGAGTGTTTGTTCTTTCTCTTTGGGCCAAACTTTAGTGTTTAACCACTGCACTGAGAAGGGCACAGCACATATGACTAGAACCCTGCATGGGGAGCTCAGGGAGACGTTGTGCATCACAAATCCATAATCCCTCCCTGCAGAGTTAACCCAAGGGACGGGGGGAAATAGTACAGCTGCGTGTAGTGACCCGCTCGTCCAGTGCTGGTGCCCCCACTCCTTTGGTGGCTCCTGATGCCAGGAGTAGTGGCAATGAAGAAATATTATTTAAGCAGGATGCCGATGGCAATAGTGTGAGTGGTGAAACGGTGGGTGAGGAGGGGATGCAGCAAGAACCTGCTAGTTGGGGAAGCAATGCGGGTGATTGAAGAAAGGAACGTTTCTTGCACTGCCTCTCTGAGCAGCCTGGTGACACAGACTGCAGTGTCATTTTGCACAGGGCAGCCTCTTCCTCCCAGTGCAGCCAACTCATGGCCCTGCTCCCTCCCTGGTAATCTCTCTCTTTGGGCTCTTACCACGCTTCCATCCCTATGGCATCTGTGCCATCCCAGCCCCCTCTGGAGCGCTGTGCACCCCCAGTGGCGCACTGTGATACTGCAATTGACCCAGGCCCTTCTGGAGGGAAGGTTTCTAGGCCCTATTGGCCCCGGCATTCGTGTAAGAACCCGTCATGACCTTTTCTTCCCGCCTTCCCTTCCTCTGGCCTTTCTATTGCATAGCTTTTCACGCCAAAGTCTCACTCTTCCATTTACAATCACAAAACTTTCTGATCCTGGCTCAGATCGCTCAAAATCTTCCCTCTCCCTCCCCACCCCGCACCCCACTTAACTGTAATTAGCATAAGCAATACAGGGAAATTCAGGTGGAATGGAATTATGCAGAGGAGGGGAAAGGACATTGAAAGGGGTGAGCTGCGGGGGCTGGAAATTGTTCACAGGGAAATGCTTGCATGACCCGCATCAGAGAAGAAAAGAAAGACGTAAATGAGCAATACCCAACATCAGCTAGAGAGGGAGATAGGGAAAGACGTTAAACCAGGGGTTGGCGACGTTCGGCACGCGGCTCGCCAGGGTAAGCACCCTAGCGGGCCAGGCCAGTTTATTTACCTGCTGACGCGGCAGGTTCGGCCGATCGCGGCCCCCACTCAAAACTTAACTTTAACCAAAGTGCCCCTCAACTGTCAGATAACTGAAATGCAAATGAGGCCTGGCCCATTCAGTCATTTCCCCTTGCTCACCAACAGATGCCAGCAGAGAATTCCCTCCCCACCTAGAGTTCTCATGCAGCTTTGGGTTATTCTTCTCCTTATTCTCCCACAGCTGTTAATAGTGAGCTACCTACTGTCTAGGGCTTCAGGCCTAGGGTGACCAGATGTCCCGATTTTATAGGGACAGTCCCGATTTTTGGGTCTTTTTCTTATATAGGCTCTTATTACCCCCCACCCTGTCCTGATTTTTCACACTTGCTGTCTGGTCACCCTATTCAGGCCACAGGGCTTACAGGTAGGCTATCTGGCACTTCTCTACTTGTGCAAAAAGTATCCTTAGGGACTCTGTCTGATCAAAATTTTTTTTGCACGTCTTAACCCAATGACATCTCCATTCACAGCAGAACGCCACATAACTTGGTGCTAGAAACTTAATTCAAAGCTGCTCCAGCAAGAAGAGCATTCCTTACTGAATCAACAAAACCAGACTTGGCTTTCTTGGGATGTCTCACACGCAAGTACTGACCACGGCTGAAGTTACCCATGAGATCTAACGAAATGCCAATCCAAGGAAATATGACTTTGTCTCTCCCGGGTAAACTGGGAAGAGAGCTTTGTCCTAGCATCTCTTTTATGTGTTCGTACAACAACCGCCACAATGTGGGCCCAATCCTGAAATTGTTACAGGAGTGCTCTATGTCTGAAGATCTGTAAATAGTTAAGAAACAAGGTGACAGTAGATGGCACCCAAATTATATAGCATAGTTCTTGGGTTTTATAGAACCAATAAAACGTGTGTTCTGCACTGCAAACAGCCTCTTTTGTGCAGCTCTTTGCATAGAGCTCTGTACTAAACCTATTAAACCATCAGGACCTCTGCTCAGTTGTAGGCCAGTCTAGCTGTATAAAACTCAGCAGTAGTACTTTGTTGATTTATTAAACATGGATTAATCAAATCCCTCACACAGTTAGGCTTGCCCAGGTAGTCACAGAGGAGAAGAATTTTCTTAGGATATTTGTTTTGAGCTGAGGCCAATGGGACCTGAGCTCTTTTGGAAATCTGGCCCCCGAAAGATGGACTCTGACATATGATACAATATGTTGTCTAAGAGCAAACACTTCAGCTGATTAATACAGGCAAAAGAAACCCCATGTTGAATGCAGTGTTGTGTCAGATGGCAGTGGTGGAATGTCAGTGGTATTCACACTACAAAGCAGTCTGGAAAGTCTGTGGCTGCTCTCAGTTTCGGATCTGTCCTTTTTCTCTGAGGTCTTCCCTCCATCTTTTCTAGAATATTTTCCCCCAAAGGGTCTCCCCACTCCCCCTCCCCCTCTTTTTTTTCTGGAGTTCGCAACAAATGTGAAATCCAGGACACAGCACCTGCAGTCCTTGGAAGAAGTAGCCTCTTCATCATTTAAACTACAGCTTGGGGGACCAGTGTTATTTCTTATAGTTTTAAAGCCCTGAAGCAAAGGAAACAGTTTAAATGCTGCTAGTTCTGAAATGTACATCTGTAAACCAGAAGACATTTTAAAACTACCCCAAAGACCCACAAGGACCTGGAACTAAACCTAACCTAGACAAAAATGATATTATGGGCATTTTTTGTAACTCAGTCTGAATTAAAACAGTAAAGGAGGTTCATTAGGAGTGTTGTTTCAGGGGTGGGAGTGGGAGGCAAAGCTTGTAGGAGCAAAAGAAAATACCTTTACTCCGACTCTGTGGTTGAATGTCTTCTCCATTGCCCATTTCCCTGCTTACAGCACCATGACTGTCCCCCAGAACTCCAACACCCATTTATTTTCCATCCACAGCCTACCCACCTGAAGCTGCATTAATACAGGGCCATTTCAGCAAGCAAGGAACATCAACAGGCTCTGGGGACATAGAAGGGAAAACTAGCCTCAGAGGACACTGAAGATGGAAGACAAGCTTGTTGTGAAGTAGGGAGGACATGATACCTTGGTGAGGAAATGAGTGATAAGGAAGAAGGGGATAGTATGAGAAGAGTGGGGGCTAGTTATTCCCAGAAGCTAGCTTTTGCTCTGTATGATTCTCATCTATTTTAGTTTTGTTACGAGAAAGATGTTCAGTGAGTTACTGAACGGAGTTCCATGTATTACTGGAGGAGATTTCTGGCATGGTTAACTAGCACCTGTGTAACCCCAGTTTCTTCAAATTATATCCATATAGACACCTCTGCAAATCTGTTGTCTTCTATGACTTTGCTAGATCCCAAGCAATTACACCTTTGCTAATAATTCTCTTCATGATGCGCAAGAAGGAATGAGAACCCAGTTGCTATTTCTTAGCTGTATTGGTTCTGAAGAGATGGGAGGTGTCAACAGCCCTAGGAGTTTGCTTTGGTCACTGAAGTTAGCAAATATGGTTGAACATACACAGAGTATCTGCTGAGTAGGAGGGAGCCATTGTTACATAGTCACTATCCAGAGTAGAATTGCATCTTAAAGGCATGCACATGACATCTATTGCTACAGCAACTGAGTGCACTGTAAATGGACCCTGAGAAGACCATTCATGAAAGGCAGAGCAGCTACAGCTTTGGGTCTGGTCAGAGGTCTATGAAGGACACCTGAGTCCATCTCTCCTAGCCAATCAGAATGCTTTCGGGGATGGCCTATAGAAGGGAGCTATATAGTGTGAGCAGGAGGGGCAGGAGAATGAGAGGAAGCTCTCCAGCCTGGAGGGAAGAGAACAACCCAGCATGGGGCGCGGGAGGCTTGACTTACATCTGTAAATAATGGAGAAACAAAAGCAGAAGTCCAGGGAGAAATCATACTCCTCTCCTTCTGCTTAGCCAGGCACTGTTGGAAGAGTGCATTGCTCTTCTGCTAAACATTGCATCATTCCCACTAAGTACAATTGTCTCCCAATGGGAAAAGAATGGAAAACTTACTTTGGTTTATCTGTGCGATGTGGAGATAACAGTACAGAACTGGTCAGAAAAGCAAAGATGAAATTCTATCTAAATTGGATTATGGGTGCATTTATTTTTACTTAAGGAAGGTTTTGAACTGATTTCCCCTTTACTTGCTATGCACAAAAAAATGTTGAGAATTGAACAGTTATGTTAATAAGAAAAAGAAATCCAAGAAATTCTTGAAAAATAATTGGACTGAAACATCTCCAAGTAAGATTAGCTTTAAATCTTCTTAAGGACCAATAGAGGCTCTTGCAACCAAAAGTTATTTCATTAGATTGACACTGCATATTCAATACTCAATCTGCTGACTTAATTCAATAATCTTTGGTTATAAGGGGCAGTTTTCCCTGAATATGTATTAATGACAGTAAATTGGTTTGGAATTAGAATTCAACAATCAATAAAAAATACAGAATATTAAGTGTTCCTCCAAACCCCAATCAAACCATATTCAAATGAATTAAAGGGAGAATGTCAGGTCACCAGGCCCAAAATACAACCTGTTAAGTCCTCCATTACAGCACCCAGCCAAGAAAATGACAGTCTTAACTTTAGCAAACTTTGAGGGAAAATAATTTCTGTCCAAAACAAAGTAAGGGCTTGCTTACATGGAGCAGCAGTTTGGTCTATGGGGGTATGAACTGTAGATGTAATGTGCTTTTACTGCCCTATGTAGACCTTGCAGGTGCTAACTAAAAAGTACCAGGGCAATGTGAGTGCAACATTTTAGAGCATGCTACAATTCACAACCCTGTAGATTGGAACATGGTGCCATTGTAGACAATTTCTAGGTCAGCAATCTGGTTGAACTAATCAGAAAAAATGGCAATAAATGTAGGCCTTCCTCCTGTTTGTAAATCATCCAGACTTTGAATTTTATGACTTTACAGAGAAATATTTCTGCAGACCAGTTGTTCAGGACCTGTTTGTATATGTGACTTAGGTGACCAATCAGGCACCATGAACAGTCAATCACAAATGGTCTAAGATATAGTCAAAGCAATGTGCCATACCAGTACCGATTATTCCCTCTATCAGTTCCGCTATGCAGGCCTGTGCAACAAAAAGGTGGAACCAATGGCTCCACGCCTTCCCCAACACAGTACGGAAGGAAGAATAAGGTGGTACCTTTGACTCATTACTTGCAGTACAAGGGACAATCCTTGCTCACAATTAGCAAGAAAATATTTTATTATCTGTGAGATATTTTATTCCAAGTGCATAGGGAATGACTGGATAAAATTTTCCATGGATGGATCATGGTGGTCAATTGTTTCTTTTTGTTCTTTAGTTTTTCCTCCAACAAAGAAAAACTTTTTTCCCCCCATGTGCACTGGTGTTTTAGAAAAAAAAAATCCCCTTCTGCCGACATTCCCTTCTGAGTCTGGGAACCTCTATTGTCTTTTCTCCGGTAATAAATGATAATAATTAAAGGCAAATACACAATAATTAGTCACACTAGGTTTATCCATCTGGCATACCTGTATCACATCACTGTGTCTTTGAAACAGATGACAAGCACCATATTGCACAACATCCTGCTAATGGGACTGAGCGGAGAATGGAAAGGCAAAGGGGTTATAACAAAAAAAAAGGTCAGCAAGAGGGAATAAGAACATCATACACATTAAAAAAAAAAAAGAATGGTAACTGACCATCGAGTTATATATCACCCGTCAGCAGATGTGCTTCTCACTGGGCTTTTGAGAGTATGGAAATGGACAGTATCCAGCACAGATTTATTTGTCCCTGAACTGATGATCACTTCCTGGAAGATTTTAGTTATGAGTTTAGAAGTATGTAGGGTAGCTAGTTATGTTGGTATCAGATGTTATAATAAATTCATACTGGATCTTTGGTTACGTGCAACGTTTGGGTTCCACTCAGAGCACGGTGCATTATGGACCAAATGACCATCTTCGATGAAGATTTTTTTTTTCTTTCAACTCAAAGGAATCAAAACTGCCTCCTATGTCCTAACTGACAGGTATTCAAATGTCTCCTATTGAACTTGCACTTTTCGGAGAATTGTAAGTAAGTGGTAGGCAGAGTACTTGGTATCAGGCATTTTTAGCAGCCTTCTCAATGTCCCTTGGGATTTGTGGGTAGAAGGCAGATCTGGGCTAATAGTACCAAGAGTTTTCAACAAAAACGTACTTCATTTTTTTGAAGTGACAACTTCATTCCTGATCACACCCCATTGGTATTTGCTTTCTGTGGACATTTAAGAAATGGAAATTTAATAATAATTCTTAGCTCATAAGTAGCTCTCAAAGCACTTTACAAAGAAGGGTCAGTATCATTGTTGTCATTTTACAGATGGGGCAACTGAGGCAAAGAGAGGTTAAGTGACTGGCCCAAGGTCATCCAGCAGGCCAGTGGCAGAGCTTACAATTTAAGTATAAGAAAACAACAGGTTAATTTTGACCAGCTACAAATAACCCATTTCTTGAATTTTGCATAGCTGAAAACTGTTCGCAAGTTAGAAAGTTTGCAAAATATGCATCAAATATTCTAATGAGCTAAACATCAGAATAGTGGCAATTCACATCCACTTTACCCTTGCTTCTTGTGAATGCAAATGATGACCCTAGGTGCAAGGAAGAATCAAGCCCGACAAACACAAAGTAGACTAACATATTGATATTTTGTTTCCTTTTTGCAAGAATCCTTACCTGCTCAGTTTATAGGGAACTTCCTTATTTTTTTCTCCACAGTGAAAAGAATTGTTCTGTAGATGCTGAATCAAGTAGTGTTGCAGGCAACAGTTGAAGTGTGTTTGAAGTGAATCTTGGCAGGTGGCACATGCTTTGTTGGCTATCCAGGCTAAAGGAAAAAACCATGAGTGTTAGTAAGCTTACCTGCTCTTAAATACAATGCTGTGGTTTTTTTTCCCCCTGTGACATCCAGGATTCCATGAAAGGGTTAATTACTATTATCATTATTTGTTTGTTCACTTGCAGTGCCAACAATGGGCTAGGCACTGTCAAAGCACATAGGAAGATAGCAAAATAATCAAAAATCTATTCCGCAATTCTGCACCAGCAAGACAAGGGCTGTGGTTGCTGCTTGAAAGGCAAAACAAAAGCCCACATTTCACATCACTTCTTGAAGTCTAAATTAAGACCATATTGACATATGCATTCATTACGTGTTTGATTGGAAAATAAATTCTTCATTTCTCCAAGAAAGCACATCTAGTATTCATGTTATGGGATGGGTGCTTTGCTCCACCCCAGAAGCTATTGCATTTCAGTGATGGGTGTGTGATCCCCACGGCATATATTGCACAGTATATAGTGTCCATTCCTGCTTCCATTGATATCCACAAATGTTTTGCCATGGAATTAAACTGGATTAAAATATATTTGTAAAGAAATTGTGGAGCCTTTAAAACTGATAGTCACCATATAAAGCTAAGCTATGAATTAGTTATTAATTAACCCTGGGGAAATTAATTGGGAACAGCTTTTTAAAGTATTTCATATAACATGTTTTTCTGTACAAAAAGAGTATTTGTTTCTTGTTTATTTCTTTTTTCTCATGAACATTCCCCAGTGATAACTTTCATGGATCTTATTGAAGCTGCTCATTGTTCTGTTGATACATAATTAAAGGGCACTTCCATATGAAATTAGTGTACTCTTTTTATTTAATCTTTATTGTAATTACTGTACAAGGGCTGTGCTGTCTATATGCTACTCCATACACTGTCATCTCCCTTCCCTGAAGGAAATAGCTACTCATTCTCTCCTGGATAAGCTTCTAATCTACTCAAGTGATACATTTGCCCTTTAACCTATGGACAGTAATATTACAGCTTGTTGTGCCAGCATCTTTCATGAAAAAAAGAGATGCTAGGGAAGCCCAGGTTGCCTGTTGTTTTTGTCCACTCAGAACTGGATGTTGCTGTACTGAACTTCCAGGTCATACCCACCTTAGGTGAATCCTCAGGACTTTTCTAGCTTATTAATATTGTTTCAATTAAATGTTCTGACTATTGTAAGAAAACCTTCTTGCAAAGTAACTGAAACTTAAGCATCTGCATAGACTCCACATGGAATGCTAACCATGTAAACCAGATAGAAACACAACTATGCGTGTTTCTTTGTTTTAATCACTTTCCTGGAATCCCAAAGTTATAAACACATCAAAGTCTGGCTTCTGTACAGGAGCTTTTCTTTTCATGCATTGCAATTCAGCTTCCAGCAGGTGGTCTTCAAGGAGATAAAAGTCTTCTTACAAAACTAGTTCTAGCAAACTAAAGACATCATGAGTTTCCATCAAAGGAAAGAGCCAAGGTTTAAGTTGACTTTGGTCTCCCTGGAAACTTGTCAGAGCCAAAGTGACTGGTAAACTAGTCAGAACAATTAAACAAAAATAGTTAATTCATATGAATAAAACATTCATGATGATTTATTTCACAGAGAAGATATAGAATAGATGTGGTTCTGGGCTGGAACCCAGCTAACCCTAGCCCGCTCCATAAACTTTCCTAAAGTTCAGATATGGCTCCTAAACTCAATTGAACTCAAACACGCCAGAATTTGGACCAAACTTCATGCCTGTGGCCCATCTTCAGGCTGAGGCAGACTACATTTGAGTTGTATGTCATCTACAGTAGATCTAGGATCTTGTTTAAATGAATATTGTTCAATTCCCTTTCATGTAGGGACATAACATTTAACACATTTTTTAAGACTGGTTGATTAAAATACAAGGAACTCCAATGACCCATAAATCTTTACAGGGCCTGCAGCACATATTATAATCCAGGACCTTTCCAGAAATTATCTAGTCCATTTTTTGCCAAGTATATATTTTATGTAATTGATAACTCACTTTTTCCTTGTAGCTGATCTTATTGTGTTCTTCATGGTGTCCCACAGGGCTGCATTCTGGCCCTCGTGCATATGAGTGTCTGAATTGGCTTCCCTTTTTCAACCAGCATGAGGAGTGAAATTATCATTGCTACACTACATCAATATCACTCAGGTCTGCTTTGATTTACTAGTAGTTTGATCCCAGTGGTCTAGCACTGCTCTCTTGCCCAGCAGATGTGCAGATCTGGTTGTTGTCTCAAAGGGAATGGTGTAAACACAATTGGTAGAGATTTTCAAGACGACTGGAATTACCATACTGGATCAGACCCATTGTCCATCTAACCCAGGCTCTGACTGTGGCCAGCATCAGATGAAGGTGCAAGAAATACCAGGCAGGTGTGGGATGATCTCCCCATCCCCCTCCATGAAGATCTGATCCAAATCCTTAATAATTAGATGCTGGTTTAAATAATGAAGCATGATTTATTATAGACATTCAAAAACTTTCATAAGCATTAACTATTATAACTCTGGCTATTCTTGTTATCCATATTAATGTCCAATTTCTTTATAAATCTCACTAAATTCTTGGCTCTATAAAATCCTGTAGCAATGAGTTCCACAGGCTTAAACTAAAGATATCTTCTACTGAAATTACTAGGGCTGTCAATTAATTTAAAAAACGAATCGTCATTAATTGCATGATTAAAAAAATTAATCATGATTAATCGCACTGTTAAATAATAATCAAATACCATTTATTTAAATATTTTTGGGTGTTTTCTACATTTTCAAATATGTTGATTTCAGTTAACACAAAATACAAAATCTACAGTGCTCACTTTATATTTATTTTTATTACAAATATTTACACTGAAATAAACAAAAGAAATCGTATTTTTCAGTTGACCTAATATAAGTACTGTAGTGCAATCTCTTTATCATGAAAGTTGAACTTACAAATGTAGAATTATGTACAAAAAAAACCTGCATTCAAAAATTAAACAATGTAAAACTTTAGAGCCCACAAGTCCAATCAGTCCTATTTCTTGTTCAGCCAATCACTCAGACAAACAAGTTTGTTTACATTTGCAGAAGATAGTGCTGCCTGTTTCTTGTTTACAATGTCATCTGAAAGTGAGAACAGGTGTTTGCATGGCACTGTTGTAGTCAGCATCGCAAGATATTTACCTGACAGATGCGCTAAAGATTCATATGTCCCTTGATGCTTCAACCACCATTCCGGAGGACATGCATCCATGCAGATGACGGGCTGTGCTCGATAACAATCCAAAGCAGAGCGGACCAACACATGTTCATTTTCATCATCTGAGTCATATGCCACCAGCAGAAGGTTGATTTTCTTTTTTGGTGGTTTGGGTTCTGTAGTTTCCACATCAAAGTGTTGCTCTTTTAAGACTTCTGAAAGCATGCGCCACACTCATCCCTCTCAGATTTTCGAAGGCACTTCAGATTCTTAAATCTTGGGTCAAGTGCTGTAACTATCTTTAGAAATTTCACATTGGTATCTTCTTTGCATATTGTCAGATTTGTAGTGAAACTGTTCTTAAAACGAACAACATGTGCTGGGTCATCATCCGAGACTGCTATAACATGAAATATATGGCAGAATGCGGTTCACCGTTCCAGGCCAATGGGGGCTGCAGGAAGCGGTGCGGGCTGAGACGTACTGGCCGCCCTTCCGCCAGTGGGACCCACGATCTGCCGAACCTGCGGACGTGGCGGGTAAACAAACCCGCCCAGCCCACCAGGGGCTTTCCCTGAACAAGCAGCGGCCCTAGTTTGAGAACCACTGTTCTATACCATACTGTTTCACATAAACACACTGTATGCCTTTCTTTTTGCCACATACTCTTGCAGTCCTACATCAAGGGCTGATCTCAAAGAAACAAACTGAATGTGTCAGTGCTTTAAATTAGAAGGAAGACTTGTGTCTCAGCCCACTGTAACTGCGGGGCCACGCCCGGCAGGACAGGAAAAAAACATCCACCCCAACAGATACCATGCGCAAGGGAAGAAACTTCATTTCCATTATCACCTCCCTTCATCCACTCAAAACACATCGCTGCAGGGGTTGTCATGGTGATGCAGGTTTGACCTCTCACTTTTTACTCTTCCAGGAGCTAAAAGGTAAAAATGAGGTAGTCTGTCTCAAATGGAAATCAACCTCCCTCCATTAAAATGACATTCAGTCGCTTTTGCCCTTCGTCAAACCTAATGCTCTGTGGCCAAGATTAAAATTAATTAATTAATTTAATTAAAACAGCCCAGAGTGCAAAGACACAGAGAAGGCTTGATTCAAGAGCAGTACCAGGATTGTGCCTGACAGTAAAGGCCCCTGTAAAGTTTCCCAGAAATCCAGTTACCATACCCTGCGCTTCCCCTCTTTCCCTGTCTGCAGTGGTTGGTTGGTTTGTTTGTTTGGTCTGGTTTGGGGCTTGTGTGGGTGGAAGCTCTAGGGCAAGAAATCAAACTATTGATTGAACTGCATAGCAGCCTCAGAAGCCATTATTAGCATCCTGCCATATGCGAGACTGTAAAGGGTAAATTCATTTATGTATATTTATATTCTCGAGATGTGGGTTTCAGCAAACCAGCTGTTTTGCCAGATTGGCAGAAGCAGGCTGGCACACATACTCTCCTAGTCTCTGGATTGAGGCAGTCAACTGAGCAGAGGTGTTTATGTGGATGTGTGGGGTGGTCTCTGATTTTTGTGCTTGAGAAGCTGTCCTCCTCTGTCTGCCAGTTTAGGATCTCAGCCCTCTGCTTTGGTAACCATCGCCTTTCCCCTCCTCCATCTCCTTTTCCCCACCAGTTTGACATAGCCAGGGCCGGCTCCAGGGTTTTGGCCGCCCCAAGCAGCCAAAAAAAAAATTAAAAAAAAGCTGTGATCATGATCTGCGGCGGCAATTCGGCGGGAGGTCCTTCGCTCCGAGCGGGAGTGAGGGACCGTCTGCCGAATAGCTGGACGTGCCGCCCCTCTCCGGAGCGGCCGCCCCAAGCACCTGCTTGCCAGGCTGGTGCCTGGAGCCGGCCCTGGACATAGCAGCAGGCCACGATCACTCAAGGAGTCAATGTGATTGCAGAGTAGTTTTATTTAGATTAAGGATGGGCCAGTTGCACAGAAAACCTCTGATGCAAATTTCCTAGCCCATGGTAGACGTATGTCAAACCTACTTCTGCATATGAATTCCCCATAATTCCAAGCTAGGGGAGAGCTACTGATTTGTCATGACTGAGCTGGGGTATGTGTTAATTAAAAAAAAAAAAAACAACTTCTGCGGAGTTAATACTAAAACAGGCATAGACAGGTCCAACTATTGCACCACATAAGAACATAAGAACGGCCGTACTGGGTCAGACCAAAGGTCCATCTAGCCCAGTATCCTGTCTACCGACAGTGGCTAATGCCAGGTGCCCCAGAGGGAGTGAACCTAACAGGTAATGATCAAGTGATCTCTCTCCTGCCATCCATCTCCACCCTCTGACAAACAGAGGCTAGGGACACCATTCCTTACCCATCCTGGCTAATAGCCATTAATGGACTTAACCTCCATGAATTTATCCAGTTCTCTTTTAAACACTGTTATAGTTCTAGCCTTCACAACCTCCTCAGGTAAGGAGTTCCACAAGTTCCACCTCAGTGAAAAAAAGCTTAGGCCAGGAAGAGGGCTAGTTCTGTGACAAACAACAAAGTCCCAGTGTAATAATTTAGTCTTACCCTAAAACTACACAGCTCACCCTGGTTTCTCCTGCCTGTGCAGGGAGAGCAATAGCAGCTCCTTGGTACCTGCTCTCCCTCAATCGCAGACCATCAATCTGGGTAGCCCAAGCAGAGCAAGGACGTTGGTTTATCTTTATGAAGTTTCCTTTAGAAACAAAGCCAGTCCCTACCACAATACAGTGATGATTTGGTTTCCCCATCTGACAGTGGCCAATGCTAAGAAAGGCATAGAGCCCTCATACTGCATATGACTGTGCCATACTGTACATGAAGGAAGGACCGTGAATTGCTTCCTGCCTCCACTGGTAGTCAGTTTATACCCTGAACCATTAAGATGGATAGCATGAATAGTGCATCCTGTGGACCTGCGTTCCACAGGTTAATTATACCTGACGTAGTAAAGCATTCCCCTTGTTCGACATAAACAGCCCCAAATATTTGTTTTTGGAGTAGCTGTTTTTCTATGCAGGGGTATAGCAGCGCAGTACCATTGGTGCCTATTGTAACTTTGGAAATTCAACAGCTGATGTGCATTCGGAAGCTGCTGACTCATCTGTAGTTATGATCCTAAATTCATACCTCAAATGCATTTCGAACTTTTTCTCTCTGTCATCCTGCATTTTCCACAATCTCAAAGATCCAAGTGTTATTAGATAAAATAACCAATGACATTCTATGGTTACAGTACAGACTATAACCACTAAATCCATATGAAAAACCGCTGAATACATCCCTCCACCCCAGGAGAAACGTTCTGCTTTTCACATTTAATTGTACTAGTTATCATCTATTCCTACTCACTGGGCATTAAAATACACCCTGTTTAAGCTCTGATGTACTTCTCACTGGAGTAGAGCCTGGATCTAAAATAGCACATATTTTACAAAGTGAGGTAATGTAAAATATGTCTTCCAAACACCTTCTCCATACTAGCTCTCTCCAGGGCTTTACCCAGAGAATCATCTTTCTTTATAGTGCCATCATTTAAGTGTTTGCTTATTAGTAGAATGAACTTTTCAGTAACTGTCTCCCCCCAACTCCATCCCTGCTCCTTAAATGCCCAACCCTGTAGCATGGGTCCAGAGAACTTCTGCCAAAGTCATTTCAGCATCAGCCAATCAGCATTCTCCAGGGCTGGCAGGTCATTTTTCAACATTCTGCACAGCCAATAGGTCACATTCGGGGCCAGTCAGCATTGGCCAAAGGTGCTGGGGTCATGTTCAGCAGCACCACTTTCCAAAGATGGCACCCCTGAGAATGAAAGAAAAACTTGGCAAGTGGGCAGGTTGGTGCCGTAAGCATGTAGACTGCCCAGCAACGTAGTCCTCCCAGTACTTCCATTTGTGGAGTATGGATGGATGATTATTGGAGGCTTGGAACTGTAGCCAGTCATTGCTTTACAGAGCAAATCCCTGCAATTTGCCCTATGGGACTGCAGATAGCAGAGTATATTTATGTGTCTAATAAAAACCCCAACTGCATAAAAGATATGTTATAAATAAGTTCTATAGAAATAGCCCCAAATATTTTAAAATCGTTATAAAAAATAGCATCCAAAAGAAAACATGTAGGACACCATATTGAGTATAGATTTACAACCTCAGTGGTCTAATACCAGCTGGATTTAAATTATATGTATATGAACTGGAGCTATTTTGTGGCTGCTTATGTCTTCAAGGAAACAATATTTATTTCCCAACTGACTCGGGGTGGGGTGGGGTGGGGAGGGAAGGAGAGGACAGCTTGAGGGTAAGGTACAGGTCCGGGAAAAGGTGACTTGAGACCTAATCTGAACTCTGGCACATATTTCCTTTGTGATCTCAGGCAAAATATTTAATCTCAGGGTGCCTCAGTTTCCTCCTCCATAAAACAAAGATAATAATACTGACACCTCTGTGTGCTGAGAGATTGAATCCATGTTTGTGACATGCCTTGAAATCCTCCAGTAGAAAGCATGAGAGACATAAAAATTGTAAATAAATCTTTGTTATTCACAGCAGTTTAATTTTGGACATACACTCCGTGATTGACCTTGGCCTATCAATTCTTGTACTGTTTTAACATGTGCCTAGAAATGACAATGATAGATACACTTTAAAATTTGAAAAATTGAGCCTACATCTGATTTGAAAACATTTTAATTCTGACCCCAAGATTATTCATATTCAGTTGTGATTACAGTACTTTTACATCCTTCTTTTAACTCCACCTATTATCCTTCTTTACAGTGAATGAAATGTAAATGATTCATTTACAACGAGGACATGCTCTAGAGTGTTGTTCTGGATAATAAAATGCCAGAGAGGGCTAGATCATGCATTTCTTGAGAACCCCAAACTTCCAGTAATTGTGTGTAATGCAGGACCAGACCCAGAAAAGTTGTGCTTTCAGTTCAAATTTTGCTGCACTATAATGACCCAACGGTAAGTGTTATCAGACAAAGAAAAAAAAAGAGACCAGTTTTATAAGGACAATGATTAGGTTTCTATTTCTGGTTGGAACGTTTTCTCTAAGTGTTTCTTTTAGAGGAACTTAAAAAATAATAGGTCCACAATTACTAACTCCACACTAAGAACTTACCTCCCCAATCATTGAGAATCATCCTATTTTTTCCCTGGAATCTCTGATCTAGTGAAAAAAGTGTCATTTTTCTTTAAAACATTCTCTGCACGAAAAACAACTACAGTTAAAAAAAGACGGCTGAGGTTACATCGCAGAAGGGAAATAGAAACACCAAGAACTTTTTGAAGGTAATACACAGATTCTGGGAAAGACTGATTAACATATAAAACAGAAACCACTTGAAATGTGTATGTATGTATATAGGACTCTTTTCCTCTACTGATGGAGGAAAGTTTTAAATCTACTCCTACTCTCCCATTCCTACAAAGAAGTTTTAGAAGGAGAAAAATATTGCTGGAGTTTGGGTTTTTTTAAATTCTTCAGGTAGTCTAAGTGTTCTTTCATGCAGTTAAAGGAACTGTTAATTCCAATCATTGCATAGCTTCTTGAGAGCTTCCTATCACAGTGCAATTTAGTTTGTTTCTGTATCATGTAACTTAACTGCCCTCCACTGGATGTAAAAGGCAAATACAAGTTTTGTATTGAAATATAAAAGCACAGCCCAGTTCTGTCTCTCTGCTGTACTGCAGCCCACAGGTTAGTATAATCTGAGTTAATAATTCTGAGCAAACAAAGTCATCTGAAGAAAATTCTCTCTTGTTCTTCAGCAAAGTGATCGTAATGTCGACTTTCTGTTCCTTGCCATGCAGCCTCTCCGCCCTGTGTTCACTTCAGCAACCACTTTTCAAAGGCTTAGTTAAGACCAGTTTCTCAGAAAGTCAGAGATAGCAATGACTGACGGAAGAACAAGGTGACTAGCACCTTCTGACTGATATATTCTTAGCGGCAGCAGGAGATATTTTAGAGCTTCCATGAATCTTGCCCTTCTGCCCAATGGTTTTGGTGCCATGACTTTGAGAAATCTTTTGACTTGTTCATTACTAATTTAACAACCTGTCCAGACCCAAGCTGAGAGATTCTCCTGAAACAGTTGGTTATATCACTTAAACCCACTCAGGGAGCTGCCATTCAAAGCCCTGCTTATGCTTTTTACGTCACTAGATAGCATGGAAGATGCCATATAGAAGAGAATCTACAGCACCTGAACTCATGTCTTGGTAGATACACAGGTTGATGAAGGATTTTTCAGCTATTCCCTGTCCCCCTTCCTCCCTCCACCCCCAGTATCTTTGTCACCTCTAATTCTTGCTATGCATCCTGTCCCCAGGTTAGCATGCACGCCTTCCACATGATGCATTTTGGGTGGGCTTCCGCTCCGCGGGGCACAGAGTGAGCCTGCTTAGCCCTTCCAGTTGGTGGTTTCCTTTAGACACAGTGGCTCTGAACTGAAGACTGTCGTGTTCAATAAGGTTTAAGATCCCAGTTGCCTCAAGATTTAGCTTTTCGTTTCTGGTGCAGTCCTTGATGGCTCAGATGCGCGACTCTTGTCTGATTGTCGCTCTCCATCAGAATCAGGGAGACGGCTAGTGGAATGTTGGGTAGAAATATCTGTACTGCAGTCCCTGAATCACAGGCACCTGACACCTGGGTTTCCTGGTGTGAGGGCCAAACCTTTGCAGTTCTTGCTCAGGAAAAACCCAACTGACTTCTAGGTTTATTTTGCCTGGATAAGGACTTCAGGATTTGACCTTTGGAACCATAAACCAAGTGCTAAATTGATTTAATTCCGATTTCAAATGAAAGGTTTTGTCTTGAGGAACAATGACTCTCAGAGCAATGTTGGATTTCGGCGTGGGAGGAGCGATACCTGTTTTCTGCTTTATTTTCAAGTAACTTCTGTCCTCATCAATTTTGTGTTGTCAATATTCCGAATCCACATTCTAACTACAATAATGAAAACAATGCTCAATTATTTGTGTGTATGTGGAGGGGTGTCTATGAGTCTTTCCTTCCCCCCACTCTACAATCTGCAAACAGCATTCACCTTAACTTCATGACTTTTTTGGGGGGTAATTTATGGAGCATTACATATTGTGAGGCCATAATGCCAGCTGATGTAATGTGTAATAAATTTGAAATAACCAAACATTTATCATTTATTTTTCTCCTGATTTGACAACACGGAACATAAATTTAAAAGAAAGTTGCTTTAAAAGACAAAAAGCAAAGCATAAGAAAAAGAAAAGAAAGAGAGAAAGAGAATGTTCTAGATGCCATAAATAAATCTGTCCAATTAATAACCTATCTGGACATTTCCCCCATTCAAGACTGTGGTACTTCCATGTTAAAACATCTTGTTATTGAACAGTGCATCAAAGCAGGCAAAGAAATATTAGGGAATGTCACAAACGATAGCTCCAAACTGTATGTTTATGAAGAGTGTGCACCTGAGTTACTGGGCTGGCAAAGGTTGCTGCCACAGACTTAATTCCTGAACATCCTGGTGAGAGAGCCCTGCCAGCAACATACGCCTCTCATCAGATGGTCAGAGAGCAGCAACAGTTTGGGTTGAAGGCACAGCTGTTTGCTGTTCTTTGCTGGAGAAAACCTACTGAGTCATGACAGTCAGTGGGTCAAAAATCAATAACATATAAAGAAAATTTTCCACGGTAACAATTATTCCCTCTTATACCAAGGACTAATGGCAGAGATATACTTTATAATAAGGATCGCTTTCCAACAGGAATCTAATCTTAGTACTATCATGTAATTGCTACATTACAATAAGTATATATATTATATTGTAAAACATGGTAGAAGGCCACTTACGTGGTCATGAGAACCAGCCCATAAACTGCTATATTTCAAAAGCCACATGATCAGTTTGAGAAGCGAGAACCTCAGCTGGTGTAAACTGTCATCGTTCCGTACACTTCAGTTGAACTACGACACTTTACTCAAGCTGAGGATCTGACCCCAAACTCTTTGGTGCTAGTTTGAATTTGCAACCTTTTTTCCACCGATGATAGTTTCTTACAGGTAATAAAAATTAGTCCAATCATGGAGTGCAAAAGTTACAATAGGACGGTTGCCTGGAATGCATTACCTATAAGGTGATCAGAGTCTAAGGCAGCTGAGTGGCCTCTTTCCGGCTTTCCAATCGCAAGACTGTTCTGTGTTTTTTATATATATTCAACAAAGAAAAAAAGGGTTCTGAAGCAGAAGGGTGAACTTACCCTTTAAGCGCTTGGTGTCTGTTTCTGTGCTTTTTGATTAAAGTTTACACCAGAAACTCAAATAGAAAAAAAAATCCATACGAACAATTCCCATCAGAAATGATGTAAAGTTCAATGTCTTGTCTCTGGCAAGAGATGAACTCAATTTTCACAAGCAAGACAAGTTACAGTTGCAATATAGTGTCTGATGCAATCACTGCAGTTGTGTATAACAGGGACATCTACTGGCAGAGAGAACAGAGCTAGGCCTTCAATTTACTGAGAGAAAGGGTTCTGTCATTGCATTAAAGATCATCGGTTTCAATTACAGCAGAGGGGTGTTACTAAATTTGATGAGACATATACGTGTATATGAGAGACTGACCCATCCTGAGGGTTCAATTAGGCCTCTACATGGTACAGCATGGGCTTAGATGCACTGCCTGAGCAGTATTGGCTGGAGTTATTATTCCTGATGCATAAGCACTATTGCTTCTGAAGGTTAGGGGGGAGAATGGTGAGGACTGGTCTTGAAACACATTTTATAAAGGTATTCCAGGTACTCTCTGTGGCCCTCTTTGACTGATGCAGCCAAGTCCACAGAGAAAGGAAACCATGGCCACGTATCTCACCCACCTCAACATACCCCCTCTGGGGTCACTAGTGCTGCAGGCAGATATAGCTGGTCCCCTGTGCCCCCATGCCCTTGTACACCCCATGCAACCAGCTAAATCATGCAGGAAGTAGGAGTTCCCCCTGCACCCTCTCCTCCCTTTAGCACAGCCATGCAAAGGATGGCATGTTTGATCCCTAGTGGGTACACAACTGAGCGTAGACAAAGAATAGACTCAATCTATTCAAACCAGTAAGAACTGTCCCCACCCTGAAACTGTAAATAAATGTCCTTACAGCTCTGGGCCAGCATGGGAAAGAGAATTCCTGAAAGGCTTCGGGGCCAGGTTTGATTCAGTTTGGCTAATCACTGAGAAGTTTGAATTTATCTCTGCTTCTGAGGGTGGAAATCTGGCTTCCTGTTTCTATGATCCATGCAGGAGCTGACTGTCTTCCCTCCTGTCTGTTTTGCCCACCACCTCCAGCTTCCCAGTTAACATTCACTGACCATTTATTCTTAGTACTTGAGTCCTATTTTCAAACCTAAGACACTGACTTAATTTCAGAATTAAGCAAAATGAGATTGTCCATCCCTAGTAGCCATCTAGCTAGTGTCTGTCGGAAAACGCACAAGTCTCAGATATTTTAAGTAATAGCTCTTAAAAGCCTAATCAGTTACGGATCAAGCTATGCTCTTCTCCCTTAGCGCACATGCTGTCTGTTGATGTTGCTATGCCCCCTTGTTTCTGTCTAGCAGGTAGGTCTCCAGTGAGCAGCTCGTTCCTTGCTATTCTAACTTGTATTTGATCATATTCACAACCAGATTAAAGTCAGACCCCTTACATACATGGATACAAGCCTCAGCATAGCTGGGTCTGCATCAGCTAGGGACTCCCCCTCCGCCATGGGAATTCCCCAGGGGCTGGAACTAGCTGTTTTAAGGCCCCTTTATACTTGTAGAGTTGGTATAAATGGGCCTTGAAGCAACTGTGAATCAAGCCTTCTGTCTTCAGCTGCTACAAACTGGAGCCCCCTCTATTTAATGCTTCTGGTCTCTGCGTAAATAGAAGTGGGACCAACCTGCAATACTCCAAATCAGGTTTGGGCCTGGATTTCAAAACTGTCCAAAGTTGCAGGGTGTTTGTATTTGGGGTTCTGTTTGATCCACAGCGAGAGGCCCTAACTGCGAAATATGGCTCTGGGTTCCAGTCCAGCTTTCTAAAACCCCATCCCCATGCAAAGGTTATGGGTGGTGGGTTTGGATTTTTTGAATGGCAACAGAAGCACTGGAGAAGCCAGATCAGCCGCCCCCTGAAGGCAAAAAGCAGGAGGTCACAAGTAATAAGCGGGGGTTCCAGTGAGACCACTTATGTCAAGAAGGAACTGCTACCTCCATGGCCCTCCCAGGAGGAGGGTTGGGAGTTCAAGAGGAGAGGGTAACTGGGGAGAGATAAGGGAAGTTTGGAAATGGAGAAACTGAGGTACGGGGTTAGGAAGAGTCTGTTCAACACTAAGTGAGCGGTTGGAGGTTGCAATGAGAGGAAGAGAGGCAAGGTTGGGATGCTGGATTGGGAAGGAGAGTTGGAAAGGGTCTGGGATGGTGGTGATTTTTGATGGGTGCACAGGTGCCAAGATACCATTCTGACTGGCAACCTATAAATACCTCAGACAGACATGTAGATTAATCTAGGTCCGTTTCATCGTCATCCACCCCTGATCTGTAAGAATGTGTTTGCTGGTTGCTCTGTGGAATGAGAGTCTTTGGGTCTTTCTGAAGATAGCTACCAAAATTCCATATGACCCTATCCCAGCAAGCAACATTCTTTAAAGGGACAGTATTTCCAATGGCTTTAGCACTTCAGAGGCTAGAGACACCAGTGAGGGTTAGGCTTGCAAAAGAGATTAATAAATCCTTTAAAATGAAATATGTCATTTAAAATATTTCTGCTGTAGATCTATTGATTTTTCTCCCAATTTTTCACTCATTACTGCAGCACTGTTTGTTTATCATTTTAAATGTTTATATCATGCTTCTTTATATCAGACACATACACTATGCTAGTGAAATACACAAGGAATAAAGTCCCACAGTTATAACCAAGACACTGTGAAAAGACAGTCTTAAGAAACTGGACAGTACAGGTAGACATGTCTACAAAACAAACGAGAAATCAGGGAGTTATAATATACTATGGTGGAGGAAAAAATAAATATGAGACATAATTCAGTACGGAGAGACATTTGAGGATCATGCCTTGTGAAATAAATGTGATGCTCTTGAGAACAAGAGACCTCATTCGTGCCCAATATGTCTTGTGTACAGAACTAAACAATAATGTTCAAGGTAGCAAGTCATTGTAAGATCCCCCAGTTCATCTGAAGATTGCTTGATAGCAATAACAACAAACCTCTGGACAAAGAGAGTCTCTTGTACAGGTAGGGTAGGGATACAGACTCAAATCAACAAGTACGTACAAATATATAGAGATTGCTATATAAAGTAGACGCATGATATGGGTCCTAGATATCTTACAGACTACCTTTCTTTCTGTGCTTTGTTCGAACAATTAAGATCAGCTGGGGAACTCAAGGTGACAATCTCCCTCTTTCTCCACATGAGAGATAACAGACATAGACAAGCTAGACAGACAGTGTCTCAGTTTGTTTATCTGGGGTCAGGACATTCTCAGTGGCGAGCCTTTGACTCTGGAATTTGCTCCTCACCCTTATTTGATAGAGCTGAAATATGAAGAGTCATCAGAAGCCACAAAAATATATATTTTTTTTAAATCTCAAAACTGGTAGCTTTCTGCAAAAAAGTTTTTAAGGGTGTTTGTTGTTGTTGTTGAAAAATGGCCATTTTTCATCTAAAAGAGTTTCTAACCAGATATGTTGGCCAGCTCTAATTAATATGCATACACACACTAATTTCATTGTCAAAAAGGTCCACTATATCCTTGTGGATTTACATTTTTTTATGTGTAAAATTCCCTTTAAGATATTTTAATAATTTACTCGGGGCTTGTTGACACATGCAGTGCTACAGCTGTACTGGTACAGCTGCACCGTTGTAGCTCTTAGCAAAGACGCTACCTAGGCCAATGGGAGAGCGTCTTCCATCAGCATAGGTACTCCACCTCCCAGAGAGGTGGTAGCTATGACGACGGGAGAAGCCCTTCCATCCTCATAGCACTGTCTACACCGAGAGTTAGGTCGGTATAAGTGTGTCACTCAGGGGTGTGGATTATACATAGTTGGTACTGTAGACCAAGTTGGGAGTGTAGACTTATGTGTAGACCAGTGGTTCCCAAACTTGTTCCGCCGCTTGTTCAGGGAAAGCCCCTGGCGGGCCGGGCCGGTTTGTTTACCTGCCACGTCTGCAGGTTCAGCCAATCGCGGCTCCCAGTGGCCGCAATTTGCTGCTCCAGGCCAATGGGAGCTGCTGGAAGTGGCGCAGGCTGCGGGACGTACTGGCCGCTGCTTCCAGCAGCTCCCATTGGCCTGGAGCAGCGAACCACAGCCAGTGAGAGCCGCGATCGGCCGGACCTGTGGATGCGGCAGGTAAACAAACCGGCCCGGCCCGCCAGGGGCTTTCCCTGCACAAGCGGCGGAACAAGTTTGGGAACCACTGGTGGAGACATAAGTTGGGAGTGTAGACCAAGCCTCAGCCACCACATACTATACAGTTTATTTCAGCTACCAACACAGCTGTCCTTAGATGCAGTTGAAGGGAAAAGGCACTTCACTGAGGCCTATTTTATACCTAAGCCAAAGGTTGACTTAGCTACCTCACTCAGGGGTGTGAAAAATTCATACCCCTGAGAGATGTAGTTAAGCTGACCTAAGCCCTGGCATAGACGCTGCTTGGACGACGGAAGAATTCTTGAGTCAGCCTAACTACTGCGTCTCAAGTGGGTGGATTTACTACAGTGATGGAAAAGCCCTTCCATCTCTGTAGCAAGCGTATATGCTGCAGCCCTGCCACTGTAGAACTTGTAGTGTAAATGTAACCTAAAAAGAGAATTTCGCTGTGAGCTAACTACAGATGGCTCACACCATGTCTGCACTACAGAGCCAGCATAGCCCCCTAGTGTAGATGCATTGCAAGCCAACAGGAGGAGTTCTTCTACCAGCCTAGTAATACCACCTCCCCAGACAATGTTAGCTAAGCCGGCAGGAGCACTCTTCTGTCAGCACAGTTGCACCTATGCTGTGGGTTTTATTGGCATACCTATGTCAGCTATCAGGTGTGATTTTTAATGCCTTGCCGACATAGCTATATGCCATCATAACTTTGTCGTATAGACCAGGCCTCAGGTGTGCTGGCCAGATGCTAATCTTAGGGCCAAATTCTCAGCACAGCTCCATCGAATTCAAAGAAAAGACACTTATTTACACTAGCTGAGAAACTGAGGTGAAATCCTGGCCTCACTGAAGTCTATAAGAATTTTGCCGTAGGCTTCAGTGGGCCAGAATTTCTCTCCAGCTTTTAATATGTTGTGTAACAACAGTTTATTGTGTGCTTTCCATGTAACAGACTTTAATGGACTGTTTGTCCTTGTTCCTCTGCTCTAACCAACAGAACATACTGATATCTTGGGTTTCAGTATTTGTAACAACTGTTGGCAGAGGGTATTTTGACCAGTGTGAAACTGCCAAGTGTTTCCTTTCAGTAAATAAAATCTAAGGGAGCTGCACACATTCCTCCAAACCATTGACATTAGTCTAGAGTATACAGCAGGGCCCCAAGGCTGATATTTTAAGAGGTACGAAGGGGCAACGTTGCTACACCATTTCAATGTCCCTGCAGTGTTTGACATAGAGCAGGGATCGGCAACCTTCGGCCCGCCAGGGTAAGCCCCTTGGTGGGCCGGACCAGTTTGTTTACCTGCCGCGTCCACAGGTTCAGCCGATTGTGGCTCCCACTGGCTGCAGTTCACCGCTCCAGGCCAATGGGGGCTGCAGGAAGCGGCGCGGGCTGAGGGATGTGCTGGCCGCCACTTCCCGCAGCCCCCATTGGCCTGGAGCGGCAAACCGCGGCCAGTGGGAGCCACGATCGGCCGAACCTGCGGACGCGGCAGGTAAACAAACCGGCCCGGCCCACCAGGGGGCTTACCCTGGTGGGCCGCAGGCCGAAGGTTGCCAATCCCTGCTATAGAGGATATGCATTGTACATAGACAGTGGCGTTGTCAGAAAACATTTAGAAGCCAAAGTATAGCTGACTAGTAGCCTTAGCCGATGTAAATGCTCTGCATATCACTTTAAGACACAGTACATTGAAATGCCTTGGCACTCACAAATGTCTTCCTTGAGAGGATGCGTAGAAGTGATACATATTATAATATTGCCAACTCTTGCAATTTTATTGTAAGTCTTGCGATATTAGGAATAGATCCTCTTAGCTGGTGTAAGTCATCATAGCTCAACTAAAGTCAATGGAGCTATGCCAATTTACATCAGCTGAGGATCTGCCTCTAAGTGTTTTATGTGAAGCCCCAACTGCTGGAGTCATGAGATTATCAGAGCATCTCAGCTGTCATGTGTTTTGTTTTAAAATGTACATTTCTAACTCTTGTGGTTAAGGAGAAAAGCTTTAAAACATGGCCCGAATATAGCCAAAAGGCCCAAAGGGGATGAGGGAAGTAATAATTACCCCAATTTTTTTTTTAAATCTTCTATTATGTTTTGTTTTCTTAAATGCTTGGGATGGCAATATATTGATATTAGCTCATTTTTCAGTTGTATTCCATGTACATCGGTTTGTCACTCTTGTGATTGATGAACGAGCAGGGGTGTGTGCATATGGGTTTGCATAGACAGAGTGCATATGCACAAGAATATAGGGGGTAAAAAGCTTAGAGCCACTTTTGCCATCAGGCATTGCCCCAGTGCATCTTACCAGCAGCATGCAAAGAGAATTTTCGACATGAGCTTGGAGTAATTATAGACAATGCTTTGCACTTCTGTGGAGTTTTAGAGCCAAAGATCTTTAAACCCTTCACGTTTAATGAATCCTCACTACACACCTCTGAAACTGAGGCACAAAGGTGAAGTGACTTGCCTACAGTTGCTCATAAAAGAGGAGAGAATAAAACCCAGGAGTCCTGACTCCCAGTCTACAACCCCTGGTCCTTTATATGTAAAGGCATAATTACTTCATTAGAGACTATTGGAGGAGTTTATTTGACTTAGAAAACACTCTAAGTGCTCAGATAGCAGGTTATACCCGGAATTTAAAGGCTATTTGGACATTTGATTTCATGATTCATTTAAAGTGATCTGAAATGTTGCTTTGATGCACCCACTTTGCATCCAATGACTGCACAGGGAGTGGAATTATATTCAGCATGTCACACTCCAGTGGACAGAGACGGTTTGTAAAGGCTGATAAGCCTTGCTAGGGTTTGCAACTTTGTATGAACTTCAGAGATAAATGCTGCATTCATGAAATGCCAAATACTGTTGGAATGCTGGTTCAAGTGTGACAAAGATTAGGGTTAATGTATTGGCTTGTAGGTATGTTGTGCAGTAAATTACAGCCATTATATGCATACTTTTATTCTGAAAAATGTTTTATATCTAGCAATAATTCCTGTAGTACAGTAAGCAAGCATCTAATAGAGCTAATGGCTTGGATTTAAATTAATGAAGCATGCATGATGTGTCTAGGATTCTATATGGCCATTTCTGGAAGTATTTGTCAATATTTGCTTGAGATTTTTGCTCTTGGTAATTAATAGTGGAATAATTGTGACTGGGAATGTGATGCATATTTGTTTGAGAGACAGTGTTGTCTTGCACTTAGAATTGGGGATCCCAGGGACAAGATTCCTGGGTTCTATTCTTTGCTTCAATCACAGAGTGATGTTAAGCAAGTCCTAAAGTCTCTGGACCTCATCTTATGGAACTGTAAAATTGGGTCAATACCTGCCTATTTAAAATGGTTATAATAAATGCTAATTAATGTTTGATTAAACACAAAGCTCTTTGGACTATTTAAGATGAAACTAGGTTATTAATAATCATTAATGTATTACTATTCTTAACATTTAACACAAACAAAAACACAACTTGACAATGGGATATGGAAGTTTCTAAGGAATTGGATCCAATCTGACCCAGGGAGATAATGATACCATCTAATGGGGGTTGAGTGGTCTACGTGAAATGAGCTGGTGGCGCTCCTATTCTTTATTATAGGAAGCTCGGTGCATTGCAAAACCACTACCACAACTGGTACCAGTTGGCCCCATCAAAGGCTATTATCAGCAGAGAGGGCAAAGACTGAATGGGTCATGGGCCATGGAAATAGATCCAACTGGGTTAAAGTACATTATTATGGTGTAGAAGGAGCTTGCACCACCGATGTCCATGATGTACGCAGGGCCGGCGCTTCCGCTAGGCAACCCTAGGCGGTCGCCTAAGGTGGCAGGATTTGGGGGGTGGCATTTTGCCACCCGCGGCAGAAATTCGGCAGCAGGGGGTCTTTCTGCTCCAGATCTTCAGCGGAAATTCGGCAGCAGGTCCTTCACTCGCTCCGGGACCCACCGCCAAAGTGCCCTGAAGACGCGGAGCAGAAGGACCCCTGCTGCCGAAAACCCCAGGCCCTCTGAATGCTCAGAGGAGGAGTGCTGCCGCCTAGGGCGGCAAAAACCCTGGCGCCGCTCCTGGATGTACCTGTCTATAGAGGAACTTCCATCTCCAGAGCTGTCAGTCTGGCAACTTTCACCAGCACTAAACTATAGAAGAGAAAAAAGCGAGAGAGAACGCAAGGACCCACCACTTTCAAGGGGAGTAGACACCAGCAGTCCCTGCATCACGGAGAGCTCGGGAAGGCTGTTGTGAGCAGCAGCTGAGCAGCCATGCAAGAGGAGGGGAGCTTCCTGCTTTCCCCTCCACTCCTGCCTGATCACAAACAGGGCCAATGTTTCCTCCCTAGAGCTGGCTGAATAATGCAGTAAAAACAATATTGAACATCGCTTTGAGTAATAAACTGAGTGCCAGGCAAGTTCAAAACAACACAGCACCCCGTTCCACTCTCTCAACCCCCCCTACAGACAGACCCAGCACGCCAGCCTTGGCCCATTAAACAAATCAGTCAATAAACCCATCAGTCAATGTGGGGCCTTCAGTTCATGGAAATTGTCTGGCTGTGGTTTTGTATTACTAAACGTCTGTGTAAATAGCAGCACTTTGATTGACTCGTCATCTCTCACAAACTGCATGGGGAAATAAAGGCTACGAGACAGTGGTTGTAACCATGAGGTGTAGTTACATGGAAAACTTCTTTTGCTCAATGCATTCAGTGAAAACTACACCAGGTTTTCCAACATATGGTTATATAGTATTGTGGCCTGTGCAAGCTCTGTGTTTGAAAGACCCCCTACCTTACTGGCTGGGCATCCAGGATGTGAAGTGTGTGAAATTCACAGCTTGCTCCTTTCCTAATTTGTAAGCACAGTCCAATAGACACTTAAGCCCCAGCATTCCCATCCACAAGACATTACAGGTGGACAAATCTTGGCACAACTGTAGGCATATAAGCCGTGCAATCTTCAAAAATTCAAGCCCTTGATCTTAATTTGGGGACACCTGGCCTATAAAAATATAAAGCTTAGAATCTTGCAGTTATGTAACTCTTGGGTGAATGGCCCATGTTACTAGAGCTGGAAAAATTTGTTTTGGCAAATAGTTCGCTGACAAATGCAGTTTCCGGTGGACCAGAACAGTTTGTGAATGTGGGTCAAATTCAGTGACTCGTATTGACCAGGAAAAAGAATGGAGAAAAAAAAAACCCAAAAAATCTCTCTCATTTTGACATTTTTTAAATGAAAAAATTAAACTTTTCATTTAGAAACATTCATTTCAAAATTTAGGTAGATTTAAATTTTAAAAACACTGACTTTTTTTTTTTAAAAAAAAAGGCTTTGTTCAGCCCAAATTTATTTATTGTTTCTGCACGAAAAAACAGAAAAGAATTCATCTCTGATTGACCCCAAACATTTTTTTTTCCATCTTTTTCAGTTTGACCACTGAACCGAATAATTGATTATTTGCCCAGCTCTATTTATCACCTTGGGATTACCCAAATGCAGCCCAATTAAGCAGCTTTTCCCCCCCTGCTATTGTCCCTATCAAGCAGCATTTATTGCCATTCACTATTCAGCTAAGGTTCTAGAGGATGTGAAAATAAAGGGGCCATCCTAAATCAGTGGAATATGGTGGATTCAGTGGAGCATTAGAGACATTTGGATGCAGTGACGTGGCCTGATCATGTTCTAAGCAGTTATGTTTCCTGTTTTTTGGAAAAGATACTGTGTGTTCCTGATCTAAACTATGTACAGTGTGGCTAGATACCACAGTGATGGGAGCCTTATAAATATGTGCAATAATAATAAGAGAAGCAGCACTATAAAGCTCTAAAGATATTTCATCGCCCTCAATGGTGCTTTTTTATGTTTCCGTGCATAATACTGTAATAACTTGTTGCGAACATGAAACAGATATTTGAGACTTTTATAATGTAGAAGTCAGCACCACCAAGGGCTTAATTATATAATGAAATCCTCAAAGCCCTCACATTAGATCACTGATGCTTAGTGGAAAAGGCATTACCTAGCAACAGTCACTAACAAATTGCAGGAAAAAATAATAGAGATTATATGTTACGTCACTCTACTGAGTCAAAATTGATGGCAAGATGTGTTTGCCCTTTCGGTTTGTGTGGGAAAGCTATTGTTTACAGACGTAGGGTAGAACTGATGAACTTCAGAGAGAACAAGCCTTCAGATCTTTCATTAAAAAACGTTGTCTTTAGAAGAAGTCAAAAAGATCGGGATAAACACAGACTAATCTGTCCAGAGATATCAGGGTATTAAGGTGCAGTTATGATTAGAGGAAACATATGGCCTCTTTTGTCTCTGAAGAACTGCTCCCTGCGTATCATCAAGTCATGCGTGTTTAGTTAGAAGGAAGGTCCACTGGTTGGGGTGCAATTGGAGTTCAATTTCCTGCTCTGCCCCAGACTTCATGTGTGACATTGGACAAGTCACTTAGGCCCAGCGCCTCAAAGGTACTTATCTGGCCCCTATTAGCACAGTATCTGAGCACCACATGAATTTTAATATATTTGCCCTCCCTACAATTCTGCACAGTAGGGAAATATTTCCCCCCATTTTACAATTGGGTAACTGAGCCATAGCTCCTCAGAGGGATCCAGGCACTTAACTCCCATAGCTTTCAATAGAACAGTGTTTCCCAAACTTGGGACGGTGCTTGTGTAGGGAAAGCCCCTGGCAGGCCGGGCCGGTTTGTTTACCTGCTGCGTCCACAGGTCCGGCCGATCGAGGCTCCCACTGGCCGCGGTTCGCTGCTCCAGGCCAATGCGGGCTGCGGGAAGCGGCGCGGGACAAGGGATTTGCTGGCCGCCGCTTCCCACAGCCCCCATTGGCCTGGAGCGGCAAACGGCGGCCAGTGAGAGCCACGATCGGCCAAACCTGCGGACTCAGCAGGTAAACAAACTGGCCCGGCCTGCCAGGGGCTTTCCCTACACAAGCGGCGGCCCCAGTTTGAGAACCACTGCTCTATGCAAAAGAATAAATGGAAACAAATCTGACACCAGGAATCATAACATTCAAAAAGCAGTAGGAGAACACTTCAATCTCTCTGGTCACTCAATAGCAGACCTAAAAGTGGCAATTCTTCAACAAAAAAACTTTAAAAATAGACTCCAACGTGAAGCTGCAGAACTGGAATTAATTTGCAAACTGGATACCATCAGATTAGGCCTGAATACAGACTGGGAGTGGTTGGGTCATTACAAAACCTAAATTTAATTTCCCCAATACTAATTTCTCCCTACTGTTACTCACACCTTCTTGTCAACTGTCTGTAATGGGCCACTCTCTTACCACTTCAAAAGTTATTTTTCCTCCCTTGGTATCATGTTGTTAATTGATTTATCTCATTAGACTGATCTCACACTTGGTAAAGCAACCCCCATCCTTTCATGTATTTACACCTGATCCTGTATTTTTCATTTCATGCATCTGATGAAGTGGGTTCTAGCCCATGAAAGCTTATGCCCAAATAAATTTGTTAGTCACTAAGGTGCCACAAGGACTCCTCGTTGTTTTTGCTAAGAAAGAGAGTTTATCACACTTAGCCCTATAGAGCAAACACAGGTAGGGGAGGGAGAATGAGGCTGTTTTCTGAATCAACTAATCACTTGTTAATGATGCATAAGTTCTCACTCCAGCATCTTTAGAGCCGGTTAAATAAAATGGGTCAAACCATGGATTTGACAAATTTAAAAACATTTTTTTTCCTTTACATTTTGAATAAACTATTCAACTATTTGGTTTTTCATTCAGCTTTAATTATTGGCAACAATGTAAATAGTCAGAAAGAACATAGCTGGGTATAGAGTTGCCAGAGGGAGTTTGAAATTCCCAATCATTAGGGTTAAAAATCATAATCTTTTGACTTAGAAACTGAGCCCGCTTGCCATGGAAGCTGCTGGAAGACAAAATGTGGGGAACCTCATGCTGTCATTTCTTGCAGTCACTTTTCTGGCTATACCTGCTGCTGGCTACTTTTGTGGGAAACCTTGTATAATAGGATTATTATAATTGAGGCAGAAATTGTACATGGGTACAGTATATTTGTTGTATTGAACATAATATGGCTGGTATTACTAACAAAAGGAAAAGCAACAGAATAGAGGAATGTCCTATATTCAGAAAAATGTGTCTGAGCAGCCTACTCTGTTCAGAGGGACAAGTTTGTGGCTTTAAGGGTTGGGAATTTTACAAAAATAAAGGTGCCAAGGCCTGGTGGTTTAAGAGGGCTGTGCAGATCAATAATTAAAGGTTTATTGGGTGCCCCATGCAATGCCTGAGAAGTCAGGTTAGGCACAGAGGGGCTCTGTAGATCTGGTGAATGGGAAAGGAATTCCCTCCCCAGGCAATAGAGCTGTTTCATGACCATACAGCCATTTTGCTGCACAGCCCCTGACAGCTCCTGCTCCTCCACTTCTCAGTGGGCCAAGGCAGACGGTTCCATCTAGCAGCAGATCCTCTTATCTGTCTACTCCCCCTGGCCAGTCCTGTCCCGCAAACCTTGCTGTGTGGACACACACAAGGAACCCCACAATGCTCATCTCCATGACATTCAGTTAGGATGGGCCACTGCACAGGCCTTTCACCCTGCAGTGTACTGGAACTGCCCCAGTTCCATTGTGCCTGGGCCCCTCCCGGGCCACAGAGGGAGCTGCAGGATTTTCACTTTAGGTCTAGTCTAGACTAGGAGAAAAGGTGCATTATTTCTAATTCAGTTAGCTTAATCAAACTAGCTTAACTCAACTGAAAACCCCACATGCATGGTTTAACACCTTTAGCTTGATTTTAGCCAGTCAAATTATAGCCTAGTTTAGACAAGGCCACAGATTGCGCTCAGTAAAGATTTGCACCTTGTGCTAATATTGTCCTCTTCGTTTAGGGCTCACTAGTCATCCCCCCACCCCTTAGGTTAAATGGTCCATTGCTCCCACACTCACACAAATAGTAGGGTACCACTCACTATGAGTGAGGGTGGCACATCTGGACTCAGTGACTAGAGAGAATATATACACAGAGAGAGAGGGAATATATACACACACTGAAACTGCATATCAAGCAGCCAGCAGGATGGTTTGCCTTCTGCTATGGCAGGGTACCATGGGCTCCCTAGCTCAAGAGTATTGTTAAGTTATAAGAAAAAAGATTTGCTGCATAAGCAATGTAGTTTGGCACCCCTCCCCTTTTCATGTTTTATACACAATTCACTTCTCTTAACACTTCTGGATGCCCGCCTCCCCTCCCCTGCTTTCTAATAATAAAAGAAGTGAATCTGATGTATCCCGCCGATGGCTTTCTAACCTTCCAAAGCATGTGTTTATCATGAGTTTCAGCTATCCAAAATAGTTTTGACCCAAGGTTACCATGCAGGCTCAGGCTGTTTCGAAGCAGGGTAAATGGATGATAAGCAAACATTTCAT
Organism: Terrapene triunguis; assembly: GCF_002925995.2. Lineage (NCBI taxonomy): Eukaryota > Metazoa > Chordata > Testudines > Emydidae > Terrapene > Terrapene triunguis. The sequence continues at coordinate 41,607,181 of NW_020664418.1, read as the reverse complement.
TACAGAATCTCGGTTTGGTGGAAGGCCGTTCCAATCCCCGAGAAAGATTTTCAGCATATCCTCCAGAGCACGGTGGGGCTTCAGACCTAGAGGGTTATAATAATAATAATAATATATGGAGATATACCTATCTTATAGAGCTGGAAGGGACCCTGAAGGGTCATTGAGTCCAGCCCCCTGCCTTCACTAGCAGGACCAAGTACTGATTTTGCCCCACATCCCTAAGTGACCCCCTCAAGGATTTAACTCACAACCCTGGATTTAGCAGGCCGATGCTCAAACCACTGAGCTATCCCTCCCCCGATTCAATCCGAGCCCTGCTATCACTTTATGAATATCTTTGCTGACTGCACCTTGCATCATCAGATTCCCAAGACTTTGGTGAGCTGGAGTCTATAGAACAGTGGGAGATTCCGTGATAGGTGATGCCTCATCAGCGCTGAGATTTTAAGCCTTAATTGAAAATGCTCACTTCTTGTTCAACCCCCTGCCCTCCACCTCCTGTGGTGGAGGAGTGGGGACAGAAAAGGGCAGGGGGATTCAGTAATTGAGTTGGAAGTCCTTTGGAAAGAGCGCCTCCTCTCCCCCCACTCCTGTGGGTATTTCTGAGGTCACTGTCCCCCAGTGCTTCAAACAGCAGAAGCAGTCCGAGTGAGAAACCCCAGTGTTTGTGTTGCTGGCAGGGAGGTAAACAGAGGGCAGGAAAATAATCGGATGGGATTTCTAATCTGCTGCCAGCTGAAGCCAGAATCTGTTCAAAGGGCACCATGCCACACTAGTTGCCTTGTTGTTGTGTTCGGCTACCTGCTTGTTTTGTGGGGTCAGTAACCCACCTCAGCCTGGGAGCCAGACTCCCTCTCTCTCAGGAGACAGGGAAAATTCGAATTGACATGAAAGGCGTTTTCATTTTATATGTGGAGTACAATGAAAGCAGGATATAACACAGTCCTAGCTGCGAAACAGGGGTCACACATTACACATGCACATGACTCTCCTTAGACAGCTTGCTTCTCTGCCTCCCAGCTCAATGTCCCATTGCTAATTTAACCCTATAATACCTGCATTTTCCAGACTGCCAACCATATGAGTGGTTGGGAGGATAGAGGGATGCAGCTCTCTTACATTTGCTACTACTTATGACATGCCTCCACACTCCCAGCCCCCTTCCACATCTATACAGTAAGTGCTCTCAATAGAGATGCTTATGTACCTCAGTGGCCAGAGATCAATAGATAACGGCAATGAAAGGCCTGGATTGGAACTTACATTATAATACCAGATTTTTACATGCTCATAACTTTCTAAGAAATCTCCTTTTGGGTAAAATTTTCCACACTGGGTCTGAATCCAAAAGGGGAATGATCTTGCTTCACAGGTGACAATGTTATGTTATTGTCAGCGAAGCCGCTTTCATTACATACCTTGATCCAAAGCTACAATAGTATAAGAGCAAATATCCTCACAGTTGCAGGCCTATGGTATTGACAGGGGCGGCTCCAGGCACCAGCGCACCAAGCACGTGCCTGGGGCTGCAAGCCGCGGGGGGCGGCCTGCCAGTCGCCGTGAGGGCGGCAGTCAGGCTGCCTTCAGCGGCATGCCTGCGGGAGGTCCGCCGGTCCCACGGTTTCGGCGGGTACGCCGAAGGCGCGGGACCGGCGGACATCCCGCAGGCATACCGCCAAAGGCTGCTTGACTGCCGTGCTTGGGGCAGCAAAATACATAGAGCCGCCCCGGGTATTGACATGCTGATGTCTGACAAACTTTTGACCTTCTGCCTCATTTCTATCCATGGTGATTATCCACTTATAATCAATGCCTCTGATTCTTTGGCCCGAATTATGCATGGCTTCAGGGGTGCATACAGAAAGTGGTATGTATCGTACCTAATCCCATCTACTATGACTGGTATTAGCCTAGACGTACTCATTCTTTTTTAAAGGGTGTACAAAAATAAGTCTAATTATGCTTTGCTAAGTACGAAGTGTCCTTCTATTTAGCAGATGTTTGGGCCCTACTTTGACCTAACACTGAGTGTTTCAAGTAAACTGCCAGCAGCTCCGTCAAATTGTTGTGGGTAATTTGGAGGCTGAAATGTGTTAAATTATTCAAAGGGCTGAATAAGCATAAACAGGCAGTACAATGGGAAAGATATGCATACCAAGCGATGTTAGTATGACATTTAATACATCATATTAGCACTCCAGTTAGTACAAAGAGCCCGGTGCTCAGCACAGCATCCTGCGTGTGCACAAACAGCACACGATAAAGCAGCAATTTGCCACTGCCACTCCATGTTAACCATTTCCCTGTGAAAGAGTCAGGCCTGACTTGGTCTGTTTGCGATGGAAGCGTGAGTTCAAGCTGAAGGTTGGGACACAAAGCTATGTTCTACAATGAGCCAATTCCAATCTCGCCTCCATTAGTTTTGCACCAGCCTTGCTCCTTTGACTTCAGTGGAGTTATTCCTGATTGTGATCAGCATTGCAAGCGGGATCAGAATCAGGCCCAAAGCGTTCAAGTGGCAAAACCTGGGACCGGAGCTACACATGTGATTCCTTGATAACAGAAACAATGTGGGGCACAGTACATGTCGAATTGTAACACATGTCCATTTCAGAGGTACATATATACAGCTATGTCCAAGTAAAAGCTAACATTAATACAAAGCAAAACCTGCTTTTTACCTATACAGTGGAAACAGTCCATTATTTCTTGTCCTTAGGAACAAAGGGTATTTTTTGAAATCTAAAGGGATTCCACTTCAGGGGATGAATGAGATGCTTCTTTGGTTAGGGCTTCATGATGGCTCATTGCAAGGGGGAGGAGGGTGACCCTTTCTTGTTTGAAAGCTTTTCCCAGTCCAGGAAAATCTGCAATTTGGAGAAGTTTGGGCCTGGCAGACCAATCTTTGTTGCTTGGTTTGTCAATGAAAATAAAAATAATACTTAAAAAAATCCATAGCGTGAGCTCATAGCAAAGAAATGGAATGATCTCTCCAGGGAGCGGATAGAAGCCCCATCGCTAGAGCTATTCAAAAGTAGACTGGACAAAGCACTCATGGATGTGAATATACTGTCAGGAACATGCCTGCATTGGCAAGGGATGGACTGGTTGACCTAAAAGGCCTTTCCCTTTTCTTTTTTTCCATGATTCTAAATAGCAGCGGTAGAATTATTTTCTGCCTGCCTGATTTTAAATGGTTCTGAAGTTAGCTTGCTGGCTGCTATATCCCCTTAAAATAGTATCACCATTGTCTTTAATAGTTTTTTTTTTTAATCTATTGCTTAGACTGCTTAGATGGCTGGAAGAGACATTGGTATATTTCATCCACTCCTTTGGGACAAAAGTTTTTCAATGTATTTCTTGGCTCCTCTTTTCCTTGTCCCTGCACTAGATTTAATAATCTGGCATAGACACCTACAGCTCCATGCAGAGCGCTTGTAAGTTTTGTTGTCACTGATCATTAGTGATAGTGTAAGAAGCAAAAAGAACCTAGCTAGGCTTTCAAATGTCGGTCTGGGCTTGCAATGCAGGCTGTTAGAAAAATCTCATGGAGCCAATTTTTGTTGCTTCATTGACTGAAAAGTAAAACTATAGGGCCATTAACAGAACTTCTCTGACCAAAGTTGATATGGGCAAATACAATGTCAATGGATATTTATGCAGTTAGTATTTTAGGGAATGGGTTTTCCCATGGAAATAGCTAAGCCTAATCGATTGTTGGAGAATATTCATGGACAGCCAAGTTTGAATTCATAATCAAGAATATTCATTCCAGAAACATCATTCTAAGCAATATATTTATCCAGTCAGGAAACAGAAACAAAACCATGTGACCTCCATGTCTGCTTTGATTGGACACATTTTGGAATATCCAGAACTATTTGCGAAAATAGAATAGTGAATCAATTTCCGGATGTCACAATCTGCTCACAAACATCTCATGAACAGAAAAAGAGGGCCCATCCATTCCTCTCAGCTGTTCCTTTGCCCTTTTGTCATTTTTGACTTCCATTTTTCTTCCTGGTCTGGAGAGGATCTTCCCTCTTACCTCTCTACACCCCTAGATGGCAGCCAGGAAGAAAGAGAAGGACTAGCAGATGTATTGTAGATAGCAGGGCCCCATGTTGAGGAAGACCTTATCTCATGTCAATAGATAACAGAAGCTGTAATAGTTTGGGAGACAGAGTGAACAAGGACCATCCAAGGTCCTTCAGACTCAATTATTTATACCCATGATAACTCAGTCCCTTTCTCTTCTCTGCCACCGGAGTCAAGCCCTACCCCAGAATGGGACAGTGGAATATACACTGATCCATATTCTAAATCTAACAGGACACTAGCCAATGCATTCGGACAGCAGCAGAGCCAACACCCATGTTAAATTCAGGAATTGCTTCAAAAATGGGAGAATACACTTTAGAACCTATACCTGAATGGGGAGCTGGATTCATTAGTCCATTTTACTCACTGACACGATATGTAGCAATTTTTTCCTACTTTTACATTGGATTTATATGTAAATTCAGATTAGATCATTCTTCAGCTACCAACTAAACCCTGTCAACTAATGAATTCTAAAGATGACAACCCTGCAAATGGCTTTAGTGGGGAAAATTAATTTAAAGTGAAGCACTGTTACGATTTTATGAAGTTTAAGAAGTGTGTGTGGGGAGCGGGGAAATACTTCAAAGTGGTCTCATCCCCCAAAGGAATACAACTCAGATTTGGAACTGATGGGCTATATTTTCTTACTGCTGATGGTTTCTGGAGTCTTCTCACTAGCCCAAGGAAGTGAGAAGTCAGATGGAACCGGTTTGAGATGTTAAACACTGTACTGGACAAGCCTTGGGTCTCTGCTTGTCCATGTTGTGACTATGATCTTGTTGTGCCTAGTGGGTTTTTTCGCAACTGCATCTGCAGGAACTTTGTCTGGGGCTTTCTTTTAAATCGGCTGAGGAATTTTGTTACTGCAAAGGAAAAAAAATAGAAAAGCAACCAAATACTTTTTGTAGGTCATTATTTGTCATAAAAATGAATCCATTTGTGGCATTTTTAGTCATGCTACACGAAATGGGAGTGAAGGAAAATAAGCCCCAAAGCTAATAAATTGAATAACTTTCCCTTTTCTTTCTTCCTGTTTTTACTGACATGGCAGATTTTGCATGGTTAGTTTTCTCTGCAGTAACGCAGCTGCAGTTATTTTAATTTTATTTTACTTAAATTGCCATAGTAGCGATCACGGATTCCCATCCATCCATCACATTGTAGCCTAGAACACTGAAGGAGTGATTTATAGAAATAACCAACGCTGAGTCAAAAATGGGGGGGGGGGGATTTATTAAAAGCTTTTAAAATTCTAAGTCGTTTTCATTGCACAGGTTTTGAAAAGGAATGGCTCTTTATTTCTCAAGTTTGAAAGTTTTCTTTTATGATTTTTTCCCCCAGTTTTGCACCCCACCCCAAGCCCAGTAAGTGAATGAGAGCCAAAAGGCTGGATCATTATATCTGTGCAGTAAGCAATAATTACCTTTAAAGATATGTACAGAATTAGGCAATGCAGTCTAAATAAACCCTTCCTTGAACACAGGTTTAATGGGCTGTCCTTGGGATTTTCAATAAGTGCGTACAAAATTACTACCGTATATTTTATTTCAGACCCATCGGTACTTTACCACCATTAACCTCAGAGCTCTCATCTGAAACAAACCACCTTTTTTTTTTTTTACTTTGAATGTTGTCTATATGAGTAGAGCGGGTTGGGAAATTTTCAATTAAACATTTCTGGTCTGTTGCGACCAAAACTTTTCCTGGGAAAGGGTTGGTTTCGATGAATTTTTCAACTCCAAAAAAAGTTAACAAAATATTCTGTTGACATGTTCTAAACAAAAAAAAAATCTGGTTTTCTGGCTCAACATGACATTTAATTTAGAAACTTAAACTAATTCGATTTTTTTTTTAAATGGCAAATTCTAAATGAAATATTTTGAAATGGAAACATTTTGATTGTCCTGAACTGATTTTTTTTTTCTTTTTGGGGGGGTGGGGGTAGGTTCATGAACATTTTTGAGATTTTGATTTTTCATCCTAAATTAGGATGGGAACATTTTTTTTTTTTATCTCAGATTTTCACAGGAGGGGAAAGCTGTTTCCCACCAGGTCTATACACAAGTGCTTATGGCTGAGGGTTAGCCTGCATCCACATAGCAAACTCCTAGATACGCAAAGATCTGTGAGGGCACAAAAAGGGTCATGCCTGCCACTGCCGCACAACCCACTTAATTTGCAACACTTTGCTAATCTGCTGCCCAGTGATTTAAATGTGAAGTTCTCCAGTGCTTGGGGATGTTCATATCTTCGATATGGTCTTAAACTAAGATCCATCTGTAACCGGAACTTTAAAAAAAAAAAAGTGTCACAAATGGCTTATTCCTAGGTGGAGCTGGTGTGGGGCAAACCACAGACTATCCAGGGGTTGATTCAAATAAGCAGCCAGACATTTGGAAGCTCCAGCAAAGCTTATCTGAGTTTTCTTTGGGTATACCTGTATGGCAATCACGGGATATGATGGCAGATCATGTTGATACACCTGAGCTAGCTTTAATCTAGCTAGTTCAGGTCCTGAAGCAGGGAAGCTGTAGCAGCATGGACTTCAGTGTGGGCTGTGCAAACCAGCCCAGAACCTGGGTAATTACTCACAGGACTACCCTGCACTGAAGCCCATTGTGCTGTTGCTTCACTGCTCCAGTACCTTAGCTAGCTAACTTAAAGCTAGTTGGGTATATCTACTGTAGCTGCAAATGCAACCCAGGATTGGAGTATAGACATATGCTTTGTCTAGGGACAGGCATGATTGTCTTATGAGAACCTGTTCTGTTGCAAGATTCCCAGGGCTTACTAGCACTTTCTGGGTCAGTAAAACCATAAGAATAGCTTCTCTGTAGTATTTTACTTATTTCTGTTTTGGGTCTAAAAATAAAGGAAGTTTGAGGGTAAGTGGAAATCATCATTTGCATTTTCTGTTTAATATAGAATTTAACCAGGTTTTTTCAATTACAAAAATCATTTTGGGGCTGGTGCAGGTAATTTTGTATTGTATCTATACCCATTATCACATCCTCCATTTAATTTAAACCTAAGTCTCTGGGGATGAGAGGCTAATAAAGGAATCAGCTCAGCCACCTAACACCTGAAAATATCAGTACCTCTGCCTATTGTTACAGTTGACAACAAAGGGCAAAATTATTTACCCAGAGTTTGGATGTTCCATAGCGCCCTTCCCTGTGATGTCTAAGTAGTGAAGCCATCGCTCGCCCTTCAGCCTACAAAGAGAGATCAGAAGCCCTGCAACACATTTTGCAAATTTAATCCTTAAATGTTATCTAAAAAGAGTATAAACAATAATATTACTTTTCATTAATATAGAGCAGTGTTTCCCAAACTTGGGACTACGCTTGTGTAAGGAAAGCCCCTGGCGGGCTGGGCCGGTTTGTTTACCTGCTGCGTCCGCAGGTCCGGCCGATCGCGGCTCCCACTGGCCGCGGTTCGCTGCTCCAGGCGAGGGACGTACTGGCCGCCGCTTCCAGCAGCTCCCATTGGTCTGCAGCAGCGAACCGCAGCCAGTGGGAGCCGCGATCGGCCGGACCTGTGGACGGGGCAGGTAAACAAACCGGCCCGGCCTCCCAGGGGCTTTCCCTACACAAGCGGTGTCCCAAGTTTGGGAAACATTGACAGAGAATCTCAAAGTAGTTTACAAACATTAAGCAAGCAACATCCCTGTGAGGCAGGCAACTATGTATGTTTTATCAACATCCCCATTTCACAGACGGAGAAAGTGAGGCAGAAGTATATTAAGCAATTTATCACTATCGTGCAGGAGGTCCTTAGCAGAGCAGGAACTAGCACCCAGAGTTTCTGACTTGCACTGATATGTTCTAGCCCCTAAACCACACTCCATCAAACTGAGTCACATCTTGAAGTCCTTACTCAGTAGTTCATTGGCTTCCATGAGAGTTTTGCTCAAGTGAGAGCTGAATAAAGACTTGGGTCTATTATTTTAGAAGCATGGACTAACACCATTGTGTGGGTGTATGCCCAATATGAGTGTGCACATCAGGTTTGCCCCTCTCTGCAGATGGGTGTATCCATACCCAAATCCCCTATTTGCACAGATTCATTAAATGATGCACATGAAAAATCTACTGATGCTTTTGCAAATTGGGCCTGATCATGCAGGATTTGGAAATGAATGTCATAGGTTGAGGGATGAGTATGGAGTTAGGAGGATTCAGGAGGTCCCAGGTTCTAATCCAGGATGCGTCACTGGCTCACTGTGTGGCCTTGTGCTACTCACTTCACTTCTCTAGCTGTAAACTGCGGGTGCAATTGGGTCAGAATTTCATTGTGGAAGAAAATCAGAGAAGAGGTCCTATATTGCCATTTTCTGAATGAAACATTCCAATTTTTTGCTTTGAAATAATATACATTATAAGTAGACAAAAAGTCAAAATGAAACATTTCAAATGACCCAAAACATTTTTTCCCCCCAGAATCTTTCTTTGCAGAGAATTTAAAAACTCTCGGTCTTCAGCCTTATTTGGAATGAAGCCAAAATCAAAATCTTTCATGATACAGAAATTCCATCCTCTGCATTACTGTAGTATTTTTATGTTTAGCAAATGAGTTACTGATCCAAAGCTGGATCGTCCTTGTCCTGCACTTTAAATCAGGGTAATGTGTATGCGCGCACATGCATGCGAACACCAAGTGAGCAGAGAGGGACTTACCTTTGGGGATAGAAAGTGGAAATATTTTCATGGTAAGGTATTTGGGGGTGGGTGGGTTTTTTTTTCTGTTCTTAAAAAAAAAAAGATAGTGGTCACTTGAAACTGTTCTAGGGCATGGAAAATTAGAATAAATCCCAACCAGGCAGGCAGGTGTTTCTCATAGGTATGGGACAAATTTATCACATGCCTTCCCAGTGTATAACACTGAGATCATCTCCATACAGAAGAGGGCATTTTGAACTGTACCGCATAACCTTTAGGATTTCAGTCATCTCCAAGGCTGTTCCCTGACTCTTTATTTTCTATTACATTTCTTCAGGGGAATGGGATTCATCAGAACACAAATAGCCTTTATTTCTAGCTGTTAAAAAACCTGATGATGAGCAAGATTTCCAAGGAAGAAATAGAAGTCAATTTCCTAACCATGTGCAGAGTTAATGTCTACGGTAATTGCAACTAAGTACAGTAGAGCAGAGATGCGTTGCCAGCTGGGGCCAGGGATTAAAAAGGAAACATCTGTGCTGAGATTATAGGAATAGAGGAAGTTTTAGGGAGGGAGGAAGCTAAAATGCCCATATAGGTCTGCCTGCCTCATCTGAGATTCTCTTCTTCACAGCACACTGGTTTCCTCTAGGTAATTCTATATATTAACCACTCTGTGTATAAAGAAATGCCTTCTAAATTCCCCTACTACCTGGCCATTTGTCTTGCTTAACTTTGTGCCCACACTGTTTTCACCAAAGCACCTGCTTAACTTTAAGCACATGAGTAAATCCATCCCTATTCAGCAAAGCATTGATTTCAATGGGACTTGGAATCCATGAGATATGAGCACTGTCGGCAATGGGACTACTCACATACTTAAAGCTAAGCACATGCTTAAGTATTTTACGGGATCGGGGCCCTAATAAACAGCTGGAAGGCTTTCAGATACCATGGTGATGGGCACAGCCTAAGAACCCCAACAGAATATTATATAGCCTCATCTCTGAAAATCTATTCTTTATTCTCCATTGTGAGGGACAGACACAGAACATGCTGCAGCCATGAATTGCTTTACGCTCTAATGAAAATTTTATTCATTAAAGAAACAGCAACTGAAAATATCCCCTCCCTATAGGCATTTATATGCTTTCTTTTCACTTGCACCCACTGAAATACTAGAATAAAGATACAAAAGAACTTAATAATAAAATCAAATCCTTGATGGTGAACTAATATATTGAGTGGGATGTAGCAGTGTGCGAAATTAAAGGCATCCTTTAAAGAAAAGTCTCCTTCAAAATAGTAAGCCAGCAAAAAAATAAAATAGAATAAAATAAATAAAATATATTAGATTTTTTCTTTTTAGCTTAAATTCTCCCAAAACGTGTGTTGCTTTTATACTTCCCTCCCAGCTCTGAAGATTTATACATTTGTGTTAGATTTGCAGAAATCTCCGGTTGTACAGGACAGGTCAGGAAGAGATTAGAGAGCTCTTTGCATTTGCAATATTTCCAATTGTTTTTATTCCAGTTTCCCTTTGAATGCTTGTTCTCAGGCGGCTCCATGAAGTGAGAAAGCAAGGTTGGGCATGGAGCGGGGGGGGCGGGGGGGGAAGGGGCAGAGGTGCACGAGAAGCTGGGAAGGGAATTACTTCCTTCAAAAATAAATAAATCAATAAAAAAGCACAAAGTATTACTTGGGGGGGGGGCGCCCAGAGAGAGCGCACACACTCCATTCCTGCTAATCGGATTGTGATGTGTTTGACTTTAATATGTGCAGCCAGCCCCTATGCCCTGCCTTGTGCACATGTCATGTCCTTTTAACATCAGCAGCCATTGGCCTGATTCTTAGTCTTTGATAACATGTTCCCAAGTAGTATCGTGTAACTGGCAAGGAGAGGGGGGTGGAATCATAGTCTTCTGCTGGCAAAAGCCAAATGGTGGCTTTGCTGAAACATTACAGACAATTTGGATATTATCTCCAGCCCTTCTCATTTGATTTCAATTCCTTGTTTTTTGTTGATACATCCATCAGACAGAGGCTACGTTGATCATAAAACAAAAGGATGGATTCAAACCAGGATTTGCCCTTAATCCTCTCTCCTCTGCTCCCCCTTTCGACAGATTTTCAATATCATTAGTTTCCCTGAGTAGGTGCAGTTTCTTTCTCGTTTGGAAAGGGAAGAGCTGTCAGGCTCAGGCAGCTGATGCTGTGAAAACTTTAATGGGTTTCAGAATGGAGAGAGAATTCTGAAACATTTTAACGGACGAGATCAAGTTATAATAAGGCACTCAGGAACCGACAAGCCAACAGGCAGCAACGAGAATGCACTGGCTTACTCAGTCCTCACTCAGACAAAGTTTGGCTTCAGGATTGGGCACTGTACTTTCAGTCAGAATCAGCCTTTATTTTGGAAATAGGTAATAACAAAAAAAAAAGAGAGAAAATGGATTGTGAGAGAGCAAAGTGTGTTCAATTATTTTCTAGGAACGGTCTGCATTGAACGGAACACAAAATGGCATCCCAGCCGATCGCGGCTCCCACTGGCCACAGTTCACCGCTGCAGGCCAATGGAAGCTGCTGGAAGCAGCGGCCAGTACGTCCCTCAGCCCGCGCCGCTTCCAGCAGCTCCCATTGGCCTGGAGTGGCAAACCGTGGCCAGTGGGAGCCGCGATCGGCCGGACCTGCAGACGCAGCAGGTAAACAAACCGGCCTGGCCCACCAGGGGCTTTCCCTACACAAGCAGCGTCCCAAGATTGGGAAACACTGCTCTAGAAGATGACAAGGGATCCATCCGTGGCTAAATCCCTGGGTGTTGAAACCTGCCACCTACTGCCCCAATGGAAGAAATAGAAGGAAATTTTATGAGCGGACAGTCACAGCATTTTCACTTCCTGACACGGATTATTCCCATAAAAGAGAGCAGGTGGGCTTATATACTTTGACCATCAGTGACAGGCAGCCACCGCTCGTGTGAAAAGGATTAGCTGCTTTAAACAGAACATTCTATTAAAATAATCATCATAGCTTGTTGTATTTTTTTTTAAACATAGCAAATGTGAAGATTTTGAAAATGACTAATTTATTACATCAGCAGCAATTAAACACACCTGAATATTTACCTAATTTATTTTAGACAGATGTCTCTCAGCATGCTAATTACAAAGGGGAAAATGTACAATGACTTCTTGAGCCAAATATGGACAACAAGGGAATGAGTGGGGAACATTATTGAAGATTCTACAAAACCTACTACCTGGGGGACATTTTTTAACTGCGAGGAATCCTGTTTGGATATTCGCATTTGATTTGTATAAAGGGTGCAGCGAAGTGTGATCAGGACTCCAAACTCCATTCAGAATATCCATTAGGTTTGGATATTTAGGTTTGACTTGATAGTTTTGGAATCTCTGACTCTCCAGAGCTTATCAGAACAAAGTGAACCTCTTGAGTTTGCCAGACTGGACTAGAACCCTCATGCTAATCTGCTTTCTCACAAGTTTCCTGGCCCTTCCCCCACTGTAAAAGTGCCCTGTAGTTCTGGAAGCAAAATAACGTTCAGTATCTAAAGATCTTAGAACCTCCAAAAAGGGCTTAGTTCAACTTTGGTATTAAAAATGAGCAAAGGTTCACACTAAATCTTGTATAGCGGAACCCCCACCTATTCTGCAATGGCTTTACTCAGATATCAGAGCCTTAGCAGAGGGACAGTTTTCTTAGGGACCAATTTGGAACATGCTAATAAAGTCCAAGTGAAGGAGCATTGCCCTATAGAGGAGGTCAAAGGGGAGACCAGATTCCTCACCCCTAAACTGGAAAATGGAGCCTGGAGACCCCATAAGAGAAGAGAAGAAGTTATATATATCTCCCGCCCAGAATGTCTGTGGCCATGTCGATCCACTCTGTGAGACAGTCCACAGCGCATGGCCCTCCAAACACCCACATTAGCATCCCCCTATAGAGAGCCACCAAAGCAGTTTTCCCCAGCACCCTTGGGGAAGGGTGCCACCGATTGGGGTCATCACTGCTGTCTAGTCTCTTTCTCTAGGCACTCAGACACCACAGAACCTAGATAGCTAGTTTAGGTAACAGGTAGACATGCAAATCTGTTTCTAGTGTCAGTAATCATGCTATTTATGAGAGTTCAGCCATTGACTTCGGTGAGGCCAGCAGTTCATCCCATATATCTTTTACCATGCTATGCTGCAGACCCCGAGGTTTTAAGCTGCTTTTGACACCTTCAAGGGCAGTGTAAGGTAGCTCAAGACTTGTAGCTAGATAACAGTTAAGACATAGTATATGTTGTATGCTTACAACCTATTTTTTTTTAGATGCAAGACTATAAGTATCACCAGCAAAAACCAAAAATCAGAGCTCCTGTATAAGATTTCCAAGCACCATATTTGCTTTCTACATAGAAGATAATAATAAAAATATCAAACCAGTAGAGCCAGTACAAAAACCTCTTTGAATCTTTAAAACAGTGGGGATTAAGTCCGAGACTTCAATTAGATCCATCCCCAACCTGGGTTTGACTGGCAGATGTGCACATCCTGAACTCTTAAACTTTGTCTTGTAATCATCATGGTGTGGCCCTCACTGATACATACAAGTTCTGCTACAGTAGGTTTAAGAGGCGTCTTCACAAACCATTTCTAATCACTGTACAGGCAAGTTTAGCCTGCGTGCTGCTGAGTACTAGTCAGACGTGCAAGCTACCAGTGTGTAACTGCTAGCAAAGCCCTGTAGTGTAGCAAACTGGCAAGGGAATAGTTTCCCTTTTATCTCTGATTAAAGGGGATCAGGTGTTTGCCCATCAGAACTGTACTCTGAGCTATATGTATTTTTTTTCTGGAATATGCCCATAAACTAGAAATGTGTCTGTTTAAATAAGCATAAAATTATTAGTCTCCTGCAGCAAAATGAGACAGTGGAGTTCAGGAGTAATGTGGCTGGAAAAGCTCGTTCTTTTCCCTTTCGTGACTAAACGGGTGAACTTTGGGCCTAGCCATAATTTTCAAGGACACAGAAGAGGGGGGCCAGCAGTTGCCAGAGCTTTATTGGCGTCATTGTGTAGGATTTTCAGGTTGCATTTTGCTAAAAAGGTCCATAAAAAAGTGGAATTTATACAGAAACATGCATTATATTTATATATATACACACACATAATATATTACACACACAAATATAATGAATGATTGCTGCTGGGTTGACATTACAGCAAAGTATCGGTGTCCAAACTTGTTTGTAACAATTTGTTCTGTACTTTTCCATACGAGAATAGTATTTTCATGTTCTCCAAGCGGATACTGGATGGTATTATTAGTTGCACTGGCCACAGGATTCTTCTGTTCTTGAATCTACTTATTTTAAAGTCTTTCATTTCCCTGGCAGCTGCAAGGTGTCCCTTCAAGGATTTTTGCTTTTTTGATTTATACTTTTATACGCTCGAATCTCAATTGAGATATCCCAGCTTCATTCTGTTTTTGACCTTACACTATCAAACTGGAGTGACCCTCTATCTCGTAGGACTGGGCTAGACTCCAATCCAGGTTATGCAAGTGCAAGGACAGAGTATCAAAGCAACCCATCAACTGTATCCCAAGGAAACACTTTATGTAAAGCCTTGGTGAAGGCCAGCCAATCACCAGACCTCATTTATAAGCCCATCTGAGTGTACTCAACTCCCCGCCCTTCAAACTTCTGACAGTACTTGTGTGTGTGTGTGTGTGTGTGTGTGTGTGTGTGTACCCGTGCGCGCGTGCAGGTCCTGTTTACACAAAACACAAAAACCCTACAGATGGCATGGAAGCAGCTTCATGGAACGAGGTCTGCAATTTTTTTTTCCTGATGAGCCTGAACTGCAGTGGCAATGAGCCAGAGTTCCTGACATATCTCCCAGAATGCAATGCACCTGTTTCTGGTCATTGTTCTCACCATGACACTCCTGTCATCACAATAAGGATATCCAGGTATTCGATACCCCCAAAACCCAGCCAAATGGTGACAATCACCAGCGAGGCAACACCCAAGCGTGGACACCTTGTGCTAACTAATCTGGAAATGAAACATGTTTCATTTAATATAAACTCATCGTTAAAATAAAATCATCGTTGTTACCATCATCCCGGCTGAGAAAGACGCTTTACTCGGCATTGCCTTACTGTCTAATCGGACAGAAAAAATGTAGCTGTTATGTAAACTTCCCAGCAAAAATCCTTTCATGGTCAGAAAACCCTTGTTCAAATGCACACACGCTACTATGCAGACCTTTTGAAGAGACCATCTTCGAAGTGATTGGAAATAAGATAAAGGCGACTGCCATGGAGGGGGAGAGACTACAGCAATTTGAGACAATATAGGCTAGATTACCTGCAAGCTTTGAAGCAAGTTAAATAAACCCTAAACGATCCCTAGAAGTTGCTTAAATAAAAAAAATCCAGTTTTTTGAGACAGGTTCTGTCTAAAACTTCTATTCCTCTGCTATTCAAGTGCCATCCCTTAGCTGAAGCTGATGAGAGCAAAATTGGGAGCAAATAATGCTACCATCCTCTATCTTCAATAACACCTTTAAAACATATAAGTGCCAGCTGAATTAGCCTATTTATAAGGCCTCTTTTTGCCCCCTTACAGTAAACTCCTAATGACACTCCGCTACACAATGCAATTCAATATGACTCAAGCTTCCAGGGGTCTTGATCCCCTCTAGATAGTCCACCACAAGAGTGATTTATAAACTACAGCCCGAGAGAGTCACAGAGACTGAAGTGATTTGAGAAAATAGTTCGGGCTTCTAAGTGAATTCAAGTGCTCTGAATTCCAATGACAGAATGACACCAAAAAAAAAAAAAAAATCCTAGCTTCATTTCCTACCACTGAAAAGAGGGGAAGGAGAAGATACAACCTTACTATCCACCGTTCAATTCTCCTAGCAGTAATAATGCTGGCACCAAATTAGCTTCTTTTCAACATTAAGGACTTTAATAGGAGCCTGTTTGCATTCCTGACCATATTTGCGAAACTGAACAATTTTTATTTTAATAAGCTGTGTGTTTGGAAGAGGTTGGGAGAAAAGGGTCGAGGAGATTGATCACCAAAAATGGAATGCAAATCCCATGGTACGTGTGGAGGAGAAAGATACAATTGTGTAACTTTTTGGGGGGGGTTCAATTTACAAGTGGTCAGTAAAGAAGAAATGTTATTAATGTGTCCCCCCTCTGCCCCTTTCAGAAAGGGCTCTACTTCTTGAAAGTTATTTCTGAGCCGAAAATAGTCAAGAGCAAAACAAGGACTGGAAATACATAATTACCCAAATTCCCTTTTTCAAAGATTTTCCCATGCAAATCTGAATATGGGGGTGAAGGTTTTTTTTTCCCCCTCCACCCCCTATCTTTCACACTCAACTGTTCAGTCTAAAGACAGCCAGGGAGCTAAAAATATATTAATTAGAACTCTTGAGGCTGGCATGAATGAGATATAGTTAGCCCAAACTGATGCTATTACAGCTCTGATAGCTTCATTTAAATTCCTGAATAAAACATGAAATATCTTTAATGAGAAATGAATATAGTTGTCAGGAGGGAGTAGTTGTGATATTGTTACTAGTTGAGATATAGAAGATGAAGACATAATATGAATACCTTCGATTTTATATAAAAATGATGGCTGTTAGGAAAGAAAGATCCCTCTTCAGAGACTTCTTTTAGACTGAATATCAAAAATTATATAAAATAACAGCATAATCTCCTGCAAAGAAACACTTGTATTTGAAGGCTGGCTCATGCTACAGACTACATGCTGACTGTGTCTATTACAAAGTATAACTGTAGCATAAAAAACCACAATGAAGACAAAAGTAAACCAATCATGTTAAGTGCCGCACAAAATTGTAATTGTTTTGTTACTCAAAGGTTGGTCAGGGGTTTCAGCTCTGAAAGGTACCCGGCCAGCACACACACCCACTCACCCTTTACAGACAAATGTCAACAAGCAAAACAAACGGTTCTTTCCTTTTCAAGGCAACAGTGAGACACAAGGCCATGCCAGAAACAAAACAGAAAAAACAACAATACTTTAAATCACGCTGTCAGGAAGATGGGAACGGCAGCACCCCTTCATTCTTCCATGGACCATTCATGGACCATGCTACCAACACTAAGAATTTACTCTTGAGCTGGAGTGGAGGTGTCCTCACCTGTTCTTTTACCTGATTTAACCTGCTTGCCCTCTGTTCATATGGCTGTTCCTTATTTATTTTTCTCTCCATTTACAATGATCTCTTACATTTATTTAAGGCTTTTTATCCATCGGGATCCCAAAGCACTTCACAAACAACAGGCAACACTCACTCTACCGTCCTTCTACACCCAGAACTCCCATTGGATTCCATCTGTCTTTTGTATACAAGAAGAGGGAAAGATAAGGCTCTGAAAACACCTTCCCCCACTGAAACACAGGCAACTCGGATGTGGAGCTCAGCAGCTATTTAACAGTGTGCAGCATCACTTATACACCAGTTGAGGACAGGAAGCGAAGATAAATATCATACCAATTGAAACTGCAAGGGGAATATTAGAGAAGTAGAATGTAAGTATCCAAACTGGAAATTGCCAAATTGGAAATCCCATTTTTGCTTAATCTTTAGCGGCCACAAAGCTCAAGACCTCAACTGCAAGTCATCAGAAGTTTATATCAAGTATTTTACATTACATCAATTTAAAACTAATATTCAGGACATAATCGTATGACACTCACGACGTAGCCACTTATTTTCTTTTACAATGTAGTGAAGAGCTGGTTTCTGTATACTCTCTATTTTAAGAGATAGAACATTATCTCAGGGATACAGTCCCATTTCTCTTCATCAACACCTCTTTGCTTCATTGAGTAGCGTATACTTAATCCATTCAGAGTGGGTTGTCAAGGAATATACATTGGGTAATCAATATTTTCCTGAAGATGTTTGTACATAAAAAAATATCAAGACGGAAAAGTTTCTAAATGTCTTTGATTGTATTTTCAAGTGACTTAGTTGGTCTGGCACAGAGCAAGCATGTTAATGGATTCCACTTCGATTCTTACCTTTCTGCTCCTCCTACAAGATCCCAGCTTCAAGACAAGGCTTAGAAGATGTACAATTCAGTTCTAAATAGGCCTCTTCACTTATAATGAGTGATTTTAATTTTTGTAGAGCATAAAACTCTTATGTGGTGCTATAGTTAGAGCAGGGGTCGGCAACCTCTGGCACACGGCTCACCAGGGTAAGCACCCTGGTGGGCCGGGCCAGTTTATTTACCTGCTAACACGGCAGGTTCGGCCAATCACGGCCCCCACTGGCCGCTGTTCACCGTCCCAGGCCAATAGGGGCGGCAGGAAGCCGCGGCCAGCACATCCTTCGCCCGCACCGCTTCCCGCCGCCCCTATTGGCCTGGGACGGCGAACCGCTAGACAAGAGACAACAGATGGATAGGGATACATGGAATGAGACAAAATGGTCAGCATGGTAGACTGTGACCTAACAGTCTGGCCTGCTTCACACTGTCTTGAGAGGTCCCTTCATATCAACCTAGGTATTTATGTGAACCTGAATAGTATCTGAATATCCGACAGCTGCTCCTGGGCTCAGCTGAACAGGGCTTGCAGACAACTCTGCAACCATAGCAAAAATGTAAAAAGCATTGCACTAAAAGGCAACTGTTATAAAACAAATGACAATTTGGGGGTCCCCTGGAGACACCCTAAGCTGATGATACAAACAGATTCTCCTCTACAGCACAAGTCATCCCTATGCAACAAAATCAGAGACCTACAAACCTAACATTGTAAACATCAAGTGCAATTTACAGCCCTCATATCACTATAACTGGAACTATATTCAATTCTAGTCATTTTATTTCTATAGTTTATTCCCCCCCCCTCCTCCTCCAAACAAATTTAATGCTCCTAAAAATGTGCCAGATTAATAGCCCTGGAAACTGAAGACATCTCTTTATCTCCACAAAAGGTACAGCATGAGCAGAAGCAGTGCACACTTTCTCATCAACCCTCCTATCGTAATGCTGTAAGGTGGAAGATCTCCTCTGCTGAGACTGCCTAGGTCTGGGGTGTCAATTGTCTGGGGACCACCCAACTGTGGTGGTGGGGTTTCTGATGTGGACACACATCCACTAGGCAGAAGATGGAGACCACCAATTCATTTCATACAGACCCCAGAATAAATAGCCATTGCATGGTGTCCGTTGTTTGTCACGAACAAAATGGTTACCGATTTATTATTTGTTTTTTAATTGGAGCCCAAGAGATGAAAGTCTCCCTGTCCCTTTCCTTGGGTTAAAGTTTAGCACTGGTAAAGGTACCTTTAAATTCCAGGAGATTCCTCTCCCTTCACTAGGTTCGGTCTCATCTCCTAGCTCTTACCTGTTCCTGCATTTCCCCGTAGCAGCCTGCTTCCATTCCACCCGGAACCCAGCAGGATGTATGCAGGTGCCAGTCCATCACTGCAAGGACACCAATGAACTCTGGGACAGAGTTAGACCTGGAAATGTCAGGAAAGGGAGGGGCTATGGTGGCCAGAAGGAGAATATAGTTGGAGCAGGGCATTGTGGGTAGGGAAGAAGTCATGGAAATATCATTAGATAAGGCATAATCTGGGAGTGCTATGCAGACCGTGACAGACCTGAGTGTCTGCCTGAGTGTTTACCCACAGCCCTGATTGGGCTTGGTGAAAAGGCTGAGGAAATAAATTTGCATAATTTGCATAACAACCAAAAGTGGATGCTCCACTTCACAAATGCTCCAAACCCATCAGTCCATCCCCAGCTTCTCCCTTTTCCACCCATCCCCCAAATCCCTCCCCACCTGGCTCCAGTACCTCCTTTTCTCAACAAATTGCAGCTGCCACAACTCTATCAGTGGGTGAGTCTCAGGCTCAGCTTCCCTCTCCTGCTCCTTTTGTGACTCTCACTGGAGGAAGGATCATAGAATCATAGAATATCAGGGTTGGAAGGGACCTCAGGAGGTCATCTAGTCCAACCCCCTGCTCAAAGCAGGACCAATTCCCAACTAAATCATCCCAGCCAGGGCTTTATCAAGCCTGACCTTAAAAACCTCTAAGGAAGGAGATTCCACCACCTCCCTAGGTAACCCATTCCTAGGAGGAGGAGCTTAGGGCAAAGGAGACAATCTGGTTGGCTGGCACGGGAGACAATCTTAGCCATCAACCCCACGCACCTTGCAGCCAGCTAAGTGCCAGAGATGCAGCTGGAGGCGAGAAAGACAGAGCTGGGGCCTGCAAGCCCAAGCCTGGAGCCAAAAGCTGTAGACAAAGCCAGTCTGCCTAGCCATTATCCATCCCCTGAGCTACTTACACCCCCCTGCCCCAGATGCTATGTAATTAATGTGCTTTAAGTGCACAGATGTTTACCTGTGCTGCATACAGCTATGAAACTGGGGGACCTTTTATGTCCTGAGTACTACACTTTGGCATTTCGAAGCCCTCTCCCAGTCTGCCCAGTTGAGCAACCATTTTGTTCCCAGAATTCAGTGCAAACTATAAGATGTATGTACCTTGCCATCTCTCACAGACAGTTTGCTTTTCTTCCTTCTTCTTTCATGGTTAAAATAAAGGCCATTCTGACTGAAAGTATCCGTTTGCTCTTTGTGTCTGAAAATACCCGACAACAACAAAGATGGAGCCAACTAATTGTCATCTCTTTTGGGGACAGGACCATGTCTTTATGTTTATAAAGCACTACATTTGCAGCACTATCTAAAAATGATTTCAATAATCAGCACCCTGCTTGTGTCTTTCAGCAGGGTGGTTAGCCATTACTTTAATAAATTAATGCTTAGCAGATGAAAAGCAAATATTGTTAGCCTTAATTAGTATTATTATTCAAAATGCTTTACAAATATTAACTAATTGAGCCTCACAAGTAACATCCCTGTGAGTCAGGTTAGAACGAATATGATCCCCATTTTTACATGAGAAAATTGAGGCAGAGAGGCTAAGCATCTTGCCAGACCAGGGGTGAGGATTAGAACCCAGGGGCTCCCGACTCCCAGTTTTATGCATGAGCGACACCTCTAATTATCTGGCTGCAGGCCACATCCCCTTCTATTGTCAATTCAACTGCACTGAGACGACAAATTATTATTATTTTTAAAGAGCTGACAATCCCTAACACTGCTGGGACACTCTATTCTCCACAGTTTCACAATCTCCTTTGGCGGTTCCCTCTCCCAAACGGTGTCAATTCCTGAATTCCAAGCACTCACTTTTGGTGCGTGCATCATATACATCTGTATCTTTACAGGTGACAGCTTCTGTCTGTAAGAGCCATCTCTGAGGCCAGGAGAGAGGCATTAAAAATTAAAGAACTGCAGAGTAGATTGGTTCCCAGTCTGGGGTTTATAGACAGGAAAATGTTTGACAGGTGGTCTCTGCGAAAGAAGTGGCCTTGGAGACACATTCCTCTTGATTTTATTTTTAATTAACTTTTATTCTCACTATTTCATTCCTTTTTTCCCTCTTCCTCCTCCCTACCTGCCCCATCCCCTCCCCCCAATACTTTTAAAACAACGTCCGTCTGTCACCACTCCTCTTGCGCAAGTGAAGGTGGCCTTAGCACTGTCCTCCAACAGAGAGTTTATAAAGAACCGTTGCTCTCTCTCTGCACTCCATTGCCACCCAAACTGCATTTTCATAACAGGGCATCTGACCGTATCTGTCACCTCAAAGCTAACAAGAGTGGGTTCCTCATAGCTCAGTGCAGTGACATCTTTACAGGGCAGTTCATAACCCCTCAGAGATTCATCCTTCAAAATCAGCGCCCCTGCTGGTTTCTCCAAGGCACGTAGGTGAATCCAGTATATTTCAGTCAGTCTCTAGCTGACAAGCAGCAGCCCGTGGCTTGGGCTGAGTGTGTGTTTGTTAAGCCTTTCCACATGTGTCATTCAGGCCCTTCCTGTTTGGATTTCTTACACCAGTTTTACACCGCTTGCCTTACATAAAAACAAATGACCTAGAGAGACCGGCTGGACTGTCTCAATTACAGTCGACAGGGAGAGACTTCATCTCCTGCCATAAAAGTGCTTCCTCGCCTTCCCTCCCCTTCGCCATCTGCATTCCCACTTTAATGTTAATTGTAATAACACGGCTTCATCCAAACAACAGAAAAAGATACAGCCCATCCCCCGCAATGCCTACCCTGCACAGACCTTGCTTCAGTGACTCCTCCAAAACCACCACAGTTAGAAGAGAGCACTTAACCTTCCACGGGATATTTTTATGCTCCATTTTCCATTCCATTAGGAAGGAGATGAAAGAAAACGATGGATGCTTTCGTATGGGTTCTGTCACCACCAGCAAATGTGCTCACTGCTTCCTCCCCCCCCCGCCCCCAAAAAGAGAGAGAGCACAGAATTGAAGATGTGGGGAGGAGAAGGAGGGGGAACTAATGCAAAAATAAAGGAAGATTGAACAATGGTGGGTGTGGGGTCCCACCTACCGAGTGCAATTTGTGTTTGTAGTGTCCACCAACTCGAGGCGCTTGTGTGGGCAGTGTACGCCAACCTGTTGCATATGTGTGCCAGTTAAGTCTGCTAACCCACGGCCAATCTATGTAATCTTCCATTTGTTATATGGCATCTTACATGCTACTGCAAACAGGATTCAAACTGAGATTCACCCTACCAGCTAAGCCAAAAGGAAGCCTCCTAAGCTGGTACCGGTTTTCGATGGAATATATGGGCCAAATGTGTGATTGCCATGCTACTAAGCAGGCTAAAGTCTCTGTATACCAAACCCCGGACATTGTTTAACAGTCAAACATGATTTCAACATAGAAAAAGATCACACTGATATACTTCAACGCCTGTTTGGACTAATTTAGTCTCTCTGTCTGGTTCTCTTGCAACTGCTTATAACTATCATTATTGAAAGCAACTTGACCTATTTTCCATCAACGCTTGTTGTTATAGGTCAGGGATCGGCAACCTTTGGCATGCGGCCCGCCAGGGAAAGCCGCAGGTGGGCCGGGACAGTTTGTTTACCTGCAGCGTCTGCAGGTTCAGCCAATCGCGGCTCCCACTGGCCGCAGTTCGCCGTACCAGGCCAATGGGGGCTGCAAGAAGAGGTGGCCCATGGGACACTTCACCTGCCCCCAGAATGAGTGAAGCTGGCAGCATTTTGCACCAGCAGCAATACGCAGTAGTAACAGCAGGAGGAAATGAATAATTTCTCCAGCTGAAACTACAGGAGGAACTTTAGGGAGGAAGAATGTAAGTATCCAATTTGAAATATGTCCAGTCACCCCCTTATTCTTGCTTCTAAACTGTGGAAGGGTGTTAGCTCAGGACCTTAAACCCCTCCTTCTCCCAGATTCAATTTCCTGCTCTGACACAGACTTGAAATTTGACCTTGGGCAAGTCACTTAGGCCCAGATTTTTAGAGGTATTTAGGCATTGCTGCACTCAGCATTACAATGCCTAATGGATTTAGGACCATACATCTCATTGCCAAAAAGGGATTTAGGCACTTAGGAGCCAATTTCCCATTGACAATCAGTGGGATTTAGACTCAAGTATCTAAATCTCTTCTGAAAAGCAGATTTAGGCTCCTAAATCAGTTTGGCATTGCAGCACTGAGCACAACAATGCCTAAATACCTTTAAAAATCTTCATCTCTCTGTGTCTCAGTTCCCCATCTATAAAACAGGGATAATAGCACTGCCCTACTTCACAGGCGTGTTGTGTGGCTAAATATATTAAAGACTGTGAGGTGCTAGGATAGTAGGGAGCCAGCTACGTACCTGATGTAGATAGAATCAAAGAGTGGCATCTCCAACAGTAGCAAAGTAAATTGTATCGGTTTAACATGGACTCAGAGGAAAGAGTCAATTTATTGCGTTGTAGTGGTTTACGGAATCCATTGAGCTAAAGTCAAACATGCACTCAGAAATATTTTTAATTGCCACAAAACCAAGGTGGGGGAGATGATGAAGATGGGTTTTACTAATATTAACCAGTAAGCCTTTAAAGTTCATTTTTAAAAAACTTTAAAAAGTTAAAATGGACCATGGAATTACCGGAGGGGAGCATTTTTTATTCTTGGTTGTGTTCTGAAATAAAGTTACACAAGCACAAGTCAGTAAGTGGCACTAATGCAGCCGTAACCTATTCAAGTATATTTAAGGGGGACATTCCTTTTTAACCCTACAGCCAAATCCCTCTCTGCACCGTGTTAGCTGGGAATGCCAGGGAGGTCAGAGGGGGCCATTTTCGGTGACAAACTCAATGTGCAAACAAACTGCTTTGGTCTCTTGCCCAGATATAAACAACAAAAACATCAACAATCAATCACTCTTCTCTTTAGTGCCATCAGGATCAAATCAAAACTATCTGCATCTGTTTCTTCCTGTCCTTTCCCTTATTAGACCAGAGGCTCCAAGAGTCAGGCTTTGGCTTATCAGTCTCATTGTATTAGCTTGATAAACCACCAGTTTACCTATAATTCAGCAGACTGAAAAAATCCTTAGGGCTACTGGATAATAAAGAACAAATAAATAATAATGTGCCTTAATATGCATCAGTTGAAAAACCCTGAGTGTGATGGTCCAAAGAGAAATAGCATATTTACTTTCTCTGGAATGTAGGTGACTTAATCTCATTTCTTTGGCACATATGAATATACAGTCAATCAGGGACCCACAGTGGGTAGTACATGAAATATATTTCCCCCCCTCCCACCCACCCACTCACCCCCACATCTCTTCTAACAAAGAGGGGCATGAAAGGAAAGGACATTAAAACGTATTGTATCTTTGTCTCCCTCTGATAGATTTAATGCCTTGGCATGCTGACAGATAACTGGCAGCTTTCCATTCCTTGGAACTGGGTTACTGGACTGCACAGCCCAGACAGCAGTTTAACCTGAGGGTCAAAGGGCAGTCAGGCGTTATCTACCAACTGGGCACATTTCCTCTGCATCTGTGACTTCAATATCCACATTCAGACACTGACAGGAGGACAAGACCTAATGGGATCTCCTCCGGTATTTAGAAATTTAAAGGGCCACATTCATTTTAATGGCTTACAAAATGCATTAACAAAAAAAAAAAAACAGTTTGAATGAAATTAGCATGATTAAAGAAGAGTATCTATCTATCTATCTATCTATCTAAAGTAATCTCTATCTATCTATCTGATTTTTCTGGGCTTGCTCATCTATTGACAGAAGGAGAAAATAGTTATGCACTTTATTAACCAAAAAATAATAACTACACCCTCAAATGAGCTCACACAGGGGAAAAAAAGGACAAAAATGCCATATCACCCATAGCACAAACACTTTTCACAAAACGATCACTCCATATCTGACCTCTTAATCCTCATTCTCAAAGGAAATTTGCACAACACCTTCAAAAGACGACCCTGGAAGCTTAAATTCATAATTTTGGTAGACACTAAAAATCATGGATTCCATAAAGACATTGGATTTATGGCTCATTACAATCTGTAACCCAGGGACCCTCCTTTGTCCTCTGGCTGTAGAGGTGTTAACTGCCCACTTCACCTTGCAACATGTGTTAACTCCTTATGCTTAACTATCCACCTTGTATTGAGCTGTGACACTCTGAGTACCTTTCCCAGACCTGAAGAGCTCTGTGTAAGCTCAAAAGCTTGTCTCTTCTATCAACAGCAGTTGGTCCAATAAAAGACATTACCTCACCCACCTTGTCTCTCTAAAATAAAATTTCCAATTTAACAACTTGACAGAAAATGGATGTCTAGAATTTTGTGTAATATATTTTAAGGCACAGTTACGTGATAGAACAAAATAGAATTCCTATTTTATCAAGACCCCCACCCCTCATCACCTCATCCACACACAACCTGACAAAACATTATTCTGATAAGTGTAAGGTGTGGGTCCAGATCCTGGGTGGTGCTTCAGGATGGCTTGGTGCAGTTCAGAAGGTGGTGGTGTTGGGGGGCCTGGGTCTGTAACCACATTTGTGCTCCCACAATCTTGGGACAGCTGAGGGATCACTTCAGTCCCAGGTGTAGCTTGGAGCAGCTAATCGCATTTATGTCAGCTGCCAAAAATTCCAGGGAGCTGTTCCAGGAGCTAGCAATCAGCCAGGCATAAGGGATCCCTGGTCATGCCGTCTGTGCCAGCAGACTGGAAGGAGGTGACAGCGCTTCTCTTCCCAGCGATTCCTTCTCACTGCAGGGAATCCTGAGCTGTCTAGATGCTGCAGGTTTAGCGCTGCTTGGCATCAGTGAACATAGCAAAGCAGCCTGAATGTACCAGAGAATCAGGCCAGTGTTCTGTAACAACAGGTAGACTAAAACAATGTAACCTTATGTTATTACATGAGCTCCTTTTATTGGTGACTCTGCTACTCTAGTTGCTGAGTAACACACATGGCCAAATGAAGGGACGGCCCAACACAGCTGTGTCCTGAACATGGCACTCAAGTGTCTGAAATAGCTTTATAGGCCGAGTTTGTTTTCATTGCACCTTTCGAAGCTGGAAGACAGAAATCATTCGAGTACTGATCGACTCAGGATTAAGAGAGCATAGCGCTTTTCGCCTTGCATTAACTGGTTCAAAGCCGTCCCAAATCAAAAGTAGTGCCCAAAAGACAGAGCCAGCTGCTGCATGATTGCTGTCCGCTTCCTACTCCACATCACAAAACCATAATCATGGTTAATATCTTTGCTGGCATTCACTGTACAGGGGGTCACAGATACTGGCCTACCCTCTGAGCCATACAGGTGGCTCCTCCAACTCAGGATAGAAACACATTGTTAGAGATAGGTGGCAAAGATCAATGTCATATTTTCCATCCCCCATCCCTGTCTCCAAATGCAGGGTTGGTCCTTAAGAGAATATCCTCCTGGGTTTTTGTCTAGACTACTCTATAATTGACTCTAGCAACAGGACTTCCGCCATTTCTCTTGGGAGATCATTCCACAGTCTAACAGACCTCACTATCAGGAAATGTTTCCTGATATTCCCCCTACATCATCCTTGCTCAATTTCACCCCAGGCACTGTGGTAAGACAGACAACTTGAGCTTGCAGGGCTGTGTATCTAGCCCCTCTTGCAAACACTGCATGCACAGAACCCTCTCCTGGTTTTGCTCATTTCCATTTGGCAAGCGGTGATCTTTTTTTTCCTTCCTTTTCGAATGAAGCCTGAAGTTAACTGTTATTTTCACTTATTTCCTGTCCATGCACAAGACTCCTCAGCTCACCGAAAAACATTTTACAGCTGCAGGAGAAGGAGCACAAAATGTTGGAAGGCCTTGTGAAAAAAAAACGAGTGGCCTGTTTTCAATTTGGCAAGAGACAGTGGGAGAATTTTGGTTTGCTTTTTCTTTTTAAATAGATCTGGAAATTCAGAATCTGGAACAATCTCTTCATCACATAATTGTTTCAAATTAAATAAATTCAGACACACTCTATATTAAGAGTATGTGTATAAATAGTTAATAATTAGTTAATTAAGGTTTTAATAAATGGCAAATCAAATGGTACTGTTAGAGAGTCCCACAGGTGGCTTATAGCCATCTACTAATGTGCATCTAATCATCTATAATCCATATTCTTCATGTCTGTAACATGCTGGTAACATCTATTCATAAGTTATTAACCCTTTATAAACTATTTATAAATGGACGCTTTTTATAAAATTGTGATCTGTGATTCAAACATGCGTGATAACTTGGGACCAAACTCTCTGCTGGTGAAGCTGATTTACAGCTGTTGAGGATCTGACCTATGGTTTCCACCCAACCCCACAGTTTTGTCTGAAACTTTGTTCAATCTTGTTTAAATGGTTTTGGGCATCTCAGGGACCTTTCCAGCAAACCTGTCACAAAAGCACCACACAGTTCTATGGTAGAAAACTCCTAGGACTCTAGCAATGCTCCATGGTGGAAAGTCCCTTCCCATCTCCAAATATGGTGCCAGATTGTAACCATATTGTGGATACACAAGTGGGCGGATAAGGCACAAGCATCCTTTCCTTCCTCCTCCTCCACATTATGGCCCTAAGTCAGGGCAAGCTGCAGTTAGAGCCCTTGCACTGCCCTGAGCACAAGGGATGCTGGCGGCTCCTCTAAAAGGGCTGGAGATGCAAAGAAGAGGTGAAGTCATAACCCTGCACCAAACAGCAGAGGAGAGTGCACTCTGGATCCTCCGTCACGGTGGTTCAGCAGCTTTGCAGGGGGCACAATGCATTCTGGAGGTTCCCTTGAGACAGCACGGCCCCACGCCAACCCATACACTACACTATGCCATGTTGGCACAACTTGTCCTTGGAAATCAGTTCACCCTGTGCATGCAAGCAGGAATCAGTGTAGGGGTTCGCATAACATTCCATTTACATACCACAGCTATTCACTTTAAATTGCCACTTAGCATGATAGATGCCGCTGCTGCTGACATCTCTGGGGCACACAGTGCCAGATCTGGAGGGTAAAGACTCTTGGTGTATTTAACTTAGGGCATGTCTACACTGGAGCCAGAAGATGTAATTGCCAGCTCAAATAGACATACCCAAGCTAGCTCAGTGGTGCAAGCAGCACAAGGCTCTAGCCCCCAGAGTACAATCCCCTCGGTACATACTCTGGTAGCTAGTCATTCCCACCGTGGCAACTACCCTTTCATTTTTCACATGCTATCTCAATCAGTATGGCTACCTCCCAGCTCCAGTGAAGCCAGACTCTTAGAAGCTAACTCCTCCTTATGTCCCGTGGCTAAGTCACGTTTCTGGAATTGCTGCTTGGTTCAAATACATCCTTATCCAGTGAGCAATTCACATTGTAATGGTGCTCCCCTTCCCCATTAGCTGGGTTACAGGTGGTTATGGTTAGCAAGAGAGGCTGCGGGGAATGAAAACAAACAAAATGCTCTTTTAGGGTCAGGGCCACACTCATTACCAACTCCAAGGGAGGCAGGGGCTGCTGTATGGTGGCTACCTTAAAGTTTGTGGGATATTTCATTCAGTCAATGTGGGCTTGCTTCATTGCTTGAGACACCCTTGATGTTACAGCATACATTCAAAGTGGGTGATGAGGCAAAGAAGGATGGAAAGGGGATTTCTTTCTTTGGGGATTTGTACTGGCCTGGTTTAGATTCTGAACCAATAATCTACATGTCTGCTCCAGACTTGGTCCATCTTAGCTTGTCTTTGAATCATTGTGAGTATATTGTACTGTACCTGGAGAGGTATGAATTAGAGTTTGGAGTTGCAATGACTCCCACTTAGGAAGAAAAATAACTGCAGAAAGGATTAGCACAGATAAAGGATCTACTACGGTGCTGTAGATTGGGTGATTTATCCAGATCAGAAACAACATGACAAACCATTGTCTCCTATATCCCAAGGGCACGGTTGAATATTGGGGGAAATTAGCAAAATTGGTTCGATAAAGTTTTTCCATAAATCAGTTTAGCCCCATCATTAAATTATGCTTGCAAAATTTACCTTCTTGACTGAAAAGCACTTTATAACAATACTTATTAATTTAACCACAGGAATGGCCCAACTAACCAGCGTGTTCTCCAGTTCGGTCTGCCCACACACCACTCAGTCTTCCTCCCTGTTCACTTAGGAACGTCAGAGTTCTATTCCTTTCTTCTGGGCTATATGTGGAGAGAGGAATTGCCTTAAAGGGACACTGACAACTGGTTTTAAGCCTCAAGTTAATGTATTGCCATAGTTGGTTTTCAATATCAGTTGAGGGTTTCTTTGGAGTGTTATCAGGATGAGGCATCTGTTAGGCAAAGGAGAATAATAATATTCTCATCCATTGTTGAGAATCCAAATATAACAGTGTTGTGCTAGTGCATGAGAATCAGATAATGAAACTGACTAGAACAGTGGTTCTCAAACTAGAGCCGCCGGTTGTTCAGGGAAAGCCCCTGGTGGGCCGGGACGGTTTGTTTACCTGCCGCATCTGCAGGTTCGGCCGATCGCAGCTCCCAGTGGCCGCAGTTCGCCGCTCCAGGCCAATGGGAGCTGCTGAAAGCGGCGCGGGCCGAGGGACGTACTGGCCACCACTTCCTGCAGCCCCCATTGGCCTGGAGCAGCAAACCGCGGCCACTGGGAGCTGTGATCGGCCGAACCTGCAGACGCGGCAGGTAAACAAACCGGCCCGGCCCGCCAAGGGCTTTCCCTGAACAACCGACAGCCCTAGTTTGAGAACCACTGGACTAGAAAACAAAAGTGAAACTGACCAGTGTTGTTTAATTGCCCAGGCTCACGGATATGGAGCCAGAGATTTCTCAAAATCAGGCCTGGAGGATTTGCTTCTTATTGAAATAGGATTAGGTATTAACCTGATCCCTTCTAGAAAGAGCTGCAAGACACCCTCCTGGCCCAAACTTTCACAACTGATTAAATTTGGTTTCCCGACTGGGGAAATGGAAGGGGATGATGGTCTTCGGTTTTATTGAGATCTGAATACCTCAACTTCAACCTTGTAAAGCAGCCATAATGATGGGTGCAAATTATATTAATATACTAAATATAATAAAATAATAAAACCAAATTAAAAAAATTAAAAACAAATAAATGTGGTTATTAAAACAAATTAATGTTATGCTGGAATCTGTAAAATAGCTGTCAGCAACCATGTCTTTACTCTATAGGAAATCACAGACCTCATTAAAGCTGGTGGGCATGCTAGCTACCCTTCATTCAGGCTAAATGGCAGAAGCAATAAAGCTCCTTTATGGTGTAAGATAGCTGAAATAATAGAAGCCACCACCCAAGGCTCTGGGGCAGTCACCTAAAAATGTGGGAAAGGAGGCAGGAGAAATCAGCATTTTCCTCCAAAGAATTCATCTGAAAAATGGTAGGGGGCTGGGGAGGAGGGAAAATCCATACTATCCTCTTGTTTGCTTGGGGGGATAAAAATACCAATTGTTTGCTTGGGGGGATAAAAAAGTGTTTGTGTGTGTGAATATAAAGTGAAATTTCACTCTAGGGATAAAGGAGAGGTACAGCTGCAGAATTTTGCTATTTTCACTGTTGTGAGATGGGGTGGAAACAGCCCAATTTTGCACACGGAACATTTTCACACACTGTTTCTTTTCTCCCTCCTTCTGCTCATTTAAGATCTAATCCTGGCCCATTTAAGTTAACGGGAGCCTTGCCCTAGTATTGCTATCCTTTTCAGCCCATGACACTTGACTCTTGGTGCTAGAGCCTTCTTCTCTGCAGCTATTGCCATCAGCAACTGCCTTTTTGACACCTCTCCTACCTATGCCTTCCCCCTTCTGCTATTATACAGTTCCCCTTTTCAGGTAAAAATATTAGGAGTCAGTTTTTATGAAAGCAGTGGTACTAAATCAATTTGCATAAAAAGAAGGAAGCACTAAAAACAAGATAGGATTAGTGACGGAGGGGAGGGTGAGTCATGCTAACTATGTAGAAAAGTGCTGAGCGTTAGCTCTGGAATCTAAATAATTAGTAACACATTTCAAACTCTGTCTCACACCATCCCTAACACTGAGAGAACAGTACAGTGGAATGTAATTAACTCTGCTTCCGCTGTTCGCTGATGATGCTTGTATAGCTGCATTAAGGATCATATGAAATTAATTTTATATTTAATCCATTAAGGTAGAAAAGATGAGAAATTAAAACCGCTCCTGGTATCTGTTTGCTTTCCCAAACATTTTCATTTAATCCTAGTGCCCTTGACCACTCAGCGGCAAACTCTGCTCATTGGGACATCATCTGGTTGATCATCACTGTGAAGTGCAAACAGGCCAGGTGGGGAAGTGGATGGAAGCAGAAACCGACACCCTATATTGGTGCAAAAAGCACCCAGAAAACTGACTTAACCTGAGAAATCTCCCAGCACAGCAGCTTTTATGCCACCCCTTTCAGATGAGAAATGGCTGGAGAAAAAAGGCTGTATTCAAGGACCTTCTGTGAGCAATCCCCACCTAGCAGAATGGTAGTCAGGGCAACAGAAATCTGGGGCTGCTCTAAATTGAGCCTTGGGGCCACACCAGAATCTAGCCAGTCCCACAATAAGAGGATGTGAAGGCAGCTTAAAACTACCTTTGCACCCAATTCCTGAGCTGCATCAGGCACAGAGGGTGCCAGATGTAAGGAACTTGTATGATATTTAGTAACAAGTAATGAAGGATGAGAAACACAGATAAAATATTGTGCACAAGCCAAAATGGTTCACTATAGTTGGAATATTTTCAAACCCTTTTCCATGAGGCACCACCCAGCAGCTCTTTAAATATTGAAGAGCAAAAACTGCTGGCTGCTGCACCAGTATTACAACTGGGAGGGAGAGTGGCTTTCCAGTTTCTGCCATTCGGGCCCACAGTGGCAGTGTCATTTATCAGCAGAAATGTGGCTTCCAGTGAGAGGCTCACAGATGTGGATTTTAATTAAAAAAAATTAATTTTCAGCTACGCGTTCCACTCTCTGTACTTGATCATAATGGCTTCTGGTGCCCAGCATGGGAACCTTCACAATGCTGCTCTGAGGAAAACTGGAGCAGCTTCTTCCCAATACAACAGCTCTGTTAAATGCCATGGCAGAGGTTTTGATTGTTGCTGTTGAACACAAAACAAAAGGAAGAAAAACATGTATTGCAAATAAGAATCTAGGCCAGCGGTTCTCAGCCACTCCCCCACTGGGACCCCATTACATTTTCCATACCAAGATCCCTCTTCCTGTGGTGTGGGGACCTCCAACGTTTGGCAATATGGGAAGGGCTGGCGATTGCTGCCCCTATCCTCCAACACATGCTTGCAATCTCCCCTGGGGACTGCAAGTAGGAGATCACTATTAAAAGTTCTAAGTGTCAAATTTAGGCTGCTACATAAGAGATTAAAATCCCGAATCTCCAGGGTAGCATTCTCTGAAATGCTTCCAGTTACACAGGTGGGGCCAGTTAGACAGGCAGAACCGCAGGGTCTCAATGTGTGGATGAGACAGTGTGTTCAGAGAAGGGATTTAGGTTTATTAGGAACTGGGGAACCATTTGTGAAAGAGGGGAGGGATAGCTCAGTGGTTTGAGCATTGGCCTGCTAATCCCAGGGTTGTGAGTTCAATCCTTCAGGGGGCCACTTAGGGATCTGGGGCAAAATCAGTACTTGGTCCTGCTAGTGAAGGCAGAGGGCTGGACTTGATGACCTTTCAAGGTCCCTTCCAGTTCTAGGAGATAGGATATCTCCATTAATTTTAAAAAAAGATGACCCTATACAGGAAGGATGAGCTCCACCTAAACCAAAATGAAACTGCTCTATGACCTTTTTAATTTTACATGCCAGCAATCCAGTTTTTGAACTAAAGGCTGGGGGAACGCCGACAGGTGTGGAGGAGCACACATTTTGGACAGACACATCCCTTAGGGGATGATTTATTAAAGGAAATATTCTATAGCCTGGTAAAGAGGAGAGGATAGAAGTTGATAAAGTACAGATAGGAATTGAAAAGAAACCGTCAA
Organism: Terrapene triunguis; assembly: GCF_002925995.2. Taxonomy (NCBI): domain Eukaryota; kingdom Metazoa; phylum Chordata; order Testudines; family Emydidae; genus Terrapene; species Terrapene triunguis. Next base: position 41,573,913 of record NW_020664418.1, on the reverse strand, counting down.
ACGAAAAACGAGTCCCATTCAATTACATCACATGAAGACAGACAACTAAATATTGACAAATTTTATAAGTGCTTGTATACACATGCAATAAGTCTAAATACTAAGATGGGTGAACCTGAGTGCCTGGTATTAATGAGAATATGGATATAATAGGCATCACAGAAACTTAATGGAATGATGATAATCAATGAGACACAGTAATACCAGGATACAAAATATGTAGGAATGATAGAGTAAGCGTACTGGTGGGCGAGGGATAATTTATGTGAAAGAAAGCAAATATAATAAAAGTCTTAAATGAATCAAACTTCTCCATAGACTCTCTATGGATAGAAATGTTATTCTTGAACAATAGGAGTATAGCAGTAGGAATCTATTACCAACCACCTGACCAGGATGGTAACTGTGATTGTGAAATGCTTGGGTAGGTTAGAAAGACTACAAAAACAGAAAATCCAACAATACAGGGGGATTTCAAATATCCCTATATTCACAGGGTACATGTCCCCTCAGGATGGGATATAGAGATATAATTTCTAGACTCCACTGATAACTGCTTCTTGGAGCAGCTAGTCCTGGAACCCACAAAGGGAGAGGCAATTCTTGATTTAGTCCTAAGTGTAGTACAAAATCTGGCCCAAGAGGTGAATACAGCAGAATTGCTCAGTAATATCAGTCAATTATAATGTAATTAAATTTAACATCTTTGTAGGGGGGGAAACACTAAAGGAACCCATCACAACAACATATAACTTGAAAAATGAGGGAACTACTTAAACGGAAATTAAGAGGAACGGTCACAAGAGTGAAATGCCTGCAAGGTGCATGGAAACAATTTTAAAGCACCATAATAAAGGCTCAAATTAAATGTATACCTCAAATTTAAAAACAAACAAACAGTAAAAGGTCCAAAAGATGACACCATGGCAATGCCACCGAGTAGTAAGAGGGGTGGTTAGAGGGAAAAAGACATCTTTTAAAAATTGGAAATCAAATCATACTAAGGAAAATAGAAAAGAGCATAAACGCTGGCAAGTCAAGTGTAAAAATGTAATTAGGCAGACCAAAAAAAGAATTTGAAGAGCAACTAGTAAAAAACACAAAAATTAACAGCATTTTTTTGTTAAATACATAAGAAGCAGGAAACCTGCCAAACAATCAGTGGGGGCACTGGACAATTGGGGAGCTAGAGGAGCACTCAAGGAAGACAAGGCCATTGATGAGAAGCTAAATGAGTTTTTTGCCTCAGTCTTCACTGCAGAGGATATGAGGGAGATTCCCACACCTCAGCCATCCCCTTTTAGGGGACGAATCCGAGGGACTGTTCCAGACTGAGGTGTCAGTAGAGAAGATTTTGGAACCATTTGATAGATTAAACAGTAATAAATCACCAGGACCAGATGGTATTCACCCAAGCGTAGTGAAAGAACTCAAATATAAAACTGCAGAACTATTAACTGTGGTATGTAACCTATTGCTTAAATCAGCCTCTGTACCTGATGACTGGAGGATAGCTAATGTAACATCCATTTTTTAAAAAGGCTCCAGAGGTGATCCTGGCAACTGCAGGTTGGTAAACCTAACTTCAGTACCGGGCATATTGGCTGAAACTATAGTAAAGAACAGAATTATCAGACACATAGAGGAGCACAATGTGTTAGATTGATGAGGCATGATTTCCCTTTGCAAACCTGTGTTGACTCTTCCCCATTAGAATTCTTTGAAGCAGTCATGGTATAAGAGGGAAGCTCCTCTCCTGGATCAGTAACTGGTGAAAAGACAGGAAACAAAGGACAGGAATAAATGGTCAGTTTTCACCTTGGAGAGAGATAAATAGCAGGGTCCCTCAAGGATCTGTACTGTGACCAGTGCTATTCAACAGATTCATAAATGGTCTGGAAACAGGGGGAAACAGTGAGGTGGTAATGTTTGCAGATGACACAAAATTACTCAAGATAGTTAAGTCCAAAGCTGAGTGCGAAGAGTTACAAAAGGGATCTCACAAAGGATAAATATCCTCAGGGCTAACTGCTATTAATCATTATTATTACCTTTGATTATTGTTTACAATGGATTCTTAAATTATTCTTATTTATTATTTGTCTCATTGTAGTGCTTAGGAGCCCAGTATCCCATGATGCTAGGTGCTTTACAAACACGCAACAAAAAGACAGTCCCTGCCCCCAAAGACCTTACAATCTTGGGGAAAAATGTAACCATTTGGCTCAGTTTTTAGGTCCAGAAGCCAATGCTTTACAAAGATAGGTAAATATTATTAACCCATTTTACTGACAAGGAAACTGAGGCACAGGGAGGTTCAGTGAATGACTCAATGTCACACAGTGGAGCCCAGACCTCCTGACTCCCAGCCTACTGCAAGATCAGAACTACTTAATCCACAGTCTTACCTGCCACTCCTTATATTCCTGTTTTCCACTCCTGGATAGAGTTATATTGACGTTCGGTGAAATAATACTGGGCAATTGCCTAGGCCCTCATGGGAGCAAGCTGTGTAGCTCTACTGGTGAGAAGAGCTTCTTAAAAATCAAATACAATTACATAACTAAATGTTGCATTCTATTGGAATTCCTCTGGAAAGGATCAGCAGGCATTACAGTGTGAAAACTAAATTACCATCCACATCACCTTACAGTACAGGAAATGCTCATCATGAAGTGCACACCCTGCTCAATGCAAAAAGCATGCAAAGCCCATATTAACCACTGCACTATTTTCTTTGATTCTGCCTTGGCAAGTCAGCTGTAAGTTCCTGAGACATTGAAGTTGGCTGCGTTGGGTAGGCAAAGCTGATTAAGACACACTTTGCTAAACACTGGATAGCCTAATCATCCCAGCTTGGAAGAAATTCTAGGCCGTGCACACATTCCTAGCAAAGGGTAAATTGCCTGAGTGGCTTATTTACAGGGCAGGCTTCAGCTAATCTAAACCTTGGTTTGGGGGGAGAGCAGGACAGAATGGTGCCAGATGTCCACAGGCATATTGGAACTGGGAAGGTCCCACTCTCCCTCATATCTTTCTACTCCCACCACATCCGATTGTTTGAACATCTCTCCCTGAACACTGAGCAAAGGAGGGACTGGTGGGAAAAATACCCAGAACGGCTGGAAAAGAGCAGCTGTAAATCACTTTCAGAGTGAGACAGTTTCTCCAGGCCCAATCTGAACTGACAGGACTTTAGTATGATAATAATTCGCATTAGCTAGTTCCCAAAACAAGGTCCAGTTTGTCACCCAACACAATCGGAAAAGACTCAAGCTTTTCTATTTGCCCCCTCGAATCACAATTCCTCCTTTCAAAAGGCAACAGCGTTGGAGTTGCAGTATGTTTTCCACAAAAATGGGGCCCCAGATTCCAATACTCTCTCTCTCTCAGATGGGAACAAGCCCAGCTCTCTGGAGCTTCTGTCCATTCCCTTCCCCAACGCAGCTTCTGCCTTTTGTAACTAAAAACCCGCCGTCTTTTGGAAACTTCTCCGAATATTTTATGCCACTTTTTTTTTTTCATTCATTCACACGAGGGAAACAACAAGAGGGTCCTCTGATGAATGTTGCGCATCGCCATGGTTACAGCTCAGAGATGCAGCAAAAAGCAATTATGGTGGGACACAGTGGAAAAAAAGACATGCACCTCTTTGTCAGAATTTCAGAACAGCTGTAATAACACGCCGGCACCCGAACCCGTGTAAAATAACTGAAATATTGTGGCATGTTAAATGCCAGCGCATTAAAAAAAGGGGGGGATTTCAATGTCATATAATTTAAAAGGACAGGAAGCATTAATTTCCAGCTGCACTTCCAGCTTGTTAAGGAATCGGGGGAAAATAAGGGAAGGCAAACAAGCAACAGTTCAGGGACTTAAATATGAGGTGGGAAATAAAGCAGTATTCAGAGGCACCGGCCTGCACTTCTCACAGATTTAAGCTGACAGCAGCAATGGTTTCCTGTCTTTATGCCATGCATGGTTTAATTTTTTCCCTTCAGTGATGGAGGTCCAGCCAAGTGATGGCACTGACACTCTGACCTTCCCCACTCTGAGGATCTCCAAGTGCTTTACCAACCATCATTCGTTTTTCACCACCCCCAGAGGTAGGTTACATGCTATTGTCCACAGCGGACACGAAGGGCTATAGGGCTCACAAGAACCCAAATGAAGCTGAGAAGACCAACGTCCAGGTAAATCTCGATACCCTGAGAGCCCCTGGTCTAGGATGCTCTCGACACCACCAATCTAGGCTATGTCTACACAGCAATTAAACACCTGCAGCTGGACTGCATTCAGTCTTGGGCTGGACTCTGAGCTCTGGGACTCCTTGAGGGGGGAGGGTCCCAGAAACCAGGCTCCTGCTTGAGCCTGAATGTATACACAGCAATTTTTAGCCCCACAGCCTGAGCCCCATGAGCTTGAGTCAGCTGACCTAGGCCAGCTGCAACTGTGCCACAGATCTTTTATTCATGTGTAGACGTACCCTCAGACTCTGTGTCTTGGCTCCTCTGATGGGGCCTGGACAGCATCTGGGATGGACCTGAAATGGCAGCCTGTGATTGACTCTGAGAGTCCCTTGTGTGCCTGTTCCAGCCCCAAATGCAGCCAGTCTCTCACACCTAGCAGGGATGAGCAAGGTTTCTCCTGAAGTGACCTCTCCTGGCTATCCAGAACTGCTTGAGCCGAGACAAAGACTGTTTCCTCTTCCTCTGCTCTTAGTGCTCCTTCCCCCAAAAATGCCCAGTGGGCCAGCCTGGAACTCCTGGGAAGGGAGGCACAAGGAAAGGAAGAAGCAGCCGACCAGTTGCCTCATTCCCTTTCCAGAAGGGAGGAGAAAGGGCCAGAATGAGGGGCAACAGGCTAATCAGGACAAGGTCCGTGTTCTTCCTTGGGCCTCTGGTGGGACTCACATGTCTCTCTCTCTGGTTTCAGTCTTTCCACATCTGGATAAGTCCTTACTATAGAAATAAGCTCCTCCATTTTGCTGAGAGACGTCAGCATGTACGAGTCACCTATTTCATTAATTGTGGATCTCCAAGAATCTCTAGCACATGGAAAGCTGTGAACTGACTGCATTTGCTTTGAGAGAAGTGGGACCTGGTTTTGTAAAAAGTTTAAGAACTACTGTCATAATCTGTCTGGTGAATAGCCTGGGCTTTTGTGCACTTGGGCACAATTTTTATTTTTTTTAAATTATGCCCAGATCATGCGAAAACACAGGCCATTTACCAGACAAGAATGGAGGCCAGAAGCACATATGCTTGGGTAGGGAAATCAGAGGATGGTTTCGGAGGGGTGTGCAATGTGGACAACTCTCATGATTTTATTGAGAGTCTCAATATTTTGAGCTTTTCCTGAAGCCCGAGCTGCTGGAAGCAAGAAACTGGCTTAGAATCTCAACTTTCTTTAAAAAAAAACAAAGTTTCTGTCCTTCATTGGTGCTGGAAAAGCTTGGAAATGTGAAGAAAAATGCCTCACAGAGGCTCAAAACCAGAAGGCAAATTAAAAAAAATCAAAACACATTTAAAAAACCCTCCAACTCATGATTTTGGGAGGCCAGACTGGCGATTTTTGTACATTTGGTGTTGGCAATACTGGGTATGCACTGGGGAAGGGACTAGCTTTGGGTTTGTAGGAGACTCTATAGCAGAGAGGAGGCATGTTCTCTGTGGGCTGAGATCATGATCTAGCATTCCCAAGCTGTTACCCAACTAGTACAAGACCTGACTCAATATAGGAAAGGGAACGCCCACATAAATCCAACAGGTTGGTCACCAAAATAAGGCCAAGGTGCATTGGCAGAGTGTGGAGTGTTGGAAACCTGCACTACCAATGCTGCTACTTCGCTTGATCTCCGGGTAAGTGGTATCCAGGTCCAGTAGTGTAAAGCTGATTGTACGTCTAATGAAGTCAAAGCATTTACTCCAGAATTTACACTGGTGTGAGATCAAAACCTGGCCCTCAGTCCTCAGAGATGATTCCATGGCACTTGACAACAGTATAGATATTTATTTTAAACATAAAAAGACCCCCAAAATTGTAATTGGAGACTTGTTTTCCAATGTAATTTAAATTAATAACAAGAAGAGCTTCTTTTAACTTAGACTCCAAAGCCATGAGGTGTGGAGAATTTTTGAAGGGAAGTAGTGTGTCTGTTTGGCTTGCCTTCTATGTCAAGTGAAATTGTGGCAATACTGGTTCCCTTTCATTGTCTCCACCGCTGACCAGTTCACAAAGCAACGGGATTCCGCTTACTCAGGCAGGGTTATTTTCTTCTCCAGCCTGGGGATTTGCCAAGCGACAGAAACTTGTATCACGTCAGCAAGCACTTGAACTGGAAGTTACTTAAAAGGTGCCAACTGAAGTAGCTGGAGATGAAAGCGGCTTCACATCTACATGCAAAGCAGATTTGGTAAAAAGCAGAGGCTATTTATACAACGTTCCTAAATGATCAGACATGTTTGGATGGAACGAACCTTAAAAGCTGTAAGAAAGATTTCAACCACACTCGCCTACACAAAATAATAATAATTTGGAAATCTCTGCTCTACCTACCTAATATTTTTAACACAATTCAATGTCGTGCAGGTTAGTCCAGTCCAGGTATACTGTGGACAGGGCCGGCTCCAGGCACCAGCTTACCAAGCAGGTGCTTGGGCGGCCACTTCGGAGAGGGGCGGCACGTCCAGCTGTTCGGCGGCAATTCGGCGGATGGTCCCTCACTCCTGCTCGGAGCAAAGGACCTTCCGCCGAATTGCCGCCGCAGATCACGATCCCGGCTTTTTATTTATTTATTTTTTTGGCTGCTTGGGGCGGCCAAAACCCTGGAGCCGGCCCTGACTGTGGATGACTCCAGAATGAAAATACCATTCATCTGAGTGAACGTCGAGTTGACAACATACGGCCGAGTCCTGTAAGGAGCTGAGCAGATCCTGCTGGGTGCTGGAGTGCTCTCAAATCCCACTGAGGTCAATGGGATTTGACGACATTCAGCGCCTATCCAGATCAAGCCCACAGTGACTGAATGGGTCATTCCTTAGAGAAGGTTCTCCTCTTTCTCTGGCAGGATAGACTGGAGATGAGAAGCAATGTGAACTGAAACTGCCACAAGCTCCTGCAGCAAAGGATAGCATTGTCATGGGGTCCTTTGTGCTATAGGCACTTGGAGTTTAAATGAGCGAGAGATAAAAGAGGGGATTTTAAAACAAAAGCTTCATTGCAGATTACCGGTTTCTCATTGCTTTATTTTGTGCTGTATGCACATGTCAGATAAGTGGACTTGCAAATAACCTTAATTAGAAATGGGGATTACACTAGTCCAGAATACACTGGACACAGTTTCTCTCCAACAATCCTGTTGGGAACACACGTGGCCAACTTGCAAAGGAACAGACTGACTTTCAAGTTAGCTTCATTCTCAGTCTGGCCCTGTGTCATACCCAGTTTGTAAAACCCATGTCTATGAATAATTCCTCGTTCTTAATCAATTTAGTGGAGGAAATAACTGTATTTCCAGCAAAAAGACCAGCTATTACGGACACTACACTTTTGAATTTGGTCTTGTTAGATCCCCCCAGATAAAGAAGGGTCAGACATAGTCAGGCCGGATGGGACACCTACAAGACAAAGCCAGGATGGTGCCAGTGATTTCACGGGTGGCATTCTTACCTCGGAGTTTGGCATGGAACTCATGCTGAAAGAGGATGTTGTGGTGCACTGGTAGAAGGTGCAGCCTTTTGTAGGAAATGTAAATCTTAAGACCTGACAACATCTGTTCATTCGAAATTCTATAGTATTCCTTTGCAAGAATGAAGCTAAGTTTATGGAAGGGATGGTAAGATGGGATAGCCTAATTTTGACAATTAATTGATCTTTGACTATTAGCGGTAAATATGCCCAATGGCCTGTGATGGGATGTTAGATGGGGTGGGATCTGAGTTACTACAAAGAATTTTTTCCTGGGTGTCTGGCTGGTGAGTCTTGCCCACATGCTCAGGGTTTAGCTGATCACCATATTTGGGGTCAGGAAGGAATTTTCCTCCAGGGCAGATTGGCAGAGGCCCGGGAGGGGTTCGCTTTCCTCTGCAGCGTGGGGCACGGGTCACTTGCTGGAGGATTCTCTGCACCTTGAAGTCTTTAAACTATGATTTGAGGACTTCAATAGCTCAGACATAGATTAGGGCTTTGTTACAGGAGTGGGTGGGTGAGATTCTGTGGCTTGCGTTGTGCAGGAGGTCAGACTAGACGATCATAATGGTCCCTTCTGACATTAAAGTCTATGATTCTATGAAGCTATTGGCCCCAGCATCCCATCTAAATTCTAGCTGTGTAATTACATTTGGCATGCTTAAACCTCCCTTGTATTAGATTAGAACTCTTGGCTCCTGGAGCAAGGTTTGGGCACTATGTGAGGCTGCTCCTTTGCAATCACTGGTAAGATTGTGAAGTTAGTGTAAAGGGGGCACAGTGGGAGGGGGAAAAACTGGAAGGAAATTATTCCTGAGACAAGATTTCTCGTTAATAAATAACTCCCTTTACTTAAACAAAACAATGTAGGATGTTCATTCTCCCCTGAACTTCATAATATAGGATCCTCCCTTGGCTGAAAAGTAAAAAGGGCTCATCCAAACTTGTAACTGAATACCCACGTCAGTCAATTTCAACAGTGGTAACTGCCCAGGTTTTATAGTAAAAGGATGGGGTCGATGTAACACTACGCTACTTTAAAAACAAAGTGCTGCTTGTTTTCTAACCTTTGTTACTCTGACATTAAAGATGGCTAAAAACGTACTTTGGTATCACCATTTATATGCTTTTGTTTACATAGTTGCCTTTCAACTCCGCTTATAAAATGGATCTAGACTAATCAGTTTCACCGTTGATTCTAGTTGGCTTCACTTTTGCATTCTTGTGCACTACCATGGCATAGTTGCAATTTGGGTTCACCACACAACAGGGGAATATTTCGATCCCAGGCAATTCTGGCAGAAGTCTGAACAAAGAGGTTAAACCGGAGTTCTGTGTAAAGCATAAGGTATTTGGGAAGCCTGGCTGGGAATGTGCTTTTTTCCAAACTGTTTGCATATTGTTGTGGCATTGTGCTGTAGCGTCCACTTGTTGCATGTTAATTCTTGATCTTCATGTTGTTAATGGTGCACATTTGTTTAAATGCAAAGGTAATTAATGGATGGGAGTTTGAAATGAAAAAAATTAAAACAACTTGAAAACAAGTCTCAAGGATGGTCTTGCAGTTAAGGCACTGGGCTAATCTGAAGGGGAGCAGGATTAGTTCCTAGCTATGCCACAGACTTCCTGTGGGACTTTGGACAAGTCAGTTAGTCTCTCTGTGCTTCATGTCCCCATCTATAATATGGAAATGAAAACACACACTTCCTTTGTATGTCTTTAGCACTGGAATGGGTTACCTAGGGAGGTGGTGGAATCTCCTTCCTTAGAGGTTTTTAAGGTCAGGCTTGACAAAGCCCTGGCTGGGATGATTTAGTTGGGGATTGGTCCTGCTTTGAGCAGGGGGTTGGACTAGATGACCTCCTGAGGTCCCTTCCAACCCTGATATTCTATGACTCTATGACCATGTCTTGTCTATTTAGGTCATAAGCTCTTCATTACAGGGGCCATCTCTTGCTATGCGTCTGTACAACAGAGGCCCGGATAGTAATTTTGAGCTTCTAGGTGATACTGAAATTCAAATAATAATAAACATAATGGACCAGATCCTGATCTAATTCAGCAGTATTAATATGGGGAAACTTCAAATCATAATCTAGGCTTTTAGCCAAAACCTAGTTGACAACTTCCCTTTAACCATCTAGCATGGAACAGCAATTGCTGACTCAGCTGCCAGGTATGCAGTGGCGGAGAAGTATCTCATCGCTTGGAAAATGTAAATAAGCAAGAATCTATTCACACTAGAAATCAAAGCGGCTTCACTAGCTGTTGCAGTGGTTCCAGAAAGCAAGTCAAGAGTAGCCACTTGAGAAAGCTCAATGAGCCAAAACATTCCCTGAGCCACAATTTACATTTTCTTAAGTGTTTAAAGGAGATTTCTGACTTTATTTAGTTATTACATTCCCGGTCTAGGAAATACCTTTGAGATGCTACATATGGTTTCAAGGGGGTCTGAAAAGAAAACAAAACGCTACAGGAGTGGAATGCAATGGGTGCTTCAAATTTGTAGAGACATTACTGAAATTCTGACCGTCAACCAAAAAAAGCTCCTTACTTGCTCTTTGCGTTGTGGAAAGGGCATGACTGTTACATATTGGTCTGTGCAGCTGTATTCTCCAAACAATTTCACTGCAACATCACAGTCTGCGCCAATTCTACCTGGGCATGAGGTTTTCATCCTGTTTCAAACAGTGGACCAGATCTCCAGCTAGTGTAAAACAGCAGAGCTCCTTTGATTTATACCCGCTGCACACTACCGCTCTCTCAGATGCAACTCAAAGGATGAAATCCTGCCCCCATTGAGGTTAATGGCAAAAGTCCATTTGCTTTCAGTGGGATCAGGATTTCACCAAAATATTTTGTACTGAATCTTGTGCTTCGACGGAGGTTTCTTGGGTAAGAGGGTCAATTGGCGCAATGGTCTAGTCCAGGGGTCGGCAACGTTCGGCACGCGGCTCGCCAGGGTAAGCACTCTGGGGGGGGGCAGGCCAGTTTACTTACCTGCTGATGCAGCAGGTTCGGCCGATTGCGGCCCCCACTGGCTGCGGTTCGCCGTCCCGGGCCAATGGGGGCGGTGAGAAGCCGCGGCAAGCATATCGCTCACCCGCGCCGCTTCTCGCCGCCCCCATTGGTCCAGGATGGCGAACCGCGGCCAGCGGGGGCTGCGATTGGCCGAACCTGCCACGTCAGCAGGTAAATAAAACTGGCCCGGCCTGCCAGGGTGCTTACCCTGGCGAGCCGCGTGCCAAATGTTGCCGACCCCTGGTCTAGTCTGCAATGCATGATGCTGATTAATAGTATGAACTAGCCCGTTGTTACCAACCAGCTTTAAAGGTGTGATAGTAAAACATAGCTGCACATTTACAGCAGATAGCTTCCAAATTATGTCAATTCCATTGCTGAAAATTTAAATAATATGTATGGAATGTGATTAGAACAAAGTTTATACTCATGGCTTGTCAATCTTCATTTTGCAAAAAGAAAGTTCTCATTCTTTGACTGTAGATAAACAATTAATACTGGGTTGTGCATTGATTTGTTTCACTTCAATAACTTAATAGACGTATCTGAACATTTGAAATTGAAAAAACAAAATCTTAGTCAACTGAGACTTCATAGAACAAGGATTAAGCTATTTGTCTGATGCAAATGTGGGTCCTATAGCTGCTGTCTATTGGAACCTACACTGATAACTGCTTGTGGCATAAAACTGTAAACCACTGTAACATCCCTGGTTATTGGGAGCTCCTTAAATCAAAACACTGGGACTCAGTGGTGAGATATCAGCTTTCTTGATCATGTGTATGCTGCATTAGAATTCACAGAACACTGATTCTTAGAGCTGGGTTGCTATTTTGTGAATATTGGAATACAACTGAATGGCCTCACATATGGTCAGGGGCGGATCCAGGCACCAGCGCACCAAGCTGTGGGAGGCGGCCTGTGGCTTCGTGAGGGCGGCAGTCAGGCTGCCTTCGGCGGCATGCCTACGGGAGGTCTGCCTGTCCTATGGCTTTGGCGGCAATTCGGGGGCGGGTATGCCGAAGGCGCGGGACCGGTGGACCTCCCACAGGCATGCCGCCGAATCCGCGTTACCCGCGGACTGCCTGCAGGCATGCCGCCGAAGGCTGCCTCACTGCCGTGCTTGGGGCAGCAAAATATATAGAGCCGCCCCTGGCTACGGTTCTTGTTTTGTGTGAGAATTTTAGGGAGATAATTTTCTGTGAGGAGCCAAATTAAAGTGGCTTTAAGAGAATATGTTGAGACAGCAGGTGCTGAACTCCGGAAGGTGATTATCAGCACCAGAAACCTGACTCCATAGTTGTACTCCGCAAGTCAGGAAACAGAAATGTACCATGTGTCATAGTGGAATGGAAATGAACTGACACAGCTTGGATATTGGCTATCTACGTCAATGGAGCTATACCCATTGAGAATCTGGTCCCACAAACTCTCAACTAACGGCTTAGGAACAATCTAGTGATCCATAATTATTCATATAAAAGTTATCCATTGCATAAGGCTGAGAAAATACATTTGATAAAGTTGCAAACTGAACAGAAAATGAGGGAACATTCAATAAATAAATCATGTGCTATGAATGACTTATCTCCACAGACTATTAAAGTCACGTCACTAGAACCACGCTTGCCCTAGACATGCACCAAAGCATTCACCTCTTCCAGCACCCAACGGGCCTCATGCCCTTCCACTACGCACACCTACTCACAGCATGGCCAATCCTCCTTCCCGGCCTGGAGCTGCTCAGGGCTCTCAGGTCCATCTCTACCAATGGCTTCCAGGCCAGCAGCTTCTCCAGGAATTCCCAGCCTGGGTGAGTAGTCAGGAACCCACAGGAACCCACTGTGCAGTAGAGAGAGCTTTTCAGTATAGGACAATGCTGGATTTCAATCTCAGCAGATGGTTCAACCTGGCTCCACCTAAGTGCCAGAAACTATCTTAATTCCCTTGAATAGGCGCACCTATTGGCTCCTGTAACTCTCTAAAAATTAGTAAATCCTCACGTTCCATCCCTCTGGGGATTAACTAGTTTTCACAACATCTTGGCCACCCTGCTCTTATTCCTTCCTTAACATTTAAGTTTCTTCTGGTCTGTTAGTTGGATCCTTAAGTATTTCTACCGGGAGTCTATAGAAAAGAGGAGTTTTTATCAAGCAACATGATTGCATTAACCACCTCAAGAAATGTTACTTTTAAGTGAGATAAAAACAGGGGTCGGCTGCAAAACAGAGAAATGGACAAGCTTTTGTGGTTGCAAAAAGTGGGCCTTCGGTTTTATTCATAGTTTTCTCTTGCCAATTCCTATCTCTTTTCCTAGCCTCCTAACCCAAGATATACTGATGATGGAATTCCAGGGGATATTCAAGTTGTGTTTCTGTATAGTTTGACTGATAAAGAAATACTCTAATATCCACTACCCAGCAGATTTAAGTTTTCATTTTAATGTGCGAGTTTGGGGTTTAGCAAGCAAATTTGGCCTAGGTCACGGCAAGTTGTACTCACATAGTCAGGGTCATACAATGTTTATGATTGTACTTTCAGAAAGGCAGCCTCACTTCTGAGAGTGTTCGTTTAACCCTATCTCTGTGCTTGCAATGCTCTCGTGGATTTGCTCTAGTGGTTGCACTAAGAGAAACAGTCCTTTAAACAACAGCAAACCCTCAAAGGCTTCAGTGGTCTGGTCCAGTTCAGCTGGAATAAGCACCCAAAAGTACAGAGTAGAACCAAAATGCAGGATCCAAATTCCAGACTTAGGTCTCCACTTTATAAAGGGCCAGATCCAAGCCCCTGAACATTTAGGAAAGTCTGGATCTGGATCTCGTTTTTGGATCTGGAGTTTTGGGTTAGAGCCATTGAAGTTTGAATATCTTGCATTTGCAAAGTTAAGCTGGAAAAACAGGCTGAAAAAAAAAATCTGATTGCTGCTGAAGCTATTTTATCAGCCCATTGGCTCCTCTAACTCCCAAGGACACTAGATTAACTTTCAGCACTGTCGGTCAAGAAGGAGTTTTGTCCCGGGAAGTCTGCCACTGGATTTCCAGACCACAGGCTCCCGTCAGGAGGTCAGTAGCTCATAGAGTTGGTATTTTACCTTGTGAGGGATGGAAAACACAGTATGCAGAGTTTATTTTGGCCCCACAATACAGGACCAGTTCTGCTCCACGTTCACCAGAAGACTGTTGTTTCAACAATGGAAAATGAAAAGGGGGAGAAGAGAGGAATTCAGAACACGTGAGGCAGCAAAGCCAAAAAACACATTACAGACATATCTGGTACAGTGGGACACATGGGTTAAGCCAAGTCAGTGCTCTGCAGGTCAATACTCAATCTGGAAAGCACCAACCCACGATGGACTTGAAAGAACAAATGTATATTACTCTAGCAAAGCCACCAGTACAAGGGGAAGCTTTGGATTTTTTAACAGCTGATTCCAAGTAAGATTTTGTATATCTCCTTTCCTACAAACTGTACATCCCAGCATGTTCGACAGCATTAAATAGGGTGGGAGAAAAATGAAGAGACGCGGACAACGGGGAAGTAGAGATGAAATTTGAAATTATATGGAGGGATGTAAGAATGTGTTCCAGACAGCAGGCGATGCAGAGGAGAAGGCTCTCATAACAGGGCCAGGGGTGACATTATGGGAAAGGACAGAGAAGAGACTGGTTCTAGATAAACAGAGGGAAGTGAGTATAGAGAGATGGGACAAGATTAACAGCTGGCTTCAGCAGGCATTACTCCTCTGGCTTTGGTGAGGGTTAGGCCTGATTATGGTGCTGATGACTTTGACCCAAAGAGGTCTGGGGCATGTTCATCCTGAAGAAGGCAATTTTAAACTGTCCCATTAAACGTATGGGGAAGCCTCCTGCCTGGTCGAAGAACCCGGATACAGTTAGGTGTCTGTTTTTTCACAGGGACCTCTCTGTGCCTCATACTCATCACCGTAGTATGCAAGTGCCAAGAGGCAGGGAATGGCTGAATGTCTTGCAGTACGAGGTGAGTTGACGCTCCTGCACTAGACAGGCCGTAACATAAACAACAACAACACTTGGCATTTACACGGCGCTTTACCTTTTTAAGCGACGGATAAACAGTAACCAGTGGCTGGAGCTTGCGAGCTATTTTCCCCCCTGTAATTGAAAGTGGTTTAATTAAAAGCAAACAAACAGGGTTTTTAGTCAAGCCAGAGGGCAGCCTGTGCTAAGTATTAGTGATAGAAACCACCTACTTCTCAAATAACTCAGCTGGCATAGTATCTATGCCATGTGTAAGACAGTTTGGCTTCTGGATGTTAGCATCATTTCCCTCCCCTACTTCTCTGCTCTCTTTTCCCCTAGTGTCACCCTTGAGTTGTGTTTCCTTCTGCCTTCTCCCTATAGGGTGACCAGATGTCCCGATTTTATAGGGACAGTCCTGATTTTTGGGTCTTTTTCTTCTATAGGCTCCTATCTCCCTATTCCATTTTGCATCCCATGTATTCCTTGGATTTGCTGTCTCCTCGCCTTCGTTCATTTGCTTCTTTTTCCATGCTCTCCAAAAGTGGGAGACAAACCCCATTAGCATTAGAATTTGCACCAAGGTTTGGAAGCCACCGTTTTGGATTGGGTTCTAAATTAGGCAAATGGCTTTAGCCCATCGCTAGTGCATACAGCTTGTTCAAACATTCCCTAGATATTTCCGTCCCTCTTCACGCAGGCCCGTCATCCCCAACTGCTCCCAGCCTCCCGAAAAGCATTTTGAAAAAAAAGATCATTTGAAATTATTGTAAAGGCAACACCGCATTATGTCTTTAAAAAATAATAGTCAGATGCTGGCGTCTCTCCAGAGAGGAAGGGAAAGTGTCAGATCTCAGCTGGTAAATAAGATGTTACTGTGAAGCTTGTAAAGCCAAGGTTCTTTCTCCTTTGTAAAGGCTCTACCTGCAAAACATGAAGGGGGCTCAGTGACAGACACATTAAAACACCATTAAACTGTGAAATAGAACACAGTGTGAAAATAGATTTAACCTTCACAGCATATCGATCTCTACCCCGCGCCGTGCCTAAGTTCTTGGACAACTGTTTTATAATAGGTTTTACTTATTTTCCTGTTGCTATTCTGACTTCCTCAGAGGAGGGTGTTATTTCTAAAAGCTCCTGACAGCTCAGGGAAAAGCAGGCTTGTTTCTTAGCCAGGGCTCAGCTCCGGAATGCTGTTGCTGCCAGCCGCTCCATAAACAGAAGTCAGTTTTCGGAGAGTGAAGGATGACTTTGGGCAGCAGAGATGATGGGAGGAGGAGGAAGGGGAACGGAGAGGAACTCTTTGCAAGGACCCTGCTGAACAGGACACAGGGAAGCAGACCAAGCTGAAATGGCTTTGAAACAGACACTGCCAAGATTTACTTACACACATACAGAGATATATATGCATTTATAATTACATAACAATAATGCACACATACACAGCCACACACACACACACACACACACACACAGTTGCACATTCAGACGTGACATCCATGTAATTCATTAATTTCTTGCATGCCTCTGCAATTCATCATGCTGCTTTCTCTTCTCTTCTGTTTAGGTTCTTAGAGCTTCACTGTGGGAGCTAAGCTCCTTTCAATGATGCAATAAGCAACATGACCTTTGACCCCCTCACCTGCCCTCTGATCGTTCATCTATCTCCTCAGGCCTTATTCTAACGATCCAAAACCCTTCAAATAGCCAAGTTGTGGTTTTTTTTGGTTCACTCTGTCACAAAAATGTTTCCTCCTTCTCCCCAAATTTGGATGTCCCCTCCTATCCCTTCCAAAGTAGCCTGACCCAATACCCAGGACAGGCAAGGGACAGCAATTGCTCGTAATGGGGAAACGGGTTTTAACAAGGTGACTATTTCGGTATAGTCAAATTATTTTTGAGGTTTTTAGAGGTTTTTATGGCTCCCTCTCAGCTGTGGAGAAGCAGAATCATGCAGTCACATCCTGACCCCATTGACGTCAATGGGAATTTCCAATCGACTTCAGCGGAGCCAGGATTTTACCCACCGTACTTCAGGCAATTGGCCTTAGAGATGGCAGGATACAAAAAGAGCCGCCCAATTAAAACAAAATCTTTACATAATATTTCTATAACTTATGTGCACCACCACTCCTGCAGTGCAGAACCTCAAAGCCATGCCAATAAAATGGTCATAGCACACCCACTTTGGTGCATTTTAGATTATGCCATGTTTTACAGAAGAACAACAGTGGAGTATTTTAGTCTTTGAACATTGCACTCAAGAGGTTTAAACCATTTATTTCCATTTCTTGTACCCTTGTGGGTGCTCTAATTTGTGCCCCTAGCCAACCCAAGGACTGAAGGGGACAGAAAGCCTTTCCCCTCACTCCCCATCAGAAGATCCTGCCCATTGTGTGAGTTATCTGTAGCCCTTTGATTCATGATGCATTTAATCAACAGTTTCCTTTTAACTAAAGCCTTCTTCAAGTGGGACAGAACACCTCTGCCATCTGTGCTCCCTTTAGTAGCAGAGGTCCAGAGCAAACTATGGATTATCAGGGATTTGAGGGCATGAGGGGATGAAACCCCAACTGTCTTTCTCGGGATGAAGGGAGGTGAAATTCAGAGATTGGGGTAAGTCAGCAGTGACTCTACTGAAATCAGTGGGGTTCTGCTGGCATGGTAGGAGAAGAGAACAGTTTGTTTCCAATAATAACATGCAACGCTGCAGTGAGAAAGATGCCACACTTTGGGGGATTAAGGGTACATGTACACAGCAAAACAAACATACAAACAAAAGTGACCTGTGGCAGCGTGTCTCAGAGCCTGGGTCAACCAGCCTGGGCTTGTGCTACATGGCTAAAACAGCAGTGTAGATGCTTGGGCTGGTGGCAGGGCTTTAAGACAGTCCCCACCTCACCGAGTTTCAGAGCCCGGGCTCCAGCCCAAGCCTGAACATCTACATTGTCATTTTTAGCCCCTCAGCATGAACCCCATGAGCCCATCAGTCAACCCAGTCTCTGAGACTCACTGCTGCAGGTCTTTTGTTTGCAGGGTAGACAAACCCTAATATGTGCTGAGGTTCATTCCCAGCTGATCATTTTTAAATCCATTTGGTGCATTCATGGGACAAGTACAGCAAGTGATTGAGCAAGTCGAATGTTTGGCTGCTGCCAGCTCCCTCAGGCATTGTGTCACTACATGCAAATATAGGACAGGTAGCTTTTGGCTGGCTGACAGGCGTGTGAATTCCATCATTCTCTGGGGACAGTTGCCTTTTGCCAGCAACTGCACAAAAAATGCCTTCAGTATATAGCCAGGAGTCCTTTGAGCTCTAAAAACCTACCCCCTCTGCCCCAACACAGAGATGAGCATGAGCTGGGTTTCTTGCTGTGCAAAGCGTATCATCTATAATCAAATTCCGTTCTACACACTTCCGATTAAAGCAAGAGTCAGTCTCTAAAAGCCTGTGGGGTTGACTGAGATTTTCATTCCAGAGCTTATTCAAAAGGACGCACACATATTGCTTCCCATCCCCTTGTTTGACTTGTTTATTGAGGAGGTGAGCCCTGGTGGGCAGGGTCTCTCTTTCACGATGGGTACGTCTTCACTGCAGAGTTAACTCCGGTGATCAGCACCCAGGTCAGCTTAAGTCCGGGTATGAGCAGCCACAACTGCACAGCCCTGCCTGAGTTGCTGTGTCCTCCAATGTGCTGTGCTCCCCTGTGTCTCTCTCTGAGGACATACCCGCATGGTGCTTTGTGCTGCAATAGCTAAGCCACTTTACCATTCCTTCCCAGTGAATTGTGGGAGAACTTGACTGTCCCGGGCACGGGGCGGGGAAACTGTAGGAAGGCACTGGAAGACTGTCAAGCACTTGAGTGATTTAGCTAGTGACCTCACTGCAAACCAGCCTGAGTAAAAGCGGCTGCTGACCTCTCACCATTCCTCAGCTGGGCCCACTAGCCCTGGGTTAAAGCACTACCAACCTTAGATGAGGAAGCTGTGTATGTGGATGAGAGGAGGGTTAACAGCATCACCTGAGTAGAGTCCAGGTTAACTCTGCAGTGAAGACCGATCCGGTGTGTTTGGACAGTGCCTAGTATAATTCAGCTCCAATTCAGTGGGGCCTCTAGAGGTTACTACAATACAAATAAACAATAGTAAAAACCACATTAGGACAGACCAATGGCCCATGCAGTCTGATATTTTGACTGACACTGGCCAATCCCAAGTACTTCAGAGAAAGCTATTGCCACTCACCTCATCTAATACAGTTCATTATGCCACACTATAATATGAAGGAAAATTCCCTTGACCGCAGCTGGAAATTAGTTAATGCCCTGAAATGTCGTCCTAAATTCAGACTAAAGGGAGATGCTGGAGTTGGCACATACTAATACCTCAGGCCGATGCTATTCTCAGCCATATACATGTCCCATCACATTTTGCGGCTTACCAGTGTTGTTTTGCTCAGTATTAACCTGGGGTAGTGAATGCCACCAGCTAGCTAGATATTGTGGGAAAGCATTTCTCATCTGTTCTAAGTTTATTGCCTCATAGTTTCAAGTGCCCCTTTACCCTTGTTTTACCAGAGGAGGCAAACAACGTACAGCTGGTCTTCTCTACGTCATTCACTGACCTACATTCAGGAGTAATACGGTCCCATAGCATGGACATGTAAGTCAACAGTGAATGTGGGTGAGTTTGTTCTCTGTATTATGCGCTATCCCTTTAATGACCCTATTTCTTCACTCAGCTCTTTAGTCCCCTCCACACACTGGGAACACCTCCCACTCAGCTGTCCACAGTAATGTCTAGCTCTCCTTCCTCACGCAACAGTGTGTGAGAGCAGATTAAAAGCATCCCCAATATGCATTTCCTCCACTGTCAAGTTGCTGAGGCCCCCAGTTATGCTTACCCTTGTGAAGAATCTCACAAGCCTTTTAGTTTAGACTCATCTAAATTATTTCTCAGTGACACCTTTGGCCAGTATTTATCTCCCTGGTAGGGGGTTAACAAATATAAGGCATGGTCCGCAGCTCCAGTGGAATCTTTCAACTCACATCAATGGACTTTAGATTAGGCCCATAAAGAACAGAACCTGTCACCCAACTATTCACTTCCTTTGCATGCTGAGAACTGGCTGTTTATCCCCACAGTAACCCTTAACCTGTTCTAATGCTTCTTCCCCACGGCTACCAATGGAGGGACGCCCTCCCCTGCCCGAAATATCAATGGGAAAGGTATTTTTTTCATGCTGTTGGATGTTCAAAGGAAATAGCACTCAGCCCTTAGATCAGTGGGCAACCAAGGTGAAGGTCTCTCCCTTGTTTCACATTGAACTCCACTGTATATTACGCATACCTGAGACCTTCATGACAATGTCTTTCTGCTGCCTCTGTTGTTGATGGAGCTGTAATGTTCATGGCTGAGATCATTGTGCTTATATTGGTTGTGAAGATCAGTACTGTATGGTTATTTCAATAGAATATTTATACATATGTACACACACACCCCTGCAGTTTCAATCTCCACTGCTTATCCAATTTGGTCGTCTCTCTCAAATAATTCTAGCAGGCTTGTGATCCATAATTTGCCATTACATATTACACTCCAATTCTGCAGCCTTTACTTACAGTTATTCCCACAGATGTCAGTGGAACTCCAATGGGTGTCCATACAGCACCTACCACAATGTGGCCCGGATCCTTGATTGATGACCTGGATTTTCCTACTGTAGAAACAACTCTGCATGCAGAAGGGGTGAGCTAGTTGGTTCTGATGTCCAAGCGAGGTTGATAGAACAGTTTTGGCAGATAAGAGAGATACGAATGGGAAATTTGGAGACAGTTCTGATATATGAAAACAAGAAAGTGAAAGGGACTATAAACAAAAGTAAAGCTGGGCATTTTATATCGTTGTCTAGGCTTACGTGAAATGCAAAAAGTTAAACAAGCATCAGAAGTGAAAAGTAAATTAGATTTTGAAACATTCCTTTAATTGACAAACCATGCACAGGGAATAAGTTATAGGAGATACACAAAGGACATGAAGAATGCAGTTAAACAAATAGACTATACTCTTTCTCAAAGCTAAAGTTTATTTCAGACTTGGGGGCTTTTCCCCATTAGGAAGAGGGATTAATCAATAATATACAAATTCACAAAACCTCCTGATTCTAAACCAATCTTTTAGAAAATTGCATTCATCCCATTGAAGTCAATAGGCCTGATTCCAACCTCACTCCAATTTTACACTACTGCAATTCCATTGACTGCTCCTGATTCGCACTGTTGTAACTCAGATCAGACTCCTTTAATTGCTCTGTGCATGCATTGAAGACTGCACGACTGGTCCCTTATTTTTCTTTTACTATATCATTCAGAAGAGATGCATTAACCCTCAGTTGGAGAAAAAAATCCTAAATCTATTTTTCCAACAGAATAAGTTTCCACACTCACCTGTACCTAACGGTCTACATTTGTCTGACATATATTGAAAAATAGTGGATAATTTAGAAAAAAACACTATACATTGGGAGGTAGACTGCTCTAGTGGAATGGGCTCTGCACTGGGGGGCAGGAGACCTAGGATCTGCTCCCTGCTCTGCCACGGACCTGCTGAGTGACTGTGGGTGAGTCACATCACTTCTCAGGGCTTTGGTTTCCCTCATCACCCTTTATCTTGCCTGTTTTAGAATGCAAGTTCTTCAGGGCAGCTGCTGACTCTGTTTCTCCAGGCTGGTCCCCGGGTTCATCCCCGAAATGCTCCTTGGAAAATGAGCACAGAATGTCCGCTACCCGCACCCTGCTGAGTGGGCTGATTCAAGGCTTCAAGCTTCACTTTCTACTCCTGGGAGTGCAAGCCTTCCATGGTCTCATCTGATCTTGCCACCTGCCTCCCCTCCTTCCAGTCTCACAATAAGACCCGCTGGTGTCACGAGGACATCATGGGAGATGATGGGCTCTATGCTGGAGTGGTGCCAACCATCCTATCAAACTCTTTATAGCAGGGGCATGTGCCACACCTGCTGTTCGTGATGCTGGCCTTGTGGTACAGGCACTTCAGATGTTTTATCCACTCCCTGCGCTACACCATTGTCTGAAGGATGTTCTGCTCCACCAGCCTCCAGGGGATCTCATAAAGGTGAATATTCTGTGAGATTCTGCTGCAGTCATGGTTGTGGGTGTACTCACACGAGAGCCTCTCTGGCCAGCTTGCAGCACACTGGAGGGAGAACATTTTCAAATGGCAGGGCAAGCTGAGCTGGAGCGAGCTGTGGAAGTGAAGCAGCCCATGTAGAAAGAGACGAGATAAATGCTGAATAAAGGTATACAAAATAGCAGATAACTTGTGGTCTATAGAGACCAAGTGGGAGGGACCTGAGGAGGCCGAAAGACTAGAAGATACGGGACAGGGAATTGTGGGAATGATGATGGACTAGGTAGATTCGAGGGCAGTTCACCGCATCATTGTTATGTCCACACCACAAAGTGGGAGGGTAGAGAGGTGGGTCATGTGTCAATGTGTACTCTCACCCTCCCCCCGCCACCGGTAGGTACGCAAATGGGATTTCTACACACCACTGGACATATATCTAAGGGCTTTGAGCGTGAATGATAGAGGGGTAGGGGAAAGAACCTGCAGCTCGACATGTGGAAAGCTGGAAGTGTAGACAGACCCTATGTGTTTGTACACAATGGGGCCCGGAACATGGCTGGAGACTCAAGGCAAAACTGTAACACATATACGTCAGCATCACTATCTAAAGTCCATCACACAGCCTGCAACGTAAAGTGTTTCAGTCTTAAGAACATTTACTGCTCTTTTGAACCAATAGCTAGCCATGACTATGGAAGGGATGGCAAGAGTGGTGAGGACAAAGAGGTGTTGCCACAAGTGACATGAGGCTCAAAATCCTTGAACAGAAGCATCTGGGCATCAAGGCAGAGTTAAAAACAAGCCCATCGAAAATGAATTAACAATTAAAAGTGTATTGAAAGTGGAAAGAAAAAGAGAAATCATTCCTAATTAATTCTGGTGCCCTGCACAACCCCAGACTATTTGTAATCCTACAGGGAACATCTTTATTGATCTGGGGGACGCTGCAGCAGACTTCTGATGCTTATCTCAGCATAAAAATAGGCTCTTGTGATGAGCAGTGATTTAATTACATGACAATCACCGTTAACAATGCATGGCGAATACCAAAAATATGCAGAGCAAGAGTGGCAGTGATAAATGCAAGTGGATGGCATTGACTTTCAGTAAAGTCGTCTATTGCCAGGGATGGAGGGAGACTACACATATATTTTTTCCCTTCTCTTAGGGCAGTGACTCTCTCAAGGGGTCTAAAGACCCACACGAGATAGGGGGAGAAATAAAGGATCATGATCAAAGCAACATTTAGCACATAAAGCAGTGGAACTTACAATGCAATTGTTTTGCATGTGGGAAGATGCACTATTTCCACTGTGCATCTCCACTAAGAAATGAAGGGGAGAAATATTTGCTCTACTTTGGGCGAGGGTGATAGGAAATTGGAGAATAATGGGTGGTTGTGACACACACAGATTTGTGCCCTTCGAAGAAGTTGCCCTATGTGGCACAGGGATAAGAAAGTTCAGCCCAATCCCATTGGCAACATACAGAAGGTGGACTTGACAGTGGCCACAAGATTGCTCCATGGGAATTTTTTTTAAGCCTGGGTTATTGAGTTCTCCTTGGTGTATATTTAAGCAATCCATTCAAAGGGCCAGATCTTGAGCTGGTGCAAGTGGGCTGTGCCATTGTAACTGAAAAGCCCATTTCCATTTATACCAGCAGAGGATCTGGTCCAAAAGATTTAATAGCTACCTTGACCTGAATGTAACATCATCTACTTCCCAATTGTCAGAAGAGGTTTGCAGTTCGGACCCTTTGCTATGAAATACCAAACCATTTACTCTGAGCTGCAGAAGAATCTAGACGGCTGCATATTTTGGAGCGGAGGGTCTCGAGTCTGGCGACTTGTATCACTTCTTTGAAACTCCACCACCTGGACGGTGACAGTCACCCACACCTGAACTGGTCTGAATTCTATTTGGTAGGAGGCCGTGGTGACACCTATGCAAGCAAGTATGTTACCAGAGGCTTGTCTCTCTTTCTACCCCAGCATTCACCCTAATGTGTGGAGGCGGACACTGGGAAATAGCTTTTCCAGTAGGTGAGAGAAGGAATCACCAGTATTTTGGATGGGAAAAGGAATCTCTATATTAGGGGTCCCCAATGCACCACGGGCCACTTTTCTATTTCCATCAATCTCCATATTATTTGAATGTATTCATCTATTATCTTTTCCCCCCACCCCTCTCTAGACTTGGGGCTGCTCTAGCATATGGGAGCCATTCGAGCAGATGGTGATTGCAGGAGTGTAGGGATAACTTGTATGTGCCTCCTGTTCCCCACTCACTGGATTCCCCAATGCACGGTTAGGGGCTAGTTAGGTGGCTTGAGGGCTGCGTTGCACTGGCCCAAGGAAGCTGAGGGTCAGAACCTCGGTTCCAATTAAGTCAGCAAATGTTCTACCTTTCTCCTCCCTTCCTCTAATTAAGGCAGGTATCATCTAGTTCAGTCCAACACACTGGGGCCAATTGGCAATATTTGTCTTAGGAGAAAAAGATCTCCAGCCCATTGGCCACTTGCACTCTCAGAATTTCAACTCATACCTTTAGTTTCTGCTTCATAAATTATGCTGTGTTAAGCAGCATGACCAGCTACCATGGCTCCTTGTTGCCCTGGAATAGAAGTTTTAGGCTTAAATATATTAAAGAACCACAAATCAATTTTTCAAAGCTTTCTAAATCCTCCTTGAACATTGCATTCTTTTAAATCAAAACATGGGGGGGAAATAGCGGATTAAAAATTGGTGCAAGCCCATTATGGTGCAGCTGAAATGAACCATTATTCATTTTGTTTGGGTATGTATATGTTAAATAAAACATGTCTTTTTCTCACATTAGATTCCCTTGGTACTATAAGATTTTAGTTGTTGCAGGATTCCCTTCCCCACAATGAATCACCTGACAGAACCTCAACCCAGAAATGATGGAGTTTCAACTGGCTTTACTTTTCCCAATTTGAGAGCGATTAAAACACTCCATCTGCAACACGCCAGATTAACAATCGTTTGTAGTATCTCAGCCTCCCTCTGAGTTGCTAACTTTATGGATTTTAAAGAGCAGATATTCTTATCATGCTGCTGTGTGATTTGAAGGGGTGGATGCACCAGGGCACTGACACATGCAGCTTTACAGATAAAATGCAAGTACAATATTGAATCAGAAGAGGATTCACTTCTAACACGCACCATAGTCTCTAAAGCCAAAGCTAACATTTCTCAGTCTATCAACTTAGTTTAAAGGGCTGAGAATCTAAAGGTTGGAGTTTGGTTAAGAAGCATTTTGTGAATCTTATTTAAAAAAAAACAACAACAAAAAACAAACCCTCCCCCCCAACTCATCCCTGGTGCATTTCTATTGATGTTAGGGGAAGTCAATGTCAGCTCTGCTTGTGAGGGTGCTTGAAGGATCAGAGTCTCAAAAAAAAAAAAAAAGTGAATGGCGTAGAACACTGGCAATAGTAAATCTTTCTCCTCTAGACTGTTCAGGCTGGTAGCGAGAGATTGGGTCAGGTTGGTAGTGGGCTGTTACCATCTGTTGGTTAGTGGCCTATATAAAGTGAGTTAGTGGATTTCAGTCTAGTTCCTAGTGGACAGGTGCCTATATTGTATGAATTCCCATCACAATTCCTACTCAACTCAATCCCAGTTGAAAAGGCCACTGAATAATGATCTAGATCAGGGGTTCTCAAACCTCATTACACCGCGACCCCCTTCTGATAACAAAAATTACTATATGACCCTAAGGAGGGAGGACTGAAGCCTGAGCCTGCCTGAGCCCCACCGCCCTGGGAAGGGGGGCCAAAGCCAAAGGGCTTCAGCCCCAGGCAGTGGGGCTTGGGCTTCGGCCATTGGCGGTGGGGCTGGGGCTTGGGCTTTGGCCCCAGGCCCAAGCAAGTCTAATGCCAGCCCTGGTGACCCACTTTGGGGTCCTAACCTCCCGTTTGAGAACTGCTGATCTAGGAAGCTGAACTGCTCACTGTTCTGTAAGGGTGGTCAGAGTTGAAGAACAATGAAGAAGTGGGGAGGAAACTTTAATAACACTGAAGCTCTATATCCTAAAAAGAGTCCCGTCAAGCACTATTCAAGTCCAGCATCATCAAGCAAGCATAAAAAACTCTTTCAAAGAAAATAAAAAATGGTATTAAGGGAAGGGCATGAAGAATCACAGGACAATTAGTTACTTTTCCTCTGAGCTACATTTGAGCTATCTCTGAGCTATTTTAACAGGAGGTAGAATACACATTGCCCAAGTGTTTTAAAAATGTGTCAAAGGCTAAAGATAAAATATTTCATACGCAGCAAGAAAATGGAAGTTACTAAAAGTCTGCATTACCTGAATTACAAAACAGCAGCCATTTAAGGGGACACCATTAACTTGAAATCTAGCAATAAAATTTAAACTTATCGTTGCTATTGAGTAATAAAACTGAAAAGTTCCCATAATTTTACTTCCTATTTCTTTGGTTTGTGAGTGCACCAATCCCCCAGTACAGTCAGGCACCGATCAACATGAATCCAGGTGTAGGATCAGCGCCTTAGCCATCTTCTTTTTGGCTGAAAAGACTCTTATAAACATCCTTCTCCTCTTTTAAAGGACTAAACTCTCCCCCCCCCCCCCCCAAACAAACAAACCAACCAATCAGGACATACTATTTAAAGGATTTTCTATCAGAAAAATGCAATTTTTAAATCAATCAGTTGAAAAAATAATGAACTGGACAGGGTCCCTTTAAAGATGCAAAATATGATGGCTTGATTAAAAATACAGTTTCTAACAGAGATGACTTTGTATGTCCTGAGTTAAAAAAAAAACCAACAGAAAAAAACCCTCCCCCCAAAACCAAACCAAAAAACCCAGCCACCCCTTACAATTCCCACTACTTCCACATTTTATTGATATAAATAAGTAGTGGCACAGTGGTAGGAACTGACATCACTTAAGGTTAAAATAAAAGCATGATAAATACCTGCCCCTCAACCCCCCCAAAAGAAATCTGTCAATATTTGTTTGACATTTGAAATGGATTTGCTTTATTCAGGCTTAACAACCTTTGTTTGCCTGCTTTCCAGGATATGCATTTTAGTGGCAGAACTTAACCGATATGAATGTTCAAGGAAAAAATTTTACTTGCATGCATTCACGAAAACCAACTTTTCAGAAGCGGCTTGTTTGGCCGAATGTATGCAGAAATACTTGATTTGTGGGTACACTTCAGATCCGATATTTGCACAACTGTCCATGCAGTGTATATGTACATGTGTACACAGCTAACTTATCTCTAGGCAGTATAAGGATCCATAGTCAGGTGTGTGTTTCTGAATGCATGATGATAGTAAGAGAGTTTGGGATGTAAACACTATGATATGTGCATTGACGTTTCCATTATAACACTACCTTACATAATAGAACACCTGCACAAATGGTGACTTGAGTGTGGTTTTTAAAACAAAAACACACTCCTCCATTCTGGACCAAGTGAAGAGTGCTGTGAAGACAGAGATTGGTCATTTGAATGTGGAGCAATCAATCACCCAAGGCCAGGTCCTGTATGTGAGGACTGGAGAACTCCTTAAGTCAAGGAGGGAGTTGGGAACCCCTCCAAACCTGTGGATGGTCTGAGAGCCATAGATAAATCCTGCAGATAACAGGATACTTGTGTTTGGATTTGTGCAGATGGCCACTTCCTCCATGCCAGTCCCTACACCACTCTTTGTTCCCCATAGCAGCATGGCTTCCATTCCAAATCCCAATTCTCTGCTGTTATTGTTATACTGCACTTCCTTCCTGTCAAGACATGTACTTTAAATATAATGTGCTTACTTTGTATGGTCAGATGTTAAGTACTGTACCACAGTAAATGTTCTACAATGAATAGGAAATATATATTCTGATTAGATTAATTAATAGCACAAAATCTTGAAATCAAATGTTTATTGCATTTCAAAATATTTATCATAACAAACAGCTCTTTGCAACATATATAGGTACCGGAACATAGCAAAACTCTTACGTTTGTGTGTCTCCAGCATAATAATCTAATACAAAATAGTCTGAAATTTAGCATACCTACATTTAAAAAAAAATAGACATTACCCTGTCTCCTGAATAGAAATCAGTTCATGTGGAAAATTCTATAGAAAAAATACTATTAAAATATTGGTCCCACCTTCTAAACAAATAAGGTATTTTTTGCTTCTTTTGAATGTTTTCATTCAAACAAATGAACAGATCTCACAAGTGTGTTTAAAAATGTCTCACTTTGGTCCTTACAAAATGACAGACTACAGTATGATAAACTAGATGATAGTTTAGAGTGAGACAATGAGGCATTGTTTACACAGAAGATTGAGTAACTGGTTTAACAAAAGGGGTCGGTGGATATCTACTGTTTGTACAAATAGGAGATTTACTGGAGCTTTTATAATTTCTACAGGGCTCTTTCCAACCAGCTTCATTAACTTGAAGTAAATCAAATCATGCAGAGATCTGACTCAGCCAGAAAGACATGCCGGGAAAGATACAAAATGAAAAAGAACAGACACAAGATGATAAGCTTTAGAATCTTTGGCAGTTTTCATACACATTTTCTTTGAAGATTTTTAAACTGCAATCTAAATGTGTGTGCACGTGTATATAAGGAGATACACACACAATAAACACATATACAGATATACACATAGTATACATACATATATAGTGTATATGTACACAACACACATTTCCTTTTTAAATGACGCCTAATTTATTTTCTACTCTTTCATATATACCTACAACATGAGATCCCAGTGAAACACCTTGTTTATAAAATTAAATCTTGTCTGAAAAAATTTCCTCTCCTTCAATGAAGGCATGTAAACATTGTTAAAACTACTTTGAAAAATAAACTATTAGAAAATTACTGAATCGGAGTAATAATCCATTAGCTATCACTATCACGGTCCCATTTCTTTTGCTGGTGGCAGTGCTGGATACCATGATATAACTCTGCTCAAGACAGGTCTGCCAATAAAGGTAGGCCTATATTTACAGCCATTGATTAATCAGATTATTTCTAAATAATGCATTTTCAAGTCATCTGTATTCTGTGGTTCTCTAGTTTCTTTATTCTGTGAAGCACTTTAGGGGAGGCCAGTGGATGGGAGGCTGAAAGGTGTCACGAGACTTAGGTTCTAGTCAAGTCAACACCGCCTCAAGTGATTTAGCAGCATAAGTTTCCTTGAAAGTCAGCGGGATTTGTGCTGTCTTTTGCCCCCTTGAGCCTCAGTTTTCCCCATCTGTGAAATGAGTAACAATGGTTACCCAACTTTGTAATGCACTGAGTTCTGTGGACAAGAAATGTTATATAAGGACTTACATTATTGGGAGAATTGAAATTTTCTCAGGGACCCACATCTCCTACCAAAACACCAGTTCTTCATTGCTTGGATCTCATACCATTTCATTCTGTGAGCTACCACAGAACATTGGTGGTCAATGAACCAGTTTGAGAGCTATTATAGCAAAGCAAAATATTTACAACCACCGCTTTGGGCACAGTGCTCTCTCCTCCTGCCCAAGCTTTTGCATCTTTAAGGCTATAAAGTATTTTTCTTCAAGAGCTGTAGTGTTGACATCTCTAGATTTAGACAAAAGCAACAGCTATGCCGAAAAATCTGATGAGATGGAATTATAAATAAGCAAGTCAGAAATATGGCCTTTTCAGGTCCGCAAATTCTCTTAACCCTTTCACAAAGGTGGATCCTGGTGTGTCCATTGCCAGCAATGGACCTCATGCCAGGCAATTCTGGCATCAAGGAGTTAACAGCAGTTTTTAAAAGCACAAGTGCTGGATGAAATTGAGATACTGTGGGAGCTTCTAGCTGTTTCTGGTAATTATGATAACAACTTTTTAAAATATACACTGCTTGAACAGAAGCAGGGTATCAAAGATTTGTTAATTCAGAGTTTAAACCCTTCTATGCGCTGTGATTTAACTGAGAAAAGAATAGCTCTCGTATCTTAATGTAAATCTGTTGGATATGTTAAAAACTAGTTCAGAGCATCTTCTCGCATCAGCTTAGCTGATCTGCTATACTAGGCAGAATTATATCTTGCTACATACAAACAAGGAGAGCTGCGACATTCGGTCTTACCCTAATAATCCAAGTTAAAAAAATGGAACATGCACTTGTGCTCTTCTCCACCCACTAATTCGTCCTTGCGTTCCGCCCCGCTCTGGTTGGGCTAGGCCTCTATGCCAAAAAGAAAGGCAGCCCAGGATAGGTGCACATCAGAAAATGTATGTCTTCCAGAGGAACCATCCTGGGCCCATGGCAGTTATTATAGTGTTCATCTGAACCAAAAAAAGGGTGTGGGGAGAAAAAAATATGTATGTGTGTGTATATGGAGGGGGATATTGCATTCCAAAATCTGTCTGCATCCTACAGAGTACTCCATTTCTTCCTGAGGGGACTGGAGCTGCTGTATGGTTTCAATTCAGCACGCTGCACCTGTAAAAACAAATACACATGACGTTTGCAGTTAGGTAACTCTAGCTCACTACAGTGTGTGTTAATGGCTCCCCAAGGACAAACCAAGGGAAACTAAGGAAGGTTCAAAAGTAATGAATCATTTTCTAAACACAGGAACATGGGGGATTAATTGCAGGAAGGATTTGAGAAGTCATGCATCATTTCTTGAAACCAAAATATTAAAAGCAGATTTTTCTAATGAGATGCACGGGGCACTACCTGATCTCAGCAATGCCAGATAGACTGCCCTTTTTTTTTTTTGTTGTTGCTCGCATTAACCTATACGTTTAATAAGACTCTCTTGGGAATGCTAAAGCAAGTGGATCCCAATATTCAGTAAGGTCAGAGTGATCTCAAAACTGTACACAGACATGCTTTATCACTTTACGGAGGAAAAATATTTCCCCAAATAGAAACTAAACAAAGATTTTCCCCTACTTCCCCACAGCAATTTCATTTGCGATATAATGGTTAAAACATCTGTGATAAATCCAAATGTGGTGTAATTCCCAATCGCAAACTGTCTGCTGCATAACTGAAAAGTGTCCCCATTGAAATCACGAGAATCTTACACAGGGTACGCCGCCTTTTCCGTGCTTCTGTCCAGGCCATGTGCTACTGGCATACAGTAACAGGCTACAATACTGGGGTATTTTCTAACTCATAGTATTAACAAAATGAAACAAAGGTACTTTAGCAACATGTTAAGTGGAGCAGGCAGAGGTGGCTTTGATACTGCCTGGGAATGGTTTTAATTAGATTCTTGTATCAGATGCCAAATGTATTCACTATTTTTTTTTTTTTAGCATTTATGGCAAAACTCCCCTAGGATGGTATATCCCTTCATATATGTTTTACCAATGCTTCCTCATAGAAAATAGCATCCTCTTCCTTACAGAGCTCAGTCAAGCTCCCCAAGGATGACAGAAACCATTCAGGAAAATGTTATAAATGTAAATCTTAAATACAACACAAATAGAAAAGCAGCTTATCTTTAAATATAAACATTAAAGGACAAGCGCAAACCATCTCTGCAAATCCAGTGCATTCTAGAATAGCAACAAAAAAAAATACAAATACACTTAAGCTTAATGTCTCTATGATTATTTCTGTTTAGCTTTTTCCCCTAATCTACAGAGATATTTTTCTCTAGCTATAGCACTGCCATCAACCAGTCTGGTGATCTCTTGAAACAAATGTCGTTGGAAACCTTTTCCAACTGTGTTTCTACCAGCTGTATTGACACCGCATGGAGACAATCATTTTCCAATCTCCAACAGAGTAAAATCACTATGGGCTAGATTGTGATCCCCTTATTTGCAGTGAGCAGCACCATACTCTGCAAGTACTACTGCTTGAGGAGTAAAAAGCTATTTCAGTGTGATTCGGGGTGGCAGAATCAGGGCCCTCAGTCATAAGATTCTGGAGGATTATAAAGGATTGTTTCTTTTGTTTTATTTTGTGTGATTTGCCACCCAGTAAGACTATTTTCCTTCCACCGAGAGAAATAAATAGATCTCGACATTCTAAAAGACCCACTGTTCAGATAATTTGCAGCCAGCTGGACAAGATTATTGAATACAGTGCTTTAAAAAAATAGACATGACTGAAGTGGGGGGAGGGCGATCCTGGCTAGACTGAAAGTTATAATTCCATGCTGGTAGAAGATCAATCTTCTTGATCACAGGTTACTTTATACAGAGCTCAAGTCTTTGCGTCATAAAAGGTGAGCGTAGCATTGTCCAAGGAACCCTGCGTTCAAGGTGGGTGGGGAAGAAGAAATTACGATGGCAGCTGGCCCAAAGCAGATCACAGCAAGCACAAAGTCATGGAATAATCCCCCCACTCCTGTATGAGGGGATGGGGAATGCAGTAAAACCCATTCCCTCATGGGTTATCTCTGTCACACAGAGAGATTGTATCCTCCCTCTGCTCCCCCCCACCCTCCATACAAGTATCAGAGCAAAAAGGTGAACAAACCAATAGTTCAGTAACCATGCTGTGCAAGTTCCAGATCATTTTTAAGTAGCTCTCTTCAGGATAAATTTTTCTTCAATCATCTTATGCTTCCGACAAAGGTTTTCAGCTCCTCTCTCCCTCACATTCATTGCCCCCTTTATGGATTTTCCTGATGCCTTATCTCTGTTATTCAAAATGCTTCGGCATTGTATTCCCCAAGCCTAGCGCGGGCAGCTCTTAGTGCTGCTTGATGCCCCTGTTGGTGGCGGCCATTCATTACTTACCTTTTGAACATCAG
Organism: Terrapene triunguis; assembly: GCF_002925995.2. Classification (NCBI taxonomy): domain Eukaryota; kingdom Metazoa; phylum Chordata; order Testudines; family Emydidae; genus Terrapene; species Terrapene triunguis. The sequence goes on along the minus strand of NW_020664418.1, from coordinate 41,541,290 downwards.
ATGGTACCCTGGAGAGGAAATCTAGTAACTCATTACTGTCGATGGCATAGGGATTTCTAAGCTTCTTAGTAAATTTATTTATGCCTGAAAAACAAAACAATACAAACCCGCTTTATTTATTTATAATTGCTCAGGCAAGCGGGGGGAGGGGGGGAGGAAACAGAAATTCACAAGTAAAAATTAGTGTGAAAACAATGACTAGACTTCAAGTCATGCACATGTGGCTGTCATGTGGAATCATTCACAAAAGCCTCTTGGAAGGAAGGAAGGAAAGGGAATTATTATATAAAGACTCTGCTTTACTTGGGTGGTGAAAATCCCATTACCACACCAGCAGAGAGGCAGTGGCTGAAAAAGCATAAACTGTGGAACCCATCAGCTTTTTCTTTTCTTTTTTTTTTGGGGGGGGGGGAGGTGGTAGTGGTGGGGAATACATGGATTAACAGCCCATTCTGCTCTGAAATATAGCATCCCAGCTGGGCACAGGCCTCCATTAGACCAAATGTGGTCCTCTCCTGAAGCTTGAGGGAAAATATAGGAGGTTGGAGGGTGAATAGAGAAATGGGACAGGGGAAAGTTTTTTTTTTTTTCTTCTTCTTCTCTGTTTAGTTTGAAAAAGAAAGCGACTGAAGAAATCTACCCCCCCCCCATGTTTCATAGCTTTTTATCCTCGCTGCAGAGCCAGATTTGACACATTGATTGTACTTTGATGCTGTGGGAAACTATGAAAACTTATTAGGATTTAATTTTTTGGTCTGACTAAGGTTGATAACTTGATTTATTAACCGCTGCAGTGTCACTCCTAGTTTGCTCCGCAGAGCTAGCCAAACTGTGCTTAGCTGTAGCTGATCCCAGCAATGGAATCAGGGCTCACCAGGAACGCTGGGCAGATCACAGTTTTCTTATCCCATAAAAAATTTCAGATATCAAAAATTTTTCCTGGCCTGAATCAGGCCGAAAAGTTAAAACTCTCAACAATGCCTGTGAACCAAACATCTGAAATAAGTTTAATTTGGGTGGATCAAAGCATTTCATTTTGAGAATTCCAAAATGTTTTGCTTCAATTTTGACAATTTTTATTTTAATATTTATTTTTCCTTGAATTACCTTACATTTCAAAACAAAAAGTTGTTTCTAATCAGAAAAATCAGAACTTTGGGTTTCAAAAATGTAAAAAAATAATAAATGATTATAATAATTTGAGTTTAAAAATTACCAAAAAAGACCCTTTTCCATGAACAGTTTAAGTCTTGCAGAAATGGCATTTTCTGACCAGCTCTACTGATGTGGGTAGAAGTAGAAGGTGTGAAGGCTCGTTTTACAATCCTAAATCAGAGGGGGAGTGCCATACAACCTTGATCCAGCCCATTCTCTGAGCAATGACATGAACAAGGTCCAGCACTGGGAGTCAGGAGACCTGGGCTCTATTCCCAGCTCTGCCGTTGTCAATTTAGGCAAGCCACTCAACTTCTCTTTGCCTCAGTTTCCTCATTTGGAAACAAGAATTTGTAATGTGGCTTATCCTCCTGCATAGTAAGCTTTTTAGATGGAAGGCTGAAATGTGCCATAGGAGAGTTAAGTATTATTAGGAAAAGGAGAGCAAATAATAATGCATCTTGAAAATTAAAATATTGGCAACTTATAAGCAAAGAAAGAGGTCATAAGCACCTACTCTAATCACAACCCAAGCTAAAATTTCACAGCAGTGTCTCTGCACATGGTTTCAAATCCAGTGACTTCCACTCTCTCCCTCCTTTGCTCTCTCTCTCAAATGTACCTGCTTCACATATGAATGCAGCTTTTAAGCTATATTCTTGTAGCAAAATGCCAACACAATTTTCTGTGTACCTGATTTTTAAAAACAGAAAATACCATAAGGTCTTTTGAGGCCTTGCCACAGGGTAGTTGTTTAACATGTATCATATTTGAAGGCCCTGTCAGTCTAGATGATGTTGACTGGATGTATAGCTTTGGTGTACTCTGGATGTCTTCCACACTGAGGCAGAAACATATTGTTAATGAACTTTTAGTTCACAGGAATATCCTCTCTCTTTTCTTTTCGTTCACTCTTTTGTTGAATTCAATAATTTATTTGATGGTTTTTCTCCCAGCTTCAGCTGTTGATAGTATCATCCACTCGTTTTCCTCATCTCCATCCCCTAATGTTAGAGTGACATTAGCGGATGCTTCATCACGGTAAAACTAATCAGGACTGACCACTGTCCAGAAGCATACAGTAACATGATGGTGTGACATTGCAAAGTTGTTCAATGAGGCTACCCTGCCCTCTGGTTTTTGTTCTTTCACCCCAACCCAGATTTAGCATTGTAAATAACCAAA
>NW_020664418.1:41496206-41533950 GCF_002925995.2 Terrapene triunguis | reverse complement strand
AGCGGCATCCCAAGATTGGGAAACACTGGTCTTTAAGGTGCCACAGGACTCTTTGTCACTTTTTACAGATCCAGACTAACATGGCTACCCCTCTGATTTGTGATCATGGTATTGCTGGTCCAATCAAACACTCTAATATGCTCTATTTCCCACCATATCATCCCTACACACCTGTCCGTACAAGACATAGTTGAGTCTTCTTGTCCAATCTGTTTTCAGCAACGCTTGTTATACATGCCCTGTATAGACTCTCATATAACCACTGTCTTTGCTTCACAAGTATTTCCATGCAAAGCCAAATGCATAGAGTATTTCTCTGACTCAAATCACTAAACATTACAATTCCACCACAAACCCTAAAGATTCCAACCCTCTGCAAATCTATGAACTTTGCCATTTTCACTGAGAATTCTTCAGGGTTTCGATTTTTGCTTCTGGTGGTGAAATAAGTATTCTGCTGCAGAAACCTTCCTTTTCTTTTGGTGAAAAGGTTAAAGGAAAAAATAATAAATTTCTTTTACAGAAGCTAACTTATCACATTTCTTACTGCTTATTTTAGGCCACAGGATTACAGGAAACCAATGTGCAGCGATAAAAAAAAAAGCAAAGAATGCATTAAAATCAGCATGGTTTAAATCAGCTATGGAAATCAGGATACAATTATCAGTGTTAACATTACATTTCTTTGCATGCAAGTCGGTATGGCTGCAAACATTCTAGCTAGAAGTGTGCAAAACATTCATTCTGTACAAAATTCAAAACACTGGATATAGAGGTTTTTACATTGCATTTTGATTGTCCAAGAATAGTCCAATTTGAGGGGGTTGGTGGAAATGTGTTTTAATCAATTAAAGCCCAGACTGTGGGGAGCCTGGAGGAGTGGTGCTACTAGCCCCTTGCATGCTCACGTATTTCCCCACTTACTAGGGCCAGATGAGGGTAATCTAGGGCCCCACACATACTCACACATGGAACTCCCCTGTATTTCTGCCTCTGCACATCAGCCTGCCGCCCTCTGCCATGTCCTTACCCCCGCTTAGAGTGGATTCATAGGGTCTACAGCCATCAGCTGGAATGGTGGAAGGTTCATCACTACTTCCCTTTCTGCACTAGGTCATTTGGAGAGGAGTTTGTGTGTACGTGAGGCAGACGCCCTATCTTCAGCTCCTGCTAGGGTGTTGTGATGCCAAATCAACAACCCCTGAGACAATAGGCACATGTGTCTTCCTCCCCCCTCGATCCCCAAATATATTTTTAAACAACATATAGTCCTTTTTGTCTCAAAGTAAATTTTAAACAAAAATTCATGATGTGATCAAAATTTAAATATCTGGATATTCCTTTCACATATAAGTCACTGTGCAGTGAAAAGAAGTGGAATTTTAAATATCATATTTGAGTATGAAAAAAAGAGTACTTTCACAGAATTTTTTAAAACAAAAAGTGAAATCTCTTGAATGTGAAATGACCCAGAACAAAATAACCGTTTAATGACAAAACAGAAAAAAACCCAGTCATTTTCACACAGGTCCAGTTATAACCTTGCTAGGGTCAGAATTAAATGATGTCATGGTTATTTTAAACTATTTGTATGCTGCTGTTATGCACCTTACATACAAGTGGAACACAGAGCAAAAAATCATGAAGAGCCAACCCGGTAACTATCTATTTCTGTCCAATTTGTAGTTGGAGGGAAGGCAAGAAATTTCCAAAAGTGATCTTCCAGGGCAAGCCTACTCTTGCTGCCCAGAGTTGTAAGCAGATAATCTGGCAGCACTATCTGCATCATGCTGACTTTATTTACACATCTCTGATTGAGCTCCGAAATGTGGTGATAACACAGTTTAACACACACAACATTACTTCTGCTGCAGCTACCAAGCTGCCTTGGAAAAACAAAACACTGATTCACTCTGAAGGATATAATAGCAATCATATGCGTTTCCTTACCCACCACACACACACAAAGTCACTGCTAGATAGTGGCATTTCCAATTTGTTATATAAAACACACACAGGACAGAAAAGTGTGTGTGTAGTCTACAGAAATAATTAACAAGTGCTGTCACTGAAATCAGATTCTCATTAGCGAGTAATCTGGGCTGTTCTTGTGATGTACTTACACAATGTAATGTTTTTGCAAGAATCATTTGAAAATTCCAGGATTTTTTTCTATGCTTCATTTGGTGTTACATACTCGGGGAGGGAGAGGGGGAGTGGGGATTAGTACCAGGACCCTCACTCCAGACTTACACAGCATAACTCATTAAGTGACACAAAAGGAGATAAACGATGCACAATAAAGGCCTGATCTTCCACCGTTCTTTAGACCTCTTGTGAGGTTCTGAGCAGCCTCAGCTCCTATTGAAGTTTGCGCCCCACAGTATATTGGGCCCAAGAAATGATGCAAGAGAGAACTTTCTAAAGTCATGAAGACAGAGTCATTGCTCTTTGTTGGCTAATTTATATAGAAATAAACACAGGCAATCATCATGTAAAAAGTTTTGTTTGAGCATCAATAAATGTGCTACATTTGAGTCCGATGTAGAATGAATTCAAAGGAGGATTTCACTTCCGTTCTCTTTCCAAAGTACACAAGGCTGAAGATTCCACAGCATTATACTCCTTTTGATATTATTGTACCATGACTTTTTGTGGCCTGAGGTGTCTCAAGTTAATGTGTAATTGGCCCAGTAAAAAAGAAAAAAGTCTGGACACCCGTGGTTTAAAGCCTTAGCTCATAAGGACTTTGTTTAAGTTTAAATGTAAAATAAAATAGCCTGCCTGTTTCCAGCAAATTTTTTTTTTTTCAAATGAATAGTGAAATCCCCATTTCTTCAAGGCCTTTTTCTTTCCTATTTCTCAGCTGATTACAGCACTGTAGGTGGAATCAAACTAGTCTTCAGCCTCTGGGAAAGAATTAACACCATCAAAATAAATTTACAACTGCGAATTAATTATATAATCAGTATGTTACTTTAAATCTTCCATGCGTATCCTGATTTAAGAAAAACCTTCATTTCTATATTAATTGCATGAACAAAAACACAAAGGGGTCTTACAAAAGATTAACCACGTCAGGAGAAAAAAAAAAAAAAGTTCTGCAAATTCAGAAATTAAGTCTTTTGTGTCCAACTAATGCACATCAGACTGAACTTAGAAAGCAAGATACAAAGCCTTTGCCCATGTAAGAAAAGGTGTTTCCACCTTTTACCCTTCGTTAGAGTTATGGCAGCGAATAATTGGCCCATGCAAATTCATTTGAAGAGTTATGTACAATCTCTCAACTTCATCTCACTGAAATTCAATAATTTCCCAGAAAGTTAGGGCCAGTAACAAAAGAAATTTCACTTCAGCTTCAAAACTGATGACAATGACTTCATTTTGAAATAGTGTGAAATATGAAGGATGGGGGGGGGGAATCTCTCTCAAACAGAAATCCATGACTGGTCAGATATGTTTACTAGACCCAGACTTCCCTGTTGAAATCATTAGGAACTATAAATGCATAGATTTTAAGTACAGAAGAGAGACTGTTAGATCATCTAGTCTGACCTCCTGTACAACACAGGCCATAAAATTTCATCCAGTTATTCCTGTATTGAGTCCAGTGGCTTGTGTTTGACTAAGCACGTCTTCCAGAAAGACATCCAGGCTTAAGACATCCAGAGATGGAGAATGCACCACTTCTCTTGAAAGTTTGCTCCAATGTTTAATCACCCTCACGGTTAAAATCATGCCCCTTATTATCTGTCCTTTAAATTTCTTCCCATGGAAACATCCAATATATAGTGTGTGTTTGTTAATCTATTACATTACAAATCCAAGGACAGTTTCTAATGCTGTTCTCTAAGTGCACTTCTGACTCACATGGTAACGTATTGTATTCACATAACTGAGACTTCAAGCTTGAAATCACAAACAATTCCTAAACGCTTTATACCACTTGGATTTCAGTTTAGTTACATAAAACACTCACACAAAAAAGAAATGTTGCATCTAAGTTTCATACAACTGGTATTCATCAACAGATTTTTGGCATGCCATAGGAAACTCATATATTAACCCAAGGGATGTTTGGGGGGTGGAGGGGAGGGAAGGAGAAGTGGATACAAAGGAAAAAAATTAATAGGGGCAAATCACAAAAAGAGTAATAAAGGGGTGAGACAGGCAAAAAAAAAATCATGAATGAAAAACCTGGAAATTTTCAGGAAAAAGAATCCTTTGTGAAAGTTTGACTAGCCCTTGGGCAGGTCTAACTATCATGATCAGCTTTTATGCAGAAGATAACCCAACCTGACATTGTCCTTGAAAGCATAACATGGGTAATGCTTTAATGGGATTTGTCCAATGTACTAGGTACAATTTCTCCAGTGTATTAAGAACAAACAGGATTGACTTTAAAAAAATCCAAAACACTCAGGCATGCATGACTTCTTGCTCTATTGTTCTTTTGGGGTTTAAAAACATGTTGTGGTTATTTAAAGAAATGCAGACTTTACCAATGCTTGATTTTCCTTGTAATTATCGTGCACTCTAGTAGTACAGTGTTTCAAACCCATCTTTGCCAAAGAAAGATTCCCGAAGACCAGTATCTTCACAGATGTGTATCCTTTGAAATCAAAAGGATTTCATGGATTATAAACCTCAGAGAATTATCCCCAACTGTTATTGACTGTATAGGGGACAGAATGAATCTCCATATTCTGTCAGCTCAAGGTACTCTCAGTTGCAACAGCTGCCCTAATATTTAAGGAAGTTGTTTGTATTAACATGGGTTGATTGTGAATCTATGTAGGTTGATATATTGACATCATCAGTTTAAGTATATGAGCATGTCCCTAGAGTAAGTTCATGTCATTTAATTAGAAGAATGCTTAGGCAAAGAGGTAGGTTTTGCATTTTACTCTGAACATGAGGTTCTTGGTCATTCTAACAGCAAGTTCCAGAGTCTTGGTTCAGTTCCTGTGGAGGTTTTGTTTCCTCTGATTATAAATCTCCCCCTCTTGGTGGCTGACAGTTTCATTGTTCCAGTGTAAAGAGGCTGTTGTAGGAAGTGGTGGTCATGGAGAGGGAGAATCTCTCTAGTAGCTAGGATGAATTTCATGCAGTGCTTTGAAAATCAACACAGCAACCTTGAACTGGACTCTGATGTGTGCTTCTCCGTTATGGCTGCCCTTTGAACAGACTGAAATGATCCCAGCAACCTGTGTGGCTGAGACACTCTCTTGCCCTTTATTACATCTATTGTCTGCTGCTGGAGGATTCTCGGTACTTAACAGAAGGAGGGGTAAATGTACACAATGCATGCCTAGATTTGTATATCTACGTCATACAATCCAAAGATGATAGGCAGTTGTACATTTCAGGATTTCTATTTTTTAACACCATACTGAAAATATGCCTGCCTGCCAATGGAAATCTGAATGTATCTGAACGAGTCAATGACCAATAGAGAAAAGTATACATACTAGAGTGACATATAAGGTCCAAATTATGCTCTTAGTTACAATGATGTGAAATTAATAACAACCCCATTTCAGTTAATGGCATTATTTCAGAGTGACACAAATGAGAGCACCATTGGCCTGAAAGGGGCATATTTTCAAAGCTGGTGTGCTGTAACCACTACTCATCATGCTGATCAGTACGGTTTTGTTGTGACCTTGCGGTCCCCACCCCCCATCTGTTTGTTGTATACACCTGTTGTCTCTTATTTTTTCCACTGAGACCATAAGCGCTTTGGGGCCTAGGCTGTCTCTGAATTGTGTTTGTACAGTGCCTAGCACAATGGGACTGGGACCTCTAGGTGTTACCACAATATAAATAATAATAGTATAAATAATGATAAGAACCACCTCCCCACTTTATGGTGTAAGAGAGGTTCCCAGGAGGAAGGAGGCATGGCCAGAGAAATCGCCACACTCCCAGTTTGTCAAAATGGCTATTAGGGTCCATAGATAGCCAGGTGTAACTTAGAGTAGCTATAAGGCTGCCCTAAGTATTACCTGAAACCAGATTAGTCCCCAAATAGTTGCAAAACTGGGACAGCAATTATTTAGAGCTTCTTTATACTCCCTCTCTAAAGTCCTGCCCCGAGCATAGCTCACCCAGACTGGAGGAGCTGGCCCTTAAGTTTCTATCTTGTTCCTAGAAAATATTACTCCTATGTCTATATCCATGGGGTACCAGTGTTACTATAAATAACTTCACTGAGAAGTAGTGACAGAAGAGCCATAAAAGGCCGAACTCAAGAGACACCAATGATCTAGGAGGGAGTATTCATGCTACTAAAGAAGCTATCATGCTCTTGCATTACATGGTCTGGTGAAACATCCTTGTCTATCAGATAGCTAGCATTAAAACAGCATTGTTAGCACAAGAATACTCTTTGTAGCTTATTGTACTTTCAAGCCTTTATAATCTTTAGTCTTCGGTGATATTAATGGGAGATGTGGAAATATTATATGTGATTGTTAAATTGAAGGGGTGAAAAAAAACCCTAATGCAATTGTTTTTACCTTAAGGAATGAAAACAATGAGATGATATTGTCTTGAGTGACCTTTCCTAAGTATAGGGATATATCGTCTTACACAATAGACTCTTGGTTCATGTTTCAATTACTGACCTTTACTGTGGAGAAAATTAATGCAATTTTCATCATAATCCACCCGTACAAATAAGATCTGTATGGAAGGTTTCCACATGCTAAATCTAACACAAATGGAAAATGTCAGCTGTTTGCTACTGGATGAATCTGACTTTTATTTGTTTGGCTGGAGCCTTTCTGAACTATGCTTGTAAAACTTGGTGTATTTCTGGTACCGACAAGTATAACAGAAATTTACTTATATCATAAAAAGTGCCTTTTTTTCCCTTTGGGGATTTCTTTTCCAAGCATAAGACACTTTATATTTCTTGGAAGCTGGCAAATAACCCTGCTTGCAGCCATAGGCTCATTTGATCTGATCCCATTGCATCTCACTAACTAAGCAGAGCTATACTACTCACTATTTGGACGGGAGACCCCCAAAGTAAGGAGTGATGCTGCAGGAAGTGGAGTCGATTCAGTATTGAGCAGTTTTCCTTATTTATCTATGGTAACTTATATGCCTCCGCTGTATCTGAGCACCTGCCAATTTTTAATGTATTTAACCTCACCACACACCTGATAAGGCAGTGCTATTATCCCCATTTTATAGATGGGGAATGGAGACACAGAAGCTAAATGACTTGCCATGCAGGAAGTCTGTGGCAGAGCAAGGAACTGACCCTAGGCTAGTGCCCTAATCACTTGTTCATCCTTCCTCCAAGTTTCTGCTGAACCAATTTCCAAACCCAGTTTTGTCAGCAACTTTGTTTTGTCTCTTTTGGAGGAAAAGAAAAACTAAGATCCTGACAACCTGAGGTCATGAAAGATTCCATGCCACTTCCAAAAGAGTATTACAAAATCCTTATGAATTGTATGTAACTTTTCTATACCTTTGTATTGTGTGAAATATGCCTCAGTGATGTAATTTTAAAACAATCCCCGCTCCAGACAGCTATAGCCTGACAGACCCCAGAGTTGACATGATGCAGTCTGAAATCTGCATCCAAGATGGCAAGAATCCGAGAAGGCATTCATCCACTGAGCAGATTGTGCCAAAGGGACGAAGCATTCTTATCTTTCACAGTCTTCTGTGTCGGCATTTGTGGGGAAAGGAGGAGCTAGCAATTAAGCCTTGTCATTTTCAAGACTGATCGTTTAGGTGGAAGGGAGTTAATCTGCTCTTCTGTTTTTGAACTAAGCGTCTGTGTGTTTATAATTTGTAAACAGTTCATCTCTCAGGGGTCGTGTTACAGTTCCCAGAAGCACGGTCTGTTATGTCTAACATGCAACAGAATCCAGAAGAGCTATGTGTGCGAGTATTTTGATACAACATATTAATGACAGGAAACAGAAACAGTGACCTTGTATACTATGACCCTACTAGCAGATTTCAACTTTAGGAGATCCTGTAATAGGAAAAAAATGTATATTTTTCTTTTAAATGCAGACATTGCATTGAGATAATGTCATCAAACTCATTTTTCTTTAACCCACAAGGGTGTTCCGACCACCCCTAGCACCACCACACTTGAAAAAGGATGAAGATACTGAGGATAGCTAAATGTACTGTGACAAAGTTCCTCCTCTGCCTTGGTGGGTTCTGCGCTTTCTGACAGATTTGCTTGTCTCAGAGGTTTTCGGCAGTCCTCAGTTTGGCTCCTTTTGTTAGTGGCACAAACCTGCCGTTCATTTGGCTAACCTCAGCATTGGCCAGCATGGGGAAAAGGAGGAGAACAATCCCCCGCAGTCTCTGCTGGCCCACCTAATGGGTCAGGGGACAGGCCAGAGACCTTCCCCTCTGGTGGGACTCACAGTCCAGATCAACTCCTCTTATATCAAATAGGGAATTGTGGGGGTGAGGGGAACCTGGGCCCGCCCTCTACTCCGGGTTCCAGTCCAGGGCCCAGTAGATTGCAGCTGTCTTTAGTGTCTCCTGTAACAGCTGTGTGACTGCTACAACTCCCTGGGCTACTTCCCCATGGCCTCCTCCCAGCACCTTCTTTGTCCTCACCACTGGACCTTCCTCCTGACGTCTGATAATGCTCGTACTTCTCAGTCCTCCAGCAGTACGCCTACTCACTCTCAGCTTCTTGTGCGCCTCTTGCTCCCAGCTCCTCGCACATCCCTCACTGACTGCAGTGATGTCCTTTTTAAACCAGGTGCCCTGATTAGCCTGCCTGCCTTAATGGATTCTAGCAGCTTCTTAATTGGCTCCAGGTGTCCTAACTGGCCTGCCTTAATTAGTTCCAGCAAGTTCCTGATTGTTCTGGAACCGCCCCTGTTACCTTACCCAGGGAAAAGGGACCTGCTTAATTTGAGGCTAATATTATCTGCCTTCTATCACTCTCCTGTAGCCATCTGGCCTGACCCTGTCACAGTACTTAAGGATCTAGGCTCCCCTCAATGCACAAATGCCATTTCCCTTACTATTAAAAATGGGGGGTACACTTGACACGATGGTTATACAAGGGTCTAAGTTAATACTCTAATAGAGGTTACATGTTATAGTTATGGTGAGATTTATCTATGAAGTATTATCGTGATGGGCACCGGATATTGTAATAACAGAGCTGGCACAGCAGCTGCCTCTGATATGAATAACTCCACCCAGTTTCATGAGTTGCCAATTATCAGGAGTACTTAATGCATATAGCAGTGAGGTCTAGAAGCAACACTGACCACAGCATCATGGTCTTCCCAAATAACCAGCATTTTGAACATTGTCTCTCAGGAGCATTCCAAAAACAAAGTGGTAAAAGAAGAGTAAGGTCAAGTTTGGAGAAGTGCAAAATGCAGAGCAATTAGACTCATATCTCAGTTATCCATTGCAAAAACAAAGTAACCCTATGGAAGTCGGTGTGGTTACATCAGTGTAAAACTGGACCTAAATATTTTGGCTTTGCAATAAATGAATATACTGCATTGTCCTCTGCCGATTTTGGACAAAACGCTTATTTAACAAATCTTCAAATGTCCTTTTTTCTCTTTTTCATAAGGTGAAATGAACTGTGTGCTTCCCCGTAGCAAAACAGAACAACATCCCTTCATCCTAACCCCCCTCTCCCCGCTCCACACACACACACACACACACACACCAGTGAGACTTGTTTTATTGTTCTAAACCATGGTCACAGGCACATATTATAGTCAAATTCATGGTTTAACTGTTTAGAGCTTTAAGACAAGCTACATAGTTTTCTCTGAATCAGCATGCACAAATGAAGGAAAGTAGTGTGGCAAAACGAAAGTGAATAGGCCTGTCCAAGTGAGTAAACCCTGAAGAATGAGGCAGTATACCAGTAAAGATGAAGGCTCACATTTTCAAATCTGGCGCCTAAAGTTAGGAAACAGCTCTGATTTTCAGACACGCAGAACATCCACCACTCCATTGAAAATCATGCAACTCTTAGTTTGAACATTTTAGCCATGCTTTATTGTAAGTATGAAATAAGTGGGAGGAATGATACAATGTGCTAATATGTGAATCAGACTGTATCATGATTACAGTTGGACAAATACTACAGAAAATGTAATGATAAAGATTTATTCAAATAAAAATGGTCAATTTACTTTTTATTAATTTTCTGCAAATTTCAGCGCACAGTGATTTTTGTTTGGAAAAATATTCACCCTGGGAACACTTACACAAATATGTCTGAGCACAAATATTAGCACGTGTTCGGTGGCCATCAAAAAAGATTCTTGTTGGCTTTAGGATCATTCACTCAGCAGAAACAATAACATTTGATTTAGTAGACCAATCACACAATGCAAACAGTGAATTATAAATGAGAAGACTTGAACTGATAGTTGTGGTATATAGATTGTGAGAAATCCACAGTCTGAAATAAATTATTTGTTACTGAATTTTGAATAATAACTAGTAGCTGTATAAAACTCAGAGATTTCTGCTCAGTTTTTTTTTTTAATTTCTATCACAACAATAAGCTAAATTTAAAGAAGTTGTTCCCAGCACATAGCTTGTTTAGATCTAACCCTAATGTACACAAGTGGGTAATGTTAAGGTTTTGTATACTAACTATGACGTTGATTTACTACTGAACAGTTAACAATTTAATTTTAACAATCTATTAACCTATGGAATATTCAAGAAATGGCATGTCAAGTTATTTTGAAGTTTTGTAAGTTGCACATAACCTTGTGAATATTTATGCCCTAATATCTAAATTCCTTTTTCTAGCTGTTATTCATTAAATAATTCCTTACCTTTTAGTTCTCAAGTATTTATAGACTATCAGATTCCCCTTCACTTAGTTATGGTTTTTTTTGTAAGATGTATATATTAAGTTCTCGTAATCTTTCTTCATATGTCATGCCTTCTAATCCTTTTTATCATTTGTCATCTTGGTTTGATAAACTGGAAAGAATCCAATCTATTTTTCAGAGTGAAGAGGGAGGATGAACAAGTATATTCAGATAAACTAAGAGGCACCTCTCTTCAACCCCAAACCTTTGTACATTTCAGGAGCCAAACTAAAACCAACATTTTTGGAGGGTCTGAAATATTGAGATAACTCTCCCCAGGCCCTCCATAAATCTCAGCATTTCTGGTCTCCAACTTGGACAAAAACTGGAAATACCTCAATACCACAAGAAATGTTATTCATGTAGAATTTCCATCTGAGATCAGAACTGGAATTGTTAAGAAAGTCTGTTTTCCCCATGATTTCTAGCACACTTTAAGGGACTCCAAAGGGATGTCAGTTTTTATATACTTTAAATACACTTTGGAATGCTTATCCCAGTGTTTCCCAAACTTGGGACGCCACTTGTGTAGGGAAAGCCCCTGGCGGGCCAGGCCAGTTTGTTTACCTGCCGTGTCCGCAGGTTCGGCCGATCGCGGCTCCCACTGGTCGCGGTTCGCTGCTCCAGGCCAATGGGAGCTGCAGGAAGTGGTGCAGGCTGACGGACGTACTGGCTGCCACTTCCAGCAGCTCCCATTGGCCTGGAGCAGCGAACCGCGGCCAGTGGGAGCCGTGATCGGCCGAACCTGCGGACGGGGCAGGTAAACAAACCGGCCTGGCCTGCCAGGGGCTTTCCCTACACAAGCGGTCCCAAGTTTGGGAAACACTGGCTTATCCAAATGAAACCTGATATTCTCAGGTTTGCCCATCATTAATTGAAACCGCCTCTCCCCCTAATACCCTGCAGCCTGTGCAGAGTATAAACCGCAATCTCCTGGAATAAGACTGCATCGTTTGCATTATTTCATTCTATCTCATGTACCTACATGTGACACACTTACCTTGTCATCCTCATCTTCATCCTCATCTAGGTATGTGGTCTCCTGAAAAACATATGTCCATATTAAAATTCCTCATTGATAGTCAGAGGTTCAAAACATTTACATAACTCTTATCACATTTCATTTGGTACATTTAGTTGTAAACCTTTTTTTTTAAACTACCATTTTTATTATATTACTCTATGTTCAAGGTCCTTTTCCCCAAGATCAGGAACAATAGCACGCAATAACCTATGCAAATATTAAGTCTACATCGAGGTATTAGTGGCTGGGCCCAGCAGTTTGAAGGCAACAGGCTTTTAAATTCATTGCCAAGTTCTACTGTCTGTAAACAGCTTTGTTCTTAGTCTGATAAATGAACCGGTTGATATGTCAAGGCTGAAGCTTCTATACTCAGTTTGTTCTATCCTCACTGCTACAATGACTGCTCTCTCCCTTTAGGGCCATTACAGAAACATTAGACAGTAGAAAATACATTAGTATGAACATAATCAATCTCAAGAATCACATACAGATTTCTATACAGCAGTATTCCTTCAGTTTGACTCCCACTCTGACAGGTAGGGAAGAAAACAAAAGACTTGGCTAGGGTGTGAACTTAGGGACCCCTGGCTTTCAATTCCGGCGTTTTTCTAGCTGAGCCTTTAACAGGATCCTTCAAGTTAATTTAGGACTTGCTTATTCAATAGGAAGATTTGAATTACCATATTAAAATGTTTAAACATAGCTGAAATGTGGGGATATGAAGGATCACAATTAAAGGTTGCTTTATTTAGGGAGGTAGTGGTATCTATTCATCAGAGCAAGGGCCTGAGAGCTAGGATATGCGAGTCCTACCTCCAGATCTGCCAATGTCTTTGCTGAGATGCTTTGGGTAGCTAGGTTAATAATAATATTTTCCATCTCTATGGCAGCTCCCAACTGAGATTCTCAAAACATTGCAAATCCTGATGAATTTAGCCTCACAGCAACCTAGTAATGTACACTAGGTTAATATTATCCCCATTTTACAGCTCAGGAAACTGAAGCACAGAGTTTGGGTTCCACATTTCCAGAGCATGCTATGTGCATTCAGAATGGACAAAATGAAATTTGTTTTTGAAAATTTACATGGCTACGTAGGCATGAAGAAAACTAAGCTACTCCATGTGCAGCCAAGGTCTGGATAAGCAGAAAGAATAGGACTGTACCCAAACCAGTGGTATTTTGAAAAAGGGACAGTTATATTACCCACTCCTCCCACCCAGAGCATATGCAACTCAGAGCAGTACTACCTATTTTGAGCTACAGGAGGTATACAGAGTTGGAATTCAGAAAGCTCAGAATCTGGGTATCAGAAAAAGAATCCAGGGGATATTAAAGATGCTTTGTCTAGCTAGATGCTCAGTAAGGCTCCAATCCAGCAAAGCACTTGGGCGCACATATGTAACTTTGTTCACTGGAGACTGTCCTGTTGAGTTCAATGGCACTACTATATGCACCTATGGTGTGCATTACTCCCAGGTTGCATATGTAGGGGAAGTGACCAACTTTTGATTAACCAAAGTCTTGTTGAAAATAGCTATTGTGTACTTTTCAGCTGTATACGCATGGCACTTCGTGGTATCCATCACAAGCACAATAAAGATTTCAGTGAGATTCTGTTTGCTAGGGAACACAACACACTCATCACTGAATGAGTGATGGGTAGCGGCAGCCATTAACTCTACACTTTCCTGGCTTTATCTGGTTAGACAGTCTCAACATTATTTTATAGATTATCTTTTATATTTAATAAACTATTTGTCCTGGATTCTCCCCAGTGGGAAATTCCTATTTTGGTGATGGAATAAAGGACTCAGGGAACACACACAATACGCTTATGAATACTGTGGACTTTACTGAGATTGGAGATTAGCAGATTCTCACCATTTATCCTCATGTCAAATCTGCATAGAGTGGCCTGCTATTGGAAATATGATTTTCATCATTTTGTAACTAATTTTGACCTGGGAATGACTCAAAACTTCACTAGGAACAACTTGACTAGCTAATTTTTTTTGGGGGGGTACATTTGATCCTAGGATGCCATTGATTCCTTCATTTAAGATCTCCATGTGGTTGCACTATGTTAAGTTGCTTTTTGTGTGCACAAATGACAATGCTTTTCTATGAACATTTCAAAAAGGGAGTTTGCCTGGATGTCATTATCAGAATTATCATAAAGGTTTAAAACAGAATCTTCTAGGTGTTAATTTACTCTATTTCTTTCTAACTTCAACGTCCTGTGCTATGTATAACATGTCAGAAGAGTGCTAACATTAATATCACAGAAATGACATTTCGTATCATAACAGAGTTCCATGCTGCAATTTACTTTGGCACAGAAAATACTTTTATTCAAAAATCAGATCTAAAACTGAAATCTAGCTGGATCTGAATATTTTGTTTTTCTTTTTAAAGTCACAGTAAAAATAAGATGAGGATGATATCGATCTCACAGAATAGATTTTCAAAAATTGGCCTCCCTTTTGGGGTTGTGTTGGCCTTCCTCAGCCTCATGAAGTCCTGAATCATTCCTGAAATATAAACTGCAGGGCTGGGTATGGATCATGGGTTCAAATCATGCCTCCTTGCAATCTGAAAGATCCAAGGGCCAAGCTCTGTCCCATTCTTTAATTAAAACTATTTGAAACTTTGCAGCTGTTTAAGAGCAGTAAGTTTTGTCCCACAATGGTTTATGACATGAAATGAACCACGAAACTCTAGAGACTATTATTTTGTTTTTAACAGGAACCTAGAAATAGAATACCATTTAGATACAGAACTAGCTGAAAACCAGTAAACTGTAAGATCATTTTTGCTCAAAGGCAGATTCCAACTGGCCCTGAAACATTAGTGTTACTTTACTTGCCTGGGTGTCCTGGGCACTGCTGACCTTCCCTGTTGTGATCAGAGAGAAGTTGTAAACAAAGAGCAGCAACAAAGCCAGAGGCACCATGTAAAGCTCTATGTGCCAAACAGTGACCACAAATACCTAAGAGAGACAAAGCAATAAGAGAGGATTTATACAAGTGTTTAAAGAGAAACATAATAAACCCTTTCAATCATTATCCCTACTAACATGCATCCTTGAATCTCTGTTAACCTCATTCCCCACCTCCCTCCCCCTTCAATAAAGAAAATCTACCCAGATAGCTTATTCTCTTTCCATTCTGTTTGATCCATTAGGCTGACGTCTGTTAGCTTCTCTGTTCCCATCTCCTCAGAGGAGTACAAGGCCACCAACTTAATGCTAGTGCATGGGAATTATTTCCTCTTTGCTGGGACCCTGCCAAGTCTGGATAGCCATTGTCCTCAATGCCAGCTCATAACAAATGCACTTGGCTACTTTTTAGGGGGTAAATCAACTCAGTTTCGTCAAGCACTAATAGCCAGCAGGTTCGATGGGAGTGAGATGGAAACCTTCTGCCCCAAGTGCTGCTGTACATCCACTCCCACAAGATGATTAGACAGTGGATTTTTACAATGCTTTATTTATCTGCTGCTGCTTCTTCCCTGTGCTCAGGCTGATTCCTCATCGCCTGGGGTGGCAAAGCAGCTCCCATACTGAATGGTGTGGAGAAAGAGAATAAGGAATGGTTATTTACCCCTTCCCAAAATGCAAGAACCAGGGGTCACATGCCGAAATTAATAGGCAAAAGGTTTAAAACAAACAAAAGGAAGTTTTTCTTCACACAATGCACACTCAACCTATGGTACTGGTTTCCAGGACATGCTGTGAAGGCCAAAAGTACAACTGGGTTCAAAAAAGAACTAGATAGATTCATGGAGGATAGGTACATCAACGGCTATTAGCCAAGATCATCAAGGATGCAACCCCAGACTCTGGATGTCCCTAAGTCTCTGACTGCCAGATGCTGGGACTGGATGGCAGGGAATGGATCACTCAATAATTGCCATTCCCTCTGAAGCATCTGGCATTGGCCACTGTCATGACAGTCTACTGGGCTAGATGGACTATTGTTCTGACCTACTATGACAGTTCTTATAGGACAGGGCTCTGTGGTGAGCAGGATGCACAGTCTCCCTGAGTGGGATCAAAAAATCCTGTCTCCCAGCCACCTCTCAACACTGCCTAACCACATTATTTCAGTTCTGTCTGGAGCCCTCTGGGCCTACAGTAAGAGTATGATTTTGCTCATGGGGAGTGATACCTGAACCAGTGATGCCAGAAACTAAAAGCAGAAGCCAAATTTCAAAGTAAATTGATCTGCAAAATGGTTCAGAGAGGGATGGGGCCTCCCTGATGGAGATTTAGAACAAAAACGGCTGGATTTTTCAAAGGAATCAAAGCAAATCAAACAGTTTTTTGATCATCAATTCCTTCCTATATGCAGATAGCAGTAAATATTTTTGTGTACTGACATCATATGAACAGGGTTTGAGCTTGGAGTTGATGGTAACACAGAATAAGGTTATAAATTAGGTCCACAATTGCCACAGGATGCATGCTGTGATCACAACATTCTTTTTTCCAGCCATACAATGTGTTTCCACGCCAGCCTAATGCTGTAAGTAGCTTTAAGCTCTAAACGGCTGCTCTGGAAGACAAGACACATATACTCAAGTGCTTTTTGATTTTTCTATCCAGAAATGCTGTTCTAGAATGAATGTTCAAGATCTAAAATCCCATCATTAGAATAACACAGCCAAGGTGGAAGTTACTTAACCCATCTGTTTATTTAAAGAGGGGAAAAGAGCTGTGACATCGCAGCTAACAATCCCCTGCCATGCCCTTTTTCTTTTACAGCTTTAAGTTGGTGAGAGGTGCTGGACTGACAGCATTGAAACTGAAACTCTACATGGCAGGTACAGCATGAGCAACAGCAATGGAAACACCACCACATCCTCCTGCCAATGTATCCAAATACCGCGAGGGAGGAACTTTCGGGATGAGAGGATGGCTGAGTCTCCACATCTATTAATCCTCAGCCTCTCTGACACTGTTCACAAGAGTGCCAGTTAGTGCCATTTGTGGCAGTGATTTTGTGACAGGGACACAAACTGATAGCGCCAACTCCTAAGGTAAAATCCCAGCACCACCGAAATAAATGGGAGTTTTGCCTTTGACTTTATTGGGGCCAGGATTTCACCCCTGGGGAATGGGGATAGATACACTCTGTAAATGAAAAAAGCTCTTTTTGTATAGGACAAACTTTCCAGTCGTCATCCACCTGGGGCCAAACTCAGCCCAGAGACTAAGTGGGGAAAGACTCCACATCCTATCACCCATTCTAAGCCAGCCAATCCCTCAACAATGGTATTTTTCACAGACAAGCCCTACTTTGTGTTGCTATGGAAGGAATTAGAGCAGTGGTTCTCAAACTGGGGCCGCTGCTTGTGTAGGGAAAGCCCCTGGCAGGCTGGCCCGGTTTGTTTACCTGCCCTGTCTGCAGGTCCGGCTGATCGCGGCTCCCACTGGCCGCAGTTCACCGCTGCAGGCCAATGGGAGCTGCTGGAAGTGGCGGCCAGTAAGTCCCTCGGCCCGCGCTGCTTCCAGCAGCTCCCATTGGCCTGGAGCAACGAACTGCGGCCAGTGGGAGCTGCGATCGGCCGGACCTATGGATGGGGCAGGTAAACAAACCGGCCCGGCCCGGCCCGCCAGGGGCTTTCCCTACACAAGCGGCGGCCCCAGTTTAAGAACCATTGAATTAGAGGCTGTTTTATTGGGTTCTGATTGCCGATAAAATGTATTTAATTCCAGACAACACAGTCCCATATTATTGGTTCACAGCATTGGAAGTTAGAACATGACAAGGTAGATCACATTTTTCCACACTGTACATAATTCCACTCCACCAATGTATGCAAGCATGACCACAGCAGAAAGACAGGAATTTGGACAAAACTGGGATAATATTTTGCTACCTTGAAGGAATGCTGTGAGGCTTTAGTCAATATTCATTGCAAAGAGCTCTGAGATCCTACGAAGAAGGTGCTATATAGAAAGTGGCAAAGTTCTCAAAAAAGAGATTCCTCTGAACCTGTTTCAACCCCAACCCCTCTTCTCAGACCTCTGCTTATTTAACATGTCTGAGATACAGTAAGGGTTTTTTCAGTTCTGGCCCTAATTCAAACACCACCCTGGACAAGAACGACCTCCACATATTTATCAAACCCAAGTTTTGATTTTTTGTGTGGAAACTCTTCAATGATAGCATGTATTGTTATGAATTAAAAATCAGTGTAGCCTACTGAAGGAGGCTGTATATGCAACACCTATCTGGGATAATACTGAACTCAGTCCCATCATGATACAGAAAGGGATGGCTGGATTTAAGGTCCCAAATCTTCAATCATCTTTTGGCGTGCCACTAAAGTCAAAGGGTCTCTGCAAGAACCTGCCTGCATGGATCCAATTGCAGAATCAGAGCCTAGTATACATTTTTAGTGCAGCTGTCACCATAGCATCTACACTAGATGACCCAACAGAAGTCCCCAATTGTAATTCTAATATGAACTTTCAAACCCTCTGTCCTTTAGATAGTATATAAAACCAAGATCCTGTTCATTTGCGATCATTAATAATCCCATAGCACTTTTTGTACAAGAAAGTTTGTTAGGTCTCCTGACTAAATTACATTTTGAGTAGTAAAATTAAGCTTATGTACAAAATAGTTTCATAGTTGCAACTGGACAAGGTTGTTGATCAATGTGTTTCCTAAAGTTACATTGTATTGCTACTGATGCACCAATAGTCAGCTGCCAAGTTCCAACCCACAGGTACCTGCACTTCACTAAGCCTGCTTTGAAAGAGCTGGTTTGCTGCTATAGGTAGAGTACAGAGAGCTTTAATCTCTGTTGCACAGTATGGTGGCAAGGGCAAATTTATTTATATATTCAGAAATTAGAAATTATTCAGCCTCAGAGGTATGTGAGGTGATTACTCAGAAGAACACAGTACAGAGTAGTTTATAAGCTACACCTCTACCCCGATAGAACGCTGTCCTCAGGAGCCAAAAAATCTTACCATGTTATAGGTGAAACCGCGTTATATTGAACTTGCTTTGATCCGCCGGAGCGCGCAGCCCCGCCTCCCTGGAGCGCTGTTTTACCGTGTTATATCGGGTCACGTTATATCGGGGTATAGTTGTATTTGTAAAGTGTATTAGTATTTTTTCCATGGAATGTGCCTTATAAATAGTTTCATAGCATCATTCATCCAAAGACATAAAAGGAGTTCCATACAAACACACTAAGTCAGATATTATCATCCTCACTTTATACTTGGGGAAACTGAGGCAGGACTAGGTTAAATTACTTATTCAAGATCCCAGTGATTCAGTGGCAGAACAGGAAACAACCCAGGAGTCCTTGCCCAAAGTACTCTAGTCTACTGATAATATGAAGCACTATGAAAAAGTTAAGATAGAACAAACTCCTTCTATTAAATATTAACCATTAACACCATCACCACCTACATTGGTAAACTGCATATTCCAGATGGGAAAAGTTAGCAAGCAAGAGTAGAAGCTAATTTCTGAAATATAAGTAGAAAAAGCCAAAGAATTTTTCTGAAAGGGCTGAACTGGGCAGTATAAGAACCAATAAGGAATAGAATTATAAGAATTATAAAACATAACCAAAGGTCAAAATAAAAATAGAAATGAGACAGACCTTTCTGGAGAAGAAAGAACTCTTGGAGTTAAGATTTAGAGTGGAGTCCTGTCTAGAACAGAACACCAGCATCATAGCTTTGGAGACGAGTCCACTTGATTTCCGCTGATTAATGTGTTGCTGTTTCAAAGGGTCTAATAACTACAAGTTAAAGCTCTGGAGGTTTGGAAGCCATTTCATCTGAAAAATCACTGAAGAGGAGTCCAACTGTTCCTGTCAAGAAGCATGGAGCTTGAACAACCATGAGAGTGGCCCTTTTGACAGCAGTGTAAAAGATGAGAGAAGGCAATCTGAGCTGAAACCCTTAGAAACATATTTTGAATCTGGCTTTTCTGTCCCTCTGGTTCCAATTTAGAATCTATTAAAAACAGATTTTAGATGGGTGTCTCCTGAACGATACCCATAAAACGTTTATCACCAGCAACCCCACAAACATGGGGTAGAATATTTTTTTGGAGATTTAGAATCCTAAATTTTTTTTTTGGGGGGGGAGGAGGGAATGGGAGGGAGGTGTTGCCAGTGTCAGTGTAGTATCTCTGTATGGTAATTATGAATATTTATCTCTAATACATTTTTTTTCCCTTTGGCCCATTAAGCCTTTTTGGCAAAGTGAAGATTAACACCATCACCCCTCGTCCCATGCGCTGTGTGACAGAGTAATTCTTGGGACATGACAATGATGGGAAAAGAACAAAGAAATAATTTTCATCAGATGGAAAAAAATAAAAAAGGGAAAGGACCTGAAACATGAGCAAAGAACCTTTACTGAAACTGCAATTTGTCAGGCTGACCATTCTAAGTCCCAGTCCTAAGCAAATACCTCATCAGTGGAGCTGTGAAAAATGTTTTCAAAATACACCCGCAAAAAACAAAACTGAAACCCCAAACCCTTACACACACCTCACAAGATTTCACTGATCTCAAATCTAAAACCAGCTTTGTCAAAAGGTTTGCTTAGATTCATGAAATATGGGCCCGGTTGGGGGGAAACATGAGCTAATCTGCAGTTGTGCCTCCAAGGTATCTGGTTTGGGGCCAAACCAGAACTCTGATTTTGACCTGAGACACAAATATGGTCCAATGCACTGAGCATGGTCCTGGGGAAGAAGAGCTCCCCAATTCTAATCTACCTAAAGGCTAGCTAATGTATTCAAGTCCTTACGTACATAATAGTGACTATCAAATGGGAGTCGCTGTCACAGTTGAATGCTCAATGATGGACAAAATTACAAGATACATCTCTTCAGATAATACTTTTAATCCCTCCCTGTCCCAAACAAACTAAGGGATTTTAGCCATTGCAATACGGTATTGCCCTAAAAAAAAAAAGAGTAAAGATGAATCTCTAGGAAAAAATAGGCCTACTGACAACTATTATTTCTGGCAGAGACTTATTCCTATGATTCTAAAGGAAAATACACAAAGTGGCAACACCAAAGAGCAAGCAGCTTTAGCAGCAAGATCTTGCAAAATGTGAAAATGTCACATTCTCGAGAAATACTCTGCTACTACACACATCTGACTGCGACAGACTCTCACATTGATAATTGTGGCCACACCCCTCGCGGTGCACCCCCTTATGGTCTGAATGGTGCAGCAGTGGCACTGTCTCTGTTTCCTCCGGGGCCTTCAGCTGTTCCACCCAACCTCCAATACCTGGCTAGCTCTCTGGCTAGGTCACCTAAAAGTTCCACTCTTTCTGGGGTACCTCCAAAGTACAAAACAAACAAAGAAATGTGATCTCTTCCCTTTCCTCAGTGAGGCCCTGAGGCATCAGTCTTCCCCAGTTCCTGGCCCCAGCCAGCCTTCTCTCCCACAGTGAGAGCGCACGGTCTGCTCTCTCCCAGTCAGCCAGCAGCTGAGATGGGCTCTCTTTTTCGCTCCTCCCTCAAAGACTGACACCTGTTTCAGATATCACAGGGTGGGGGCACTGACAGCCCACTGACCCTTTCCTGACTCATGTGAGGTTTATATAATCCATCACAAGAACCAAGTCCAAATCCTGGCCCCCAGCATGAAGTCTGGTAGGTCAGACTATGTACTGGGAAATGCCTCCAGAGCTAGGGCAGCCTCTTTGTCCTATGGAAGAGAAGCAAAGGCTGATGCATCCACATAGCGTTGTCTCCACCAGCCCTACTGTGCAGTAGTGCATCATGAACCTATTGCACTGGTTCTCCAAATCCTCCCCTGACCACCCCAACACACTCAGTGGAAGTGTACCAAATATGGTGCCTGATGGAAATGGAATTAAAATTCAAGAAATGGTTGATCAGCGAGACTGTATTAGAATTCCCCTTTCATTGTAATGCAATAACATGAGACATAAAACATGTGGCAAAAAGAGAAATAATGTTTAAATAAACAGTTGCTGACAGAAGAAACCTATTTGCTTTAGATCTAATTTGCTTTTCCGCAGCAAAAGAATGTGGGGAATCTCAATAGTGTTATGAAGTGTATGTTCTACTGAGCTTGGATCACTGACATAAAAAATGACCTGAAGGAAAGGAGATCTTTAAATATTTATACCACGTTACCTGCTATCACTACATTGCTCTGTGCATCTCATCAGTGTAACAAGTTCCTGATTTTAAGGGTGTACCTCTGGCAAAGAAATGTTAGCAGCCTTCTGCAAACTCTCCGTCACAAACAGGACAAGCTTCTAAGCAAAAGAAATTATGCCCAGAAAGAACACAGTCTCTGTGCATTAGATGCATGTCACTGCACAGAACTAGGGATTAGAAACTAACATATGTTCAGAAAAAGGACTCTTAACAACAACAAAAAACAACCTCAAAAGGTATTGGTTACACAAGACTGAGGAGCAAAAAGGAAAAGGCCCGGATAGTCGTTACAAACAGATTAGATCGTTGCAGCCCTTACTCGGCCATGTGATGGAGTAAAAGGGTTAAAGCCCTGCCCCTCCCTCTCATGCTTTGCCCTATGTAGGGTATGTGTACACTGCGAGCGGGAGTTGTAATTTTCAGCTTGAAGAGACACACCGGCAGCTGAATGATCTAAAAATAAAAGTGAAGCCACAACAGCGTGACCAGCAGGAAGGGCTAGCCGACTGGGTACATGCCTACTGTCTCAAACAAGTACATACTCAGATAGTTGTCCACTGCGCAGTGGCAACCCTTCTATTTTTAGTGCGCTAGCTCAATCATAGCTAGCACAGGTATGTCCCCTCGAGGTGGAAATCACCACCTCACCTCCAGTGTGCCTATTCCAGATGCAGTGGGGTGAGGAGGGGCTATTCACCCAACACTCCCTTCCCCCGCTGAGAGAAAGAGGTGGGGAACAGGCACAGCCCTGGCTTCACCCACTCTATTCAGCAACCAGAGTAGCTAGCCTTGTGCACTGAGGCACGGGGAACAGATTGCTCAGTGAAAAGGGGTGAAGGAACCTACTTCCTCCCTAGAGCACCAAATGAGCAGGAGAGGAATTGGGCTTCTATGAGTTACAATTAAGTGTTGCCAACTCCAAGCATTACAAGACATGAGCCACGCCCCCCTTCTCTCTCCCCCTCCCCCCCAAAATCATAGATTATTTGAAAATTCTCCTGCTGTTTAAACCAATGAATGCTGGGTCCTATTTACAGGCCTTCTGGTTTTTGAACCTTTGGCGGGGGAGGACACATTTTCAAGCTTTTCTCTGCTGCTGTGAGGAGCTTAAATGAAAGCTGCGGCTCTCATGTAATCACAGGCCTCCCAGAACTGGGGCTTTAAGAAAAAGTAACAGACACTGTGAGGCTCCCAATACAATCACAAGAGTTGGCAGGCTGCAGTTTCTTCTCTATTTTTCTCATGGGACACCACAGTTATTCACCACCCTGTATCCTGGACAGATGGTACAGGTAAATTCAAAACGATTTGTGATCCCTTGCAGAATGTCCAGATTCTGATCTCAAACTGTTTTTATCCCACTCCCACCCGCAAAAACCTTTGATCCCACAAATCCTGCAAGAAAGAGAGATTCCCCCATGCTACTAACCCCCACCCCGAAAACAAAAAAGTCTGGTTTATATATTATATTTAAAAACAGAATTCAGACACAGTTTTTACCACTAAAAGAATAAAACAAATCTTGCTTAAACCATGTTAAAAATACTTTAACCCCTTTTATAATAAACATCAAATCTCTTTCTACCCCTCGCTGAAATTTAAGTATTAAAAGTTTTAGAGTATTTCCCCACAAATTACTGCAGTCTTTTTTTATTTGCTCACCCAATACTGCCCGCAAAATAGTACATTTTACCTGTTCCTGCTCTTATGGCAGCGGGTCCTGCGGGATACCAGTCCTGCTGCAGGGCCCTGGCATCGATTTCAGTGGATTTACACCAGCGCGTGAGATCAGAATTAGACATCAAAGAATAATCAAACAATGAATTGCTGTTTTATTTTGTGGCTTAGTATTTCCAAAATACTCAATTGACCTGGGCTTGCAGTGCTTGGGCTGCACGGCTAAAAAAACCCCAGTATGGACATTTCTGCTCAGGTAGGAGCCCAGGCTTTGAATCCAGCGGGTCCCGAGTGGAACGTCTACATTTCTATTTTTAGAAATAGCTCAATTCAATTGACCCAGGCTCTGAGATTCGGTACCATGTTTTTTTCTGGGCTGTGTAGGCATACCCAGGGCTGAGACACCCAAGGCGGCATGTCAGAATTCACACTACTGAGATAGCAGCCCAGTAGAGAGAAAACAAGATCCCTTAAAGATTCCCATTCTACTAGGTCTTAGAGTAGAGCCCCCACTTGACAATGATTTTTGCCCAATGCTTTGTACTGCATTGCACACATCTTTGGATGATGCAGTTGGGTGTTGGTGCTGATGCTATATTTCAACTGGAAAAAAAGCTAGGTTTTATTTTAACATATGTACATTTAATCCCCAAAGCATAATAGCCTACCACAACTCGGGTTTGATGCTTTTATATAGTTTTCTTGTGGCTACCACTTCCTCCCTCCTCCGGCCCCAGGGAGGGTAAAGTAAGAAGGGTCCTTGGGACCTATCTTTATGCATGTACAGTAGTTTTAGAGTGAGAAGCCTTCAGATCTTTTTCTGTAGTGAACACTGTAGAAACAGCCATTTGTTAGAATGCTGACGGTTCTAATTTTTCCCTTGTGTTTTTATCTACCATATTTTACATTTCCTGAGCCAAGTAAAATACAGCTAAGATCCTCATGCAGTAAACCTTAATAAAGTGAGGGGGCGGGGGAATTATTTACGACAGTTTGATACTTTTGGGGGGGGAGGGGAGAATCAAACTGTTGCCTACAATGGGGTTAAAACAAGCTGTCCCAGGAAAAGGAAGGGGGAAAAAGTACCTTAAATCAGATTTAAAAAAAGGCTTCATTACTTTATCTTGGCTAACCTAATGAAAGATGACATTTTTGGATCTCTGATTCATTTTCTGTAGCAGAAGTAGGGTCACAGTTTCATGGTTAGGATCAGACAAAGTTTCTCATTATAGGTTTTCGAAGACGCCAGTAATTGTGCAAGTTGAAAGTCGGATTTTTCAGTAAATACTTCTTTCAAAAAGCATCAGCAAAACCTCTGTGCTGATTAAAAGGAAGCAAAAGAAAAAAATACTTAACATTTTATTTGTTCCTGGTAAAGCTGAGCAACTTAAAAAGGTCAAGAAAAAAATCACCATTATCTGCACCGATAAATGTCTGCTCACTTTGGAGACATATTGGATAACATTATAGGAAACATTAGTGGTAAGAGTCAGATGGTGTTTTAATTGTACAGTAAGAGGGAAAAGTATTCAGTGCAAGTGTACTTTGCCTTTGGTAAAATCAACATCAAGTTACAACTGTTACTAAAAAGGAGGCTTAAACTATATACTTAAAAGGCTTTCTGCCTCATGTTCATAGTGCAGATTAGATCGAATGAATAAAGAAAAAAAGGGCTCTCTGTAATAAACGAAGTGTATTTAATTAGAATTAGTTCAGTGTACAGTGGCAGGAGTATCGCAGTTCAGTGCATAAGGTTACTTCGCTGGCAGCCTTCATCTCTGGCATGAAAAGAATTTGGGTTGCAATAAACCCACATAAGTGTGAAATAGCTGCATGTACATTGTAGTGCTTAAGACTGAACTGGTATCCTTCTTTATGAAGTCTCCCATTTTAGAAAATGGTTTGCCAGGCTGAATACTCTCTGGAATTTGGGACCAAGGATGGATCCATGGTCAGTTTGATAGAATTAGTATATGGATTTCTTTGTTTTTAACATGGGATCAAAAATAAAATAAAACAAATAAGCATGCAACGATCACAATACAAGCTTGTCCTGTGAAAAAATAGTAAATATAAAGCATACTCTCAGACAAAGAATTTCATATTATTCTCCTGCCAGCTGTGTGTACATTAATAGTTTCCTAGTGCCAGATTATAGCACTGCTCAGGAATCCAGAAGTCCTCTTTGTCAATCTGACTACAAGATTCTGTAGTCAAGAAAAAGAGCATAACTATCCCCCTCCCTCCACCTCCAAGAAGTATGTTAGATCTCCAGAAAAAAATCTATGGTGATTAAAACACACACAAAATTATCATGTTCATAAACTACATAGTTCCAAAATTGCTACAGTGCGTAATGAATGCACTAAAACGACGGGAACAGTCATTGTAATTACAGTCCTAAATATGATAACTTTCTTCATCTCAGTCTTGCATATTTTAGACTAGCAATAGCAGCAGCAACAAAAACCTAATATTGACAGCAGGACTATGCAATGAAGGTTCTTCAGTGACAGGCCTATAGCATCTTGCTTTACAAAGCACAGAATGGTTTAAAAAAAAAATTGCAAGACCCTTTTGCAATGTAAGGCAGCTGTTCAGGTAAAACCAAAGCCAGAAGATTGTTTATTTTAATAAAGCTATTATATGCACAGCTCCAAATTAGGAATAGCAGGAGACATGGGGGTGCCTAAACCACCACCACCTGTTTGCCCTGAAAATCAATTAAAGTCACACTATCCCAGCAATCCTTTCTTAGCTAATAAAAGTTATACAGCTTTAACGTGCAACTTTCGGTGCTTTTTGGGAATGTGCCTGAAACCTAAAGCCTGAGTCTCGCATTACTTTGATACTCACATGGATATGAGCTAAAGACTGCAAAACCAGCCTTCAGGGGCGGGGGGGGGGGGGGGGAGGAAAGGAAAAAGGGGCATTTGGGCGGCTGTTTTCATGAAGTGGATTGGACCAATATTCAATAAATTCTAACAATGCATCCTAGAACTATATATATTTTAAATAGGAGAAAATCAAAGCCCTTTATGACACACGCCTGTTCGACATATTCTGTGCTGCAGAACAGATCCAACTTTGCAAGTTGAAAGTAAGGGCAGTGGAGACATCCCAAGTGTTTTAGTAATTAAACGAATATGCATAATGAACCATATGCCCAAAGGGCCTGTTCTTCATGTGGGCCAGATTTTTGTTTGAATTTTTAATTTTTATATACAGATGAAACATTTCATGTAATATAGCAACAGTGTGAGATAACATGCTATGTGGGGAAGTGAGAGGCAACTGCCCATGTGAGAATGATCAGAATATACTTGATGAATTCTCCTCTTAAGATTTCCTATTCAGATTCAAGAGTTAAGAGACATGCATGTTAATCATTATGAAAAAAAGTTACTGCATGAGAACTGCCACAGATTTTGAGTGGAGCGTTATATACATTTGGGTCCTGCCAGAAGACTCCAGGAGGATGAAGAAAGGTCAGCTCATGATCAGGGTTTTGTCAAAATAATCAGACTTTTGGATGAACACTTAATACTCTGGGCCCATTGCAGAAGTTCAGGATCTGGATCTATGTAAGTAGGTTAGCTACATAACCAGCATTACAGTGACTACTAAAACTACAGAGGTTAAAATAATTAAGCTTTTGTAAATATATTAACTTAGTTACTGTAAATTTATGCTGGGTATAGAATTATCAACCCCAAAAGCCTTATGTCAAGGAACAAAAACAAAATCTGACCTGCTTCAGGAGTAAACAGTGACTTCTAAGGAAAGTCAAGAAGTTAAACTTTTCATAGGGTTCTTCTACTATCAACTCAAAATTTAAACAATACAAATGGAATGTAAAACAGACCCCCTCCTCCTCTTTAGAGGATTTAAAAGGTGAAATAAATGAGCTGTAAATAATGTCACTCATTGCTTTCAGTCCTAATTCAGGGTTTATGCTTTTGACACTGCCTGGTTTACTTGATCTAGTGGTCTCCGTGGAAAGACAGATAAACTTCAACGGCTGTCAGAAGACAAAAATTGACAAGGAGCGTCACCTTTCCTGACTGCTTAAATCCTTTAAGGAAGTGTTGGAGCAATTAGAGAAGGAGTCTAATCTTTGCAGAGTGCATTAACACTCTCCGACCTCCCAGACAATAGATCAGAACTCAGACATATAATGCTTCCCTAAGGCTTTTTAGCCAGAGCATTTGATCTCATAGTCACTCTGTATGTGTTACTATAGGTATCAGTGCATAAGACATTATTCATTGTGCATTACAGGTCCACTATCTCTGTTAGTATCCTTTTAAAACAGAGAGCAGGGAAGCCATTGCAATCTATGGGACTGTAGAGTTATTATTTCTCAAAAAACGAGACAGCAGTGCTACAGAATATCAACACTAATAATAATTTTAGGTTATTTCACTGCTTATTTCTCTGCTTGGGGACATAAATCTATTTTTAAAAGGCATAACTTAATATTTTAGTCATAAAAATAATCATTACAAACGAATGCAATGCTTAACTCCTATGAAGAGACTTAGAAGAGAGGGAATTACAGAGACCAATCTAGTTGATCAAGAAAAGCAAAATGGATAGTTGTAAATAATCCTCCAAAATTTGTATAAGAAAGCAAAACTTCCACAATGTACTAACTGGTAGATCAAGGCATAATTTAATTCCTGACGGACACATGCCATTGAAATGCTGGTCTCGCTGTATAAATTATGCTTTCCCCATTTAATATTCTACACATATTTAGAAAATTTGCTCAGCACATTTTTAAAATGGGATTAGACCTTCCATGTTGTCATTTTCTGACAGAGGCCAGCTTTGAACATTCTTTATATGGACATTGCAAAATGGGTTTTTACAGAGTAGCTAACTAGATTCCCACCCACCTTTTGAATAATGGGAGCTGCAATCAGACTAGCAAGTATTTTTTCTATGCTTAAATCCATTTGATGTACACTGCCAGCCAATAATAGGGGTCAGATACCTAGGTACAGTTTGCAAGATTCTGTTTGCTTTTCCACAGATCTACATGCAGCTGCTTTTGTGAAGTACCTATGTTACAAACACATTCAGTTTATACAAAAGAATATTTTTCAACTGTGCATCTCAACTTTAAAAATATGAAAAACAACAAAAAAGGTTGCAACTACTAGTATGTGTATATATACACGAACTCCTTCCATATCAAAGTATAATACTGCCGTTTTAAAATTGAACAGCAACAGAATATAACTACTGAAAATTAGTGATTGGCTTTGAGACAAAGCTGTATAGTTACTATTTGACATTAAAAGATAAAAGCTGAGGAAAAAGGCAGTAACATACAATGGAAAGCAATTTATAGAGTTCTGAACCTAAACTAGTGGGGGAGACTAAGTTTGCTTGTTGTTTGGGTTTTTTTTTTGAAGTGTAGGTTCCTGTAAATATACTGTGCTTCTCTCAGAGAATCCTCTAAGAAAACCTAATATGAGAGTCTGAAATAAATCAGAAAAATAAAGACTGGGGAAAACAACAGTACTGTAATATCTATACATTTACATAAAATATATAAAGTCACTGCATTGTGTTTAAAATAAAGAGCACCCTAAACAATTCTAACCTTGGCTAAAATGCACCTGGAAAAAATACAGATTAATCCATTTGCTTTTGGTGAAGTGGGGGAGAAGGTGTCAAAAATCAGGGTTATACTGGGAAGCTAATTTCAACCTTTGCTATCGAGATACTGCATCTCACCATAATCAACAATTTTATTTTTTTCATAGTTGGCTAGGTCTTTGCTGATACACTCAGATAAAAATACATTTCCCCCATCCCCCAAAGGGCTAAAAAGGAAGAGAATAGGCTAAACATCCAATTGGACTTGATGTTATGATTTGATTTTAGGGTATTTATGTTATTTATTATTACTATTATTATTATCCTTAAGCAATCTTGTACCCAACAATTCCGGACTTCCTGGTAGCTGAATCTAACCTCTGCCATGTGCATCGTATTTTAGCTGCAGGTAAAGAAAAGCAAAACTAAAAAGGAAAACAGGCTTTTTAAATGCAATAGGAGTTCTACACCAAGTTCTACACCAAGCCTCTTTCATTTCAGATCTTGTAAAGAATGAAAAAAATAAAGTGGTCTTCCCTTGCAGACCCCTTCCTTCCCACACCCTCTCATGGTGCATCACCATAGCTATCATCATCACCACAAAAAAACAAAATGTTATATTGCCTTCAAAATACAATATTTCTTCCAGATTTCTGCAAGTAGTGTTAGATTAGTACTGAATGGGTGTATGAAATTAAAAATAAAATAGTTCAAGAAAGAAAAAAAAAAAGAAACTGCCAGAAAAATCTGACAAAAAAACATTAAAACAGGAGTTTAATCATTCATGAGAGTCTATCGCCACCTACAGGATTTTCCCCCAGTTTTGAAAACCAGTTAAAAATCCTAGGTGAAGAGTTTGCTCTAAAATGGAGGGCCAGATCCTCAGTTGGTGTAATTCAGCATAGGGCCACTGAAGCCAATGGAATTATGCTGATTTCCACCACTTGAGAATCTGGCTCTATTTATTCTATCGGTCCAAAAGAGTGAAAAGCCCAATTTTTAGAGCCTTTTTTTCCTTTTAGATTATACTCATGTTAAAACTAAAGAATGTGTTTGTTTTTTAAATGAAGACACAAAAATAAAACAGTTACAGGATGCCTAGACTAATGGAAGAATCAATTAAGGTCAGTGTGAGTCCATACTCTTCATGTACAACAAAAACACCTACTGGTGCTCTGAGATGTTTTCTGATAGATGACAGGGTTAAAATAACATAGTAAAAATTCCAACAGATCCTGGAAAAAGAAAAGTACCTCTGGGGTTTGCAAAACATGGCACATTTTTAATTGAATGTTCAATCTTTTACTGTATATGTACTTACTGAGGGTGCTAAAAAGGTTTTATTTTCTTGAAACTTAAAAGATGAACTTCTATTCATTCAATACTGTTAACTCTCTGTGATGCAGTCCACAAGTAAAAAATAAAGAGAGAGTCTGTAAATGTTATAAGCCTTGAAATCGCAAAAAGAGAGAGAGAGATTTTCCGGTAGAATCAGATGAGCTGATTTGATTGGTCACAAGTACATTTTTGTTATCTGTCTGCAGATTAGTCAGATGACAGAGATTATAATTATTGCTGTCTCATAAATTCAAAATATACTCTAGAAACACTTTGTTTGAAGCCTCTCTAGCAAATCCAGAACTGCACTTTCATGACAAAAGAATTGCACATTACACTGTATTTGTCCCTATATTTCTGTAGGAAATTCCTAGTGACATCAGTGGAATTCTGTACAAAGAATGAGGGGAGTGTATGATCCATTGAATCAAGGATGACCTGTACAATGACAGTAAGAACAATGAGCTAAATCTATTTCTGGCATGAGTAGCTTCTGCATCTCCACTGACAGCAATGGAACTGATCTTCCATAGGAAAAGGAAGGCTAGCTCAGTGGTTTGAGCATTAGCCTGCTAACCACAGGGTTGTGAGTTCAATCCTTCAGGGGGCCATTTAAGGAGCTGGTACTTGGTTCTGCTAGTGAAGGCAAGGGTCTGGAGTCGATAACCTTCCAGCTCTATGAGATAGGCATATCTCCATATATTTATTTATACATGGATAGTGAATTTGGACCCTTGGCCTTGACAACTAGTTGAATCCCAAGAAAGATGCTTCATTGTGCTGATTTGTGATTAGAATAATAACTAAAAGGACAGAATGTATCTGCTAAAACTCTAGGAAGTACTAAGAATCCAGTGGTGTTGAACATACAAGTAAAACGCAGCAACAGACTGGATCACGATTTTATCTTGTTGAACATATAGTGTATGTTAAATTAATAGAAATTGGGTGGGATGGTACAAGACCAACAATAATCTCCTGTAAAATTAGATTCATAACTTCAAAAGACTAACACGTACGATTAAAAAAAAAAAGGCTTCATAAATCAAACAGCTAAAGTACAATACACTATAGCAAACTCTAACCAGACCACAAAGAGAGTTCTCTCTTCATAAACATCAGATCAGGCAGCTAAAATTATTACCAAAGCTCTCTTGTAACTGTCACCTGTGGTGGGTATAATTACAGGCTACTGCTACAAGCACGCCCACGTCATATGGCAATAAAAGGACCTACAGCTTGCCAAGACCAGCCAGACAATGGAGAACACACACCACCTGACGAGAGCCCCAAAAGATCAGCCAGAGAGACTAATAAAAATGACAGCTTAGAAACAAATGACAAAGCTTGAACCACAAAAAAGGCAATATCAAATTAGTTGGAAATGCAAGCGCTGAGCAGAGTGCTCCAACAGGTCACAATTCAAGCAGAAAGCCAGTTAGAACTGTTGTCACACACGTTTGGTTCAAGTTTAAGCTCTAAAGAACCCTTTTCATTAGACAAAATGTTTGCACATTTGGGGCTGACTTTATGTGTCGTTATCAGACAGCCAAACCGATGAAAAATACACATTATTAATTCAACTCAGTAAGTGGGGGGGAGGGGGGAATCTGTTTTAAGGGGTTATCTATCTTTGTACCACAACAGTGAATTCATCTCTGTCTTTGGAAGCCTGCATGCCTGGCTCCCGATGACCCGCAGTCAATGGGAGCTGTGCACACATTTATCCTATGTCAGAATTGGGCTTTTTGGCTCTGGCTGCAACTTTTGGATTACAAATATAAAAAAGCCTCGAGCTTAATTTAAAATCAGTTTAATGTAAGTATAAGAAAAATGGGAGGCAAGGGCTGAGGATTTCCCAAGCCGCCAGGGCTGAGGGATTAATTTCTACATGATGCACGCAAGTTTAGAAAGCCCTGCCCAGAAAGCGCTGCTATTATTCACATACATGAGTATAGGTTAGAATCATGTTAAGGATTTGAGCCACCAAAGGCATGGAAATTCACAGCTAAGGGTTAAGTGTCCAATTCACAGTGCAATACAGTTAGGCAGACAGAAGAGTAGAGAATAAACCCTTAATTGTCCTCCCAAACAATATTTGATAGATCTATTTCGTAAGGGTGCTTTGCTTTACGCTGTCCTTCTTCAAGGCACTTTAAGAATCTGCCAGTCCTAAATTGATTCTATTGTGGAGCCCATTTTAATGGTATTTTGATTTCTTAAATCTTTGCTTGCATAAATCTGAATTTTCCTTTATTGTTAGTTGAAATAGTAGGGGGAGGGATAGCTCAGTGGTTTGAGCATTGGCCTGCTAAACCCAGGGTTTATCTATCTTTATCCTTTATCCTTAAGGGGGCCACTTAGGGATCTGGGGCAAAATCAGTATTTGGTCCTGCTAGTGAAGGCAGGGGGCTGGACTTGATGACCTTTCAAGGTCCCTTCCAGTTCTAGGAGATAGGATATCTCCATTCATTTTAAATTTTTTTAAAATTTTTAGTAGTGGTGGCAGTAATAGTTGGTTTCAGAGTAGCAGCCGTGTTAGTCTGTATCCGCAAAAAGAACAGGAGTACTTGTGGCACCTTAGAGACTAACAAATTTATTAGAGCATAAGCTTTCGTGGGCTACAACCCACTTCTTCGGATGCATATAGAGTGAAACATTGAGGAGATATGTAATAGTTGAAAAGCCAATGAGGATTGAAATTCGGCCAATTAAAACATCAGAAATAGATCTATAGAAATAGTAAAGAAACACCAAAAGGCTCGCTTTCTTCAAACACTGAACAGGGAACTTTACTAGAAAAAGGAAAACAGTGTTACTACCAAAGAGACAGTCTTCCCCTTCCCCTCCATTTCATTTAAGGCTTTCTGCCTAGGGCTTTCCTCAACCCCTGTGCTGCTTGGGTTTCCTGATAGTTTAGGAGAAACAACAGTTATAGCCTCAAAAAGATTGGCTTGGGCTGCAAAGTTCAGATCCAAACTTCCCTGCAGTCTGAGGTGAGGTTGGATCAGATAGGCTTGTTTAAGCCCTTCTTTATTTAAAACTATTATATCCTCATGAGACTGTTCTCTCCATTATAAAAGCCAGGTTTTCATCCTGCTCCCTCTAGACTATGCTCCCGCTGCTGCATATGAAAATCTACATTTGTGCATGCAGCTCTGTTACATGCATGTGACCGGAGACATGCAGGCAAACGTTCTGATGAAGCTCATATACAACAAAAGAAACTCAGTGAGAATACACCTTATTGTAGAGACTTCAAGCTATGAATTTTTGGGGGGGACGGTGGAGGTGGGATGGAGGGCTACTGTTAAAGCTTGAGAAACCTCTCTGAGTTCTGCTGCTGCGGTTAATATTCACACAGCAGTGACAATCATAGTGATGACGATGAGACACACGCACACAAGGAAAGTAAACAAATGTTATTTCCAGCTCTTGCAAAAACACATGGACAAAGTTAATAGGGAAATAGCCACTTGGAAGTGTCACAACATTATAAACAATAGTTAAAAGACAATGTTTAACATTTAAAGTTTGGGTGAGGCTAAATTGAGCAGTGATTTACGTAAATTAGCCTTTCAGCTCTAAAGAGGAAGGATAATCATATGGTTCTAGCAGAGGCTTGTGAGTCAGGGGTTCTGGGCTTTCACTCTGCCGATGACGCAGTGTGTGACCTTGTACAAGTCACAAAAACCCTTTTGCTGGAGGTTTAGGATCTCTCTTTAACCGTTGCTCAGGCAGGAGGGTGAAAGTGACTTTGACAGACAGCAAGGACACTTTCTGTACTCAAGCTAGCAGCAAGATCTGGACACACACTGTCCCTGGTGGTTTAAGAACTGGGACTCTCTCTTCCCATCTGTATGGTCACAATAGTAGGCAGACATTTCCATTGCCAGGTGCCATCAGACCTGGCTGGTGTCACACATCTCTCATAACACACACACACACTCCTGCACAACCAATAAAATATCACATCTTGATGGGGGGGCTCTTCTACTCACTGTTCTTAATACCTATGCAGACTTCACAACTGTTATTTAACCAAGCCCTCCTAATACTTTGGAGGAGGCACCTATCATTCACCTACACTACAGAGAAGATAACTAAAAAGTTACACATGGTCACTGCAGGCAGAGCTGGGAATAGAACCAGGTCTCTAACATGATACTTTCCTATACTGCCTTTCAGACTAAATGGACCAAATTATATGCTTGTCCAACCCTTGCTAACACAACATGGATCTTTGTTCCTCTCTAGTGGCTACATCCCATATTGAGCAATATGAGTCTGCTGCTGCCTCCATGGCAATGTGAATTTTCCTTTAGTTCAAGCAGTAGAAGCTCATGTTTTTAAAAGAAAAAGATCCCAGATTCAACCCCTTCAAATGACCAAAATAGGGGCCTTGTTTTTTCTATTCTGTCTAACCACTACACACTGCTTCTAGACCCAGGAACTAAACCCAGGAGTCCTGATACCTAACTTTCTAGCACTTGTCCACAGAGAGTTGTGTTACCCAACAATAAGATACAATTTTCCTCTTTTCTACAGACTGTTTCTCATAAAAGATAATAGCATCCCCCCACCAGTTACTCCTGAGGCTGATGTGGCAGAGATCTGTGCTGGGTCTGAGACGGTTGTGGGTTAAAACCTAGTTGCTGACTCATGTAAATTAGGGTGGGGAGCCTGGAATAATTGCTGTGATGTTCATATTCATAACAACATCCAAATTCTCTTCCCAGTGTAAACAGAGCCAGCTAGCTGGCCCAATGGTTTGCTGCCCAAGGCAGAAAACTCCCTGCCACATCCCAGGCTGACCCTGTGCGTTAATGTCTTTCACTGCTTTATATCTAGTGTTTGTATTTTGCTTATTGAGAACTGGCCCTTTAAAAACAGGGTGGGACACGTATGATGGGCTTTGTTTGAAGAAGGCTGAGAACCATGTGGGGGAGATGTTGCTTGTGGGTTCAGAAAAGACCCTCACTGCATAAAGTTCAGAAAGCTGAGTACTTGGTTTAATTAATGTATCTTTCCAGAAAACAAGCTTCCATTTATGATGTACTGCTGGTGCTAATTAGGGGATGTTGCTAATGAACACCAGAGCCTTTTGCCTTTAGGTCACCAGTACAGATCTACCCAGCTCATCAGGGATTAAAAATTATTCACATCTAATGGGATGTTGGTGGAAACTCTATGAAATGAGTTTGGTGGGACTCTCATCTAGCTCCCAGTTCACAAACTCACCATCATGCGTTGCACTAACTGGGGCCGACTCCGCAGAGAGGCGAAGAACCTCATGGACCATGCAAACTGAACTACTGTTACTCTACAGCAGTGTTTCCCAAACTTGGGACGCCGCTTGTGTAGGGAAAGCCCTGGCGGGCCGGGCCGGTTTATTTACCTGCCGCGTCCGCAGGTCCGGCCGATCGCAGCTCCCACTGGCCGTGGTTTGCCGCTCCAGGCCAATGGGAGCTGCTGGAAGCGGCGGCCAGTACGTCCCTCAGTGCTTTCCTTTCACAAGCGGCGTCCCAAGTTTGGGAAACACTGCTCTAGAGGAAATCCCTCCAGATTAGGATTGATACATGCCGGCAAGGCAATGTGTGTGGAAAACATGTTCTGCTGCTGCCCTGTAGATAGATAGAGGTTTATTCATCAGGGCTGCATCAGCACTAAATCCATAATTATTTTAAAGCTGCCATTTACAGGAATATGTAACAGAGTTGTGAATATGTAAACTAATTTATTAAATAATCTGCATAAAATGTCACACATGGAGCTGTGCAAAATTTAGCAGCTACATATTGCCACCACACACACTTCCTATACTGCACTTCAGCCCAAAATTATGAACAACCAGCACAGCTCTGCCTATGCCTACCACCATTCGCTGGCCAACCGGCCTAAACCACCAGCTATGCATGGCCTTGGAAAACAGCTTCTACCTGTCCCTTTCCCTAGCAGCAGCCCTGGTTAGCAGAAGTCCGAGACTGAAATAGTAGGGTATGCCTAAAATAAGTCTGAGGTGTACTGGCAGAGCTCAGTATGGGGGGTGGGGAAGAGAGGGGAGGAGCTGAAGGAGATCAGCAGTGAGGTCAGAAGTTACCTAAGATACTATGGAGTTTGGTTTGCACCTTACGCCTGGCTCTAGTCAAATGTCTCTTATGACTTCCATGAAAAATTTAAAAAGGAATACAATAGTAAAAGGCAGGCAATAGGTTCTTTTAATTTGTACCAGATTATAGTTTTCTTAATGCAATTACTGTAATTTCTTTAGATGACATAATTACTATTAATGCACAGAAAACTGTCAATAGAAGGTGTAATTATGTTGCATAAAATCATAATCACAAAGTGCAATGATGCATATTTATTTATAAAAATCATTCTGTGATTAAAATTAACTTTTAAAATATTTTTAAAATGTATAATATATAGCAATAGCAATTAACTTCACAATTAATTTATGGGCTTAACTCCACAACCATATTTGTGGGCTTTTTTAATATGAACTAAACAAGATGAAAAATAGCATCTAAAAAATTAAGCCATATATAGGCCTAATGCTGGAAAAACTAGCAAGTTGGGGGCATGTGTGTATATCAATTTGCTCATAAGCAGAAAACACCTACGGAAAATTCCAGGCTGAAGATAGAAATGAATAAATGATTTCTGAAAAATAGTAGCATACTATGGAAATGATGATTAAATGGATGACGGCATAACAAGAACCAATTGCTAGAAGCTGAATATTGACACATTCAAATTAGAAATTTTAGGCACAAATTTTTAACAGTGAGAAAAATCAACCATTGGAACTAATTACCAAGGGAAGTTTTGATGTCTTTCACATCAAGACTGGATGCCTTTCTGCGAGACAGGCTTTAGCCAAATACAAGTTAATAGGCTCAATACAGAGGTAGTTGAATGAAATGTAATGGCTGAGATGTAGGTCAGACTAGATCAGGGGTCGGCAACCTTTGGCACGCAGCTCGCCAGGGTAAGCACCCTGGCGGGCCGGGCCGGTTTGTGTACCTGCCGCGTCC
>NW_020664418.1:41438388-41495806 GCF_002925995.2 Terrapene triunguis | reverse complement strand
ATATAAGGTGCTACGCTTAGGGAAGAAAACCAAATGCACAAATACAGATTAGGGGGAAACTGCTGAGAAGGATCTGGGAGTTGTGGATCACAACGTCAACATGAGTCAGCAATGCAATGCTGTTGCAAAAAAAAAAAAAGCAAATGCAATTGTACGTTGCATTAACAGAGGCATAACACGCAAGTCATGGGAGGTGACAGTACTGCTGTATTTGGCGCTGGTTAGACCTCAGCTGGTCTCCAGAGATGAGTGACAAAGATGATCAAAGGGAGGGAATGCAAGCCATATAAACAAAGGCTGAAAGAACTGGGTATGTTTAGTTTGGAAAAGAGGAGTTTAAGGGGGGATATGATAGTGGTCTTCAGATACATGAAAGGCGGCCATAAAAAAGATGGAGAAAAATTGTTCTCTTTTGCCACAGAGGGCAGGACAAGAGACGATGGGTTCAAACTACAGCACAGCAGATTTAGATTTCCTAACTGTAAGAACAGTAGGACAATGGAGCAGACTGCCTAGGGAGGTTGTGGAAGCTTCTTCACTGGAGGTTTTCAAAAGGAGGTTGGAGCCATCTGTCTTAGATGGTTTAGACACAACAAATCCTGCATCTTGGCAGGGAGCTAGACTAGATGACCATTGCAGTCTCTTATAACCCTATGATTCTATTACTCTAAACAGATTGAGTGTTGATGAGGAATTTGCTTTCACTTGTATGCATGTGAAATCTACTCACATGTTATTTATATTCCACCATGGGGAGAGGAGACAAACACTGAGATTTAACTTGGGAGGATTTTACCCTATAGATTGATGCAAAAGGAGACAGCACTCTTCACAGTCTCCTGTGGTCCCATGTGACCTCCTCTCTCTCTCTCTGTAGTTCTGTCCATCTCTCTTTCTCTAATTTGCCTCCAGCAGAAGTAGTAAATACTCTTGTCAAACTCACAACCCTGTCAACATTGATGGGAAAACATTCCCGGTACACAGTAATGGAGGTGTGAGAGCAGCACACAGCCCAGGGCCGGAAGGCGTGGAGGTTTCCTGTGTTTCTGGCCATATTCTAAGCCCTGACAATCATGCACAAACAGTTTTTTAAAAATACATGCCATTCACAATACCAACTCTCAGCAACTGTGGTCGAATGAAGTTAATTAACTCCTGTACTTCCAATTATGCATAGAACCAAGAAGAAAGGTGCAAGAGATGTCTTGGGGATATCAGACCCCTCTCCTGCTTTTAATTTCAGAGTGGCCACATAGTAAAAAACCTGTGGAACAGGCTGAGCTGAAACTGGGCTGCTTTTGGGAGGATAGTGGTTTTGATTATTGTTTTAATTCACCTTTCATTTGGTCAATGAGTAGGTAAGAACACCCAATGGGTACTCCTAAACTCTGTTTTCCCTGGCTTTTCCAATGGCTTGGGGAAAGAGTGGTTGAAAAAGTTGGAGGGAAGAGCAGAAGTTTCTAGGCAGGATGGGAGTATTGTTTGTAGTCGTCTTTGACCAGCTGCGTGTGAACTGTACATGCAGTTTTCATTTTGCACCGAGACCACGGTAAAGGCACTTTAAAAACCATTAACAGAGACACTGGAAATATTCATAGTGAAGGGGGCAGAATTAACACTAATGCTGAATCAGCTACGTTTAAAATTTGTTTTCAGAGGAAAATTACTCGCTATTATCTTAACATTGTACAGTAATTTCCCAATCACCCCCACCCTCAAAATGACATATCATCTATGACACACAGTAAAAAGAAGAATTTGGAAAATTGTCCTTTTCACCGTCTGACCCCATTTCCCCCTCTCTAGATGCATCCTGGATCATCACCTATAGCTCCTTGGTCCTAGACCAGGGGTCAGCAACATTCGGCACGTGGCTCGCCAGGGTAAGCACCCTGGCGGGCCGGGCCAGTTTTATTTACCTGCTGACGTGGCAGGTTCAGCTGATCGCGGCCCCCACTGGCCGCGGTTCGCCGTCCCGGGCCAATGGGGGCGGCGAGAAGCCGCGGCCAGCACATCGCTCGCCCGCGCCGCTTACCCTGGCGAGCCGCGTGCCGAACGTTGCCGACCCCTGTCCTAGACACACTTTCCAATTTTTTCCTTATATTTCAGTTGCCCTCACTTGCTAACATTGTTACATTTCTCCACAGCCTAGAAACAGACACATCTCCAAGTTTGTTTTTGGCCAGATTCAACGAGCTACTTAACCATATGCCTAACTTTAAGCATGTGCTTAAGTAACTTGCTGAATCAGGGCAATTGGCACCCTGCATGTTCACCTTCTTTTCCATTTCCAGTATGTACAAACATGCAATTCCACTAGTGCACTCACACATACCTGTTTCAACTAAGAGTCCCATTTTACCTTCACATTCAGAATACACACAGACATGGGTCTCAGAACCACAGCTATTGCACATGCACACTCAAGCATAAGAGTGGCAGATCGTCCAAGGAACCCAGAATTTCATGTTCTAGAGAAAAGAACTAAAATTAACTGAGCCTTCTTCCCCTTGGGTTTCAGTATATCTGTTTACATCACAGGGAAAGGTAACTCAATTAGTATCTCAATTGGAGAATGGACTGGAAAACACTAATCCTCACCCTTTCAAGCTCTTAGAGTCAACTGTGTACATTATC
This sequence comes from Terrapene triunguis, assembly GCF_002925995.2. Taxonomy (NCBI): domain Eukaryota; kingdom Metazoa; phylum Chordata; order Testudines; family Emydidae; genus Terrapene; species Terrapene triunguis. The sequence goes on along the minus strand of NW_020664418.1, from coordinate 41,493,169 downwards.
AACACAAGTAAAAAAACAAAAAAAACCCTCTCTTCCTCCTCAACCATGCCTGCCAGATCCCTCTCAACCTGCAGGGTGAAAGACAGCTTCTCTGTCTTTACTCTGTGCGTCTTTCAAGTAGCGACAGCTCACTTTACTCATCTGTGCAAATACACTGTGAAGTGTTTTCATCAAAAGAACCCTAAAGCAACTTATAATTCACAGACAAAAAGGGAGGCAAACACTTGGAGATGTGGCTGTTATTTGGTTTAATAAACACTTAACTCAAAAACTTTTTTTTCCCTCTGGACCACCACAAAACGATTTTGCAACCTTTAATGGCATGCCAGACATTTCAAGCATGAAGAAAATGCCACACTGCTGAATAAAAAGGAGGAGAAACTCTTTCTGCTTGAGTGGATGAGAAAGCTGAAAACAGGGTGTTTACTACAAAGAGGGGAAAAAAGAATACAGCTGAAAAGTGGGCCAGATAGGTGGAGAACTTGGCTGTTAATTCTCAGACCACACCGGGACTTGCTGACCAAATTTTTTTTTATAGTTATTACAGTCAGGTGGTCAGACTTGCAAGAGACAATTAATGTCAGCACAGAACTGCTTGTGCTTGTTTGCAGTCGGACAAGCGGCACACCCTCAACTAACAGGGCATGGCAAGCATTGCTGAACTACAGTAAAATGCAGTCTCATTGAAATTAAAGTTGGAACGGAAAAGACCTATTAGTTCATCTTGTCCCATCAATAAAGGATTGTTCCCTATAGTCTCATTCTTCCAGTGCTTTATCAGCAGCACAACAAGCCAGAGGTAGGTCACAGGGCTGCAGCCATTCCATTATCGCAACTCCAGCCGACACGACCTTCTATAACCCCTTTGTAGGGATTCTAGATCGCTACGTCCTTGGTCATCACACTCTTCTCTGTGTAAACCTATTGAGAGCCAGTGCAGCGCATCCAACCTTTATGTGCAGAGCCTTTGGAGGCCCCCAGTGCTGCCTTTGGGCCCACATAGCTCCTCCACACAAGGTCCCAGAAGGGGCGCTGTTGTGCAGAAGGCCTCTGCAACAGGTGAAAATATGGGAGAGATTGCTCTAGAAGGACCGCCATTGTGTTCGTCTAGCATTTGGCACAAGGAGACCCTGATCAAGCTTGAGACTTGTGAGCACTACAGTGATTTAAATAATAAAACTGAAGGACAATAATAGTAACACCAACCAACAAAAGAGTTTAAGCTGAGGGAGGGGGAAGGTACTGTAAGACTCAATGCCTCATATCAGTTAGTCTGATGGAATATGAAGAAATCCACTTACCACAAATGCTACCACACTCCTTAGTGTAGATTCCCAGAGAAAGCAGCTCCTTAGGAATTGTATTGTATTCCATATCGCCATGGTGATTTTTTTCACACGATCAACATTTCTCGATAAGATCTGGTAAATGTCGGACGGGAGGGGAGAGAAAGGAATGTAATTAAATGCTCCAATTTCCTACTTCACTTCAAGAACAGTGACAATTTTAAGCTACAATTGTTTTGTGCTTGTATGTATGCTACAGCTTCTATTTCAGAGACACACTCTAGCTACCGTGTGTTTTTGTATGACACCCAAACATGTCAGCACTTTCCTCCACCCCCAAAATCTGCAAGTCTGAAGGAAAAAGAATTGAAGCTTTTTCCCCCGCCACAAAAAAACCCCACAAACCTTTATTGCAAAATCCTATAGAATTTAACAGAAAATAAGACCCTTTCCATAGGGGTTTGGGCTATCTCCATATAGAATTGAATAAAAAATTATATTCTTGCTATAAATGGTTAAAATAGCGAGAATATTAGTCTCAATTAAATACTATAGACTTTTATAGTAATTGATTTAGAACCTTATTAAATTTCTATAGTATCTTATTGTTTTTCTTTATTCTTTGAGGATGAAACCAAAGTATAGGTTTTTGTTTCAAATTCCATAAACTGTGCAACATGCATATATGTTAAAGTTCTTTATTAAGCCATTCTTTTCCCTCCAGAAATTGGGGAGATGTAGGAACACAGAGATAGATCAGGAAGCAACTGTGTGTGAATGCAAATCAGCATTTATACACATGCAAAAATCTACACAGAATTGACATCTGTGTTCAGTGAGTCGATGCATAAATAGAGTTTCCACCACAGGTTCTATCATCCGGGTGTACTAGTGAAGCTACTGAAAAGCCATCCCAAACAGAAGTGATAGCTCGGCCCAGAATCAACCTACCTTCTTTGAAAACTTGCGGTTGTCTCCAATGAAGCGCTTTTCTCGTGGCTTGAAGGTTCTGATACTTGCTTTTACCTGAGGAAGGAATAATTTATTTAGAATGTTACCATTCAAGCTCAGGTATCATCATATTGATTTGGAGCTCTGGTATCCTTTACTTATTTATTTGTTTCAGTCTCTAAATGGTTTATGACAAGGTGTTAGGTGTACATATCAGTTATTCTGCACAATCCTGGCACTCATCCAGGTTACTCCAATAGATCTAACTGCCTGCAGAGTGGCACACTGCAGGGTGTGAGCAGCTCCATGTTAAGCTCAGCACACAGCTCAGCATACTCCCTTCGGTTCCTCTGTTGGATCAACCCCATACAGAAAAGTTCTAAAAAAAGAAACGGGAACTGAAGATCACATCCCCAAATGTCCTATTCATGCTGCGTAATTAATACTAAGGTATTAGAAGGGACATCCAAGAACAACCGAAAGTATTTTACACTCCTGTAACACCCTTAGCCACTTAAGCCAGATTGTGATTTACTTATTCATGCTGAATACTCCCTTACTCTAATAATAGGTCCACTGAAGTCAATGGAATGACTCATGGAGTAAAGTGCTACCCAAATATGAGTAATGGTATCATAATTTAGCCCACAAAAAGTAGTATCTTAGCCATAGGTAGGAGAATGATCAAGTGGACATGGCACTGGCTCTGTCACAAACTTTTGTGTGACCTTGGTCTAGCCTACTTTGGCCTTAATAGCCCATCTGTAAATTGGAAACAGTACCTTCCTATCTTACTGCGGTGTTGTGTAAATACAATAAACTAAAGATTATAAAGAGGTTCCCAGACACTACAGTGATGGCTAATAGATACTTAAATAGGTAGATTCCAGTCTATCTGAAAAAAGGAATGGCCTGGGAACATCTTTGAAAGTCTCCGGAAAAGGGGAGCCATAATATATTGGAGCTTGTTCTTTGGCAAAGAGTGTTGATCATTGTTCCCTATAGCAACATCCCAAACCTAAACTCCATTCAAGGCAAAAGAGTACCTATCAGCCATTTAAATAAATAAAACTTTGCTTCCTACATCACTGTAATAAGTACCTAGTAAGAGCTGAGTTACATTCCATCCAGCAACAGCGAATGTAAAACAGAATTTAATTCAGTAAGAGATGGTGGGACAAGCAAGCTGAGACCACCACATCCATGTCTGAGTTTTTGTTCCTGTTAACACCCTCTGAATAGGATATTGTGGGTCAACTTTCTGGGAAGAATTAGTAGTTAAACTTCCTGCACAGTAATGTAAATATTAACTCCCTTTTTTGTTGCTGCAAATTAAGCCCTTGCGTGCAATAACCCACACCTCTTCCCAAAACATCTGTGGTCATCCCCAGCCCAAAGTTGCCATTTCAGTATCACATCAGCTTGGATGGAATGTTGCAGCATTGTGATCTGCCAGTATTTCTTTATAAAAAGAATAAAGCCCAACCTTCCCTCCAGATGCAACCAGGTCAGGACCTTCTCCGTTCAGTTCCTGTGTTTAAAAGGCCAAACCCCTTGGCACTGGCAAGTTTAGGCGTTCCAGTTTCTTATACAGAGGATGAGTTAAGTGAAAACATTTAAACTTACTGGATTAAATAGGACATCCAACTCCAAGCAAACTACTCCTTTTGAAGCAAGTTCCAGGTCTTTATTCTTCAACGTATAACAACACTGCTGTCCATTTCTAATCTAGAATTATAATAAATAAATAAATAATAAAGTGTATCAATAAATATTAACTCTCTGCTGTGTCTAAAATAGCTTTCCAACCACTGCCCTCCTCCAGAAAAGATGACAATATAGTAAAAGCCTGAAATGCAACATGATCACTGGATTAGAGGACTATAAAATTGCAGATTAAAACTATTACAGTCCAATTTTAATTTACAGACCCTGTACTTTTATAGCAGAGCAGTGCAAACAATAACCAGCCTGAAAATTCTGTCCTGGAAGCCAGTGAGTTGATGGGAAGTAATCAGCCTGTGTTATTACAGATTTAAAATGGAAGTTTTCTTCCAAAGATCAGAAAAGGAAACACAACAACAACAAAATCAAAATACCAAATCTCCAAATTCTCAGTTTATTGAAAGGTTGTCAAATTATTAGCCATAGATCAAAGAGAGTCCAAATCAATCAATCATTACAATTGGAACGAATGTTAATGTAACAAATGTTCAAAATAAACAAATTCCTGTAAGAGACTTTCCCCTTAGAATTTCAGATGCTGTTTCTATGCTCTAATCTGCCTGTTGGCCCTGTCATGTTAAATAGCTATGAAAAAACCCATCTCCTTTACCATTTTGCAAACTATTTGGCTCAAATCAATGGCATCCTCTCTTCAAAAGTGATGGCAGAAATGTATTTATTATACACAGTAGGATATGTATTGATTAAACATTTGGCTTTTTAGGAAGCGGACCAGCTAATTCTAAACAGCACCGATATAAAAACTGCAGCTCACCGAAAAAATCTCCATTTGGGGACTGTAATGATCAAAGATTAAAGATAACAGAGGAAATTTGGGGGCATGAAATTGCAACCATATTTAAAATAGCTATTGCTGTCGTGGCATTAATTTAGTACAAGTGCTCATACAAGCCACGGTGGAAATGGATAAGGAATAAAAGGCACAAACGGGAATGCAGTGTTTTCACAGGACAAGGGAAAGGTCACTTTCTTTCCCAATGCTGCTCCACCTCCTCTGTACTGAATAGTTTTTCAACAGATTGATTCCTTTCCTGGCTAACAGTTAAAGGAAAGAGGACCCCCTTAAAGAACATGTTTGCATCCTCAGTGGGATCCAAACAGGAATTCCAGCTTCCACTAATGCAGTCATCCAAAGCTTCACCTGATAGGATGTTTTGGGGTTGGTATTGTGTGTTTCATTTAAATAAAAAAAAAAAGGCACAGTGTCTGATTTTAGATTGATTCTGCTTTCATTAAATGAGCATTTCAAACCACATATATGTGGAACCTACATGGGATACAACACAAAAGGGGTACCCTCCATGAAAGCAGCTCCTTCTAAGTTGACAACAAATATGATGCCACTTCACAGCCCAACGGTTTCAGACAGTGCTGCCAAATCTGGACCTGTAGGTCGTCTCTCAGTACAACAGAGCTACTAGTGCTAAGGTGATGTTTATTCCTCATATTCCAAGAATATATGGCTGGAATGTAAGCGCTTTATGCTGATTAACAGCTAAAGCTGATCAAATAGTGGAATTTCTCATCTATTAAAAATATGGATATTTTGAGGTTTGGTCCCAATTCAGGACAAAGTCAAAATATCACTTTTTTTTTTTTTTTTTTTATAATTAAAAAAAAATAAAAAATTTTTTTTTTTTTTTTTTTTTTTGCAGAATGAAAAGTTCTGAAAAAATTTGATTTGGAAATGTCAAACCAAACATTTCAACATTCCCAAACTAAAATATTTGTAGATCAGAAATGAAACAATTTGTTTCAATTTTTCCAATTGGAAATTCCACCAAACTCAGTCTTTTTTCTCAGAAAATTTTAATTGCAACCAATTACCTCTTAAAAAACAAAAACAAAAAACAGGACAATGTTTTGTTTAAAATTTTTCAACCAGACCTACAAAACAGACATATGATAAGACTTAAAGCACTGTGGGAAGTCAGGATATCTTCTCTTTTGACACAGTTCACGATGATGCATATCACAGTTTTCACTCACCTCTGCTTTTTAACAGGAAACTTTCATGTATTACATCTGTCATTCCCTCCATAAACCCACCCACATCAATTCTGGACATGATACCAATTCTATACTCACTCCTCATACCCAGCTGATACAAGAATCTGGGGCAGATTAATAGCAGAAGGATATTACACATGGAATCTTAGGCATTCTAGCTAGGGAGACAGCACAAATAAATGGCTTCCCAAGAGACTCTAAATCTGGTTGAACAAGGCCTGCAACCAATGGCAACCTCAAATCTGTAGATACAGTCTTCCAAGCAGCCTATCTACTCTAGTCCACCAACCAATGATTGTGTTATATCTCCTATTCTGAAAAATAAACAAACTTCCATAAAGCTCAGAGAACTGATCATCTTCACATTTTTCTTCCTTGATAATATTATAAATCAATCAAAATCCACAAAGTAGTCCAGATGGATTGGGTTCCTGGCAAATAACTCTTGCAGCCTGTTAGCCTGGAGAACACTCTGGTTAACATTTCTGCAACAGGTAGAAGGAATGCTGCTGAAAACAACTTCTCAGAGATGCACATGTGCACACACATGTAGCTCAGGTAACTCAAAGAACAATTCAGACTTTAATGTACGTCAGTTAATTTTGTGCTTATTTCACATCAAGAGCTAAAATGAATTGGATAATTAAATTATATATGTTTTAGTGATTTTCTGCATCTTTCAGATACACATTCCTCATAGCTCTTCCTCTGTTCCTAGTGGGGGAAAACATCCTTGACAATAACCTGGTGAAGAGTTCTCTTTATCTGTCCTTGGTATATATTAGTTAATTATCCATTTCAAAAATCTAGATGGGGAAAGCATCAAACAGAGTAGTACCACATGTGGCTAAGTAGAAACATGCAGTACTATGACAGTAGCTTTAGCTAGATCTACTGGGTTTGATTCTGGCATCACGCCATTTTACACCACAACAAATTCCATTGATTTCACTCCAGATTTGTACAGTGAGAGCAGAATCAAATGCAGTGGGTGTGGCTCCATGTGTGTTAGTACAGCAAGTTTGGAACCAACAATGAATTGATGCCCATTGCAATGAACTATGGTATCTGAGAGAATGTTTCGGCTTGGAAGACCTTTTTAAAAGCTACAAATGTGTTTTTAAAGGTGAGCACCATTACTCTTATACTTTACTTAAAATTGTATTGGGAAAAACAACAGTTTTGTTGGAAGTGTTAACAGTCAGTTTTATTTCTTATTCTTAATTCTGTTCGGTTTATGTAGGGGTTGATGTGAAATTATAGTTCAGTCCAACACTAAACATTCATATTGATTTCCTAGTTCCCTGACCTTCTTAAGAAAAAACAGAGGGGGCGGGAAATTGGAAATAAAGTGGCGTTTCTCCACCTTACGTCTTTTATTGAATACAGAGTAAAAAAACCTGTTTAATGCACCAGTAGCACACTAACCCAGTTTGCTTCAACAAATGCAGTGGGGAAGTTCAGTACATTTGACCATATAGCAATAAAAAGGTAGCATTCCTCAGAAGTACACACACAAAAAAACGCCCAGGTTAGCTTTCGCTACAGTACATTTCCATTGCATTAATTTCTTGAGTCATACTTTTTCTCCCTACATTTGTTTCTGTTTCAATACAGCACATTCTCACCAAATATCTAAAGATGGCCAATTCTTTTGCATTTCATTTGGGGTCCACTTTTTCCTCATACCTCTGCTGTTCATGGCCATTGGCAAACATTCCCTTTAGCTACAGGAAATGTGAATGGATGTTACACCAGAGTCAGACAGAAAGTATCTCAAAGACTGATTAAATCTGATCTACCATTGTGTCACCGCAACTACAATCACTTTTGCTTTGTGCCTGGTATCCCAGGGATTTCATTCAGTAATGAGTTCAACAAATGGTCTCTGTAACATGACTTGTCTCTAGCCAGGCTATCAATGAATACTGAATATTACAGCTAGGTGAAAAGGAAGGGAATACTTTTTACACAGACACACTTCTGATCTAAATTTGAACAGGGCTGAGGGTAGGACCTTTGAAGAGAGGTGGTTAAGGCTACTCCTTAGTGACACTATGCTTTACACCTTGATCAGATCCCACGATGGAATGCCCACATTGTTCGGGAGAGCTGATCGTGTGCAAGATTGCCTGTAACAGATTGATTTAACACCGAGGGCAGGAAAGTCTGACTTATTGATTTGCTCCTTTTTGTAAGGTCTGAGGCCAGATAGGATGGTTTTTCCTAGCACTGTTTGGTTTCAGGTAGATGGATGTGCTATAAGAAAAAGAATCCAACATCTTCTCAGCTAGCTCTATGTAAAGACACAAAGTAATGACCAAGAAAAGCTATAAACAGAAAATGTGAAGAATTCTCAGAACCAAAAGATTTCTTCAATATGACGTACCTCCTCACCCTACTGTTTATATCTCTTATTAGGAGAATTTTTTTTCTTTATTCCTACAAAATTTATTCAATGGTACAGCTCAGAATACCTGCTGTTTGCTTTGCCCAAAAGTTCCTGTGTGCTTTTTTTGTAAGCTGTTCCATCAAAAAACAAAAAAACCTAGGCGCGGACACACAAAAAACAACCCACAAAAAAATCTTCTTTCATATCCATAAAGCCTCTCCCCATATCCTCATCCAAATGCGTCTGACATCCTTGTCATGATGCATACAGAAGAGTCATCAGATAATGATAAGGCAGGGGGCAAGTTGTGATTACTACAATTACTGATACTGATGCTAGAACTTCCTCCTCCCCCGGCCCACACCCTTGGTTGCTTCACTTGCAGGTAACATCTTGCCTTTTAGTTTGTTAGCTTTATGAGGCAGGGACTGTCTCTTACTCTAGATTTGTACAGCACCTAGCACACAGGGCCCTAACATGACGGATGCTGCTTGATACTACCGCAATAGTAAATTATAAGAAGTCATATAATCATTAAACTTAATAATTCTTCTCAAATTCCATATTCCCCTTCCAGCCTCACAAGCAAAAGGTAGCTCTGACTTTCCATTGACACTTCAAGAGCCGAGGCAAGGCCTGTGACTAGAGCTGATTGAAAATCAAAATTTCTATCCTGTAGGAAAATTCCAATTATTTTAAAATATGTTTGTGTTCTAAATTGGGACAAAAAAGTCAAAATATTGAAGTTTTTCATAGAATGGAAATGTCTGTAAATATTGTGTTGGAAATATTTAAATGTTTCATTTCCAGTTGGTTTGAAATTAATCTGTGTCCTCCTGAGCTGCCTCAGTACTTCATGGGACTTGTATTTTGAGTGCCTCAAGTCCCCATTCTCATGGCAGCCAAGCTTCCCAGCCAGCCTACACCATGTGATTCCCATAAGGCACTGCTACAGTTCAACCAGAGAGGACACCATGGTGCATCATGGGAGACATAGTCCATGCGGAGAGCGAGGCACCTGAACTACAACTCTCCTCAGGCACTGCAGTAGCTCAGGAGAACACAGATTAATGTCAAACTGCCCTCAGACAGAACATTTCAAGTTGGTTCTACAAACTGAAATGTTTGGTCTGGGTCGACCTGACCAGAAACTAAATATTTGTTTAGATTTTCCTAATGGAAAATCAGGAATTTTTCCATGGGAAAATGTTGACTTTCCCATCACAGCATTTTCCACCCAAAGAAGGATGATTACATCAAGTATGCTAATAGGTTTAGATAACTTAATAAAAATATTAAAATGGTCACCTATATTTGCCTATACTTGTTGCTTCCTTGTCACACCAATAGAAACTTCTTACTGGTTGAGTTCACTGGCAAAAAAGAACAGGATCATCTTTTTCTTCAGCCTTCATTTTTTTGGGAGAAGGCAGCTGTGGTATGAATTTAGTCCTTGGACTGATCTTAAGACATCCCTGCTCTAAGCTAAGTACTATTGGGAAGATTCTGGCACCTGCTATGGCCCCTTCTTTGCTGCTCCAACAATATACAGAGGGCAGAATAGCCATCTGAGAAATTTCCCCACCACAAAGGGCTGGCATAGATAATCCTACACTGCTACCTCCGCCCACCCGCCAATGTAGGGGCATGTGGAGGAAGTATGTCAGTAGGGGGGGGTGTCTGGCATGCTTTGTAATCCAAATATTTTGGGTTACACAGCAGCCCATTGGTGGTTGAGGGGAAGCTGACACAAATTAAGGCAGCCTCTGGGTTGCTCTAACTTACATTATGGGCCATGCCTGAAATAGCCCAGATTTCCAGAAGTACAAAGGTGCACCTTTGCAGCCCCACCCCATGCTGTGCTGTTCCTCCAAATAATCTGGTCCTATATCTTGGTGTGGAGGAGACATCCAATCTTAATGAGAACTATGGTGTGGATCCACTGTAAAGTCCTCCCCCAGCTCTATTAAGCAACCACCTTACTGACCACTTGTGAATTTTAATGAAATAGTAAAACCTGAGATTAATACAACATAAGACATTGAGAAGACAAGAACCTTACACAGCAAAGGTTTTTTCATTGCTTTTATCTCAAAGAAATGTGGTTTAGTGAGGTTTTTTGCACTGAAATAGGAAAATCTCACCATGTATCCACCTTTGATGTGAATCCGATGTCATATCTTCATGATATGACTCATCACAGCTGGGTAAAACCCTTGTACATCACCACCCTTGATATGTGCAATGGACAATGGCTATTCCCCCTGGGTAACATGTCTAAAGCATTTGGGACTCTGAAATTCTTTCTGGATCTCATCACTAATGCGCAGTGTCATACAGTTGCACTGAGTAACATAACGAGTGCCTAGTAGAAGAGACACATGGAATTATTCAAAGGCAACTTTCCCTAGGAAAAGGAGACAGCAAGCCACCTATTCAACCCATTCAGTGCCAGATAATACAACTATAGTGTTACCACAACTGTCACATCTAGGGCCTGATCCTGTAGCACCAAGCTCTACTGGTCAGATGCTAAGTCCCCTCTACTCCCAAGGGAGATGAGGTGCTCAGTATCTTTCAGGCTCAGGTCCCTATATTCTCAATCTGAGACATCCTTTAAAACATGAAACCTCTGGGACATTTATGTTAGTTATCGTCACTGTACTATTGGATACTGAAACCATTTGGTTATTTGATGAGGATATTTTACAGATCTTTTCCTGTTAATTAAAAAAAGAGTACAGCTGGAGTCAACGTGGAGCTGATAATGCTACAGATAAGAACATTCCATCCTGTGACATAGTACTTCATCTGACCGCCCCTCCAACATGGGGATATTTGATATAAGACCATTATACTTTGCTTTCAACTTCATTGAAGCGCATTACATACTTCCATCTTCCAAATAACTTGCATCTTTGTATAATATAGGAGTCCCTTGAAGCAAAAATGAAAAGACCATAAGGTCGTTTTAATAAGAAGCAGGGGCAAAAGGCAAGAGAGATGGGAGAAAAATTCATGGGCTGATTAACATGGAAAAAAATTCTCTCAGCCAAGCTCTCCAAGCTCTCCTGAGGTTAAGATATATAAAGTACATGCACTGTATTTGGTACACAGCTTGCTGGAACATACCAGCTGAGTTGGGTGTTACAAAATTCCTCATCTTTCTTAGTACCAAATCTATTTTTTAACCTCAGAAATGCTTTAAGCCAGGGGTCGGCAACGTTCGGCACGCGGCTCGCCAGGGTAAGCACCCTGGCGGGCCGGGCCAGTTTTATTTACCTGCTGACGTGGCAGGTTCGGCCGATCGCGGCCCCCACTGGCCGCGGTTCGCCGTCCCGGGCCAATGGGGGCGGCGAGAAGCGGCGCGGGCGAGCGATGTGCTGGCCCGCCAGGGTGCTTACCCTGGCAAGCAGCCTGCCGAACGTTGCCGACCCCTGGTTTAAGCAAAGATGAAGTCTGGTCTTGATTTCAGTGGTTGATGCCAGAACCTTCCAAGTGCTGATCCAGACTCACATTGACAGAGTGTTTGGCCTTTGGGGAGTCAAAACTTCCCTGCCTCAATTTCCCTACCTGTAAAATGGAGATAAAACCTAGTGCAGTGGGACATTATAAAAATCAGTTAATGTTTCTATGGTTCTTTGAAAATTTAAGTACTAAATGTTACTGTTAGAGCTGTATAAAAATTCACAAATAATTTGGTCAGCAAATTTTGCTTTATTCTGTTCACCAACCGAATATGAATTTCTCAAATTCATTCACTATTTGAAATTATTGGCAAATTCTTTTTTGAACTCTTCCCCCATCCCATATGTTATTGTTTCTGTTCCTTAATTGGATGATGTATGGAACAGACTAATTCAGGATGAAGTGCAAATATCAAATATCACAATGGAGTCCAACTGATTTTTTTGGTTAATATTTGTGCCTTTAAGCTTAACATTCATTGGTGATGAACATTCACAAGCTTGAACCCTTGATTTTGTGCAAAGCATCAACCTAAGAAAATCCGGACCACATCTGAATCAAAATATACTCTCAAATTTGAATAGTTGGGGAACACACACACCCACCATATGTACACACACTGAAGTCTATTCTTTATTAAGATGAGAATCTCCGTCACCCACAAGTGAATCTACAAGTAAATGCATCTCACCTGCAAACATATCTCAAGTAAAACTCATGCATTTTTAACCAAAGAGATAGAAAATATCGTGAAATGCTTTTTGTTTTTTGGCGATGGATTTAATGCCAGGCAAAGGTTAAGCCCAATCACCTATGAATTAGACTGTTTGTGTGGTTACCGGCCACCATCCATGGGATTCCAACTACTGCTCTCTTGTAATATATTTCTCAAAAGAATTCAGAGGGTACACTCAAATGTATGGACAAAGTGCTAACACTATTGGGTTAAAAAAAAAAGACTCCGATTTCAAAGAAGAGAGTTTCAGAACACTGCGATTCTCTGACTGATCAGACTAACTTAATAGGTGCTAAGTGGTTTTTAATCATAGGCAGAGAACAGTATATTTACACTACATTTGCATGAAATAGGAGGCAGAGACGTTTGGAAGGGAAGGAAGAAAAATCAGTTGGCTTGAGAAAGCATAAACAATTTTTTTTGCCTCAAATCTTGGACAAAGAACCCAGACTGAATGGAGTTTGGACTCTACCACACACATACACAATCCCCTCCTCTGCCTTGTTACAGGCTTCCTAAGGGATACTTAACAAATGCCTATAAAATCAACAGAGGATCCAAATCTAACATCTCCTCACTGTGAGCCCACACAGCCTGCTGTCGATCATGCAGACGATTTGGCAAGCACAGGTTCTGCAGGAGAGCAGCTGCTCGAGCCACTCTCTTCCAGTAACATCAGGGATACGAGGACTTGGGGAAAAATTAACCAAGCGATCAAAAACGGAATAAAAGATGTTCAGAGTTGTTCCTCCCTGTAAATATCAAATGGTTCTTCACATGAAGCTGACTTTAATATTGTTCTAAAATTGCAGATGTCAATGACTCATGCCACTAAAATGGACAAACAGAAAATGAATGTCTTAAGGAACTCATGGAGTCACAGTAGCAGAGTACTAAGAGGGTTGCAAAACACCCTGGAATTCTAATCTGAGAAGGAATGTACATGTATTATTTGAAGCACTTTTACATGTTATGAGACTATGTTCGTATCAAATCTGATCCAAAGCACATTGAAATCTATGGAAATGCTCCCTTGGGCAACAGTGGGCTTTGGATCAGGCCTTCAAATAGCAACATTTACAAAAGTCATGCATTTAAACTCCACCCATACCATTCTGTATTCACCCCATCCTTCATTCCCACAAAGAGAGAAAATAAAGAAGGGGGGGGAGGGAATTAAAGAGGAAAAAAGGCCCATTTTAGTCCATCCATTTTTCTGTTTCCAGTTCATTTACTTAAAACCAATTTTTTCAAACTAAAATTATGCACCAAAACTGATATTTAGGTGCATAAATAAATGGGACCTGATTTCCAGAACTATTGAGTCCCTCCTCTGCCTAAAATGATACTATTTAGACTTTATTTCTGGTGATGATCAACAAGAAAGAACTCAGTGTGACTTTCAGATCCCTGGTTGAGTTATACTGACAATTAGAAAAAACAAATCTCTTAACTTGTAAAGCAAGAGACTGTGAACTGAGATCATAGAGGAAGAACACACTGGAACCCATGAGCACTGTTCTTACAGAATCACTTTTCAGAGTATAACTGCACTTTATTTTGTGGTATTGGATTATCAATATTAGCTTTATGCAGACAATTCATACAAAAGGCAGCCATTTATCATCACATGGATCCACAGAGCTTGCCTTCTGTATTCAACCCCTTTCATAAACATCTACACTGAAATCAAAGTTGATATGTTTGCTTGGTAGCCACTTGACTACTGAATGCTTCTTAGTACTTTTCCAATGCCTCATATATACAAGTTCTGATAAAGTAGATATGAAATGCAAATACCTACATTAATGCAGTTAAAATTGCACACAAGGCAGAGATTGCAAAAGGTAAGGTTCTCACAGCAGCATTCACTCTGCTGTACATGACATCCTATATGTTGGAATGATAAATATTTTAAAATATAAAACAGTGATATAGTAAGCCACGTAACTGACACCTCCACCACCAACCAAACACACACGCAGAGAATAGAAAATGCTACCCACTATATATGTACTGTGGCTATGTTAACATTGCTGCTGGAAACAATGTTAGTCAATTAATGTAGTTTTTTAAAACTTAACTTCCTTCTTTAAAATAATTAAATTGTCTGTGATTCATAATGTCACAAATAGGCTCTGAAGTTATCATCTAGCAAAGCACTTAAGCACATGCTTAATTTTAAGCACATAGGTTGTCTCACTGAAGTCAATGAGATTACTCCCAGCATGAAAATTAAGCATGTGCTTTCATGCTTGCTGGATTGGGGCCTGAGTTTCTGACTTTGCTGGTGCTGTTTGGCTGCCAACAATTTTCTGCAGGACTGGTTTAATAGGGAAGCAGATATTTTCAGACAGAAAAAATAATTCTTTATGCAAAATGAAAAGGTAGAATATATAAAATACTGCAGATTGCAGTAAAAAATGCAGACACACTAAAATGTTACATCTCCTAACCCTGAGAGTGCCCCTCTGCCCGATCTTGGATGTTAAAGCACTCGTTTTGGAGGATGGGGCAAGCAGTGGTGTTGTTCCCTACCCCACAATCTCCCTCATGTAAATTGTTCAACAGAAAACCTGAAAGCACCAGCTCCTGTCATCCCTTAGTTTGTTCAAGCAGAGAGAATGGGAAGTGACATCATAAAGGGGACAGGCATTCATTGAGTTCTGGTAAGATTCTGGAACTATTGAGCACACTCCAAAGTCATTTTTCTGTTGCTTAATTATTTTAATTGTAATTTCCCCCACCTCACCTCCCCCCCACACACACACCAAACCAAGCTAAGGCAACTAGTCCTCAGTGAAGACTATGTCCCACCCAGCTTTAAAACTCCAGCCATTTGTTGTTGTTGTTGTAGTTCTGTTTTTAAATGAGTGGATACAGCTTCTTTACAACGAGAAAGGTGTTTGCTTCTTGCTTTCCTAAACTTCCAAAAAACAGCTGAAAAGATTTTGATCTACTTTCTCCCCACACCATCACCCTCTGCTCTTTTATTTATTTATTTATTTATTTTTGACGAGACCAGCATGGAAAGTTTCAGCCCCAAATGTGAACTTATTTCATACAAGCCATTAGCACATGAAAACAGGGATTTGTCATGCAAGCTAATTTTCCAACTTTACTACCGGGGGTCTTATCAATACTCACTGTAATACTGTTCACACTGCCTGTCATGCTGTGTGTTGTCTCATTGTTTCCTTGCATTCCCCCCCATCTATGTCTGTATCCATCTGTTGTCCTCTGTCTTTTACTTGTATAATAAAATCTTTGGGGCGGGGACTGACTGTCTTTTTGTTCTGTGTGTGAAGAGCGCTTAGAGCTATGGGGTCCTGGTCCAGGACCGGAGTTCCTAGGAGATACCAGAATGCAATTCTGTTTCTATTCTCCCATGATCGCCCTCTCTTCACATTTGCTTACAGAACAAAAACTGCAGGACTATGTGGTAAAACACACCCTTTTATGTAATTTTGCTCAGCTGTGCCGACGACAACTATTTGGTCAATCCTATTGTGATGTGCAATTACTTTCTTGGAGTATCGAGAAGCAACAATGAACAAAGACATATCTGAATTGTTACTACTGAAAGGTGAGGTGACAAACATACAGAAAAACAGTGCAATCATATTTTCAGACCAAAATGGCATATTGCACTGATGAACTAGATATTTCAGTAGTTTTCTTTCCAAATCAAACATATTTGGACTGAAGGGGATTGGCAACCTTTGTGACAGTAAGGAGGACTGTAAACACTGACCAACAAAGACATACATATATACACTTACACACACACTTGTATGTATATGTGTGTGTATACATATATACATACACACACACACACACACACACACACACAACTCCCCCACCCCCTCACCCCAAAAAAGAGGTTGTTTATATCTAGATCTGAGTTGCTTCAGAGAGACAGAAAGAAGAGGGAAAGAAATGCAACTTGCTCCCAATGAAACCATCAATGTTCGAATGATACACGTGCCAAGGTAACTTACAGACAGCAAAGGGATAGCAACTTTTCCAAGAAAATCAGGGGGTTTATCTCCATCTTCATCAAACACTGTCACTTCAAGAACATCATGGATATCTTTAATAGGGCTGGAATGAGAAGCACAAACAATGGTCTGTACACATGCAGTCTGCTCCAGGAAGATCAGAGAATAGTGTTGCACTAATTAAGTCTGCATTACCTTGGAGTATAAAACTAGCATTTAATTAAATTCCAAAAATTAAATCAAACCAAGGCTATTCCCCAAGCTTTTCCCTCCTGCAGGATTCACGTATCCATGTGAAAGACAACAATTATTGCTAGACAGTGAGATTTCTGTGTGTGTGGATGTTGACACTGATGGCACATAGGAGGGTGAGGAAGGTGGGCAAGAGAAGAAGTTTGAGTCAGACTTTAGGAAGGTGTGTATATGTGGCAAAAAGGTACGTAAAGAGGAAAATTTCTCTCATTTTTTTCTGACTTAAGCAATTCTCCCCATTTCTAAATTACTAAAAAACAAGCCAAATTGTTAAAAAACTTCTAAAAGCCTTCAAACAAAATAGATAATATTATTATTTCCATCTAATCCATATGCTTTACTGGGGATGACACCTGCCTGCTAATCTCAACTGGTCATCAGGATCATTAGTAAATAAGAGATTCATCCAGGAAAACGTATTGGTGTCTGTGTGAGCTTGGGTAACTGTAGATGACTGGAGGGAGGGAGGGAAGGAGGAAGAAAGCAAGCAAGCAAGTTATTGTTTATCCAAGTGCAACTGACACAACCAAACACTGATGCTTCATCTGGCTTTGGTCTCATAGAACAGTGGTTCTCTACTGGGGCACATGTACCTCTGGGGTACGCAGAGGTCTTCCAGGGGGTACATCAACTCATCTAGATATTTGCTTAGTTTTACATCAGACTACATAAAAAGTACTAGCAAAGTCAGTACAAACTGAAATTTCATTCAGACAATGACTTGTTTATACTGCTCTATATACTAATCACTGAAATATAAGTACACTATTTATATTCCAATTGATTTATTTTATAATTATATGGTAAAAATGAGAAAGTCAGCAATTTTTCAGTAATTGTGTGGTAGGACACTTTTGTATTTTTATGTCTGATTTTGTAAGCAAGTAGTGAGGGAAACTTGGGAAAGAGGTACAGTAGTCTGGAAAGGTTCAGAGCCACTGTTGTAGAAGATAAGCCTCACAGAGCTGCTACTCTAGCTAGAAGACAACTAATTCCAGGAACATTGCAGCAACAGGGCCACAACTTAGGATGCATGTCCACCAAGGACTGAGCTTGGAACCTATTGCACTAAAAGCATTAACTAAAATACTAATTCCCCTAGCAGGCTGCTATAGAAAACTCATTAATCTCTTAGGTTGAGAGAGTAGAGGGAGACAGCCAGTAAAGGGAGACAAATACCTACACTAGCGTAATGTGAGTTACATAAACAGCAATTAAATATATACCCATAAAGTTTTGAGAGCCCAGAAAAAGTAAATGGCTACCAGAACCTGCCAGTTTATGAGGCTTTACCTCCACATTTGTTCAAAGATAAACTGAAAAACACTATCAAAATAGTTGTACACAGGCTATTAGCGATATAAAATGTCAAGAGTGCTCAGACTACACTGATGGGCACAGTCCAAGAACCTAAACAGAACAGAAAGTCATATAGAATGTATATGAACAGATTTACTAAAACATTCCAATTTGGACCAAGGGTAAACTATGTTAGCTCAAGATAAATAGTGATGCATGCGGAGCTTCTTGAGAATAGACAAATAGGGTAAGAAGGAGAGTTATAAAAGACACACAGTAGGGGCCAGAGGACAAAAGAGGTCTAGATGTTCCACAATTTCATTTTCTGGCACCAGTGAACTCAGTGGAAATACCTGGTAGAGTTTTTTCCATCGACCCCACAGCAATAAGATATGACACCTTTCATCTTGTTTAAATCCAGCCCAGCCACTCTGCATGCTAGCTTGTATGATTTGAATCAATAATACTAAGACTAGTTTCCTAGTGGACTAGCATCCACATCATAAAGATAAAACTGCCACTCTTTATCAATAGCCTCAACAGCAGTGGACAAGGAATGAATAGTTTAAGGAACGCAGACTCTTTTCTCAGCTCCAATAAGTGGTTATTATTCCACTTTAGCCCTAAAAAAAAAAAACGTAGGTGGGTCACTACTGGAGAAATTTTCACTATAAAAACCCATGTGATGACCTTGCTTTGCATCTATTCTGTGAATACTGAGGCCTTCAGGCTCCAGGGCACTTTTCACAGGCATCAAATTCACTTAAAAATCACACATATTTTTGGTTTGATTAAGGTGTAAATTTCTGGTTTGGGTAGGGCTTCTTATTGCCTAATTTAAACTCAGCTGTTTTATCATGGACAATCAGAACTCTACTTCCTGTTCATTTTCAAATTAAATTATGTGCAGAACCACAGTTCTATCATAGATTCATAGATTCATAGATTCATAGATTCTAGGACTGGAAGGGACCTCGAGAGGTCATCGAGTCCAGTCCCCTGCCCGCATGGCAGGACCAAATACTGTCTAGACCATCCCTGATAGACATTTATCTAACCTACTCTTAAATATCTCCAGAGATGGAGATTCCACAACCTCCCTAGGCAATTTATTCCAGTGTTTAACCACCCTGACAGTTAGGAACTTTTTCCTAATGTCCAACCTAGACCTCCCTTGCTGCAGTTTAAGCCCATTGCTTCTTGTTCTATCCTCAGAGGCTAAGGTGAACAAGTTTTCTCCCTCCTCCTTATGACACCCTTTTAGATACCTGAAAACTGCTATCATGTCCCCTCTCAGTCTTCTCTTTTCCAAACTAAACAAACCCAATTCTTTCAGCCTTGCTTCATAGGTCATGTTCTCAAGACCTTTAATCATTCTTGTTGCTCTTCTCTGGACCCTTTCCAATTTCTCCACATCTTTCTTGTAATGCGGTGCCCAGAACTGGACACAATACTCCAGCTGAGGCCTAACCAGAGCAGAGTAGAGCGGAAGAATGACTTCTCGTGTCTTGCTCACAACACACCTGTTAATACATCCCAGAATCACGTTTGCTTTTTTTGCAACAGCATCACACTGTTGACTCATATTTAGCTTGTGGTCCACTATAACCCCTAGATCCCTTTCAGCCGTACTCCTTCCTAGACAGTCTCTTCCCATTCTGTATGTGTGAAACTGATTTTTTCTTCCTAAGTGGAGCACTTTGCATTTGTCTTTGTTAAACTTCATCCTGTTTAACTCAGACCATTTCTCCAATTTGTCCAGATCATTTTGAATTATGACCCTGTCCTCCAAAGCAGTTGCAATCCCTCCCAGTTTGGTATCATCTGCAAACTTAATAATCGTACTTTCTATACCAAAATCTAAGTCGTTAATGAAGATATTGAACAGAGCCGGTCCCAAAACAGACCCCTGCGGAACCCCACTCGTTATGCCTTTCCAGCAGGATTGGGAACCATTAATAACAACTCTCTGAGTACGGTTATCCAGCCAGTTATGCACCCACCGTATAGTAGCCCCATCTAAATTGTATTTGCCTAGTTTGTCGATAAGAATATCATGCGAGACCGTATCAAATGCCTTACTAAAGTCTAGGTATACCACATCCACAGCTTCTCCCTTATCCACAAACAAAACTTCTCCCTTATCCAAACAAAACACAAGTTTTATTTTAAATTATGGAAAACCTAAGAGTGACTATCTAGGTTTCCATTTTCAGGTCTGCTATATAACTTCTTGGAGTCTATTATATATAGTCATGAATCTTCCTATAAATATCCCGGTTTCTTCTTGTTATGACTTCTATTAATAAACTCCATGCCAGGATTGAAAAAGGCAAAATGCTTTAATGGAGAAGTATCAAATACAACTCAGTCAACCTCTTCTTCCTATGGAGAAAGTGACATATCCCAAACTTTACCTCATGTTTCCTAAAATAAATATCTGTTATATTGGGGCTGCTCACTGTTTCGCATTTACGGCATGTTT
Source organism: Terrapene triunguis (assembly GCF_002925995.2). Lineage (NCBI taxonomy): Eukaryota > Metazoa > Chordata > Testudines > Emydidae > Terrapene > Terrapene triunguis. The sequence continues at coordinate 41,472,543 of NW_020664418.1, read as the reverse complement.
TCAAATGCGATTCACTTACAAGGTGAAAACTTTGTTCCACTCTGGGTTGAGGTTTTTGTAAATTGTGTGGGTCTGAAGTCTGTCGTTGCCCAACTCTAACACACAGAATGGGTCGCTTTTACCTGTGGAAAGAACAGGTGAAAAAAATAAAATAAAACAAAGAAGGGTTAGATAATGTGATAGTAGTTAGTTCACTCTTTTTGCAGCAGGGTTGGGAGGAGGAGATCGGTAGGTCAAATAAGAATAAACTGCACTAAGGTGACTGGAAATTGCCTTCCTCTCTCTGAATTACTAAATTAACAACACAACCAATATGTATTCACTGTTTTCCTCTCTGAAACTTTATCAAAGCACTTTCTATTCTAATCCATGTAGGCAATTTGTTCTAGTAACAGAGAAATGAAAGCTTATCAAGAATAATCTTTACATCTTTGGTAACTAGGAAGATCAGCCAATGTTGACTATCAAGAAAAATGACATGCAATAAGAGAGGTAGTGCCATTCTGAACAAGTGTCCGTTTTTATATTCTCCTCCACGGATGATCAAGGGTTATGAACCATGAAGACTTTTAGCCTGGGTTATGGAAATGTCAGGGCTTCAGTTAGTTCAATTTGCTTTATCATCTGCTGAGAGCTTGTGCTTGTGTCAGTTGATTATATAATCATTTAAGTACATGCAGCCTCATAAAATAAGCAAAGTATTGTGCCCACTTCAGCACCAATCCTGCAATGAGATTTGCACGAGTAGATCTCTGAATCCATACAGACACCCAGTGACTTCAGTGAGAGTCAGGTCAGACTAATGGACCCAATTGCTGAATCAGGGCATAGAGTGAGAAACTTATTAAAGGAAACATCCTGTCAAAAGAGGGTGTCAGAGTGGAAGCGTTTTATGGGGAAGGTATATTTCCTAGTGACTTTTCTCAATAAGCAGAGGATTGCAATACCTGCATTTGGCACAGCATGGAACCTTAAAACAATCTGGCGCTTTCAGACAAACTTCACTATAAACAGAGTTCCTATGATATATATCTGATTTAAGTACATTATCTTAGGTATTCATATTTACATTTAGCTCAACTACAGGCACTCTAGTCTTACTTTTATTTAGGTTAGTATGTATCTCAGCCATGGAGACATTTATATAAAAGAAAACAGACATTTAAGCAGACTTCTGTTGATTTTTTAAATTGCTGTTATTAATATAGTACCCAAACTGTGCTAGGCACTTTACAAACAAATAAGGAGACCCGGTCTCTGTCCTGAGGAGTTCACAGCCTAAGTAGAAATGTTTTCCGGTATCTAAACAGTGAATATTTACCAGTCACTTTTGGAAAGTTTTAATAATCTCACATTTTAGTGGAGTCTATTCATCTCCTACCCAGCTATACGCTGGAACCAGGTACAAGTGGCAAATGTACTTAATGATGTAGAGAAACTGTTTGAAATGCAAAATGGTATATGCCAAAAGACAATCCTACTCTATAATTTTGTGTTCTGAATACCATTTTTTGGTCAGTGAGCAAATGCCGTCTTTGAACAGAATGCTCATGTGCACACAAAAACATCCAATGAAGCAGAAAAAGTCATTTCACATTGACAAAACTATTATCTAGGAATATATATATATATAAAAAGGGGAGGCTCAAGTTTGAACTAGTTGGGGTTGACGAGGTTCCTTCTGTAGTCCCTAGACATATTTAGATCTACATTTTCAATATGGGACATGGTAACTGGTCTAAACCTGAGTCAAATAGTACCTGTGAGTTTTCAGAAAGCTCTTTAAAAGCCAGAATTGCATGCAATAATGTAATGTCCTGATTTTCATTATTACTGTAGGTTAAAAACTCAAATTTGGTAAACTGTACAGTACCAACATGCAGCAACCTATAACAGAAATACCAACCATACTGAAATCTGATCTTCATTACTGTAGTAAGTAACAAGGTATAAAATGGCATTGCACTTAGAACTGGATAATTGGTCTGCAGACGTATTCCCGTCATTGAATCATCATTGCGCTACTGAGAAAATATGACACATGCTCAGACTGCTCTTCTATTAACCCTTTGAAGTCTTTGTATTTTTTATTGTCTCCTTGATTGTCTCTATCAGATTTTTAGCTGGACCTTAAGTTACTTTTTATCAAAAATCATAAATCTGAACAGTCTCCCAGGCAGTGGAGGAAATACAGCACTGCTTTGGGAGGGTTCTACTATGGAAGCACATAATTGCTGCACTAATCATTTATGAATGGCTCAGAACAGATAATTAATCTTTATGTCTCTCATTTCATGATCAGAAATTTATGCTATTTTTACCTAAAATGGCTGCATCCTTTTGCAATTTGGCGGGTCTATTACCACATAATACTAGGATATTTTCAGCACTGCCATTGCAAAACAATTTGTCATTTGCCTCATGAATCAGGCTCAGGCTCAAAGCCTCGGTTATTTTGAATATAATGACAGACTAAGTAACCTTGCACTTAAACAGGATTTCATTCTGTGCTGTGCACAAGGAATGTGTGTTTCAGACCCTTTATGAAAAGTCTTTCAATTGCAAAATCAAGATCCCCAGCATCGATTTCAGTGTTCATTATCCCACAAATGCATACACTCCTGTTTAAGCATTTAGGGAAATGGGGCCAAATCCATTGCTTCTATAACTCCATTGGCCCTCAGTGGAGTTACACAAAGGATGAACACAGCCAAGATCCAAATCTGTCCGTGGACAAAACTCCCTGTAATATGCTGTGTGTTTGTAGGTAGAATTAGTCCCATAGGTTATAAAGGCTTTTTTTTTTTTACTACAGTACATTTAGCCTTATTAAGTTTACTAATGAAGAGCAACTAAAGTAACTAAGAAACCAATAAAGGCTTACATACTGTAGCAGCCCTTTATTAGTCAGGTGAAAGGCCAGCTGAGAAAACTCAAGATCAAAGGCAAAGCTTCTGACCCACATAGCTCTATCCTGGTCATTATTGCGCATGGACTTTTTAATATTTTTTTAATGAAGATCTGCACATTAATCCTTTCGGTTCTTCAGTGCATTGCTAGTATATAAAAAAAGTTCCTTACCTGTTCCCGGCGGGAGGGAGAGAAAGGGCAGGGGGGCTACACTTATAAGTAACACTATTTATTGGCTGAACTTTTGAAAATGTGGGCTAGTGTCTTTTATAGTCCTTACTTTGGAGAAATGCTGCTGATGTTACAATCAGAGATTGGCCTGAATAAGGGCCCCAGGTTGGGTTGACAGTGCTTTCTCTTTAGCTCTCTGCCTCTCTGATGAGTCAAAAAGAACCAGAAGATGAAGTATATTTTCATTACAATCAGACCTGTATCTGAAGAATGCACCATTAAAGACACTGGATGTAGCAGATCTCATGTCTACCACGGATTTTTTTGTTGTTGTTAAATGTCAACATTTGCCATTATTTCATCAGTTACCACTCAGTGGTATCAGCTTCTAAGAAGTGCCGTGCAAAAATAACACAATGCCCAACACATCTGATCTCCTCAAAAGAGGGGAGACGTTATTTTTCCTATTAAGAGAGAAACTACGATATTAAGTATATTTTGGATCAGATTCACTATTTAGCTGCAATAGGAACCACTGTTCACAATTTTCCGGCATTGATAAACCTCCACTTAAAAAGGGAGCATTGGCCCATATGTTCAGGCAGCCTAAACAAGTGCTTAACAGGATACTAGGTAAATGTGGAACATTAAAGAATTTGAGGATTTCTATAATTCTATTATTTAGTTCATGAGCTCACAAGAAGTTGCTGAGACATGGCACCTCCAGCAAACAGCAGTTGAATCATGGTCACTTTGTAGATACTTTTCCAAGACTTATTTTCCAGATTCATATTGAAAGAAGCAAGAGCAAAATAGTGCCCCGGCATTCTAAATCCTCCTAATTAAATCCATGTAATGAGGGGGCAAATTTTCACCCCAGAACAGAGCTATTTTCCATTTGCCCCAATCTAGCCCTCCATTGGTTAGCAAAATGTTCAGTTGTCCCAACAGTGATGAAGAAGGGTTCTCCCGATAACATGGGTCACAACTCATAAATGAACATGTATCTCAGCAAAGGGTACAGCCTGCAGTAAATCGGATGTTAAAAATAAACAACATGGTCTAAAATATATATTTTAACTGCTGACAGGCCTCTCTCTCCAGTCCAGTATACTGATACTTAAGTCTCTGGGTGTTTTTTGTGATTCCTAGATTACAGTGATCCTCTACTACCATGGAGTCAACTAGTCCGTCAGCAAAGGGAAATGAATGGGGCTACACCCTCAGAGAATAATTGCCTGTTAGCACTACCTGACAAGTGTCATTCATATTGCAACTAACATATGCAGTTCTTGCCTTGTAATAGCCAAGAACATATCCAGTGAGTTAATGTTTGTGATTACGTCTGTTCTACAGCCATCAGGGTCAAGCCTGGCTCTCTGCAGCTGGGGATGAATACACCTTGGACCTCTGTCCACTGGGGCTGATCACATTTCTTGTGCCACGTGTGGAATATGGTTACACCCCGCCTATCAGCAGAAAATGGAGTGCAGTGTTTAACCCAGAGCATTTAACACAGCTCCTAAAGGGGTTGTGCTTCTGAATTAAAGATCACTGGCACAAATCACAATTTACAGCAATAATAGTGGATCACTTCACTTGTGCTGAAACTAGTCTATATTAGAGCCATGAACGTAGGGGCTGGACGGTGAAGTGGTGGGACAGAGAACTGCAAGAGAAAAGTAATGACATCTCGTATCATGTTCTCTAGAACTTGGGGACGCGGAATGGTTAGATGTAAACTGCTCACAGGCTACAAAGAGACATACCATGTGACGATGGAAAAGTAATTTTCCTAGATATTCAGATGTGACCTAGGAAGACCTTGATGCCACAACAATTTGGCCACTTGAGTGCCTCTGCTTCAGACAGAAATCTCAGGTAGTTTTCCATCTATGGTTGACAGCAAGTCTAAACTGCACTTAATGAGATGGTGTGCTCTGGTGGCCTGAGCACAGGACTAGGAATTCGATCCAGCAAACCCTTATCTTCGTGGGTAAGGTTTTTCAGGATAATAGTTACAGTTCCAGCATTAGAAACAGGTACCAGGGCCAGTACTGCACACAAACATCCCACAGTTCAACTCACAAGAACCCTAATTTATTTAAGTTATTAGGAAAAAGACAAAAATTACTGGACATGCCACTCATAAATATGAAGGGAAAAGCTGTCCCCAGTGCAGTGGGCCCACAAAATCTGTTTACCACTTAAGTACCACATAAGCCCTACATTGGGGACTTAAGTGATGCATAGGGCTTGTGGGACCCCAGTTCCCAGGCATATATTTTATCTTTAAAGCTTTAACAAGTGGGTGATACACAAGTTTTACTTTGCTTTGCTAGACTCATGGCACTGCCTTCTGAGTGATGGATTCACTAACATGCACTACACCTCAAAAACATGTAACATGGCATCAAAACACATCAGAAAAGACCCAAAATAAAAAGAAGGAAGACACTTAATACCTGAAAAATCTGCTGCCAACAGGTCGACTGCCTTTAAAACTTTGACCTGTAAGAAGCCTATGTCCTTCATGTCCTGAAGGGAGTTCTTTATACACTGGAAAAAAATAGCGAAGAGACTTTTTAAATATAATAATTCAGTGAGACAGATTTTGAAGGACTACTAGAAAACCATAAAACTACTAGAAAACCATAAGGCATGTCTATACTTATGGCTAAATCAGCACAGCTTCGATCGATGCAGCGGTGTTGATTTAGTGGGTCTAGGGAAGACCTGCTAAGTCAATGGCAGAGTGCTAGCTCATCGAATTCTGTACTCCAGCTCCCCGAGAAGCATAAGGTAAGTAGACGGGAGAGTGTCTCCCATCGACACAGAGGCGGGAACACCGCTGTAAATCGATCCAAGTTACGTCAACTTCAGTTACATAATTTACATAACTGAAGTAGTGTCATTTAGGTCGACTTACAGCTTCAGTGTAGACTAGCCCTTAATTTTGGTCCCTGTCCCCACTGCTCAATGTTTCACTATCAGATACTCACTCACACAACTCTACCAACCCTCATCCCATTGCAACACACTTACACTGTTCATGCCAGAATGTAAACTGACTGTTTATCATTTATTTTTATTCATATGTAATCTTCAGTGTACAGGAGTTGAATGATTAATTTAGGCAAGGAGATTCAAAGGAAACAAGCACATATCTGAATACTAAAATAGCATTATTCCAAAACTAAGTATAAGATATATTTAGAGAGGCACCATGAGCCTATGGCTAGAGTACTGAAGTCAGAGTCAAGGATCTGGGCACCATTCACAGCTCTACCATTGACTCTAATCACTTAAACCCTCCATGCCTCAGTTTCCCTGTCTATAAAATGGGGGTGATAATGTTTATCTATCCTGTGTAGCACATTAAGATCTCTGGTTTAGTACAGAAAGTACTAAATATTATCATCAGGCTTTATCTTCACAAAGTGAACAGATCAGAGCACATTCCCACAATGAGAAAAGAATTCTAAATAATACTCTCTCTCTCTCTCTCATCATGATTTTTTAACATTCATGGTCTCTCATTTCCTAAGATAATGTCTTAATGTAATTCAAGTTTTCAAAAGGGAACTGTTAGTTTAAAAACTGCCACATGCAAAAAGCAAAATTGCTAGAGGCTAACTGCTCTGTCTATTCACTTGTCACACTAAACATAATTATGGTGTGTGATACCTTTTTCCATTAGAAGCTGTGTTATTACGACTGGGACAGATCTTCTTTTGATGCAATTTTCAGTATTTTTTTAATAAAGTAGAAACAAAACAAAAACTCACATAGCGCTGGGAAATCTGTTTCCTTTCACTGGGGTCTCCCAAGGGGCAGACACACAGATCAGAGATAGAAACTCCTGAACAGGGGGTAACAGCAATTAGCATTAGCAGAGACCCCAGATGCTTCTCCACTGGCAGTTCTAAAACATTGGTCTGCTTGCTAGGTAGCGCAGTAATATCCACTTTACACCTAGAATAACATTGTCATGGATTAATAATAAAGAGGATTACTTTAATAGGACAAATAAAATCCAACATATACATTTTTAAAAAATAAGCCTTTTTTTTTTACCCATCAATGAGGATCAAAAGATGCAAATGAACTAAGTTTAGAAATCTAATTTACTTTTCACCATTTGGGCTGTTTGGTCAACCTGGGGGAAATGGGGGGGGGGGGGGGGGGGGTGGAAACGGAATGAGAAAAAAGCTAGTTAGTTTCACTTTGTTTCTTGTCAGTTTCATTTCTGGTTTCCTTGCACTAGCACAGGGATTGAATGTTAGGACTGCAGCCTCTGTAGTGGTGAGGTTTTAAATCCAACTCTGCTCTCCTTCCCCACAAAACCCCAATGTCTTCTGATTTCTAAAAAGGTAAAATTATTATAATTTGAGTGGAAATACAAAGTCAAAATGTTGTGTCTAAAATACCAGTTTCATTTAAGGCATAGACTTCATTTTATGCTACATTGTACTGTATGCCCTGATCTCCTTTACAAACCTTACTAGATCTAGGCTTTCAGTGTATTGTTATATTTCCCAGAGGGGCAGTGTGGCTTGCAGGTAACCTGCCAGCTCATAATGCACATTGTTATAGTCTCTGACACTTTTTGAAGAAAAAAAAAAAAAAGCACACATTAATGAGAGACAACAAAACAAGAGACCAGGTTGGGGTAAGAAGAGAGAGTTTGCTGGAGAGCCTGAAAGCAAATGGTCAAATGTGACAAAGTCTATACACCTAGCGCAGCTAACTGCCTTCTATGTGGAAGTCCAGTAAATGGAGTGGAACTTTCAGGAAGGTCTATTGGTTTTGGCATTTAAAAATAAGCTGAACAAAAGTTTGCAGTTTAAAAAAAAAAAAAAAAAAAAAGCAAGGAAGGAGAAGCTTTATTTCCATGGTATACGGGGAGTCACATTTCTCCAGCGGATGTGAGATGGATGATAGAGAGAGTTCTCACTCCACTTAATGCTTGCCGACAAGTTTTTATTTAAACAAAACTTGTTAAGGTGTTGTCTTAATAGGCAAAAATTCCACAGGGGTCCCCTAGGTGGGTTTCTTCTGGGTAAATGGTGCATGCACTGCTCCTGATTGATCCCATTCCAGTTGTAGAGCTGGAGCGGTCTGTATCCATCTGCTATAAATTGCATGCTTTCTGCTTTTTAAGAGCCTATTTTCTGTAAATGTTTGGAAAAACCTCTCAAAAAACATTTAAATTAACACACACAAAAAATCTAACCTAAGAAGTAAAAGTCACTGGTGTGTAAGCCGCTCACTTGCTCTGCATTAGGAAGTGTTTATTTGTATAAGATTCTAACTACTGGAATCAATGGACATGCCTCTCACTCTCTGTGAACTCGATGTAGTGCACAGCGTTAAACACACAACTAGTTGTAAGTTTATTCTTATTGATTGCACCCAAGTGCCATGGAAGAGGAAACAAGGTAACCAAGAAAAGAGCACCAAAGTTCCATGTAATACACAAAGACCAATTTCAACCCATTTTCCCAGTGCGAGAGATTGCATTTAATGCTCCTTGCTACACCTTCAGTCCTGGAAGGCGAGGAAGTGGGGGAAGAGAAATTCAAAGACATTTTCCTCAAACTCTTATCACTTTAATCCAGGAGATCAATATCACCTTTGCCATGTTTTCTGGTTGATTCTCACAGTCTATCAACCTAACTCTCCTAAATAAGTTCAGCTTCAGCTTTCATTCAATACTGGTAACTGTATGTAGAATGTTGCAAAATACACGAAGCAAAACTGAGGAAAACTCAGAAAATATTGCTTTTTCTCCAATCTCTTTTAGTGATCACAACTTTAGGTGTTATGTATAATAAGAATAGGTGGGGGAGGGGGGAAGGGAAGAAGGCAATTATGTGAGAGAAAGGAGTACCTCCTACACAGACATAATTTCATCAGAAATCTATGTCATAAAAGTAGAGTTATATTTAACTCCAGTTTGTTTTGGTTAAGGCTGACTGTTTTCACCCATTCAAAAAATTAATATCAACAAAAGGTCAAAGAGAAGATTGAGTGTAAGGGTGTGGGGAGGGATGCAGATGTTGAGGGGAAACCAGCAGGAGAAGGAGTGTAAGCATTGTTTCCTCAACTCGTTTTTGATTTCCATGGAAAGTAACTGACTCAAAACATCTGTGTTCACTCAAGTTGCTGGTATGCCTTGTCTATATGTGGTACAGTTTTTCCTTAGAAAATTGCAAACAGGCTCTACATCTGCACTGGCAAAAGGCAAAACTCTCAGAGAATTAGTACACTTAATCTGACTCATTTGCGTCATTTAATTTAATTGATAAGATTGCACAAATTGTCGTGAAAAATTAATCAAGAATTGAGTTTAACAGATGAATGTAGTAATTTCTACACCAGCAATCAGCTCTCGACTACTGCTACTATGGTCCAGTTATTTTCACAGCACTTCCTATACACTCTGGAAACCACTTTTTTCCTCTCTTACTGTTACACACGTGAGTGGAACTTTACTATTACTATTGATTTTATGTGGCAGTTCAGATACTACCATGATGGGCAGCAGTTTACAAGCCTACGACGAAGCACCACATGAAGGGGGAGGGATAGCTCAGTGGTTTGAGCACTGGCCTGCTAAACCCAGGGTTATGAGTTCAATCCTTGAGGGGGCCACTTAGGGAGCTGGGGCAAAATCAGTACATGGTCCTGCTAGTGAAGGCAGGGGACTGGACTTGATGACCTTTCAAGGTCTAGGAGATAGGATATCTTTATTTATTTATTTAATACTAAGTAATTCAATCACTTGTTCAAAGTCAGCTCAAATGGAGAGTAAATGACTAAACCTACACATTTATTTATGCTTTTAGGAGACCAAAATACCCCCTTGAGCTAAATTCCTAATATAACATTTCTGTGTAGTGGCAATCTCAGTTTTCTACTTGCCTCCTTCCCCCAGATTTACATTTCCACAGTTCTTAGTTCAGTACTTGGCTCTAATCACCTCTCTAAAACCTACTGTCTAATCCTTTCCCCCCATATTAGTACACCTGTACATGTTAGGTAGAGATACAGATGTAACCTACTGGTCAGCATGTGTTATGCATCCCCCCCTCTGTTCCCTACCCACACAGAATCAGAGTTTGTTACGGACTCCAGCTTCAATTCCAGCTGTAGAAATTCACGTGTTTAGCTCTGGAGGTCACTGGTTCAATCCCTAGTATGTTGGCCAAGGTGGCCAAACAAACACACACCCAACATGGCACATTATATACATATATCCCATTTTTCTAGACTCTTTTTCCCACCTCCGGGTCACTCATGAAGGTTTTCTAGTTGTAATATATTTTAATGTGTATTAAAGATTGCCCTGTTGGCCCATTTGCAGTCTGCATACTTAGGCATCATTCAGTTCCTTGCCCCTTTTTTGTTTCTAATAATTTTGCAGTTTTATCATTTGAGTTCAGTGCTAATCTTTAGGAGAGGGGTTGTTTGTTGGTTTTTACTCTGTTAGATTTTACTCACTGCAATTGATCTTAACCTCTTACTGATCACCACAATTTATATTAATATTTTATACTGCAGGCAAACAGCACTTGACTAGATTATAGTCAATAAAAGAAAATATGATTAAAAAGATGAGTCTTAATATTTGGATAGCGATTTCAAACTCCACAAAGGCCAGGAGTGTTTGGATATAGGGTTTTGGTGTCACCCACTCTAAAGTTAGGTATTTTGACTCCGAACTCTTCTTATAGCTTGGTGGAGCTCAAAACCAGGGGTTTGGTCCAGCTCTCACAGCCTTACTACTCAGTACCTACTGCATTGCTGTATAATTGGATTGTTTCTTGGTGCAGAGATACTACTGGTACTTGCCAGAGGCATCCCTCATAAAGATGTCACACTCACTCTCTTATTTAATGGCTTATAATGATCTTTCCTTAAGTCTAGCAATTTTCCTAAAACCTATTTCTAGAACTAAATTTGTGTAAAATCAACATTTTACAGTGTCTCTCTCTCAAAGCATATTCCTTAATGCGGAAACATTCTCTTCGAATTTCACATAAACAATTCCATTCAGCCTAGACAGATTCTGCAAACTTTAACATCTTCATTTATTAACCCATCAACATCGTCTTCTGCTTAAAGTTTGCCTTTTATCCTGATGGATACAAAAACACTGAACAAATGTTACTAACAGTTCTATGCAGACTAAATAGAAGGATCATTTCACCCGAACTGACATCAGCCACCTCGGTGTTGTGCTGTGGCAGCTGAACTACACAACACTTCAGATACAGTTTTCTTCCTCATTTTATATACTGATTGGAAATGCAAGGGGAATTAGGCAGGCAGAATCTAATAACCCAACATGTAATTTGACCAAGACCCTGAGATTATCTTACTACATATAGCAAGGGGGGGGGGGAAATTACCAAAGGGCTATTTTCTTGACAGAGTGACTGAGATTGCTATCAGAGATTGCTCTGATAGCTTGTTGACCAGCTCAGAAGTGGACAAAAGTCCTAAGCCCTAACAATAACATGACCTTTATACGGAAGGTATAGCATACTACTTATCGCACACGCTCCAATATCTACAGTTCAGGACACAGAACAGCTCTGTACTGGCTCCATACTCAATGTTTGTATCTCATGAAAGGAAGATAAGAACTCCTCAGGAAAGACAGGAGAAGAAAATTAGAAGCCCAGCTATGCCCTACCCTTTGATGTTATGGTAAGGCTACCATCTTACTGACTCCAATGGAGCCACAGCACCTGCAGTCAAGAGTAGCAGTTTGCCTGAAAATCCAGTTACGTCTAGAAGAGGGGCCATGTAAAAATGACACTTCTTTAAGTGAAAGGAACCACTCCCCGAGTTAAATCCTGGCTCTGTGGAAATCAATGGACGTTTTAGCATTGAATTCAGTGGGTTCAGGATTTCACCACATGTGTCTAGTCAGATCTGGCTGCTTCCATGTTAAAGCACATTTTACTTTAATTTTTTAGCTCCTACAAGCACAGCACAGCCAATATGGCTCTGGGAGAGCAAAGGGGATTCTATTCTAGCTTGCTGAGTAGCAAAAGAGTTGTTAACTAAGTTCCAATTGCAAAGCCAGATTCTGCCCTTGCTCACAACTGTGCAGTTTCACTGAAAATATTTGGGTTGCACAGTGGAGAGAACAGAATTTGGAGACAGGGGAGGTTGCACAGGTACAACCCAGGGTACAATTGTCTCCATAGAATCTTTTCTTTATTATGGGTGATGATACAAGTGCCAGGAAGAACACAGAATGGCATGTGAATCATTGAGACAAAACAACAGTGCTATGTTTTGCAGAACTGCTTTTCAGATTAGAGCTACACATGAACTGTTCACAAAAAAAAATATTTACTGAGTGTCAGGTGTTTCTACACTGTGAGAACAAGGCTTGTATTATACATCCAGAAACAGTGTTCCCCTATATTTGGAACACCCTTTCTAGACTCTTAATTGTAAATGCTGTCTCTACATTTCCTGTACATTGTGTTGCTATGGAGAGTATTTCCCTGCACTTGGGAAGACACAAGATTTTTTTTCTGTAAATAGTAAAAAAAATAACCTAAAAAAACCTTCTAGACCACACAGACACCTTTTTTTAAATGCCAAACTCTTTTATAATGCTATTGTTTTGCAAAAATAACCAATTCACTGATGAATTCTTGCCACAACAAATGGTGAACTCCAGCTGCTGAAAAATTACTTAAGTCTTTTTTCCCTCTATGCTAAAAGAAAACCAAGAGGAATCCTTTCAGCATTAAGGGAACTGAGGCCAGATAGGAAATGTACTAGCATTTGTGGCCTAACTAGGAACAGAAAATATCAAAAGTAATGAGCATGTATTCCTTGAAAGAAAGAGAGAAACAGATTCTTCTGCAAACATTTGTCCATGTGATAAGCAAAAGTATTCAGCAGAAAACATTTCCTGTTCTGGGAAACCACAAATATTTGTATGGCCGGAGGGCATCATTGCATTTAGTGAAAAGTTGCAAATTATTTGAATGCATGAAGCAGTAGACTATTCCTACTAGTTATTATCCAATGAATGCCCTCAAAGCATGCTAAATTTAAAACAATTAAAGCCAGGGTCCTTGCCCCAAATAATGAAGTGTGCAGCAACTCTCCAAAAAGGGCCACATTTTTGGAGTTTAATGTACCCTCTCTACACACACTCACATCAGATATAATTTAAAAGCTTATTTTATGTGTGTATGATGTGGAGCTGTCAGGTAGTGCCATAAGCCTGCAGGTGAGGTGACAGAATGGTACCCAAAATGAGAAAATCTTTTGCACAGTTCCAGAAACACTGCAACAGGACTATGACTACAATTTCTACCATTTAAGGTAATTTCAATGCCTTAATGTGGTGTTTATAGGTCAAAGCTACCAAAGGTCAATGTATTACAATTTTTTTATTGGTTTCAAATGGGCAAGTTCCCCCCCCCCCCTCCCCCAGAAATGATGAAGCCATTTAGCATGTGGCAAAAAAGGCAAATATCAACATTTTGTAATACACTGACTTGTGAGAGGTGCACTTGATTCTGATGGGACACGTAGCTTCCTCAACCCAGTCAAGAAATCTGACATCAAAACATTTGCTGACATGCCCAAGAAGACCAAATTTAGGTCTGGCAAGGGAGGGACAATCACAGCAGCTATCAGTCCAGAAACTGTTTTCCATGGAGCCCTGTCTTTAGCAAGATGCAGAGATGGTGTTTCAATGGCAACTGTTCTTAGTCATCCAATAGGACCTGTGCCTATGTCCATCTTCCACGCCGATGGAACAATGAGAAGAACAGAGAGAACATCAGCTGGAAGTTCAATGTGAAAGAATCCATAAGCTAATAGCATTCAACAAAGAAACCATAGTGTACATCAGAGATATCCTGGCTGTCATACAAATGATGGCTGGAGATAAATTCCACATGTACTATAAATTGGCGGCTGAGTATTTGAGGCAGGTCCTTAATGATTTAACAAAGCTATTTCTGTAACTGAAGTCTTTGACAGATATGACAACAGTAACTCTGTGAAACTGTAGAAAGACAGTGCCAGTCAGGATCTAAGGTTGGATGCAAGAAATGCCAGGTGATTGGTGGATGCTCTGTGCCTCCATGGAAAAAGTTTCTGAACATGGCATCCAGCAAGCAGCCGCTTGTCAAATTTCACTGTGAGGAGATGGTTCAAAATGCACCTGAGAGTGTAGAAGCACACTCTACACAAACGTCCTTCTTGGTGGAGGCTTTTCCAATGAAGAAGTAGCAAAGTCCATCACCAGCAGAGGTGTTATAGAAGCCCAAGACTTGTACAGTACTCAAGAGGAGGTGGACACAAGGATGCTTCTGCATGCTGTATGCACCAATACGGCTCTTGGGGTTCTTGGGGGGGGCGGGGTCAAAGGAACCTTAGTAATTAGATCAACTGATATAGATGTTTTGGTCCTTGCTGTTCACTACTTTGGAGAAATGGAACACATAGATAAGGGTGTCTATTTCAATCCACATGTTATCAGCACAACTGATAAGTGTCACTTCATACCTGTACATACAATTTTTGATAGACTCATTCCTGACTCTGCAACATATTTCCTGCTGGCCACGAATTAAAAGGTTGTGACTTTGTGTCATTCCTATTTGGTATTGGGAAATGCCGCAACAAATAGAGCTTATCGTTTCAGAGATCTTGCCAAATGAGAGAGTGATAGGCAAGCTACAATTTCTGGTAGCAATTAAGTTGGTAGCAGTGCTGAATGACCAGTGCAAGAAAAAAAACGGAAACCTAAACTGCTTGTGCCTCAATCTAACCATCAAAAAAGGATAAGTCACTGGCCAAACTCTCACCATGCGAGGATAGTTTTGACGAGCATGTCAAAAAAGCATCTTGACAAACAAAGATTTGGATGTCTTTGCACATGGGTAAATGAGATGGAAAAATGTGGATAATGAAGTATTTTCCATATTCTTCAAGGGCCCAGTGGCATTTGAGCTTCTACAAGACCTTATTTGTGACTGTACCAGAAGAAGTCACTGCACAATGAACTGTGTCTGTTTTCAGAACAATCTTCCTTGCACAGAATGCAATGAAGATAGTGGTAACCCACACACTGTTGACAGTTGACAGAGATCATAGTGATGAAGCATATGACGATAATGATGTTGACTAGACATGTCACCAGAGCTATTACATTTCAATGATACCTGTACACATTTATTATTAGATTTTGTTTTAACCTTTAGATGATTGTTGTGATGCTTTGTGGTCATTAAACTAACAAACGAATACAAATATTTCAAAGTGGTCATTTTAACATGTTGATGGTGTCATTGTTTATCCCTGTTCCTATGGTAATGACACCACTTGATACCTCCACATCATACCTCATCTTAAAGTAGACATAATAAGCTTTCAAATGATGTAATATGTGTGTGTGTTTAGAGAGGGTACATTAAGTCGACCAAATCAGCAATGTCTGCCACTCACCTAAACTTATCCGCTAAGACACTGATCCTGAAATTGGATATGCACAGGTAGACGCATGGGGGGCTCCACACAGCTACAAGTGTCTGTCTGTGTAGATCCAATTTCAGGATGAGGGACTGAGTAGTGACACAGCAAGGTCAAACAAAGGAGAAGACAATGAGGAGGAATGTATGACAAGGGTTACAAAAGATAATGAGACCTCTAGTCTAATACAAACAGGATGGGACTTGATGGGAGGGGAAGGAGAGGACAAAGAGATAGGATACACACTTCCCTATTATGAAAATATAAAAAGCTCAAATACTAATTCTTAAAAGAAAAAATCTCATCAGCAAAGGTGATGCAAGCCCCATCACTTGTGAAATTTAAAGCATAACGGGAAATCTTAGAGAATATTCAGTAGGGAAAAAATCCTGTATTGGCCACAGGCCAGACTCGATTACCCAACAGGCCAGACTACAATGAATTTGTGAAACAGAATGAAATTGTGTAGTTATGTGAGTCACAAGCTCTGCTCAAGTAACCAGCATGTTATGTTAGAACACAACACATGTAGGTATTTATATTGCTCCCCTCACAGCAGCATCTGGGTGCTGTCAGAATAATGTAAAGCAAAGTATAATGCTACTCTGGACAGTACAGAACAGGTTACATTGTTAACATTTAATTTTAAAAATACAATCACATCATCATCCACACTTTAAAAACTTACATTCCCAAAAGCTCCTCATGCTTTTTGTTATCCTCTCCCCAGACCTCAATGTCCAACATATCCTTCCTGTCAGAGAAGTAGTGAAAATCAAACTGTTCCCTCCACTGAGGATTTGCACTCTTACACAGTGTCTAGAAAACATGCAGTTATAATATTTACTTTTCTTAAATGGCACTTATTTCCACAGTTATGTATACATCAGTTTCATCTACAAGAGCAAGGCCAGATGTTTGGGCATCAAGTACCAAGAGGAGCATCCCCAGCAAGGCTCTGCAGCCTATCATGCAGATCCACATTTCTCTTAAAAGTGTTTTCTTCCCCATAATGATAAATAGAAAAGCATAATGTGACTGTGTGGCGGGAGAAATGCTCATATAGGAAAGTGGAACCAACATCTCCAGTTTAAATAGACCACAGGCGTGGATCAATGTCACTTAACTTGGCATAAATCAGGGGCAAGCCCTTGGAAGTCAGTGAGGTTGAACAGGTTTGAATGAGATCAGAATCAGGTCCCAGGTTTTCATTCTTTTATGTTAAAATAAACCTTAGCAGAGGCGGGAATGAGCAGTTAGGATCTCATCTTGCAAATATTTATACACACAAGTAACTTTATCCATGCAAATAGTTCCATTAAGTTCAGTGAGACTATTCATGTGCATAAATTTACTCAGGAACATGAGTGTATGCGGGATGAGGACCTTAATATCTCTTGCAATACACAATATATTAGATTAGGTTCGGTCGATCGCGGCTCCCACTGGCCGCGGTTCACCACTCCAGGCCAATGGGGGCTGCTGGAAGTGGCACGGGCCGAGGGATGTGCTGGCCACAGCTTCCCGCAGCCCGCATTGTCCTGGGATGCCGAACTGCGGCCAGTGGGAGCCACGATCAGCCGAACCTGCGGACGTGGCCGGTAAACAAACCGGACTGGCGTGCCAGGGGGCTTACTCTGGTGGGCTGCGTGCCAAAGGTTGCTGATCCCTGTATTAGATTATATTGGAAGTACACCAGCTGTTCTTCTATATGTCATTGACCATTACAAGAGACAGGATATTGGATTACCTGCACCACTGCTATGGTCTCCCTCCTCTTGTCTGCTTTTGTGTGATGTGTGATTGACTAAGGGTAAGTTAAATAATCCCCATAAAAGGATGTAAAACATAAAATTTTAATATTTATTATTGCATTAAAGGTAAACATAAAAGAGCATCTTAGATGGAGGTATGGCATCTTAACTATAAGGATTAACTAATCTGTTTATTACTTTTTTAAAACTACTTTTCTAATGAAATAGTGTCATGTTCTGTTCCTCTTTGGTTAGAATCATTTATATATTTTTGAAAAACAACCACAGGATGATCACATTTTGTGGAATCTCTGTAGTCAGATCATCAGGGCTTGTTTCTAGAAGTATCAGGTCCTGTAACCCAGTCTAGAATATCTATCTCATTTGTTTGCATTAAGAGGGTTTTGTTGTTTTGTCTTTAATTGCATTTCCCCGTCCCCGCCTCCCCCCGTCTTTAGAATGAAAGGGTGAAATGCCCACCCACTGGAACTCCATTCAATCTATGGACTCCAGGGAAGCTGCACAGGGTGCAAGTAAACATGAACTCTGGTTCAGCTCTATGAAGAACAGAACGAAGAACTAGCTCTGGGCAGCAACACTGGAAATTTCAAAGGTTCTTTTTTAATACTAAATATGTATATTCTTTAAAAGTAAAGGAATGTTTTTAAAATGTCAATGCACAGTTTTTAGGGTCTGCCCTATACAGCACACTTAACATTACAAAATGACTTCTGTATTGGCAGAGAACAAAACTATGTGTTATGCATGAATCCTGTTTCATTTTATATTAGTGTTGCGCATCCATCACTGTGAAGTGTATATTTTATATATAAACACACACACACACACACCATATTCTCTATTTCCTATTCTGCAATTAAATGTACATATGAGGGAAAGGGACATAAAAAAATCTAAACTCCTTGAACCTGATTTTGCTCTCACTTACACTGCTATAAATCAGGAACAACTCCACTGAAGAAAGAGTTCCAATGGTGTAAAGAAAAAAGAAAAAAAGCAGACCCCTTATTTGCCCTACCTTACACACTTATAGAAGTTGTTAATACTTACCTTACTCTTATATTTTTGATCTCCCAGTTTTAACAGGACAAAAATCTGTGTCATGCCCCCTCCTGGGATATTCTTCCCTTCCAATAAAGTGATCGTCACAATTCCATTCCATATTTCGTTCTTTCGCATGGATTCAGACAGTCGCACATTTCGTAGGAAACTTGACTGAAAAACAAGTTGACTTCATAAAGACACTATTGGATACATCTCTTAGGTACTTATATGGCCTTCCTTACTCCAAATACCACAACATCTACTGCATCTTCACATCACCTCTGGAGATGCAGAAGTACTATTATACCCCTTTTTATAGGTGGTGAGCGGAGACACAGACATACTAAGTGATTTGCCCAAGGTCACACAGGAAGTCTGGCAGGGATGGGAACTGACCATGAATTTCCTGATTCCCAGGCTGGTGCTCAAACCACCAGACCACCCTTCTTTCCCATTATGCACCTATAGCTCTTTGTTTGCTAGTCTTTAGTGTTTATGTTACCAGAATTTGAGCTTGTGAATCAAAAATACTGAGGCCCATTGAAACATGATGA
Organism: Terrapene triunguis; assembly: GCF_002925995.2. Taxonomy (NCBI): domain Eukaryota; kingdom Metazoa; phylum Chordata; order Testudines; family Emydidae; genus Terrapene; species Terrapene triunguis. The sequence continues at coordinate 41,453,564 of NW_020664418.1, read as the reverse complement.
CTTTTATCTGGTGGTTATATGGCAATTACAACATATTTATTAACTTTATGATTTCATCATGTAGCGGCACATAACACTATAGCACTGGCAATATTTTATGGGCAGTGGAAATGACTAAATGGACCTTTTTGTGGGGGGGAGTAGCAGAGAGATCTGGAAACTTAAGGCTACACCTTTCTTCTCACTTTAAGTCATGCCATATTTTATTGCCATGCAACAATTTTAAACATGCCATGCTTCTGTGCTTCAATCATGACAGACTGGTGGGTCCAAAAGGGAGGAGGAGATTTCACTAGTCACATGAAAACAGGATGCATTAGCTTTAAAAACAAGAACAATATGGTGTTACTAAATAAAAAAAAGATTTCAAGAGCACTTCAGGCCTGGGAATAACATTTTAAGGAAGAATTACCCAGTAACAAAATTCTTAAATCATGGGAGGCACATACACAAATTTTAACTTGCTTTTTACTGGTTAAAATGCCCAAATGTTTGAATCCCACATGCATATTAATATACTTCTATTTAAACACACTGCTTGGCTTTCCTGGCACACTGGATGAAAATTCCTACCTTTAAAAAGAAAATGAGATTTTGATTCATAAATCCAGCTGCAGTGCAAATTTTTTTTTAAGTTCATCTTGTAGGCCAAAAAGCTAAAGCATGACTGTTCCCATGGACATACTTCAAAGTCCCGGCAGATATATTCCTCCCTAAACACTGCAACTATTTCAAAATCCTTTTTATAAAAAAGGGAGTAATGTCCACAAGGGATCAAAGGGCATCCTACAGTCTGGCAATTGCCTAAGAAAAATGGCAGTGCTTCCATGAAATATGCCCTAAAATAATTTTGTGGCTTGGTATGTCCTAATTTTGAATTGGATGTTTATCTTGGAAAGGCTTCTATCTAACTTGTCCATAAAACAGCTCCACTTAGCTCTACGAGCCCTGTGAAAATGGAATCCAAAGCTGGCTATTAAAGGGGCCTAGAGATTGCTTCCATATGGCAGAACAGCATGGGAGTGGAGGGCTAAGGCCTACAGCAGGCACTGCTTGGCTTGAGCTCCCGATCTATCCATGGACACTCGTTGCATTACACTATAACATCTGGATTATTGCTTGTAATGTCCCTGGGAAATATCCACTTCCCATCAAAGCCTTTATCTATCTCAGTCGTACTTTGAACATTTTAGTATTTAACACAGTCATGTTTGATGTGATGTACTTGCTGCTTTAGGTCCAAGGATTTTCCCTCCCTTCCTTGGAGGAGGAATATGTTTTTGAAGCTAGTTCACAAAAAACAGACAGAGTAACTTTATTATCCACAGTACATTTTTTTTTAAACTGAAAGCTAGAGTCTCCATGCTCAGCAACAAAGAAAGTTACCATCATGTAATTTTAAAATCAAATTTGGTGAGCCCTCTCATAGGGATCCTTTCTGGTTTTGATCAGTCTAGTGTTTTATGGTAGCAATCCAGGTCTATGGTCCTCCTAACCAGTAGGTAAGTCCTCAGGGCAACATTCAATACAGTGCAAAGGGCTACATAAGGCCACCTGCATGACTTCGTAAGGACTAAATTCTGGCTTTGCCAACAGCCCAGTGTAAGAGTAGGAGGCTTGAACAGTCAAAATCTGCTTCTTGGCTTGTTCCAGCTCTGCTCAATCCCTGTCCATCTCCAGGGGCGGGGAGGGGAGAGAGGGAGCAACAGCTCTCAGGAGCCTGCTCTACCCACCACAATGCAGGTGGCTGGCACGTGGGGCCTACTCCTCTGTGGGAATGTTTGGACCAGACCATGGGTCATTTCCATGGGTTTAAAGTGTTGGAGAGGACAGTTTGCACTGAGGCAAATGTCACCCAAGATAAGAAGGGGCAGATATTTTATTATTCATTTTTAAATCAAAATTATTTCATTATAATTCTTCTCTCATGCTTGTCGCCTATGCGATTTACACAGTGTTAATTAATTAAGCCTTGCATCACCCCCATGAGGTCGGCAATTATTAGCTCCACTTTATAGATGGGTAGAGAGAAATTAAGTGACGTGCTCACGATCTCAAAGCCAGTCAGTGGCAGAGCTGGTAAGGAACACAACTCAGGCGACCTCACTTCTAGACGCTCCTCCAATCACTACTAGGTTACACTGCCTCCCCGGAGAGGGCACAGTGCTTGTGGGGAAGGGTCAAAGCCTTTCTGAATGCTGGTGAGCAATAAAAAAGAAACCATCATACATTTATTTAATTATACAGTGAGGTGGACAAGCGTAAAATGAACCCGTCTTTCGCCTCCTGTACTTAAAAGGATGAGACAGGACAACAGAAAGTGTTCGAATTCCTGTGAACAGGTCAAAGTAGAAATTGGAACCACTGTAATTTGCAAAATAAACAAACAAGTTTCTGGACCTCTACTCATTAGGCAGGGAAACCGCTATGCAGAGGCAGTTTCCCTCTGGGAAAGAGGAGCGGAGGATGAGAAAGGCAATTGAACTGACGGGAGATTGCTGTGATGGCACGTGACCCTTTGGCAACTGAGTTCTATGGCTCTGTGAAACGTTCGAAGATCACAGAGGCACCACTGCCCACAGGGTATTGCTATAGAGAGCCAAATGCAATGAGGCAGGCAAACCCACACATGAAAAGGAGGGTGAAGGATTATCCCCTGTGATAAGAGGAGTGGGAGCACTTCAGTCCAGAGTCATCCTTTTCAGCCAATTTATTCAATCAGCTTTAGATATCAAGGTGGCAATTGAATCACTTGTTTTAGGAATAAACTGCTGCAGGTCAATCCCCTCCACTCCCCCAAGCAAACCCATTTGTTTGTTTCCTAGATGTTCAACACTTAAAGGTTATTCATCCGTACAAAGGATGGAAATAACATGCAGGGCACCCTCGGTGCAAGAGTCTAGCCACCTGGGACAAACAAGGCTACTAAGCATCAGACGTAGTGTTCCCCTATGCCCCAAAATATCTCTATAGGCTAAGCAGCCTGGAAAAAGAGGAAGGGAAGGAGGCACTTCATCTTGTTTTTCTTACAGATGGACAGAGTATGGTGAATACTTCCTAAAAACAAAGGGGCCATGCTTCCTTCTGCAGCGCCATTTACCGTTTGATGAGCAAAGAAGCAAATTACACTCTGGAGTTAGCTATATCAAAAAACAATGCTATCCCACACTTCCATCCTAAGCAAGGGGCTCCGAATGCGGTGCACATATCTTGCTACCTTTGGGTATGTAATCATGCCCAAAAAACTTCTTTTATGTAACCCCGCCCCCCAAGAGCAGTGATAAATATATGCTGACAAATATACAAGCCACCCAGTTCGATACTTCTTGCACCATACTGATTTCATATGCAATATTCAGTATCTGAAATCATCTCTGCATCCTACCCATAGCCAATGCTTGCATGATTTTTATTGTCTTCTATTTTCTGTATTAAAAAAGTTATATCTGCTTTTTCTTAAAGAAGATAGGGAGTTGGAAGGACAGTAAATAAAAAGTATTCAACAACAGGTTTAACTTATATTTTTTCCACTCTGCACATGGGACTTCAACAGTTATTGGTACCAGTGTGGAGGCATTGCTCCATTGGGGATATTACTGAGTCCCTGCAAGATGGACTGGTGACTAAAGTAATAAGAAGATTCATTTGTGACATTGGTATCTGCTATCCAGTCTAAGATAAAACTTAGGGGATCAGATCCAGTTATAAGCCATAATTGTCTCAGATATATAGAGAGTTGAGAAATCAAAGACTGAAAAATGTAACTTGTTTTTTTTCTTTTTAAGTCCTTCTACCCACATATGAAAATACTACATAACAACAGGATCTGAAAATTACAATAAAATCCCACTTTAATTCATCTTGAGAAGAAGTTAAGCTACCCCTAATATAAAACATTTGCTTTCCTGATCATGTTAGAGATGTAGATTTCTGAGACACATTTAATTTAATCAGTGCGTTGGAGATTTATCAGGAACCAAGTTGCACAAATGGATTGTATATGGAGTTTTTCTTCCTTGAACAGCAACCAAAGTGTAATAGCCAAAACAACAGTGCTAAGTTTGTGTATCCATTATATAATGTTCCCCCCATATTTCTGGTATCTTTATCCAGTCCGTCTGCATTTCTTCTACCTCATCACACTCCTCTGGCCATTTTTCCATAACCTCTCATGCCTTCCCTAGACATCTATATTCCCTGTGCTCACAATTTTTCTTTCTAGCCTTTATGTTCTGCCACAAACTGCCAGTACTGTTTCCACAGACCAGAGTTTCCTAACTAAAGATGGTTATTGATGGACAGTACTAGTGTTTTAATGCAGTAGCAGAATCAATAAACTAGGAAATATTGCTTTGTCAGATTTTTTCCAGCACATTCTGGGAAATTCTTTACTGCCTTGGATGGCCACAGAAGCTTTTCTTAAGAGATCACACTAGAGCATGAACTATGTATCCTCTGTGAAGAACTGAAGCTCTCTTACCCTCTAGTGGCTATAACTGAATAGAGCAAAGGGTTGCAGCTATTTTTTCTTTCAACAATAATCTTGCATCCACTAATCCAATATCATGCTTTGGCATCTCTTAATTTTATTTAAAACGATGTTAAGATGTTAGCTGGAGCCCGGGGAACTGAATGACCTGCCAACATGAATTAAAGCTTTATCTCTGTTATTTCAAATCAAGTGTTTAAAATACAGAGCGAGAATGTACAACAAAGAAAAAGAGCAAGACGGAACTTTGGCTGTTTTGGACTGAAAGGAATAGAGTTGGAATATCTGGCTCCCTGTCCTGGGACTCCAAGCCAGCGAGATTCGAGAGACAGCTGTGTGTGCGCGCACACATGGCAGAAAGAGAGATCAGGCCACATTTGATCAAGTGTGGGCACTAGTAATTTCAGGGGCTTTAGTTAAAAACTAAACTGCTGAGCTCTTCAATTATTCCATCACTCTCTGTCATATTCCATTTAGCAATTTCTTGCTGTATCTCTGCAGTATGAATATAGCTGTAGAGGGCCAGCATTATCCCTGGAACTGTTTGGTTAAGCCAAAATATCTGCAGACCTGTGCCCAGAATGTACATTACATGTCCTCTTTACAGAAGTATTTTTGGTAGCATTTTACAGAACAAATATAAAGCCAGTCTCTTTCCTGAATAGCTTACAAATCCAATATAAGCATGATGCAATAAGTGGGTGCAAAAGAAAAATGGCCCAAAGGGAAGACGTTCATGTGGATACCCAGTAATGGTACATGCACATCTTGATGGCACCATTCTATTTCTACCAGCCAAAATACCTGTTCATTCCACCAGGGGAAACCCTCAACAGAAGGATCTGAGGAAATCTCTGCTCAAGAACAGAGACAGCATGGTACAATGTATAGGACACTGGACAGAGTCAGGAGACCTGGGTTATATTCCCAGCTATGCCACTGTTCTGCTGTGTGACCTTGGGCAAGTCCCTTCATCTCTCTGTCTCCTCCTCCTTGTCAATTTACCCTGTAAGCTCTTCTGGTTAGGGACTGTTCCTTACAATGTGTGTGTACAATGGGCACCCAAGCACGCTGGGAGTCTCCAGTTGCCGCTATAATACAAACAACAATAAGAGGTCCAACATTTCTCACTCAACCGTCAGACTGAGAAAGGAATATGAATCATGGTCCAGAGGGCCTGACAGTCTGCACCTGTGCTAAGAGTTTTCAAACTAGTTACAGAAAACCATCTCGGATAGATGGTGTGGAATCCTGGGTTGTTCAAGGACTATTCATCCACAAAGAGAATACCGGAGGAGCGTACAAAATGCGCTAGCATGGTTGTGAACCTCCAGTAATGGAGATGCTACGTAAGAAGAAGAAGAAATTTCTTGTGGGAGAAAGGGAACAAGAGATTTACAGAGAAAAGGGATATGGGTTACCTTGGATGAAGTTTGTTTCTTCCGATTTGACCATCTCTATTCATGCGTTTCCACCATTGCAACAGAGAGAATCCAAAAGCAAAGGAAGGAAAACAGGTAAAGTGGTTAGTCAAATAATCTGAACACTGGTTTATAAACTGTGTTAGGGAAGGCATATTACTAGCACAGAGTTGGATCTACTACTGCATTCAATTAAACTACCTCCCTCGCAGATTGTAACAAACAACAAAACAGAACACCTGCATTGCACCAGAAATAAAAGGAAACAAAGCATCAAGAATAAAAAGTGGAAGAGACCCTGAGCCATTAGTAAGATGCATGGCTCAAACTTTTGGTGCCATCTGGTCCTACTAAGCTAATTTTAAAAAGGGGGGGGGGGAGTGGAATCAGCTTGCTGTTAAGTGCATAGCATGGACAAGACCATTTTGCTCTTCTGATTCTATTGAAAATGGCTGAGCTATTTTCATTTGAAACACAAGTGCCTAAAATATGGTCAGTGACATTTTCACAGCATGCACCCACTCTTTAGGCATCTGCACTCTGAATATTAACCACACACCCAGGCATTCCCAAGGCTGCTGCCCAGAACTAATGCTGCCCCCTCTCTTATCCCAGAATCCCCAGGGCCACTCTGACCCACATTTCCTTAATGCTGCCAGAGGAACTGTTCCCCAAGTCAGAAGAAATGCCTCCAGCAGCTCTCACGTGGACTGTGCACCTGTCTCGCCCCTTACTACACACAGTGACCCGGATGCCATCCCATGCCTTGCATATTAAGTTAATGAGGGAGTTGACATCCCAGCCAAATGGGCTTGCACTAGTAAGAACAGCCAAAATTTCAAGGGAAGTGGTCAGGGTTTATTAGAGGACTTTGACATAGAGAGAGTGTCTCATTAATGACTAAGGAAAGGTCAGACCATTAACGGCCATGCTCGCAACATTTCTTGCTTTCTTACCTTTAAGATCAGGCAAGTCATTTCCTCACTATTTGTATAGGAAAAGCTACCTTCTTACAGTATATATAATGCTACCGTGTTTCCCCGAAAGTAAGACATCCCCCGAAAATAAGACCTACTTCCAGTTTTGCCTCTCGCTGTAATATAAGGCATCCCCCAAAAATAAGACCTCCCGGATAATAAGGCCACCCCGGAATATAAGGCTCCGAAGCTCCAGGAAAAATAAGACCTCCCCTGAAAATAAGACCTAGCGCATCTTTGGGAGCAAAAATTAATATAAGACACTGTCTTATTTTCGGAGAAACAGGGTAGGTGAGATCAGCACAACAAAAATAAGTGTTCTGGAATTTTTATTAGCATTATTTGGTTGCTGTTGAAATTTTTAAATAATCATATGCAGAGGGAGAAATATCAAAAACTTTCCAACAATGCACTATTAAATTACCTAATAAATTAACAACTCTTAAAAACAGGCAGCTACTAGGAAGAAACAATAATGAAAGGCACACCTTTCTTGTGAAGTCTATTTCCTATATTCTCCACCCCAACCCGTCTTTTGGTAACATTCTCACTTTCATAAATATCCCATACCTACTATGAATTCCCACATGTCTAGTTTAACAGTCTCAGTAGGCTGCCGTGTTCACATTGGATTCTGAAAAATTGAAACTGTTATATTTAATATTCACAGAAACACTTCCCTTTTTTTTTTTTTTTTTTAACCAGCAAAACTTAGTTACATATTTAAAACTGGACTTGCTTGAAAATTGGATCTATTCAAATGATATACTTTGGGTTTTTTCTCGCTGTCAACCTGTTCTCTAAATGACTGCAAGATGAAGTTACAGATTTAGGCCTAGGCCATGTTTTGTGTGAAACACAAATGGTGATATTTAAAAAAAAAAATAGTCACACAAACCCTGATCCTGAAAGCCCTTATTCCCTTTAATCACACTCTCTGCAGCCTCTGCCCAACTCCTTCTGGGTTTCTAACACCCCTTTCAACACTGGAGTCCCACAGCACTTCTGCAACAGGAGCCTGATCCAAAGCTCACTGAAGAATCTGGTGAGGTTTAAGACTATGCCTGGCCCGTTCTCAGTTTTGCAAGAACATAGCTCCTTCAGTCATGTCCCTCCTCTCAGCAATGTGCACCAATGCAGGGCAGGCACAACCTAGTCTTAATAGTAAATCCTTGCTTTTACATTTCACAGTGATATATATATTTTTAACTGGTATGAAAAAAAAAAATCACATCTAATTGGAGGTTTAACACCTTTTTAAAAATTCATAAAATCTAAACTCCTTGCTTATAGTGAGAAAACGGCATGTCCTGAAAGAGCAGTCCTGCAAGCTGTAGGGCATACACTTTTAGAGATATCTCACACACACACGCACAGACCTACCACTCGTTGAAATATATGGAGACTTGCTATTCGTGGGCTCACTGTTTAAAGCCACAGAACGGAAGCACTTGGCGATAGAAACATAAGCAAGTTTTATCCAGTCCAGTGTGGTTGATTTTTAAATCACGAACTACCAAGTTTTCAATGCTGAGTCTCAAAGGATGAAAATAAAGGTGGCATTTCCCAGTATAGAGTAAATCAGATTAGGGAAGCTTTCTTTTTTTGTGCATTCCAGCTATAAATTTGATTTCCTAAGCCACTTACAGTTCTCTTGAAGTCTCCTTGCTTGACTGTTAGACTCAAGTTTAACACAATCTCTCCCATGTCATCTTCTAAACTGTTTGGATCTTCCAATTTTAAAATCTGTTCAGTAGTTCTGTAAGCAGAAAAGAAATGCATCTGTAGGCTCCATTTTAGCTTCTGGTTCCTTATTAAAGGTCACACTGAATTGTGCAAATTCTGTTTTTTATGGCTGATATTTAGCACATTTTAAAGTTTTCAAAATTGAGTCTAAATATTAAAATGTGCAATCTGGCGTATTTCTTTGTGGCATATATTCCCCCTCACAGCTCCCACAAAACATACAACGTTCAGCAGAGCAACTTTAAATAATACTTTGTATTTCCATAGCAATTAATTAATACTGATAACCCACCACCTGCAGACAGGCAGAAAACTGATCAATGTTATCCCCATTTTACAGGAAAGGAAACTGACAATGACTTATCCAGCTGAATTGTCTGACAGTTAAAGACTGGACATTGACTTGTGAGATCTGTGTTCAGTTCCTAGATCTGATGCAGACTTCCTGCATCACCTTGGACAATTTCATCTCTCTCTGCCTTAGTTCCCCCTCTGAAAATGGAGATGATACTATTTCCCTACCTCACAGAGGTGTTGTGCAAATAAATTCACTAATGTTTGTAAGCCACTCAGATAGTACAGCCATGGGGCCCATAATGCAAGAAAATGCACTTGCCCAAGATATCAGGAAGTAAGTATAAGAGCCAGGAATAAAACATGAATTCCTGTCTCCCAGCTCCACATTCAGACCGACAACCCACAGATAAAAGATTAAGCTGCTGCAAAAGTGTTGTGATCATTTCTAAACTAAACTGCAGGAACACATTTTAATAAATTCATGTAGTACCTGTTGAGCTCAAGGTTGCTCAGCACCACAAATGCAGATCCCATGAAGTCAGAGGAGGCTAAGTCTCGATCATATACCTGGTAGCAAAATAAATGCATATTATTTTCACATCCTAAGCCAGTTTTGCCACATCAGAAAAAAGAACTGACATTTTGAGTTTCATTCCATATTTTGGGAATCAAAGCCTATATGTTGTTCAGGGATAATTCTCCATTTCTGTTCTTTAATGTAGATTTTAATTGAATATTTTAACAGCATTTTGAAATGCCTTCTTGACATATGGTGAACCGAGTCACGTGTGCAACAATGGATTGGGACCATTCCTACATATCTGGTAGTATAGTACAATTGAATACTGTACACAACCAGGCAGTTTTTTAGCTACAGATGTTTTAGCAATTAGTGCTTACAACTGGTAGCTTGCAGCTCTGTTAACTATAAAGTTACCTCATAATGAGAAAGAGCTTTGCTGCTTGTCACCACTACCTCACAGGTAATAATTCTACTCAACTCAGTTCACCAAATTACACTCTTAAATTATTTCAGGTAAACCCCATTGATTTCACTGAGGTTGCACAGATGTAATTGTGGGCAGAGTTTGGCACAGTAGGTTTAAACGCCTCCAGTCAAACAGATTATTTTGATTTGGGGCATTCACACACTGAAAACACAACATCCAAGTAAAATCTGGCAAAGATGCATGTGCATTTGAATATAAAGCTTAGAAAACTTTGGATCCTAATTGTGTTTTGAATACACGTTCTCTGTGTCAAACCATCAAATTGAACACACACACACAGAAAACAACTGGTTCAGAGGAGCTTTTTCCATTGTTTCAGAACCCCACACCAAAAATTTACCTTGACCCGGAGCTTCTGATCAAGAGTCTGTATTGGCAACACAACAGTTTCATCCCAAACTGGATTTAGGTTTTTGTAGATGACCTTACTTTTGTATAGAGTTTTTCCATTCAATTTAAATTTCACATATGGATCACTTGTACCTATTATAAACAATAATAATACAAATGGGATTAGTCTGGAAAACCCTCCAACACTACCAACCACAAAAAATAAACAAATAATTGAGAATAAAAAGCTCAGGGATTCTGCTGAACATGGCTAGAAAGTGATTTGATGGGGAGAAGGAAAAAAAGAATTCTACATTGTGCTTGTGCTCTCTGCCATGTCGTCTTGGAAGAGCCTTGGTTATTCTTATCTCTTCTCCCCCCCCCCCTTTTTTTTTGCGGGAAGTAACAAACAAAAGCAAGGATGAATCTATATAAAATACAGACAAACAATAAAGACACAGAATTACAAATAAAATGGGATACACAAAAAGGCCTGTAGATTTGATCAATATCACTTATAGAAAATCTTACTGGATTCAATATGAATATAATTATGTTTGGCAGGTTTTTGAAACTAACCAACACAATGTAATAGAGAATTGTATCACTGCGAAAAAATTCTATAGACTCATTCAAAAGAACTATAGGAGGGCTCTTATTCATTACTAATTTCTGTAGGATTTTAGAGTAATTTTTATAGAACCCTATTCAGTTCTGTAGGTCTTCTTCATAAGGGGTGGCTTGATAAAAAGTATGAAAACATTTTGATGAAAGACAAAATATCCCCCAATTAATCTATTTTTAAATACAACCCACAGAAAGCTCTTTTCTTACACAATGATAGCAGATTTTTTTTTCTCCTTTTTTGGCAGGGAGAGGGAGGGACAGACAATGTTGCACAGGGGCTAAAAGGAAATTTGTTTTCCTGGTCCTCCAAGAGACCCATAGTTAGGCCGGCCTCAAAACCCCCTGAAGTCAATGGGAGTTTTTCCATTGCCTACAGGGGGTTTAGATCAGGGGTCGGCAATGTTCGGCACGCAGCTCGCCAGGGTAAGCACCCTGGCTTCTCGCCGCCCCCATTGGCCCGGGACAGCGAACCACGGCCAGTGGGGGCCGCGATCGGCCGAACCTGCCGCGTCAGCAGGTAAATAAAACTGGCCCGACCCGCCAGGGTGCTTACCCTGGCGAGCCGCGTGCCGAACGTTGCCGACCCTTGGTTTAGATCATGCCCTTAGTTATAATTAGAAATATTATGTATATTTACTTCTTAAGTACACAGGTAGAAAAGAAATATTGAACAAAAGCATGCACTTTGCACAGACAGGACTACACAGATAATACCCAACATAAAATATGTCCAACAACCTTCAGAGGATGCATTAGTTAGGAAATTAGATAAATTAACAAAAGGCTACACCAAATAGTCCTAGCTATCTTGAATATTCCAATTCCCCTCTGCTGGAAGGAAAAAAAAAAAAAAAGAGAGAAAGCCATAATCTATTGGATAAGCAGAAGCACCCTGCATTATTAAAAAGAAAGAAAGAAAGAAAGAAAGAAAGAAAGAAAGAAAGTCCCCAACTATTCACTACACCAACGAGGTAGTATCAAGACTAGACAAGGGAAGGAACTGATGGAATGAAAACATGAATAGAGCAATGGAAGCAGGTGGTCTACAGCTATAACTCATCTGTTTCTTAAATAGAAAAGAAACTTTGAGTGAAGGGAACCTTTCAGAAATAAAATTAAATAAGCAAACAACCAAATATCTAGTTTCTGCAAGAATAAAAAACAAAACAAAACATAACCCGCCTCTTTTTCTGGGAAACACAAGCTCCATAGCTAAGCAAGTGTTCTGTTTGCATTATTACACAGAAATGTTTCAAGGCTGTTGAATGACCTTACTTTGAATGACCAGTCCTTCCCCACACACCCCTTTTTACTGTACAACAGCACTGTTCAAGTGAGTCAGGCTTTAACAATCATTCTGATACACACACACACACACACACACATTATATATATATATAAACAGTGGGAAAAAACTATAATAAAAAGAGGCCTTTAATTAAATAAGATTGCCACTCTGGGATCAAGCCTTCATGCTTGTCAGCTTACTCTCAAAATAAACATCTCAAAAGCAGGCCCAGTGGTGTCACTTACTAAGGCAAGGCATACTGGGTAATCCCTAGGTATCTTGACAGCTACATAATGTTCAAACTCTTTCATGGGTGAATGGCAGCACTTGCGTGAAAGAAAATATTAATGTCTGGAATTAATAAAAAAAAGGGATGATGGTTTACAAAGCCAAACAAGAAAAGGGTGTCAAGTTAGTAGAGTGTTAATTGTTACGGAAAATAATTGAGGGAGAGCACGGAAGAGAAACATGCTGCGATTTGCTAGCTGAGCACAACTGTCTTACTGTCAGGAACGTAACATCTCAACTAGGTAAGCAGGAAAAAAAGGGGTCGGCTGCTCAAGAATGCAACTCTGAGATTGACAAATGACGAGATGACGTGTCACTGTCAGCCAACAGATGGACTTTAACCTTTGCATCGGGAGCTTCACAAACAATGCAGCTCTATGGTATTTATTCTGAAGGAACCAAACAGCAGGAACATAAAACCTTTTCTGGCAATGGCACCGGATTAGAAATGGAGCAGAACAAAACACTAAACCACAACCCTTTTTCAGTAAGGGGTGGTGAGAAAGAATACACAACTAATTTGTTTAGCTCTAATGAAGCTTCGGGGTCTCCTTTTCAGTGTCTTGTTCTCTTTTTCTTAGGATTTGTCTCCATGGGGACACAGGAAAATTAATCTGAATTAACTAAAGGTGTGCATTTAAATTAGATTAGTTAACCCGCATTAAATCCCTGTGTAGACACACTCATTCAGAATTCAAGTGGATTTAATTCAGTTCCAAACTGGGTAAGAGCGTGGCTCCAGATTTTGAAATTTATTTTCAATAAGTTGGAAAATGACAGAAAAATGCTCAATGACCTAGAACAGGGGTTGGCAACCTTTGGCACCCGGCCCGCCAGGGTGCTTACCCTGGCGAGTCCCGTGCCAAAGTTTGCCGAACCCTGACCTAGAAATAAAGCAAGCATGAACATGTGCAGATTCACTTCTTGAAGTCTTAAGCAAAAGCCCCCCAAAAATAGAGAAAAAAGTGTGACTTCTGAAAAACTATTCCGTTGTGACTTTAAGATTTTAGGGTGCTTTTTTATTAAATAAAGGAAGGATACTTATTTTAATGTTATTTGTTATTTAAAATAATTTTCACCATACCCATTTTATTTTTATTAAAATCAGTTTCTCAATTTTTCCTTTTTTAAACTCTGATCCTTTCATGGATTTTACAACCCGTTAAGCAGCTGGCTTGCATTTAAAGTAATTAGTCAGACTGTGCGTGCTAGTCAGCATTGGCCAGGATGAAAGCACACTATATAACCCTTTCTTCCTTCTCCTTGGGGTTTATAATGCCCCATGGATTGTTAAATATACTTAACTTTCATATTAAAGAGTCATTCATTATCTTCTGCAGTTGTGAGTGAGCATGTGAATGTGGGCATGTGTATATATATGGAAGATAAACTCCCCCTGCACTTGGAAGCAATCTTCTAAACTGAACAGACAATAGAGTTCAGGCACAAAGCACTATGGACCTGCACCATTAAAGTCAAAAAGGAGCTTTGCCTTTGACTTCAACAGGAGTAAGGTTTGGGGCTATATGAAAGACCTTCTTTTTACCCTTTATCATGCTTTTAGTGGATTATTTTTTAGTAGTATTTTTTCCTAGAAAAGCGGCTTATCCTGTAACACTGAAGGCCATTCACTCAGTATAGGTGGACTAAGTTCACTGGAACTTGAAGTTGCCTAAACAAACAGAAGTATTCTGCACACAGTAACTAGATAGGGTTTAGTTTCCTCAGAAAAAGTTCATAGTGTTTTTAAATGGTTACTGCTGCCCTCTAGCAGCTATTATGAGATTTGCCACATCAACTTTATTTACTAACCCTACACGCTTGTTTCACACTTTGAAAAAGGAATAGCAGACCGGGTGTTATTTCACACAATGTATTCATCCTCAAGAGATCAGTTTGCTGGGTATGCAAGCATATTAACAATATCTGTACTTAGAAATACAAGTATCTATCGGTGCCACAATCCTAAGAACTCAAACAAAGAAAACCATACAGCATATGTCCTAGATCATTTTAATTGTTGTTTTAGTATATTCAATTCCAAATATTAATATGTAAAAGAACATGAATGTATTTCTAATAATATTTTGCAGACTTATTTTATAGCCATATAAAACCAAGTGTAATTTTTCAGCAAACCCCTAGAAATAATATTACTACAGTTGTTTACAATAATGACCAAAAGCCATTATAAGATGGATCACTGATATTTTTGTTTTAAATGAAAAAAATCAACACTCTTATACAGAAATAACAAAAATGGAATAAAATATCTACTGGGGGAAGCAGGAAAAAAATGAAAAAGCCTATGTACTTGAAAAGCTGTGTGTGTGAATGGTTTAGAAGCAAATGCCTCCGGTAAACTATGAAGGAAAATAAACCAGAACACTTTGCCAATGAAGATGTGTGTGGAACATATATAAGCCTAGAAACGAGCCACTGCTTTTTGAAGGAGAATGTGAGTTAACGCCTGATAAAAACAAGGAGGCAGACAAGGGATGTTTTGTAAAATGCACCTTGTAAGCAGCACGCTAGGCATCCTGCAGAAGGTGAGAGCAACCCATGATGCAATAATTAATGAATATCTGTCTTTTTCTGGAGCAAAAAAGCATCAAGTGGCATTAAAAAGAACATGGTAGCCAAGGCACATGTTAGTTAGTGAGGTGGGTAGGGAAAACCATCTGAGGACCAAGAGAATAGATC
>NW_020664418.1:41398571-41413388 GCF_002925995.2 Terrapene triunguis | reverse complement strand
ACCCTGGCGAGCCGCGTGCCAAACGTTGCCGACCCCTGCTCTACACCCTATCCCTACCCTCCAGTATATCTTTCTCTTTTATTAAGAAGGGGAATTTATTTTTCTAATCATTTTGGCATTTATGTTTACTGATCACAATCATGTATGTGACCAATATTTGACTCCATAATTGCTACTGGTATCATAGGTGGAACAGCATTTATTTTCATGCAAATTTTAAGTTATTTTACAGATATAACTAAAAATACATTTGAAAATAAGTGACTTTCATCTGCCCAGTGTCTAAAGTTATGCGTTTAGCTAATGGTTTTTTAAACTGGCACTGCTAAAGTTAGTACAAACTAAAGTTACATTCTAGGAGGATACTATTATTTGATTGTACTACTTTAAATAATGAATGACAAAGCACAATATGATGATAAAAGTAATAATGATAATTACTCCAGCCAGGACAGGTTAGACATTTTAGAACTCACTATTCAGTTATAACAGTAACTAAATCCCTCATGTATATCAGCTTAAGTCATTACAACTTTACAGTGCAATTATAAAATGTCTCGGTTATACCATTTCCCCAACTTTTCTAATGTAAACCAACCCTAAATTGTGATATCTACATCAGGGAAAATCAGGGATTTTGTCACTCTTCAGGATTGTGGGACTGGATGTTTCTGATAGAATGAACAGCAGTGAAACAGTTAACAATATAGTTATTTACAATAAATGGGGTAGTTCTCACCTCTCCAAGCTATTATTTAACAGACAGATTTCAGGAACACAACACTGCATTGGCTTAGTACTTGTCTTACACTTGGAAACTTATCTCTGCAACCATAAGGAACAGATTTATTTTTTGTTTGTTTTCAATTGAAAGCTTAAGTTCTGGAGAACATTTCTGTGGCCTGGGTTGGATTCTGTGGCTGCAGGACATTTAGCGCCTGGCAATGGATTGGGAACAGCTCTAAGGAACTGCCACAATGTGAGCTACAATAATTTTTAGCTGCAAGCTTGGCAACCATTTGGATGGGGGCTAAACCACATTCTAGACTAAACTCGGTCACTACCAAGGCTAGAGCAGTAGACCAGATTCATTCCAGGGTACAATGGGATGGCAGCAAAGCCCCAAGAGTGGGAAACACCAGAAAGGGGCAAGTGGGATGGCAGGAGAAACAGCTTTTTCTGTAGACGAATACAGGAGACTTGAGGGTGGGGGTTCATAGAGGTGTGTTTTACACTTTCTGCATCAGCTTGTGTGACTATGGCCCCCAGTTCTGAAACATGAGCCACTATAATAGCTTGCTCAAATGAGATTGGAGGCACCCGTTTAGCAAGACACAGGTATGCCCCTGGTTCCTTCGCTCTATTTGAAGCTCACTGTGGACATCAAATATCACTTTGGCTCAAAAGAAAGCAGAGCGTAAATGGTGCAGGGGGACAGCAATGGAATAGGCAGTAAGTAGTACTAATGACACATTTTGTAAAGAGACACACATGGTTATAAAACGCTTCCCTGGTGTCTATACAGTGACTAACCCAATTAATGGATTTGGACGTGAACAAGAAAATGGGACTATCCATAAAGAGGTGGTCAAGAGCAGCAAGGTCTTGTGGGGAGGGGAGGAGTTTCCAGCCCTGCTACCAAAAAGAGCAGGCTGTACAGCAATGACAGCATGGACAGGTACTGCATCAAAGCACTAGGGTGTGATGGAGAGCATCAGGACTGTTTGAGGTCATCCTTACCAGAAACAGCAGTTTAGGTATCACAGTTAAGTGATGGTGCAGATGATGAAACCAGGTTAGAGACTTCTAGGCCCCAGTTCTTGGGTCCAGGGAAATGGTGTCTGGAGCAGGACTGGGAAGTGGGAGGAAGGTGGCTGTATGTTATCTTCGGACCCCATTGAGACTTAGGGCTGCTGCAGAGGAGTGAGTTTGGTCCCCAGCATAAGTTTGGGCTGCTCTAAGTTAGACTGGCAGGTATTGTCCAAGGCAGGGATCAGCAACCTTTGGCACACAACCTGCCAGGGTAAGCCCCCTGGCAGCCCTCGCCGGTTTGTTTACCTGCCGCGTCCGCAGGTTTGGCCGATCGCCGCTCTAGGCCAATGGGGGCTGCAGGAAGCAGTGCGGGCCGAGGGATGTGCTGGCCGTCGCTTCCTGCAGCCCCAATTGGCCTGGAGCGGTGAACCAGGGCCAGTGGGAGCCGCGATCGGCCAAACCTGCGGACACGGCAGGTAAACAAACCGGCCTGGCCCGCCAGGGTGCTTACCCTGGAGGGTCGCGTGCCAAAGGTTGCCAATCCCTGGTCCAAGGAGTCACTACACCAGCCAAGGATCAGTCAGAAGGCAGCTATTCTCCTCAGACATGCCCTTGATGCTGAGAGGTGATATTGCAGAGACCAGAGCTGCAAGAGTCCTCAGCAGCCCAGTTAGGTCAGCTTTACAACCACTTTGTACTGCCAGGGTGGTACGAGGGAACCCCAGTGGGGGCCAAGCTCTGGACCAATATGTACAACGCCTGAAATGAAGATGTAACAAGGACACTTTGGAGTTAGAAAAGGGGCGCTGAGAATTATTTCACGCAATGGCAAGTAGGGAGTCAGAAAAGGTATCCTGGGGTCAGTGTGATGCGGTCCAAGGAAGAGTACTTCCTGATCAAGATGGATGGATGGATAGATGGATAGACAGACAGACTGTACAAATAAAATGAGTTGCAGTAAGAAACCAGAACAGGTGAGGATTCAAAGAGGAGAAAGGGAAAAGGCATGTTTTATTTTGTGACTACTCCCCATTGCAACAATTCCCCCTTTATAACATAACCCAGTGGTTCTCAAACTGGGGCCGCAGCTTCTGTAGGGAAAGCCCCTTGGGGGCCGGGCCGGTTTGTTTACCTGCCGGTCTGCAGGTTCGGCCGATCGCGGCTCCCACTGGCCGCGGTTCGTTGCTCCAGGCCAATGGGGGCTGCAGGAAGCGGCGGCCAGCAAATCTCTTGTCCCACGCTGCTTCCCGCAGCCCCCATTGGCCTGGAGCAGCGAACCGCGGCCAGTGGGAGCCGTGATCGGCCGAACCTGCGGACTCGGCAGGTAAACAAACCGGCCCGGCCCGCCAGGGGCTTTCCCTACACAAGCGGTGGCCCCAGTTTGAGAACCACTGACATAACCTAAAGGAATGCTGCAGTGTTGGGGGAGGCTTAGGAATTTACTTAAGAAATTGTACCCTAAAGCACTTGATTACAACTATGTAACTCCCTATTCTCACCTGAAGACACACAATTGCACCTCCACCTTTACAAATACCACAATGGCAGCAATTAAATTCTCAGTATGAAATAAAAAAAATGTTTGACCTGCTCAGATACAATATTTGTTGTTTTTTTATAGAACCACTTCCATCTATTGTGTTTGTTTTTAAAAACTTGTGTTAACAGTTGCTGCCCCTACCTACCTTCTCAAAATTAAATTTTAAAATAAAAGTCAACTGTACTTTTTAAAAATTATTATTCCAACGCTACCATACTTGGACTACAGTTTGGAAACCATGCAAAACCCTTGTCGTCTTTTCTCCCGGATACCACAGTGGAGGCTAAGTTCTGCTCTCAAAGTTGTAGGCATTCATCAGAGGGCTGCTTTTGGAATCAGGTATACAGCTATGCTCAAGCTACAATTGTGGAGTTATGGGTCAGAGCTCCATAGTAAAGTTCCATTATCATTAATGTTGTGTATGGTTAAACAAGTATCTTAACCTACATTTTTTAAATATTTAAAAAAAAAATCCCTCTCTGCATTGGGAATAAAGAGGTCCAAATTCAGGAGTGCAGTACATAGCTTAAACATTGAACTGAGCAGTGCTCCCAGTGTCAGGGGCAGGGAGGAATCCTCCCTCCATGACACACAGAGATCATGGAGCTACTTCATGGCCAGCACTCAGCAGTATGTTGTGCAAGGCTGCAACAGCCTCTGTGGACCCAGCTCCTTCCTTCTGTAAGCGGGAGATGGAAGGGATCTGCATAGCAGCAAATCTTGTAGCCCGACCTCCAGCTTTCTGGCACACAGTGACTGTCGAGTTCCACACAGGGAGCAAGCTTGAAAATCTACCCAAGAGACCTCCCACACAGAGCCAGCTGCATGTAGTCAGTTGCCACAGAAGCCACAGCTACCACAGAAGTGAGGGGCAGAATTTGCCTTACAAATTAATTTTAAAAAACTCTCTTTTTAGACAACATGCAAAATTGTCATTTCATGCCCAATTCTCCACTTGTCTGGTTTCCTACAAGTTCCCAAGTAACATTTGCTTCCATCACTCATCTACATGCAAAAAGAGGCAATTAGATGATGGCATATTTTAGGGTTCCTCTATGTTCTTGTGTTTAGAACAGGAAATATTTTTGTTTCTACACAATTTGCCTTAAGCACACAGTCTGCCCTGCCTTCCTCTCTACTCTCATCTCCTGTGCTAATTTTCTTTAACTGAATCCCTTTGTCTTATCTCACCTTCACAGATTTGGGCTCACACCCGGATTCAGACACAGGTGAGTAGGGTCACTTTTCAGCAGCAGTCCCTCATAGATAGAGCTGACCGGAGGATAACAATTCTGTTTTGCAGCAACTTTTGAGGTTTCAAAATAACATCTCGTTCTGTGTTGGAACTAAAATAAACCTTTTGAATGTTTTCATGAAAATGGAATTGTGTTGATCCATTTTTGGATCACAACCTGAGCTTTTCAATTCTGGAAAAGGGTTCCGGGGAGAAGGCTCTGCTTGGGGATGTGAAAGACCTAGGTTCAAGTCCCTGTTCTGGCTGATTGAGAGCCAAGTTCTTCAACCCACTCAGCAACAGGCAAAGCAAGGACTTGAACCTGCATCTCCCCCATACCAGTCCAGTATTCCAACCACCAGGCTCCGTTGGTTGGTTGGTTGGTTGCAACACACACACAAAATCCTTACTGACAAAAACGTTGTTGAAACTATTAAGTCTCTGTGCAAGTGGAGAGGATTCAGAGAAGAGCCATGCGAATGATGACAGAATTAGAAACATGCCTTAGTGATAGACTCCAAGAGATCAATTTATTTAGCTTAACAAGGAGACGGTTAAGGGCTGACTTGGGCTATGTCTACACTACAGATCTTACAGCAGCACAGCTGTACCGCTGCAGCTGCGCCGCTATAAGATCTCCCATGTAACCGCTCTATGCTGATGGGAGAGAGCTCTCCCACTGGCATAATTAAACCACTCCCAACGAGTGGCAGTAGCTATGTCAGCGGGAAAGCATGTCCCGCTGAGATAGCGCTGTCCACACCTGTGCTTTTGTCAGTGAAACTTAATGTCGGTGGGGGTGTTTGTTTCACATCCCTGACTAAAAAAAGATTTACAGACAAAAGTGCTAGCGTAGACAAAGCCTTGATTACGGTCTACATAGGGAACAAATATTTAATAATAGGCTCTTCACTCTAGCAGAGAAAGATATAACATGATCCAATGGCTGGAAATTGAAGCTAGACAAATTCAGACTGGAAATGAGGCATAAATTTTTAACAGTGAGAGTAATAAACCATTGGAACAATTTACCAAGGATCGTGGTGAGTTCTCCATCACTCACATCTTTTAAATCAAGATTGGATGTTTTACTAAAAGATCTACTCTAGGAATTTATTTGGGGAAGTTCTATGACCTGTGCTATATAGGAGGTCAAACTAAACGATCACAATTGTCCCTTCTGGCCTTTCAATCTATGAATCTGTCAATATTTGAGCTTCAACTAAATGAAATTTTAGAATATTTATGACAACCAACTCTACTCACGGATTGCTGTCCATATTACGAATCTGCCATGCAATTCCACTGTCTTGCCCCTCTCAGGATAGGCAGGCGGTGATGCAAGTCAGGACTGAATAACCCAAGCAGAGCTACATTGACAAAGGTCACATGCCTCCTGCCAGTACTGTGCCTGACTGCAGTCAGTCTCTCATTTCCATGAGTATTAAATGGGAGTGTTAGAAAACCCTTTTGTCTGTGCTTTTAACCAGATTGATCATCCTGTAATGAAAACCTGAATGAAATTCCTGAGCAGGATCTAACAAGTTCACTGTACTCCATCCAGTTATTTCAATTAACTGATATTTCAGGCAGAGCTTACCCCGCTCTCCCTTCCACTCTACTATTCAATCTGGTTTGGGTGGATCTTTGCTATCTGATTAAACCAGTAAATTATGATAACAAACAAAGTATTACACCAAATGTTTCAGAGAGCAACATATTTTGAAGGTCAGAAGCCTTCAAACGCTTTTGAATCAAGGGATCATTCTTTTGAGAACCTTCAAAAAATTGCCTTTAAAAGTATTGTGCACTTGCCAAAGCCAGATAATAAAACAATGTTCCAATGTGGCATTTAGAGCTTTCCAGTATATGAAAGGGAAATTGTGTAATAGGATTTATTCACAAGTTACATAAGATAATTTTTTACTGACCTAAAAATTTTTTAACCTTTCTCCTTCCTTCATAACCAAGTCAGATAAAGGAGAATGCAAACTCTGACATGATTACTTACCCTTGCTTATCCAAAAGCCCCTTACCTCAGTCATTTCTTCTGTCAGATCACCACTCAGGCGTGCTCTCTGCAGCAATGCAAAGAGGTCAATGTTGGATTTCCGTCTGGGTTCTGATCCACACATGACTTCCGTTTCTGTTTCAATAATGTTGATTTCCGTGTGCACAGCCTCCTGCTGTCTCCATTGCAGGTCCTCTCCTGCCCTTTTCAAAGAAGTGCTGCTGCTCTTGAGAGACATGACCGAGCTGGAAAGAGTGCTGGGGATATAGGTGGCCAAGGCCTGCAAACCTGAATAAGTAGTTTCTTCGTCTGTGAAAGACTCACTCTCCAGTATGTCAGGCACAGATACGCTGAGGCGTCGGTCCAAGGAATGCCTTTGCCTTCTATCCACCATTTTTCTAGAGCTTTTCTTTGTCCTCTTTATGTTGAAGTTTTGTAACAAAGGCCTGGTCTTCTGTTTCAGGGATCCCCAGACAGAGGATCTATCCAAATCCATAGCTGCAACAGGGATGTCACAAGCTCCTTGGCATTGTTGGTTTTAAATGACTTCAGTAATTCATAGGGTGACTAAAAAGAGTGTGAGAAGAATGAAAGCTAAATCATTAAAGTGAACAGCAGTTGTGGATTATGACACATGATGTCTCAACCACACACCTTCAGTCCATTTCTAACAAGAGGAAAGCACGCTGCGTTATTAGGGAGGGAATTAGCAGTAGAAAGTGTGCCCTACACTAAGGAATGATAGTAAAGATTATGTGAGGCCCATTTCCTTTAGGATCACCAGAAGTGGGCGATTTCCAATCTTTCCCCAACTGAAACCAGATATTGTGGGTTATCAAACTTTATGAATTAAAATATTCAACTTGACAACTACTAGAGTTACTGTAATCTGGAAGGGTGATTGGCTTAATATACATTGTAAACAAAGATTTGACTCATGGTAATGTTTTCATGAGAAAAAAATTACAATGCTAGTATACCTTCTTTGCACACTTTCCTGCCTGAAAGAACATAAGCAATGCCATACTGGGTCAAACCAATGGTCTGTCTAGCCCAGCATCCTGTCTCTGACAAGGGCCAGTACCAAAGCTTCAGGGGTAGTGTACAGAACAGGGCAGGTGGAATGATCCATCCCTGTCTTCTCCTCCTGGCTTCACCATTTGTTTCCTATCTTTTAACCAGTTAATGATCCATGAGAGGATCTTCCCTCTTATCCCATGACTGCTTAGTTTCCTTAAGAGCCTTTGGTGAAGGAGCTTGTCAAAGGCTTTCTGGAAAGCCAAGTACTCTATGTTGACTGGATCACCCTTATCCACATGCTTGTTGACACCCTCAAAGAATTCTCAGATTGGTAAAGCATGATTTTCCTTTACAAAAGCCATGTTGACTCTTCCCCAATAAATCATGGATATCTACGTATCTGGTAATTCTGTTCTTTACTATTGTTTCTACCAATTTTCCCAGGACTGAAGTTGGGTTTACCGGCCTGTAATTGCCAGGATCACCTCTAGAGCCCTTTTTAAAATTGGTATTATATTAGCTAGCTTCCAGTCATCTGGTACAGAGGTTTGTTTGTACAACAGGTTACATACTACATGTAGTAGCTCTGCAATGTCATATTTGAGTTCCTTCAGAACTTTTGGGTGAATACTATCTGGTCTGATGACTTATTCCTGTTTAATGTATCAATTTGTTCTAAAATCTCTTCTACTGACACTTCAGCGTGGAACAGTACTTCAGATATGTTGACCACAAAGGATAGCTCTGGCGAGGGTATCTCCTGCACATCCTATCTAAAACTTTCAGCAAATTCTTGGGCATCCCAGTATACCAACTCATAAACAGAACACTGAGGACTGCCACTCATTAGTCAAGGTGGAGTGAACAGTGATGGCTCAAGGCAACAGCTAAGAATCTAGTAATCCAGGCTTCAATTGATGCACAGCTAATAACATGCTCTGCACTCATTATTGTCCCTGGAAGTCCCTCCCTCCCCACAGAAACACACCGCTACAAGACAGAATTATTCTTTGGAGGAGACCACTTTGAAGGTTTAGCCCAGCAAGAGCTATAAATGCAAGGTGCTTGTAGGCAAGGAAAGCATGAATTTGTAAAATACCATCTGAATTCGATTAAAGAGACATACTTTAATCTACACACACATACACAAAGTAAAACTTGTTCAAACACGTATCCCCCAGCCATAGATCCTGCAGACCCTTCTTCATGCAAGTAGTACATATTCCTCCATCACGATGGACAGGTGGTGAGGCCAAATCTGAGTGATTGGCATTTGTGATCCCGTGCACCAAATCACTAGGCCCAGATCGAGGAGTCAGGCCCAGCTCTGTAGGACAGGAGCCACTGTTGCAGGGTGAGCGTGTGGTGGGCTCGCTCTCCATCACCACTTCCTGGTATAGTGCATCCGCTGAATCAGGAGGCCCCCAGAATAGACCCACTGATATCAGAGAGACTAGTGACATCAGAAATACTTTTTAATTTCATTTAGAATGGCCAAAACCAGACCCTCTGAGAGGACCAAGGGCGAAAAACGTTTTAATGGACTTCAGAACAGTTGTGAGGTGGAACACAACTAGTTTGGCCACAGAGCGTTTAATAACTGAGGCCAACATACTTAGGGAACCCATCTCTACGTACACTTCTTTACAAACTAAGCTATGGCTTTCAACTGTAGAAATGAGATAAATATACTTAATTTAACCAGCCAGCTGCTGGTTAACAAGCCACCAATCCACATTTTAAACTCTGCCCCTCCCTACATATCCACTCCTTGTCTCCCGCAGGCTGGTGTAAAGTTGCCTGAAGTTAGTGGGACTCTTTCTGTGGACTTCAATGGGCTTTGGATATGGCCCTTATTGCATCGCCTTGCCCCTCACCCTGTTTCCTCTTCTCCGCCAATGACGCCAGCCTCAGTCGCTTACTTGTTAGCTCCTCCCACAAACACCTTTGAACATCCTTCGATCCCACCCCTCATGCATGCAGCGCTCGCTGAGGCATAAGGCTACTATTCTCTCCTCCAGACCCATTTCTGCTGTGGTGCCGACACGCAGTCGGACAACGTTGATGCAGTAAGGCCAAGGGACAGTTGAAGCATGCTGATATTTTTGATGAAATAATAAAACTTTAAAAAGTTAGAAAATGTACATAAAAATCCAGGCTAGATGTCTTTCTAGAATCCATTGCTCCATTAGAAGGTATGGACTTGATGCAGAAATTATTGGGTGGGGTTCTTTAGCCTGTGTTATACAGGAGGTCAGACTAGATGACCACATGGGTCCCTGCGGACCTCATAATATACTTATACAATCTTTCTCATCGATAGATTTTAAGGGTGTCGCTCTCCCTCCATGTTGTTGTTCTTTTTAGACTGTAAGTTCTTCAGGAAGGGACTGTGTTTTCCTCGCTGTAGTGATTAGCACAACTGGACCATGATCCCCAATTGGCCCTCTGGGTATTAATGTAATATAAACAATTAATAAAAATGAGCTAACTCAATACAAATCTTATTGACTACAGCATTAATAGCATGCAATCTCAGAAATAGGCTATTATCCAAACAACCTGACTCAGAAAGAAAAAAGAATCCCCAAAAAACACACTTTCCTGGGCAGACTTTAAAAATTGCACTGAATGCTCCATCAGTTCCAAAGCTGATTTACACACAAAGGGAACAAAGAAGCTACCTTCAAGTACATGTAATTCTCTTAGGGTCTCATCCGTTGCCTGTTGAAGTCTTTGGAAAGATTTCCACTGATTCGAATGAGCTTTGGATTAGGCACTTAATGGCTGAGACACTTACTGGTATCAAATGCTTCATAATTATTCTTGTAGTGCAATTCCTTTGGGAGGATTTGCTTTCGCTATATAAGTGATATTCCAAGTAATCGAGCAGGAAAGTGGTTTCCTTTTGGAGCAGGTCATTGTGGAAACAAACAACCTATGTGTGTGCAAGCATTGTTTGCCCATGAGTCGGGGCGGGGGAGGGGGGAGAAAGACGTTTACCACATCCTGAGAAAACAGCGACCAAATATACTGGACATTTGTAAGGCCCCTATATGTGAAAGGAGCTTAATAAATTGCACAGGGAGGATTAGATTTTGTCAAAATGTGAGGCAGGACAAATATCAGACCTGGTTGGAACACAGGAAAACACTTTTGAAAACACATTTGTACAATTTTACTGTACATTTTCAAAACTCTACAACCAGCTCAAATAAAACAAATTATCAGTCAGAAGGAATATAAAAAGAATCCTGTTTTGTTCTGGTTTTTTAAAATCTCATGATTTTTAACCTAATCCTTTGATTTTGGGGGGGGACCCTAATTTGTGGTTTGTGAGCATTTTGGGAGTGGCAATACTGCTTTTGTGTTAAATCGGTGTAAAGGTACTTATACCAGTATAGCTATTCCCATACAGGAAAGAGAATAAACTATATTGGTGTATGGCACTTTTGTACTGGTATAAAACTGTTTCCACTAGTGGCTGTGCCATTATTTCGGTAAAAAAAAAAAAAAGTCACACCCTTAACCCAGATAGCTATACAGGTACAAAAACAGTGTTTAGATCAAGCCTAAATGAATATATCTTCATCACGGCACCTCTGTGAGGTAGGAAGAATTATCCACATCTCAACAGTGGGGAACTGAGGCACAGAGAGGCCAGGGATCCTGTTTTCTAGCAAGGTAAGTGCCCACAGCTCCAGCTGAAATCAAGGGGAGAAGCAAGCATGCTGCACTTGTGGGGAGGAACAATATAAATAAATCTGGCCCTAAATTACTTGCCAAAGGACACAGGGAAGTCCATGGCAGATCCAGCAACTGAGACCAGATTCAAATCCCAGTGCAATGCTTTAACCATAGGAGGCCATACTGAGCTTGCTTTTGTTGATAGTTCTCATTTAGAAACCCTTCCCCCTTCAAACACGGTTGGCCATTCACGGTCATAGGGCCTCCACTTCCAATATTACATCATTTAGAATTACCAGGCCAAATATGTTTGTAGAAAATGCCATAAAATAACACTATTGAAATTCAAATTCATCTTTATCCAGCACCTTCTGCTTTGCTGGCTCTCGCTCGCTCTCACAAACCTGTCACATTCAAAATGTTGTTGATAAAGACAGGACCAGTTCATAACATCTGCTTCCCTAGATGAACAAGGCTCTTCAAAGAGCTGTGTTTCCTATTCCCGTTCCATTATTCTTTTCCCCCCCCCCGCCCCCCGCCTCCACTTTCCTGACTATTTACCACGGCTTATTGTCTTCGTTTTGTTATCTAACATACAGCCTAATCCTGCAAACATTACCAGGCATAGTTCTCCATGAAAGGATTCATGATAGTAAGCACTTCACTCAGTAAACAGTAGTTGTAGAACAGGCCCCTCTGAATGATAGCTACTATGGTGCAGACCCTTATAAATGTATATGGCACTCTACAAATAACACTATGAATAAAGTGTTTCTCCAATAATTTATACAATATTATCATCATCACCATAAAAACAAAATACTTCATGACCAAAAGGACCGGTGTGTTTCAAAATCTGTTCCACCAATCTAAGGAATATCACTTTTTTCCTAATGACAATATAATCCAAGAAATGTTTGAAAAAACTTGGCACAACCCACACCATATTAAGGAACACAATACAGTACTGACATTACAAGCACTTGTCAGACTGACCCAAGTACCACAATGTTGGACATCAAAAGTATTAGCCACTGATAGCATTAAACCCCCATAGTTTTACAATTTCTTACTTCCCCAAGGCACAAAACTGTTTATAGACTACCAAATGTTAAGACAGATGACAAGATAGGGCAGGAAGAGGTTAGGTGGGTAGTGAGTAAGTGATTGACACAGAGGCCCATTGGTGGTTCATTGCTGCGTGTCAGCAACTCTTAGTAAGCCTGACAAACTCACTACACCTCATACACTGCTGTCATGATATTTACCTGCATCGGAAGAAGTGGTTTTTTACCCATGAAAGCTTATGCCCAAATAAATCTATTAGTCTTTAAGGTGCCACCGGACTCCTCGTTGTTGTTATCTAAAAATAATGTTGTATAAGACAGTGGTTCTCAAAGCCGGTCCACCGCTTGTTCAGGGAAAGCCGCTGGTGGGCCGGACCGGTTTGTTTACCTGCCACGTCCGCAGGTTCGGCCGATCGCAGCTCCCAGTGGCCGTGGTTCGCCGCTCCAGGCCAATGGGTGCTGCGGGAAGCGGCACGGTCCGAGGGACGTACTGGCCGCCGCTTCCCGCAGCTCCCATTGGCCTGGAGCTGTGAACCGCGCCCAGTGGGAGCAGTGATCAGCTGGACCTGCGGACGCGGCAGGTAAACAAACCGGCCCGGCCCGCCAGAGGCTTTCCCTACACAAGCAGGGTCCCAAGTTTGGGAAACACTGGTCTAAGCAATCACACTTATCCAGAGCAAAACTGTCCTGGGCCAGAGCCTCAGCCCCAACACAGCCCCCTTTGTTCGTCTCTGGCATTAATTGTAGCAAGGAGTTTCACAGGCTTATTATGCATAAAAAGCATTTCTTGTGGTCAATTTAAATTTTATTTTTTGTTTGCCTTTCAATTTCATTGAATGTCCTCTTGGGCTTTTTTTTATATTAGAAGAAAGAATAAATAGGAGTGTCTTATTTCCCATCTCTATACTATTTATGTTTATACACACTCATAGCCTCGCTAAATAGTTCCAACCTTTTTTCTCTCCCCTCATACAGAAGTCTTTCCATGTCTCTAATCATTTCTGTCACCTGGCTTTGAACCCTCTCTATTTCTGCCTTTTTTTTTTGTTTTGAGACAATGTGACCAGAATTCAACATAGTATTTAAGGTCAGAGCACGCCATTAACTGATGTGACTAAACATTTTTAGCATTTTCTCTCCTGTTCTTTAGGTATGCTAGCACTATGTTTGATTTTTGGCCATCTCAACACATTAATTAGTTATCTTTGAGCTCTCCACTTTTTCCTGGATAGTTACAGTATATTTTGAATATGTACAAGTAGTTGAAAATTATTCCTTCTACTTTACATTATTTTGATTTTGTCACCTTGAATTTCATGTGTGATCATGTGGTCATTTGGTTAGGTCCCTCTGAGCTTCCTCAGAGTCTTCTCTAGTCTTGATTGACCTAAATAATTATGTCATATAAAATATTGCCACTTCTGTTTATTTCCATTCCCAGACCATAAATTATACTGAACAACACTGGTCCTAATATGAAAATGTGGGGCACTCCATAGTTAACCTTAGGCCAAGACAAATATTGATCATGTTTTCCCACTTTATTTTCTTTCTCTTTACCTGTTTCTGATTACTGGAACTGAATATTACTTTGGTTATTAAGTTTCCTTAAAACGCTCTTGTGAGGGGTTTTGTCAAAAGGCTCATTTGAGAGTTTAGATAAATTATGTAAACTAATTCACTTTATTCACTATTTTGCTGGGGTGTCACAACGTTAAATTCACTACCATATAGTGCTTTGAGATCTTCAGATGGAAGACCACCTACAAGTGCAAATTGTTAGTAAATAGGTGCAGAGTGCCATGCTGAGTTACAATATGATGCACCATCATTGCGGAATGTGTTGCTGTATTCGTTCTGAATACTCACCCCACTACTGCCATAGGCCCCCATGGAACAACATGATAAACTGAACCTGTAGGCTTACACTGAAACATTACCCAGCAAACTTTTTAAGTACCACCCTCAAAAGCAGTAAAAAACAAGTATATACAAGTGAGCACATGAACACTGCTGTTATGCCTTTCATAAATATTCTAATTGTTGTATTCAATTTCTTATATGGTGAAAGTGAAAATAAAGGATCGGTTTGCATACCAACAAGCTTTGTAACCGTATGCTTAAATTAGGATGCTTTCAGCTATGACTAACCACTACTCAACATTTAGAACAATTCTTATAATTAGTAGCTGAAAAGACCAACAAGTGACAGATAGAGGCTATTAGGAAGATGTTCTTTATTCATATGTCTTAACACTGGTTTCAATTCAAAGGAAACTCTACTGAAGCTAACCTCGTGCAACTTTACACATTCCAGCTCCCTCACCGTGAAAGCTGAAATAATGTAGCCCTTGTCTACACAAGGAATTTTCCCCCGATTTCTGCCATTGGTGGCAGGCATTGGCATAGCTGCACCAGTGTAAAGCCCTAGGAGACACAGGGGACAGTGCGTTAGGTCCACCTAAACTGGTTCCAAGCAAAGATAAGTTACACTTGTACAAACAGC
>NW_020664418.1:41319420-41388571 GCF_002925995.2 Terrapene triunguis | reverse complement strand
AGGACTCTCTGTTGCT
Source organism: Terrapene triunguis (assembly GCF_002925995.2). NCBI lineage: Eukaryota > Metazoa > Chordata > Testudines > Emydidae > Terrapene > Terrapene triunguis. The sequence goes on along the minus strand of NW_020664418.1, from coordinate 41,388,555 downwards.
TTTTACTTTTCTTTAGTATCTTAAGCTTAATTTGCGTATTTGATTCATTTGATAGGTAATCTGCTTTGATCTGTTTGCTAATCCTTATAATCACTTTAAATCTATCTTTTGTAGTTAATAAACTTGATTTTGTTTTCTCTTCAACCAGTTTGTGGAATTCATAACTGGGGGGGCAAAAAGCTGTGCATATCTTCCTCCACATTGAGGGAGGGAGCGAATTTTATGAGCTTATGCTATATGGTTCTCTGTGCCGCGCAAAGTGATACAATTTTGGCTTTACACTCCAGAGGGGTGTGCACTTGAGTGTTGGGCGGTTCCTTAGCTGAGCTTTCCCATGCAAAACTGATCTCAGCATCTGTGTTAAATTGCAGCTGGGTGTGTCCCTAGCTGTGTGTGGGCTGGAAGGGGGCTTGAGAGCCTGTCACAGCAGCACAGTGTAAAGAGAACCCAGGCTGGCGGGTCAGGCAAGCTCAGTGGTACCCCAGTTCCAAGTGACACCCCGCAGGGAATCAGTCACAGGTATCGTCTCAGTTAATATGGAATGGAGGAACTAATAAGAGCAGCTGCTTCTAAGCCCAAGAAAGGGCACAGTGCTGTGGCTGGATCCTATTTCACAACGTAATAACAGCAGGAAATTAATTTTTCTCTGGCTGAGAGCTTAGTGTAGAAGAGGCTTCTTATTTCCAAAAAGTTACCACCAAGATAACCAAGCGTGTGTAGAATTAAATTGTCCAGTAAATGAAATATTTACCTTCCAAATTTCATTTTCCCCATTCATTTCATTGTAAGGGGCAACATGGAGCTGAGTGTCAGCATTTCAAAACTCAGATAGATTGTCAGGGGTGGGAAATATTATTTCCCAGCAAGAATATGAATAAGATATTCCTTCTTCCCCTTGGCCAAAATATGAGTCCACACACAACACACAGAAAACAGAACCCAAACCCTATATACTAATATTTAAAAAAAAACAAAAAACATTTTTTGTGATGTATATGGATCCCAAATCCAAACTGAAAGCAACAATTCATTCTTTATGTGGCTGTAGAAAGGAATCTGGCCAGGGAGCCCACATAACAGAAGATGAAGAAGGAGCTCATCACTGAATACAACAGAAACCAATCTGTACATTATTTAGATCAAACCATCAATGCACCCTCGCCTAGATACAAGAAGAAAGCATAATAAATAGATAATTTTAAAATAAGGGGCACTAGCAAAACTCCAAGGCTTAAATGTTACCATCAGCAGGGCCGGCTCTAGGCACCAGCAAAGCAAGCAGTTGCTTGGGGCGGCAAATTTGCAGGGGCGCAAGAATCCAGCATGGGAGCTGAGAACCAACAGGGGGCCCTGGGAGCTGTAGTTCCTTGGTTAGCTCCCTGCCTATAGAGTCAGCCCTGGAGCTGGGAAAGAACTACATTTCCCAGCATTCCCTCGGCCGCAATTAACAGGAAAGGGAGGGGGAAGGAGTGGAACTGAAACCTCATGCTGCAGCTTGCTATGAATGGTAGGGACAGGTTTTTTGCCGCCCCCCACCCCAGCCCTGGACTATCCGCCGCCCACACCCCCTGCTGCCCCAGCTCTGGCCCCCACCTGCACCCCCCTGCTGCCCCAGCCCTGGGCTCTCCCTCCACCCGCATCTCCTGCCACCCCAGCCCTGTGCTCTTCTCCCCCCCCACACACACCCGCACCCCCTGCTGCCCCAGCCCTGGGCTCTCCCCCCACCCAATCTCCTGCCACCCCAGCCCTGTGCTCTTCTCCCCCCACACACACCCGCACCTCCTGCCGCCCCAGCCCTGGGCTCTCCCCCAAAGAAAGAATTGGGTGGACTAAATGGACAGTGCACCTCTCTATCTGAAGCCTAGCAAGGGAGATCCCACTAGAATTTAAAATGAAAAGTAAGGGAGGGGAGGCTCTACTAGGACCTGGGCAGCTTTAGATACAGTACCAGGCACGTAGGAGGATTTACACTTCTGAGCCATGGAAGCAGAAATTGACTTTTCTTTTCCAGATTTAGCTAATATTCAGAAAGGGAATCTAGCACCTGCCTTCCAGATTTGAACACCCTCAAAATTCAGGAGTGCTCAAGCTCAATTTGGGCAGCTGTTACTTCATTTCTCCCAAATCAAATATACTGCCCCACTGTAACTTGCTGTAGAAAAAGTACAATAAATTGAGCAAGAAATGCTTCCCAGAGGTTATTAGGACTGGAATTGCTATTTTCAACAGCCATTTTTTTTTTTTTTTTTTTAGTTTTAGTTGTTTAAAAGGAAGACAGTAATATTGCATTGGCAAATTCCCCATAGAAACAAAGAATGGAACAAAAGACTAATAAAGGCACCTCAACTTTTCCTCATTTATGTAGGACAGTCTTATAATATGCATCCAGATATCCTTCAATCACACAAGCTGAAAATTGTTCCACTTTACTGCAGTTCTGTAACCATATGGGAACCAATCCTGTCTGTGTTCTGTGCACATCCAAAATTCCTGCTGAATGACCCACCCTGGGAGCGAGTTACCAGTGACCCAGGGCTGGGGCGGCAGGAGGGTGCAGTTGGGGGGGGGGAAGAGAGAGAGAGCCCGGGGGGGGCAGCCAAAATTTTTTTTGCTTGGGGCAGCAAAAAACCTAGAGCCGTCCCTGACCATCAGCCTATGTTATGGCTCAAAAGTGAGCACACAGCACACCCTACCTACTTATGTAGGGTGTCTGCTTGCTGCTTCTCCGTTGGAAGGGATATCTGGATATTTACAAGTCCAAACTGACTGTGTAGCAGTACAGATTAAATGCAGTAGAGAGGATCTTATATCCTTGAAGAGTCCATGCTTAAGGGCCTGTTTTTCAGAGGAACAGAGCAAATGAAGTCGATGAGAGATGCTTGTGCTCAACACCTCTGAAAAATCAGCCTTAATGAAGCGTGTAAGGAGAGCAAGTATAAACTAGAAGGACAAGAGGCACCCTTTATTTAGAGCAGGGATTGGCAACCTTTGGCACGCGGCCCGTCAGGGTAAGCCCCTGGCGGGCCAGGACAGTTTGTTTACAAACCAACGTCTGCAGGTTTGGCCGATCGCAGCTCCCCCTGGCCGCGGGTCACTGTCCCAGGCCAATGGGGGCTGCAGGAAGTGGCGCGGGCCGAGGGATGCGCTGGCCGCCCTTCCCGCAGCCCCCATTGGCCTGGGATGGCGAACCGCGGCCAGTGGGAGCTGTGATCGGCTGAACCTGCAGATGCTGCAGGTAAATAAATCGTCCCGGCCCGCCAGGGACTTTCCCTGGCGAGCCGCAGGCCAAAGGTTGCCAATCCCTGATTTAGAGAATGACAATATTGCTGATGTGAAGGTAACCCTAAAACAATCCTTCTTCTCCTATAATATCTATAGATATTTTTAAAAAATTAAAATAAAAAGCAAAATCACAAGATGTATTTTTGCACCCTGATCACTTAATAACTGTTATTTAACTATAGTGACAAAATAATGGATTATTTCACAATTTAAGGACACACACACACACACTTAATTGTTTTAAGTTTTGCTATTCCTCGTAAGCTTTAAAAAAATTAAATCTGTGGATATTTAACATTGTAAACCAGGGGTCGGCAACCTTTTAGAAGTGGTGTGCTGAGTCTTCATTTATTCACTCTAATTTAAGGTTTCGCATGCCAGTAATACATTTTAACGTTTTTAGAAGGTCTCTTTCTATAAGTCTATAATATATAACTAAACTATGGTTTTATGTAAAGTAAATAAGGTTTTTAAAATGTTTAAGAAGCTTCATTTAAAATTAAATTAAAAGGCAGAGCCCCCTGGACCGGTGGCCAGGACCCGAGCAGTGTGAGTGCCACTGAAAATCAGCTCACGTGCCGCCTTTGGCACGCATGCCATAGGTTGCCTACCCCTGCTGTAAACTCAACTGCCTAGATTAGTTATGGACAAAGATGCACTGTAATCTCAACTGTCTAGATTTGTTATGGACAAATCAAAACCTGTTAACTTCACATCAAGATACATAATTACCCTCAAGTGATCAGTCTACTGTAGCTGGCATTAACAGACATACAAAGCAATATTCTTCTCTAAGACATCTCTGTGGTACACCACAGCACACAGGCATAAATCTCCTCAAACATTTCAAGAATGTTTCAAATATGTTCATTGTCATTTCCATTTTACATGATGTATCAATCCTCAGTTGTGCCACTTTCACAGTTTTAAAAAAAAAAATGTAAAAATTCCCAGAATTTGATATATGGGTTTTAAAAATTGACTTAAACTGGTAAATTTTTAAAGATAGCTTTGTTTGATGGTTATAAACTTTTTTTGAGAGAGAGAATTAATAATTCCAGGAAATAAGCAAAGTAATAGTAAAGACTTGCTTTATATCAGTGCAGCGTGTATACATGAAGGGTTATCCCCAGTGTAACTCCATCTACGTAGTAACACCTGTGCTCAACACCGTTCACCATATCCATGGTAGACAAGGCCTCAGTTTTTGTTGGGTTTTAAATGAGGATTTTTCTCATTAAGATTTAGTTAACAGCAAAAATGCAGTAGTTAGCATTAAAAACATAACAATAATGTGACCGCCCTAATAAATTTTGATGAGTGCCTATTGTACACGTCCAAGGTACTTTTCATATCTTTCAGCATGATGGTGACAGTCCTCATGCAAGGCAGCTGCCATGTTGAAGGCAATGAAAATTTAGTTTGTACAGGGAATGCAGGATCAAAACATCTTATTTTACCTCTGTTATTTTATTTTGAATTACATTCAATTTAGATAATAAAACAAAACTGGGTGACTGGGCAACAAAATGGCAGATGAAATTCAATGTTGATAAATGCAAAGTAATGCACATTGGAAAACATAATCCCAACTATACATATCTGGGTAGCATTCAAGTAAGGGAAATTTCATTAGTTAGTTGGAAACTGGTTGCTTGCATAGCTAAATGCAAAAGATGCTGGGAAAAAACCTAGCACTGAATCTGATCCAGGTATAGTAATAATTAACTCGACTGACATGAGAGGTAATGCAACTAATCCTTTTATAGTTTACTGTTCACTGGACAAAGAGGGAACAACTTTCAAATGCATAAATGCCAGTGCCTAACCCCTATTGACTTTCAGTGGGAGGAGTTAGAGACTTTGTTATCTGAGCCTGTAAAAATCTCCTCAGACTGTTTAATCAACAGTGTCTTAATTTTAAAAAACGAACAAAACCCTACAGCTTCTCTCACACTATAAATAATTTTAAGAGTGTTTTAACACTCCAAGAAATTTAAATTTTCCAGCAATATGGCACTGAAAAATTGTCTTATATTCCAATACTTTTTTCTTTTCACAGTCCTTACAAATCAACATTATGGCTGCTGAATTTGTTTTCAGGTGACAATTTACAAGTGATTATCTTATCATATATAAGATAAGCTATTTTGTAATATTTTTCCTATAACTACAAACGATAATGGCAATGAAACCCTAAGATTTTCCCATCTATTCATTCTGACATTTGAGCTACCCCATCATAGTCATACTGGATGCTGAGTGAGAAAATAATAAAACATTGAGAAGTATCTGAGGTAGGAGTCCCACAATTTAATACACTGCAATATGCCAATCATAAAGGTGATCATTTCTAGTTCTGAGTGCATTGGAAGTTGCTTTACTATGCAGTGTGATACAAGTGACTGACATTCATTAAAATAAGGGAACTAGTAGATGCCCTTGACTTCAGTGGACATTGTAGGTAGTAGCACTTCTGAAAAATTAGGCCCTTTCTATTTAGGAGACTGTAAAGGGGCTTGGGAGGGCTAAGGCCTTTTCTTCACAAAAAAACTGCACAGGTTTTAACCAAAGCCAGTTTTGTTACACTAGTGTACACCTGTGTGAGTGCTCTTTTTCTAGTTTAAACTAAGCTTAGTTTGGTTTATCTAAAGTTGATTAGGAATCGGTTTAAGTTAAACCAAAATAAAGCCACTTCTAACCTAAATAAGAGTCCACATAGGGGTTTGCACTTGTTTAGCTAAATCCATTTAAAAACTGATTTCTGTTAAATTGGTTCTAACTTTCTCACATAGATAAGGTTTAACTTTAGTCACCCAAGCCTGAAAATTTTAGCCTAAGGGTACGTCTCGGCGGGTAGCAATCGATTTATCCGGGATCGATATATCACGTCCCGTTAAGATGCTATATATCGATCCCCGAACGCGCTCACCGTCGACTCCGGAACTCCACCAGAGCGAGCGGCGGTAGCGCAGTCGACGGGGGAGCCGCGGCCATCGATCCTGCGCCATGTGGACCCCAAGTAATTCGATCCAAGATACTTCAACTTCAGCTACGCTGTTCGCTGCGTATCTTGGATCAACCACCCCCCGCCCCCAGTGTAGACCGGTCCTAAGTGACTTGACCAAAGTCCCACAGGAGGACCCAGTCCCATGCCTTCAGCCACAAGATCATGCTTCATCCCTAAGATCTCTAAGATCTAGTGATGAAACCTGCTATGAAAGGGTTAAGTATTATTATTACCTGGCCAAAAGTCAAGATATATGATTGGCGAAGTTCAGCAAGTACCCAGAAAATTGTACTGTACCACAACTAAATACAAATTCCCTTTAAAACCCATCCTACAATTATTTTAAAGAGCATTCATTTTGTAGTTAACCTAAAACAAGGTAGCATTCACACTAACAAAACAGATGCTGATCAACAATATAAAATACATTAATAACCCATCAGGGAGAGGGCTGGATGTGGGGAAGAGAAATGCTTATGGTGGAGTGCCAGAGAAATGAAGTAAAATTTGTTTGTCCTGCGGTATATTACAACAGGAGATTTGATAACACCAGATTACCAATTAGTTTGTGAGTGGGAAGGGAGATGCCATGTTTGCCAACCGCTGTGTGTCCAATGCTCACAACTGCATGATTTGCTTAAACAAATATAATCTGATTATTACATTTGTCACTTTAGTTACACTTCAACCCAGTCATCATCACTTGGCTTTCAAATGTTGCTCCAGCCACATAGATTTCCCAACAGTCACAGTGAAGCCTATAATACGAGTATTAGCCATTGGTTTTCCGCTTACGTGTTCCTAAGCAAATCAATCACCAAACCTGTTGTTTGAAAAGGATCTGACAGGGTTTGATACTGGAGGGACAAGAGGAAGCCAGTGTCCTGGTTTAATAACCAAGTACTAGTGAGTAGCTTTGCTGGTGCACTGCGCATGTGAGAGTCCCAAGGGAAATCAAGCAAAGGGAAATCCCATCCGTTACAGAAGAGGACCTGGGGTTTCCCCCCTTCACTACAACTCCCATTGTCACATCCCTCCACCTTCCCCCAGTGCACCCCATGCCACTACTCCCCACCTTCCTCTCAAGTACACCCAGTGCCCCCTCCCCCTCACTCATCTCCCTCAGTGCCCCCTCCCCCACCTTCCCCAGTGCACACAGTGCCACCTCCCCTCCCCACCTTCCTCCCAAGTACACCCAGTGCCCAGCCCCACATTGCGCAACACACCCAGGGCCCACCCTCCCCACCTTCCCCTCAGTCAGTGTACCCTGTGTCCACCCTCCCCCCACCTTCCCTCAACGCACCCAGTGCCCACCCTCCCCCTCAACGCACCCAGTGCCCACCCTCCCCCTCCACACCGCCCCTCAACGCACCCAGTGCCCACCGCCCACTCCCCTCCCCACGTTTACCCCGTCGGCCGGTGCACCCCAGACTCCCTCCTCCTCCCCCCGGGTCTGGCCTTCAGCTTCACGGGGCCCGCTCCCCTGCCCCCTCGTGTGTCCGTACCGCCCCTCGCTGCCCGCGCCCGAGGCAGCTGCTCTCTTACCTGCTGGGGTGTCCCGGGCTCCGCTCCCCGCCTCCTCCCCAGCGGCTCCGGCAGCAGCTTCCTCGCAGACACTCGCAGCCGCCGCCGACACTCGCAGGGGAGGAGCCCAGCCAGCGCCGGGGCCGCCAGGAGCCTCCGCCGTGAGTTAGGGGGAAGCGGAGCCGCCGGCGTGTCCCGAAGAGCAGGGAAATCCCACTCCGGGCTAGCCGCGTCCCAGTTTACCTTTGGGGCGGGGAGAGCCTGGCGTGTCGGGAAAGTTTGATACAAAGATAAAGGAGCTCAATCCGATTCCGAAGCCGTCCGCGCGTCAGTTAGCAATGGACAGTCAGTGACTGCAGGGTGGAAAAGTTGGTGCCAAGCAGCCTGCTGGTTATAATTAGGCTTGGCGGAGTTCAAGCTTTATGTTGATATCATTTCAAAGGCTAATCTCGATGTTTATGTTCAAGCATTGTTTACTGCTGTGTGTCCATTTAAAATGTTGCACTTGCAGGAAATGGGCGGGGGGGGTCAGACAATCATTATTTAGTGACAGGCGTTGAGATTCGTGAAGATGAAGCTTTATAACATCAAGTGTCAAAATATACAGTGAAGATCCTAAAATCAAATTATTAGACCTTCTCAAGCAGCATTTTTCCTCCTTTGCCAGCAAATCTGTACATTTCTGTTATCATCAATGGAAATTTTTTTTTTTTGTTGGTTTGCGTGCATATGGCGAGATCTACTTTTATGGACATTTACCGATAAAAGTCTAATCCTTCCAAGTAATGCTGGTAAAAGAAAATAATGTAGTAATATGATTATAAAAATCACTAACGAAAAACATTAACAAACACTAATGTGACCTCAACACATATCAAAGTTAATAATGTTTTTGTTTGTAAAAAAGCCACCTTTGTTTCTAATAGTTGTAGTAAAAATAGACAAGTGTAACCATGCATAGCATTTCTGTAGTATTCTTCAGGCCTCAGGGTATGTCTACACTATGGCCCCACTACAGCTCTCGCTGTAGTACCATTGTGTAGACACTTCCTAAATCAATGGAAGGGGTTTTTCCATCAAGGTAATGAATCCATTTCTCTGAGGCTTGGTCTACACTTACCCCCCAAGTCGAAGTAAGGTACGTGAATAACGTAGCTGAATTTGACATACCTTACTTCGAACTTACCGCGGTTCAGACGCGGTCCACACGCGGCAGGCAGGCTCCCCGTCGACTCCGCAGTACTCCTCTCGTTGAGCTGGAGTACCGCAGTCGACGGGGATCACTTCCTGGTTCGATTTATCGCGTCCAGACCAGACGCGATAAATCGAACTCGGAACTTCGATCCCCAGCCGCCGAACTAGCGCGGCAGTGTAGACCAGCCCTGAGAGGCAGTAGCTAGGTGGACTAAAGAATTCTTCAGTAGACCTAGCCACGCCTACAGCAATGGTTAGGTCAACCTTACTACTTTGAAATTTTTCACAGTCCTTCTGAGCAATAAGGTAGGTCGATCCAATTTTTAAGGGTAGACTAGGCCTCTTTCTCGCTTTCCCTACCCCTTGGGTAGATTTTCATCAGGGAAAAATGGATGTAATGTACTATCATTCTAATCTGATAACACTTAGTTGCTTTGCTCTAGTGTAAGTCACTATGCAAGGTACAGGGCAAGGGGGAATCAGGCACAGTATTTTCGGTGGAAATACAGATGCTAACTAAGGGCTTGTCTAAAGTAGGGAAATTTGCGCTGGTGTAACTTGGTGGAAATGACTAATGTAAACACAGTACCCCAGTGCTAAGCAGGGCTTGTGTAGTGAATCTACGGTGGAGGTTTTGCAACATAGCTACATCAGTGCAAAAAACCCTCTTGTAACAACAGTGCCCAAGCCCCCAATCCTGTAAACAGAGATGGGAGTAGTGCCACTGAACTCCGTGGCCCAGCCAGATCTGGATAGGCAGACCCTTGGTGCATGCGCTGGGTTCCATGTGAATCCAACTGCAGGATTGGGGCAATGAGATTACTCCCATGAGTACAGTTACTCATCACATGTCTAAGCATGTTTGATCAAGGCCAAACTTAACTTGGGCCCTGATCGTGCAAGATACAGTTGCATAGGCAGACCTACCCACCATGCATAGCCCCACTGAAGTATCAGGGCCGCAATGCAAGTTTGGGGGGCATGGATCAGTGTTCATGTCGCACTCCTTGTCAGTACCCAGTCTAGGCCAGGGAAGTTAATGATCCAACCAGCAGACCAAATTTGGTGACGAATCCTGGTCACATGCCACCTGAAGCACATTGCGCATATGCTAAGAAGAATGCAAGTTCAAGGTGTATATCGCTGAGCTCTGGTATTCATTTAAGTCATTAATGGCTCAAAGGGAAGAGTGTCATGCCACTTCAATAGGCGTCTCCCAATCAAATGCTAACCAGGCCAACCTTGTTAAGCTTATGCAAGCAGAAGGGAATGGCTCCAGAGGAAGTTACCTCAGAATCAAAAATTAACTGTGTATCCTTGCCAAAAATGAAGAAACAATTTTTTGCCATTTTCACTATAGGTGTGATATTTTTCATCGCTCTCTTTCTAACTTATCAAAATTTAAAAACCAAAAAAATCCCATATTTGTTTCAGGTATTCAATAGCTTCTTGAACAAAAGCCATGTGCCCTTGATAAACCTGTTCTGTTGGTTCTGAACACGCCCCAAATATATTATATCTAGGCTTCATTAGATTTTTACTGGTAAATGTGGGAAACATCAATTTCACTGTACACACACACAAAGCTGATTAAAAAGTATTTTCATTGATAATCAAAATGTACAGATAGACAAAGTGAGAAAAATGCTGTTTCAGAACTTATTACAATCAAAATCACAGTGATTTAGACTTTCGGATTAGACTTGTTACAAATGGACTAGTGAAGGAATAGTAAAAATGGGTATGATTTGTTGATTTTATATTTATTTTGTACATTTTAACATAAGATGTTAACAATTTGAGTTTTTAATAGTTTATAAAGCTTTAACTTTGACTCGCAACATCTACTGTCATTGAATAATTGTCTGACACCCCTCCATAATTTCCCACAGCCGTGAAAATTTAAATTGATAAAAATAAAAAAATGCTTAAAAATGAACATCGACATTATCCATCAGAATGATAAAAAATAAAAATTGAGTTCTGCCAAGTCTAATTCTATTTGTTGTGTATACATTTGTATTGTATTATATTACAGCCAAGACAGCCAAACTGCAAATGTGTTGCAAGGCCACTAATGGAGAGGTGATCTTTCTGTTAACCAGCAAACTAGTTGAACTATCAAATTAGCATGACAGGACTCAACACGATTCCAGAGATGTGACAAGAGAAAGTTATAAAACAAGAAATAAAGCACTTGTGCAAACTGGCCATTAAAGCAAAGTGGGTTTTGCCTTTTGGTGAAAAATGGGAACAAAAAGAAACTGGTACTGGAAATTATTATAGACCCAAGTAGAGCAAGCAGGTAAACCACGAGTTGTATATGCAAGGAGGCCTAGATTGAGGCTAAAACACTAATTATAGGATATTTTCAATAGAGATAAACAATGACCAGAATAAGAAATGTGGAATTTCTAAAGAAGGTGAATATTACTGGAGATTGCACGGCATTATTTTGTGCTGGTGGCTGCACCTGCTTCTGTGTGACTAATTCTCAAAGTTATATCCATTGTATATTATACCATCAGCACAGTTCATAGGTGTAGGAAATTTTATAATGAATTATTTGTCCTCTACAAATGTGCTGTGTGTATGTTTGCTATAAGAACAGTAGTAAAGGTGCATTATGTGCCTCAGTGGAAGTATGATAAAATGATAACAGAATGCCTGAATGACAAATAAAGGATTATCACACACCAGCTGACATGGAGCTGGAACGAAGGCCTCTCTTCCACAGCAATGTTTTTTGTTCCCTCCTGCATCATTTGCTGAAGCTTTCCCAAAGCAAAGAGCCATTTGGGGAGGTAAGTGATGTCTGCTCTTCAGTTCCAGACAAGTTCTGTGGCTCTAGTGACTCATCTATCACCAGAATCTACTTTCCAAAGAACCTTTCCTGTATTTGCTCTATTTGTGGTTTTCTGAACCCTAGTTTCTAGGCCATTTATTTATAAGAATAAGCAAGAAACAGGAAATATTGAGAACTTGTCCTGATCTTATCCTGTGCTGAAAATAGATATTTACTGAGATTAAAATGAATCACCCATGTTCTTTTACAGTCACTGAAGCTTTTATTGTAAATTGCTGGAAACAATATCATCTATTTTAACACACTTTCTGGGCATAGTTAGCTAAATGTAAGGTAGATAAACTATACTATCCATAAGACAGGTATGTAGTATGCACAGATTTGGGAGCTTTATAGGGGTATTTATTTGACATGCCGACATCTCTCCCAAGATGCCATCTTGTGCTCTCAAATTTATGCTTTCATTTTGGGCACATCTTCACTGGCAACGTTAAAGCACTGCCGCTCTCCCAGCACTCTTAAAAAATCTCCACGAGGGGTACCTTCACCTCCACGAGGGGCGTAGCTACCAGCGCTGGGAGCACTATCTATACTGGCACGTTACAGTGCTGAAACTTGCAGCACTCAGGGGGGTATTTTTTCACACCCCTGAGCGAGAAAGTTGCAGCGCTGTAAAGTGAAAAAGTAAGGGCCTGAATCTTCTCTTACTTACTGTGGTTATACACTTGCTTAACTCCATTGACCTCAAGGCTCAGTGAAGGCTCACCTTTTTATGGGGGCTAAGAAAACTTTCAGAATGTGAGCCAAGCGTAACTGATGCGGAGGTGTCTGCCTGAGTTTGGAGAAAACTCAAAACAATAGCTGTGGTGGGTGGTGTGAACTGCCCCTTGTCCATGTCAGCAAGGTGTTAACCCAGATGCTTAAGCAAGATACTCTAAATGTCAAGGTTCTTAAGTGTTTCATAACTGATCAAACATATGAGAAAGGAGAGGGAGGGCATTATTGTGCAGGTCTGCTTGGCCTGCTGTGAGTGACATTACCTTTCAGTGACGTGAGTTACAGGCACCTCCATCCAAATCAAAAAGGAGGCAAGACCAAGGAACCTATCAGATCCTAGGGGGGTATCTGAAGCCCAACAGAGGGGAAGCCGCCAACATGAAGCTCAGGAGACCCCATGAGTGTATTTAAACCTGGTGAGGAAGAGCGGAGCCCAGAAGAGCATGTATTATGAATACATACACTATACATTTTGAGTGACATCTCTTGTGTTCAACAGGTGGTGTCCTGGCCGAACAAGGGATAAAATGTTAAAGAAACCCGTGTTCACTGTTACAACATTAAACAGTTAAGCGTGGTCCGAGGTTTTCTGTCAAATCTTCGCTGGCAATTCCCACTGTAACAGCCACCATTAATGATCTTTTAAAACTTTTATTAAAGATATAGAAAAAGGAAAAACGATTATAGCATTTAAAATGTAAAGTATTAAAGAAGGCTTCCATTTTAACAATAGCCCTTCTTCCCTTTTGCTTTACCTATAGAGAGCTCTCATACAGAAACCCCTAGTGCTTGGCAGTGTTTTAGATGGTATTAAAGATCGCATTAACTGCCCTTTTGCGGGAAAAAGAGAAAAAGTTAGCTGAGATGGTCAGGAGCTGTTGATGAAGTCTGATCCTGTTTTCTTTAAGACAAACTAAGAGAAATTTATGCAAAAGGGAGAGGAGAGAATGGCAAAGAGAGAAAAATGTAGCTTCTGTCTCTGACACTGGCTTTCACTTGCAGCCTGGCTGGTGGAGAAACACAAGCACGGCAAGTGCCACTCAAGATCTGGCAACTTTTATTAATGTCAGGCAGTTTAAGACATTGCTTTTAGCAGCTTTTCTGGTCACAGGCTTACCACAGTGTTGAAAAGGATAAGAGTTGTTTTCTCTGGCTAAGCCAGACTCTGGTTAGACAGAAGGACAAAGGAGAGCAATAGAAAAGAGGAGAAATAAGGTAGGGAGGGAAAATGACATATGAGAGTGAATGTCAGAGTAGGAACCTAAATCTCGCATCTCAGCTGCTGTTCAGGGTTTACCCAAAGTTGGTGGAAGTGGCAATGTCAAATTGTCCCCTCTTTCTGTGGCCTGACCTGAACAGGATGCCATTCAGGATCAGGATGACAGAGGCCCAGTGGGGTCATGGTGGATACCAGAGTCCCAAAAGATGATGAAGGTGGGAGCCATAATGGTGAAGTTCAGTCTTTCCAGTCCACACGTCCCACTTATTTAGTGGCCCCCAAATAAACAATGTCCAATAAGGGGTGGCAACCTCATCCCATTAACAGTTACTGATCCAAACACATTTTGGTGATTTCAACTATAAACATTTCCTCCCATTTCTAGAAACCTGTCACCTAATTGTCATGCCAACCTGTGACTCTACCAGGTGCCCTGAAGACTCCTGATCCCAGTTCTTTTAACCTACACAAGTCAGTTTCTACCACTCTATTTGTCTCCATTTTTTTGTTGATTTTTATAAACAATTTTATATAACAGGCCGTGTTGGACATTTGTTACTTTGGACAAGTTAAGAGCATAGGCCTCTGAACAACACATCTCATTTAGGGCAGAGCTTGGCTTAGAAACAGAATTTGGAATAGTACCACTATTTCCCCCTTCCCCCAGTCTAAGCTATGCAGGTCCGTATGCATTAAGTGATTGCCAGAAATCACTTTGTTTACAGACATGCAATATCAGATTCTCTTTGTTTGATGCAAAATTTCATATAAGAAACAACTACTAGGTCTAGGTTACTTCATGCAGCTATCTGGGTAAAAGCATCTATGACCGTAGCCCCTCCTCCCACCCCAAGAAAATGTCACCAAGAACTATCTGTTTATTACGGGAATGATGAACATTAGTAATGATAATTTGTCTGTTCACAGAGTGACCACTGACTGCATACAAATTACCCTACAAAATTTGCATTTCTTCGCACTAAATAGCTGCATTATTTGGAAACTTTGCCTATTAAGAAGAAGCCTACATATTTTAGATCCAGATTTCACCCTTTTCTCGGTGTCCATTCCTGTGAATTAAATGCTGGAAATGCTGCATCTTCAACCCAGAGTTTAGATCTCACAAAGAAATGAAAGCTACACATCCTCAAGCTTCCTTCTCATCTGTGGTTTGCTGTGTGCCTCCTCACAGTATGACTCAAAAGCCTGGGTTGCACATTCAGAGCTCAGCAGTTTGAGAGGACAGTCACGAGACCGACGTTCCCACTAAGTTTCTTTATACTTAGCGGGCTACAAACTCCACTGAGCACTACAAGGACCCTGATGGAATCTGCCTCTTTAATCTCATGGATTTTTTTAAACATATGACAATAGGAAATGACTAACGAAGAGCTGGAAATTATTAACTAATGTTAATGAGCCTTTAAAAAGGACTCTCAAAGGAGACTTATTTGTATAGCAGTATTTATGTAATATGCTCTCTTTCCTCCATGCAGTGTTCTTGTGACTGGCCTTCTACAGAAGGGTTGTTTGAGAGGTGAGGAAGAAAAGGATTATAAAAATGAAGAATGCCAAATAGTAAATGAGGCACTGATAACTCTTTGTACACCTCCCCAGGAGCATCAGCCTTACTTGGGAACAGAGACAGGGGGAAGGCAGTTGGCCCAGACACTCCAAAGTATTTAGGCACCTAATTCCTAGGGAACTAGGCGCCTAAATGCCTCCCCTGTTCAGGCCAGTCCCTGGTGCCTCTTATGGCATACAGGCCTTTGCAGGTCACTAAATAGCCAGTATATAGATCTGCCTTGGCTCCTCCCTTCTCCATCTTGCCAATGCCCCCTATCCCCATGGCTCCTGCAGAAGTGGTACAGAAGCCCCAAGGTTGCTCTAACTCATGGCATTGCTGGGGTCAGCACTGATTGGTCCATAGACTCAGGGAGCCATAACCAACTCGTAGACTTTAAGATCAGTAGGGACCATCGTGATCATCTAATCCTAGGGTGACCAGATAGCAACTGTGAAAAATCAGGACAGAGGGTGGGGGGTAAGAGGCGCCTATATAAGACAAAGACATGAATATTGGGACCATGCCTATAAAATCGGGACATCTGGTGATCCTATCTAGTGCTGACCTCCTGCACATTGCAGGCCACAGAACCTCCCCCACCCACTCCTGAAATAGGCCCCTAACCTCTGGCTAAGTTATTGAAGTCCTCAAATCATGGTTTAAAGACCTCAAGTTACAGAGAATCCACCATTTACACTAGTTTAAATTTGCAAGTGACCCATGCCCCATGCTGCAGAGGAAGGTGAACACCCCCCCCCTCCAGGGTCTCTGCCAGTCTAACCCGGGGGGAAATTCTTTCCTGACCCCAAATATGGCGATCAGTTAGATCCTGAGCAAGTGGGCAAGACCCACCAGGCAGATACCTGGGAAAGAATTCTCTGTAGTAACTCAGATCCTTCCCCATCTAGTGTCCCGTCTCCAGCAGTTGGGGACTTTTGCTACTGGCAGTTGTCAGTGGGCCACATGCCATTGTAAGCCATCCCCTCATACCATCCCCATCAGTCCCTCATCCCCACTCTACTGAGCTGAGCATCTGTTGGCAAAGGAGGGAATCTGGCCCTGTATATCTAATTCTATAGGAGTAGCAATAAAATGGAGACCGTTTGACATAGAAATAAAATAAAGCTAATTAACACAGTGCATTTGCTAAATGTTTATGTGACACAAACAGGAAAACCAAGATAAAAAACAGGCATCACTTGGTAATTTATGTCCAACACATCTGCCTTGGCTGTGATCAAAGGCTTTTAATGCTGGGCCCAGACTTCCAACTCAGTCCCCACTAATTGCTCTTTAACGCAGTTATTTCACTGTACGGGGTGCTTTATGCCAGAGTTCAACACTCTTCAAAAACAGGTCTGTCACCTACACAAGCCTCAGAAAAATCTGAGTGAGGAGACGGGGGAGCAGGAAATTCTGTTTCAATATAAGGAAATGGTAAGAATAACCAGTTATTTTTACAGATAGAGATTTGCCATACCGGATCAGTCCACTGAGCCATCATGGCTCACGTCCTGCCTGTAGCAGTGACCGATACCTGCTGCTGCAGAGGAAAGTGGAACCCCCTCTAATGTACCTAGCTGATGGTGTAATGTTGTACATTCAGGAAAATCACTCCTTAGTTATTCCTGCAGCTTACATCTCAAAGCATAAGATTTAGGGACAATTATTTTAACTTGTGTTTTGCAGCATTCCCCGCCCCCGCTCTCTGTGCGCTTAATTGTAATTGTGTATAACTGTTTATATTCCTAACTGGTTTATGCCTTTGTTTTCCTGATAAAAACACTGGACTTCATCCTCAGCCCCTTTCCTGGCTGCCCTAGTGGGACAGCTGAGGATTCCTCCAGCAAACAGGAATCCTCAGATGGTGCAATGCTGGCACGGTCAGCTCTACAACCCCCATCTCCTCAGAAGAAAGAGGTGGAGTACACAGCACTCTGCCAGATCCTCAGTCAGTGTGATTTAGAGCAGTCCCTGAGGCTGCTCTAAGTTACTTGGGAAGCTGTTTGCCAGCTAGCTGCTGGCCACCCCAAGAATGGAGATGGAGCTGGGTGGCTTAGATCTACATCTCCACCCCTCCCACCTATTCAGCTGCAAGGAGTTGGAGCCCATTCCATTTAAAAGAAAAATCAAAGGAGGTACTTAAAGCTCGGTTAAAAAAAAAAGTCATTATAGACCTTAGCTGTATGAAATGCTTGGCATCCTCTGTGTTCAATATTTTGCCAGTTCTGCATCTGAAATATTCTAGATGCTATTGCACAGACAATTAAGATTAGAGATGAGGCTGAACCAGACGATCAGTTCCAGATGGCGTAAGTTTCTGTACTGGTTCCAATGGGGACATCAAATCTGAATATATTCATGCCCACCCCTACTGTCCCTAAACTTTGGGAATATTCAAATATGATCCAATTCTGGATCCCAACTTTATTCCTCAGGCCTGTCTCCTTGTAATGATACAACATTGGCTGAATTTTTCACATGCAAGGATGAGAGGTAACATTTAGCCTTATGAAACGTAATGTAAAATACATCCTGTGTGTGTCTAAATTCTCTTTCTAGGATCCCCACAGCCACCCTGCTACCAAAACACCAGACTGCAGATTTCTTTAATCACAACCTTAAAAAATGCCTAGCCTTTGCCTCAAGGGCTTAAGAATGATATAAAAGATGCTTTGCATTTCTTCTGATAAACCAGACAGATTGGCATTAAAGCCTTTGATCCAAATGGATTATCTCAAAGACAAGGAAAATAAACATCAATAGAGTTGAGAATTACGTTTCCATGTAACAACCGGATGTGGCGGCTGAGGTTTTTCATATCTGACCTCAGCAGTTGTCTGATAATAGAGCCATGTGCATGCAGTTGTCACCCCAGAAGATCTGTATGAAACCTGGAAGTGAAATGGTGTGTTCCTTTGTAGAGGGGCAGCTGTGAAAGGGCTGTAATGAAGAGGCCACAAACGAGGTTTTCAGGGGTATGAACATATTATACTGGATAGGTAAAGTGAATTTTTAAAAGAGACAAAAGGGATGAAAAAGTTGAGGGGTGGAGAAGAAAAAGGTTGAACATGGGTGTTTTAAAAGGCTTTCTACCATTTCATACATAGCATCACTATAAAGGGCATAACAAAATGCTCCATGGAATTAGGTACAAGAGAGTATAATATGTAAGTGTTTTTGCTGTTCATATTCCTAAATAATAATTAATTCATGTACTTAATGTAATTAGTGCCTTTGAGATGGAGCAACAAAGGGCTAGATTTAAATAGGCACCTAAATACACAGATAGGTGCATAGTGGTATTTTCAAAAGTGCCAAGGCACTTAACTCCCCAATGAATCTTTAGGAAACCAAATACCTTTTAAAATCTGGTCCAAAGTGCTTTACCAACTAGTTTTATGCAGGAATATTTCTTTCATGCAGTCTCCTCCAGGGTGGATCACAGCAGCTATTAATTCCCAACTCACTGTACAGCCATTTAGGACATGAAGAGAAAAAGTTACAGTACACTGTCGGGTAGGGTCTGATATCTTTTTGTTTGTTCACCTGATGACATAAAATGGGGGAAAGCTCTGATGCAGTTGGTCAGATTCCTGCAGCAATCACATCTAACCTCTCTAAGACATCATCACTGATACCCTCCTATGATCATTTTATCTAGACCCCTGAGCATCTGCAGGTGGATTCTCAGAGCACTGTTTAGCCTAACCACCAGAAACACACTATTCTGACCGGGAAGTGATTTAAAGATAGAGCTATCAGCATTGCTACCCTGTCTTCCAGATATTGCTGCCTCCTTCTGCCATTGCACCACCCTGATATGCAATATTCTCTCATGGGTTAGCTAACAATTATGGTATTTAGATAAATTTACTTCTGATGCTCTTGGAATATGTTTCTGCAGCATGTTATTGCATCATTTTACTCCTGCACATGCAACCAGCTGGTTAAAAGTGAAGTATCTTACTTGCCAGCTTCTTTGGGCCCTAAGGAAAACAGGAGTCATTGCTTTCAAGAATTCTCCGCTGATCCCATGGATAATCCAGTTTAGCCCGTTCTAGCCTGAGCACTGCAGATGGCTTCTGAAGGCACTAATTCTCCTAACTCTCCAGGCATGAGTGAAGGAGAGAGTGGGAGATTCACTGGTTTGTCATATCTTTCCTCAGCACTTCTTTGAAATACTCTCGCCTCGCTTTGGAGTGTAAAGGTTCATGTTCTCAGCACAGCCCATATTTAAATGTGGCAAAGCACCTAATCTGATGGAGCAACTCCAGAAGGAAATTGTGAAAGGAGGCTCACAGTTTAGAAAACACTTACTTTCCTTTTAACCCTTAGATTACTAATTCCTCTTGGTGCGGGAGGGGTCAGTGATATGAGAGGGGTTTCTAGCAGGCGGAGACAACAGAGGTTGGGTTTTATCTGGAGCAAGTCCTGGAAACACATCATAGTCATTGGCATATGCTCCCCTTTTGTGACCTGCTTTCCCATTCCAGGTTTCCTAACCCAGCTGTCTCTTGAATACATCAGAATAGGGATAGGTCAGCCAAGAGGGCACATCTGTAGGGTTTAGGGACAGAGCCAGCAACCCAGATTGGCATCTCTGGGTGGGGAGTTGGAAAGGGGTCAGGAGTATTGTGGGGATTAAGGTTGGATCAAATAGCTGAGATGTGGGAGGTCAGACACCTTTTGCCATAGATGTGCAGCTGTTTTGCATAAATATATGCATCTGAGTGTAGTGCTCTGAAGGGTTAAGTAATGCCTTTCAGAGAGTTTGTAAATGCCTATCAATCCAGTACTGTCACAACACCCTGATCTTTAACAAACAGCTGATAACCCATTGGACACCAACTGTTAGGTGCTTTATTTACTCTCCTATGTGCATTGGAATGTTTTCCAAGGGATGTGGCACCCCAATTCAGCTGAAGGCTGAGTGTGAAATTAAAACTCCAATTGTGTCTAAAGGAGACATTCTGGGAATCCTTCCAGCTCTGAGCCTCATCTCAAGAAAACATTGAGCTAACCTGGAAATGTCCTTGTGAAAATCAGGTAATGGGCATAAATGGGTGTGGACTAGGGATAGAGGGTTGGAATTTCAGGTTTTGGGGGGCGTTTTTGAAGTAATTGAGGAAAGGTGGTGTATTTCTTAGCAAACCAAGTGTAACGCATAAGTTCCTGGACCCTTGTCAGCAGTTTTGTTTTTCTCAGGATTCCCAACTTGTGCACTCGTACCATTAGCCTAACAGAACAGAACATGATGGCTGATGATGTGGCTGCTTCTTCTGACAAGAGTGCAAAGGTACTGTGAATACTGGGAGGGTCGTTCCCATCTGTGCCACTGCCTTTCACTCCCAAGGCCCTTCACAACTGATTCCCACTCACCTTATCTCTCATTCAGTATCAAAACTCCTGCCGCCGATCAGCCCAGGATGCCAGTCTCCATCGCCCACTTGCTAAATTTTCAAACAAGCACCTTTGTGCTTTCTCCCATGCTGCCCCTCATGCCTGGGAAGAAGCTCCCTAAAAACATCTGCAAAACTAACTCATTATCCACCTTCAAAACCCTCCTTCAACATGAGGACTACACAAAAATGGACAACAGTTAGGCTTCCGATATATTGAGACCACTGCTGATCATCCTGACCAACATTGTCTCATTGTTTCCTTGTACTCCCCCATCTGTGCATCTGTATCCAGATGTTGTCTCTTGTCTTATACTTCAGTTGTAAGCTTTTTGGGGCAGGGACTGTCTTTTTGTTTGGCGTTTGTACAGCGCCTAGCACAATGGGGGCTTGGTAGATGACAGGGCACCTAGGTGCTAGGGTAACGCAAATGGATATGAATAAATAATAGTGCAGGGACTGTAAAAGCCTATTATCTGGCTGGGAAGAAGTCTCCCAGCACAGATACCACACTGACCCTTCACAGGGAGCCCAGTGCTGGCCTCCTCACGAGGCCTGGTGTTGGGGGCATTCCAGGGTTAGGCAGTAGAGGATAAGGTCATAGCACATACTGCTGTGACCACTCTGGGCAACTCCTGAGGAGCTGTCTCTAACTTAGAGCTCTTTGGGGTCTTGTTTGGCCTCTGGTTAGCCCAGAAAGCAGAAGGATGAAAGCCAACATCACACCTCCCTGTACCTGCTTGTGTAACACACAGAATTTCACTTAGTGAAGTAAACTAGAACTATGCAAAACATGGTGCTTTGGTTGCCCAGGAAATCATGCAGAATGTTTCACCTGAAGCCCAAAAACTCTTTGCAACCAATGAGTTGCTCTTGGAGTTTTCAGAGTTGAATAACCCCACAAAACTCAGAGTGAAGCCAATGAAACTGTCCCATCTTGCATCACTTGAACTCTGGACCAGTTTTATCAACGTGAATGAATCTTTTGGCAAACCTGGCCTGGGGTTTGGGTAACAGGTTTGCAAAGAAACTGAATGTGTGTTGTATGTAGTTATGAAACAGAGGGAATGTTGTCATTCTGTTACTGGCGTATGACACTTTCAGATGAGGAGGAGTCGCCGTGCCTGTTGCAGGGACAGCTGCCATTTCGTATTCCAGTTCAGATGTACAATGTTACAGGGCAAGTTACCTTTCCAGAGACTGTCTATTCGTTTGTACTGTACTTGCTTAGTTGTTTTTTCTCAGTCTGGGAATACAAGTAGTCTGAGGTGACAATATATGTTTTAATTCATGCGCATGAGACAACAGAATAGAAACCTGTACCACTGCTTCACACTGTTTATGAACATTTCACACTGTTCTATTTTAAACCCCATACTGAAAGCTGTGCGGATGCCTCGGGCGGGGGGGCTGGATGTGACAAGCTGGATGCCGTATAGTCCTTCTCCTAATACATACTGGTTGTGACTCCAATTGAGAACCCCATGCAAATAAATAGCAAGTGTGATTTGTGGCAGAGTGTCTTCCTGGGAAAGTTGGCTTAGATGGATTCTGACAAATTTGGCACATGTACATTTTATAAAGGAAGAAACCTAAGACCAACAGGAAGGTTTCCACATTTTTAAAGATCCTAATAAAGACAATTGTTTTCAAACAAATAACCATCCCCTCCCAAAGTCTGAAACCCCAACAGCCAGCAAAAAGAACCCGAATGAGATACGGACAGCAAGCAAAAATGAAATTGACTTCATTGATTTTTGTTGTCCAATCTGAGAGCAAATAGAGAATGAAGAAGGTCAAGTAAGATGGATTTTCAAATTTCTTTCATTTTTAATAAGGGTATTAGTGATGATGTTGGGGCCATTTTTTTGTTTACGACATCATCTGTTGTTAAGTAGACAATGTCCTTTAGAATGTGCCAGAATTTTATTCTGTGACTAAAATTATCACAGTTAGGAAGAGCCCTTGTAATTTAATTGTGACTGGAAAAGTTATTTTTAAACTATTGAGAGAATGATAAACATCCTGGACTTCCAATAATGTTGGTTTCCTACAACAAGAGTCATACGTTTTTTTGGGGGGGAGACATCAAGGGTAAACCTTAAGAGAAGGGAAAATAGCTTTAGAAAGAATATTGTGGCCACACAGACACAAGGACCCTCCATGCTTGGAGTAAGACAGATCACTATCTGGGTAATTTTTCCCCTTTGCTGCTATTCTTTACTCAGAGTTTGATGCTCCCATATGATTTATTAAAGTACATAAAGGAAAGTGTATGAAATATTGCCCCCAAAGCTTCCAAAGAATGGCAGGATTTGATAGAGGGCCCCTTTCACCTCCAACCCTCTAGTCCTCCATCTGAAATGAGCATTAAACCCCCCATCTCTAACTGCCAGAGAAGCACCAAATCATATTCTTGTTATGAAGAATATTAATTCCTTCTGGTTATGAAGTGCCATAGATTATATTGCATGCACTAGAAATGGCAGATGGATGTGTCATGTAATTTCATTGCTTCTAATTTGCCTTTCGATTGATGTGGATATAGCACTGCATAGATACATTTGAGGCTACCAAGATGGGTTGGGGGGAAAGTTGTGAGCTCAGTTACACTAGATTAGAGTTGCTCTGTTTTTACACCTGTGAACGTGAGCAGAATCTGTCCCTTCCCCCCTCTTCCCCCAAATCATTGTGAAGAGGTTGGTCAGACCACGTTAGTTAACTCTGTACAAGGATTGCTTTAATTAGGAACGGTATTCATTATTTCACTAAGAGGTGAACAGTCACACTCACTTCTGCCATGTGAGTAAGGCATGCAGGATTTGGCTGAAGGCTTGGACTTTGAACCGGCATAAGGAACTACACATTGATATGCTTATTAGAAGTATGCAAAATATTTGTGACACAATGCAGAGCTACTCAGAAACTGTCCATATTTGCTGTGGCCTCTAGAACACACCCTTTTATTCTGGAAACCTCGCTGGGAAAATTACTTTGCATCAAGAACAGCTGGAAATTCACATGGATTCTGAGAACATCCACAGTTATATTATATCATATGTGGTGGAGTTACTATGATAACTGCACCTCTGACTCCTCTTGGTCTCTTTGAGTGCATCCCCTTTCATATCTCAGGCCTAAAACAGTCATCCCTCTTGAGAAGCAAACACAAGATTCTTCCACTCTCAGACCAGGCCTGGAGGCCCAAGCCGAGTGCATTCAAAGAGATGAGGCAGGATCCATGTGTAGTTAGCCCAGTAACTATGACATATATGATGGTAGCGTGATGGGGTAGTGACAATGGGGAATTTCAAGTAAGTGCCAACAGCACTAAAAGCAAGCATGGTAGTACCGGTAGGAAAAAGCAAAAAGGAAAAAAAAAAGTGTCCTGTTGTCTTTGGGGCAAAGATACAGGTAAGGTGAATTATAAGCAACTCAAGAAAAGTCAGCTCATGCAGAGATACACAGATAAACTCTCAAGAGCTGATAAAGGCCCAACTGGTGAACTGCTATTCTCTGAGGATCAGAAAAGAAGTGTGTTCCAGAACCGGGAGGGGGCTCAAGAGAAGCGCCCAGATCAACAGCAGGGATACCAGATCTTGAACACAGAGCCCAGAATGGCCCAGCAAGAGTGAGATCCCAGGGATGACCTACTAGCGGAGAGTGGGGAAAAGAATGACAGAAGGAGCAACAATGTTCCACCCAGACAGAGTTCACCGTTTCAGTAGCAGGTGGTATTGAAGAAGCTGAAGATTAATGAGGAAAATGAAAAACTGCACTTGGAAGCCAACCAACTTGCAGACTAGAAGCAAGAAAGAGCAGGCAGAGAGAAACAGTGACAGCACAAGCAAAAGGAAAGAGAGAAGTGGCAACAACGTGGACCCGAAAAGGAGTAAGTGAGTTGGAAGCACTCTGATCCTGGTGTTTCTCCCATACAACTCAGAAAAAGAGAGAAAATTCTTCTGATGCAACCAGATGGCATTCAAAAGAGACAGGTTTCTAAACGAGCACACATGCCCTAAATTTTGCATGCACATGCCATATTATTCTCCATGTAGTTGTGTTTAACTGGCTACACGTGCCTATAAATATTCAATTTTCATGCAGAATTGTGTACACACAAACCAGGTGAGTGTAACTGTCCTTACCAGTCTTTGAAAATCTGATCTTTAAACCCTTCATGAAGGGTTTATCAAAATACCTAAACCTCAGGTATCCACTTCATGTTACTGATAATTGGCCTGTCTTTGACCCTTTAAAAAAGTTGTGTGAACACGCAGATCCACAGCTCATGTTATAACACATTATTTGCAAGGTCTGGCTGGAAATTCATCTGCTGGCAGAACGGGAAAGTTATTTGTGAGACTTTGCAGAGAGTTCTGTCAGCATTTGGTCTTGTGCTCAGCCTCAGATGAAGAAAAGTATTAATCTTGATAGAAGACTCCTTGCAATGGGGCCTATTCTTCTAGAGAATAAGAGAAACACAACCAAGATTTATAGCGCATGAGGTAAAAAAATTCCATTTTGGCTTGCACTATTTTTTTTTTATAATAAATGACTGGGGGTGGGGAGCTTAACATTGGTGTCAACCTCTTTATTCCATCCAGTTGTTGATAAGATAAATAAGTCCGATCTATAATACATCATTCCTGACAAACTTGAAAAGACAAAGAGAACAAAGGTACTAAAGAGTCATGCAGCTGTAAAGGGAAACTGCTGCCAACACCAAACTACAGGCTTCATCAAACAGCTATAACACGACTTTGAAACTAAGATAATAAAGCCATAGATAAACACCCTTTTATCATATTTAAGGGGAAACAATGGGCTGAATGGCAGATATTTTTCATTTGTTGAGATATTTAACAAGCAAAAAGTGCAATTTCCTATTTAAGGTAAGTAAATAACAAACTTATGACTAAATTCTTGAATTATGCCATTGATTGAAAATGGCCACAATCTGAATATACCCCTGTGTTTTTATCAGTGTCTCCTTAGTCCATGTACAAGTCACGCTTCTGCTTCAACTTAACTTTCATGCCTCTACTGAATTCTGCTCCTGCCTACCTGCATGACCACATTCCTTCTTAGACTTTGTCTGGCTTTTTTGTTTAAGCCTCTGTCTTTGCTGCTCCCTTTGGCCGTGTGCCGTATTTGATGATTATTTAACAAGCACAGCTCCTCCCCTAAATACACTCACCCAAGCCCATTGTGGTTGAACATAGGCTGGCATTGGCAAAAATACCTTTCCCTACTACCTGGGTCAAGTACAGTTCAGGTACAGGGCCATCATCTCTACTCAACTGCCCTTCAGTTTTAGTTCTTTGAAGGCATCAGGGAACAAGTGGGCCTTGGAAAGGAAGGACAGTCTTGTGATTTAGGTTCTGGGGGTGTGGGTTCAATTTCTGACTCTGCTGCAGATTTCATGTGTGGTCCCTAAAATCCCTAAAGGGGTTTTTGAAAATTGTAACCTAAGTGACTTAGGAGCCTAAAGCCCTATTAAAAGTCAATCAGATTTAGGCTCCTTTGTTGCCTCCACTTAGGTGCTCTTGCAAGTTTCACCCTTAATCTCTCTGTGCCTCAATTTCCCCAGCTGTGAAATAGGACTAAAAGTTTCCTTTCTCCCACCCAGTTTCCATCTTCTCTATATAAACCGTAAACTCTTCTGGGCAAGGACTGTCTCTTACTATGTGTTTGTGTAGTGCCTGGCACATAGGGCCCTGGTCTCTGGGCTTCTAAGCATGATTGGAATACAAATAATGAAGTATAATAATAATTAAGGAGGATTTGATGGAGACTAGGGTAAAAGGCCTTATGGATCAGCTTGATTTTTTGGTCGTGCTTTTAACTTTAATTCTTATTTCTTATTTCCTTTAAACACTTTCCCCAGCATCTCTTTATGATCAGGTTGTCATAAAATAAATAAAAGAACCAATGTAAATCTCTCTCAGGACTCGGACTCAAACCAAAAAAGTTTTGAGGGTCAAAAATAATATTGGTTTGCACTTAGAAAAGATCATTTGAATTTTGGCATGCCAGATTGGGGCAGGAAATACCACCACTCTCCCTCCCCCCCAAAAAAACAAAACAAAACAAAACAAAAACACATTCTGGTAACATTTCCAGCCTAATTTGAAATCCAAAAAAAGTTGAGAAGCTTCTGAACCTCTGGGCGAGTCTCTGGACTTTGCGTGGTTTGAGGTGCCTGTGCTTTCTCTTTCTTTAAAATGACTATTTTTACTGCATTCCTGCTATGCCTCTGATTTTCTCTCTTTTCTACTTCAGCAGTTGTGTCTGCCTTTCCTTGGATTCTATTTCCTTCCCCCTCCAGGAGTTCCCCCAGCTAAACCCCCATTACAAGATCTCACTACTTTATAGTGAAACCTAGAAACTCGAACACTATGATGTTTTCAGTTCATGTTGTGTCCCTCTGGTTATCTTGTGACTTCATCAACAGGAGTGCATAGAATTAATCTGGGTGTTCTTGACTGGAGCTGAGGTTTTAACAAAGGCCAATAATACAGCTAATTATTCCAGACACATCAGCATTTCCCTACCACAGCAGCCATGTCAAATAGGTGCTACACCCACACACTGGAGACTAATATTTTCCTGGGACATTCTTTATGCTCCTATGACCATGATTTGTTTTTTAAGTGTACATTTCAACAGCCCACAGGAGTCTGTCCACCTAGGACTGTATTAATCCCTATCACTCAGCTGTGGTGCTAACAGGAAAAACCACAAGCTGTTTGCTGCCACACAGTGGCCATAGCTAACACAGGAGACAGTTCATTCTGTTTGCTGTTTAGCCGCCAGAATAAAAAGCGACAGTTAAACACTGAGTAGTTGTACTTGAACCAGGATGATTGCGTCCATTTCCCAGGAGTCAACTGGCTAATCTGGAGATAGAAAGGCCAAGAAACACTGGCGCACAGGATTGTGGGATAGTATTGGCAGATTTCAGGACATGAGTCTGGGGACCTGGCCCAAAGCTACATACACACGGCAAAATGATGGAATTTGGACCCAATTCTAGTGGGTCGCTCTCCTGCTGCTCAGTTTTAGGACCTGGGTCCTGAGGGCTTACTGTCCTGAATCTGACAGATTTGTGTGTAGATCAGGGGTCGGCAACGTTTGGCACACGGCTCGCCAGGTTAAGCACCCTGGCGGGCCGGGCCAGTTTATTTACCTGCTGACGCGGCAGATTCAGCCGATCGCGGCCCCCACTGGCCGCGATTCGCCGTCCCGGGCCAATGGGGGCAGCGGGAACTTAACCTGGCGAGCCGCGTGCCAAATGTTGCCGACCCCTGTTCTATACAAAAGATATATGGAAGATGTTTTCATTGTATTTCCACCATGGCTGGGAACAGGAAAACTCACAAAAGTATCTCTCCCGCAAGAGTACCAAGACAATCTGGCAGATCCAAGAGGTCATGTTCATCCATTCAGGAAAAAGAAAGGTGGCATCCACAGCGCCCCCTTCTGGCTTACCTCGGTATTATTCACCCTGCCTCAGTCTCCTGAGGAAAACTTGCCCAGCAGTAGTTTCTCTCAGCATCACCTGGCAAGGCACAAGTAACAAGTGCAAAAAAATAAAGGGTCTTCTGCTCCCCCTGGGCTCAGCTCTCAGCTCTTTCCCACTCTCTTGCAGAGCGCCAACTCTCAGGGCTTTTCCCCCAAGAGTCTCCTTTCATCCAGGGCCAATCAGAGGAG
Source organism: Terrapene triunguis (assembly GCF_002925995.2). Taxonomy (NCBI): domain Eukaryota; kingdom Metazoa; phylum Chordata; order Testudines; family Emydidae; genus Terrapene; species Terrapene triunguis. The sequence continues at coordinate 41,360,058 of NW_020664418.1, read as the reverse complement.
CCAGCCTCCTTCCTGCAACTCTCCTCAAGGCCATCTGCTTGTGAGTTACCTGTCTCCAGGGTTACCAAAGGAGCCAACTGCCCTTTTGCAACCCCCCTACCCAACGCACTAATCAAACTCTCTCACCTTTTGAAGGCATCCCATGACCCCTCCCCAACTGGGTCTAGTAACTGAACAGGGCCATTTGATACCAAACTGATCAGGATCAGCTGGGAGAGTAGCCCATCCATCACAGGGGAGGCCTGACTCACCTTAAAGGGCCAGCCAGTCTATGACAATGAGGAATACTATGTGACCTAGCTAACCACTCAAGTCAGCTCAAATGTCAAATAGTGTACATTGCAGACCAAGAAGGAATCTGGTAACAAACTGTGAAGAATGACCCCTTTTCTATAAATTGTATATGTACAATTCAAAGCAGGCAATGTGTGTGTGCAGTGTACATACTGGTATGTTACAATAATGATATCTTACCTACTGATACTACAGTGGAACAAGGGAAGAGTGAACATCCCTATGCAGCACACTGCAAAGACTTTGCATTTCCCATACCTATGTATATGAAATATTTGCCATGAGGGCAAATTAAGAGTAAAGGGTTGGAATCTGACTGTAAACGGAAAACAGACTAGGAGGAAAGTTGATTATTTTCCCACTGCATTGCCTCAATCAAAATTTTATTTAGAGACACTCTAATGAACAGTACTTCCCGACAGTTTGCTGACTGGTGATTTCCAGTCTCTACTCATTCTAATAACGCCTGCAATTGGAAGCCCCGATCCATATCTGCAAAGGTGCTCATTTGAATTCAGCTCGATACCAGCACTAGCCCCCCTTTGTCACACTAGACCTTAGTGCAGGGATCGGCAACCTTTGGCATGTGGCCCGCCAGGGTAAGCACCCTGGTGGGCCGGGCCTGTTTGTTTATCTGCCGCGTCAGCAGGTTTGGCCGATCGCGGCTCACACTGGCCGTGGTTCACCGTCCCAGGCCAATGGGGGCTGCAGGAAGCAGCGCAGGCTGAGGGATGTGCTGGCCGCCGCTTCCCGCAGCCCCCATTGGCCTGGAGCGAGGAACCGTGGCCAGTGGGAGCCGCGAGAAGCCGAACCTGCGGAAGCGGCAGGTAAACAAACTGGCCTGGCCCACCAGGATGCTTACCCTGGTGGACCACGTGCCAAAGGTTGCCGATCCCTGGGTTAAGCCATGAAGGAGCCTAGATGGAGTTCATCAAATCTGCATCACAACATGTTACAAAAGTTGGTCTCTGAGGACATCATTGGAGCAGGAGGTCCCGAACTGTAGGTGCACTCTTGATTCTCAACTGCTAAGGCGCACCAAGAAGATGGAAATGAGCTATCATTGTCTTTGTTTATTTTTGCCCTTGTTGTTACAAAATGTGCCTAATTTCTAATTGAGCTACATGAAATGACCATGAGTATTCTCTCTTGGAACCCAAGAATTCTCAGGCTTGATCCAGAATGAAACTTCTGACAAATGCATCTTCTTGATGCAATTTTTCCCTGGGGTGAAATATCCCCTTCTCACAATATGTTCACTGAGCAAAAATATGGCTTATGCTGCTGGTTGTTTTCTGCTGTTTTCACACAATTCCTCTCCCTGGACCCATCCAGGAAACATTGGCACACACAGCTCTGTGCTCCATGGAGACAAGAAGAATTTGCACACAAGGAGTCTTACTTAATAGAAATTGACCAGAAAAACATTTATATTTGCAGATAATTTCTTCTACAGCATTCTCCAGATGCTGGCTAAAACCTCTGTTGGAGACAAGGGAGAGGAGATAATCTTGGATACAGAAACAGTATGAGTAGAGGCTTACCCCAAAAAAGCTAAGGAATATGTCCAGCTATTGCCAGGTCTCATGTGTGATTTCATACAGCAATTATACTGCAGTACCATTGCACAATGTGGGTAGCACAATAAGGTCCTAGTCTATGACTAAACTCTCCACATCCTTTCATGTATGTGACATTATCTTAATATTGTTTAGAGTCACTTCATCTCTTTACATACAGGAAAATCAAATTCTCCTGCTCTCTGGACTTGCAATAGTATCCTTCCAGACCCGACAGTCTTAATACATTATTTTTGGAATCATTACAGCTCCAGAGATAGGCCTGCAAAAGTGAGAGCCAGGTGAAGAACTTAGAGAATTCAAGAATGTTTGGAGCTGGGATTTCTGTTCTGCCTGCTATAAAGAGAGAGACCAGACATGGACCTGTTTGGATTCAGGGGTGTTCAGATCCAGTATTTTGGGTGGGGCCCCATCTCCTTAGAAGCTTTGAACTACATACATACAATAAAGCAAAGTATGCATCATCCTGGGACTGGAGAAGGGTAGATACTGAAATGCTTGAGCTGCCCAGGTGTCAAAACCCAGTAGGCAATCAGTAAGGATGGACAACGCCAAAGTCATGACTCCATGCATGTTTCCTTGACTCATGCACTTGTTTTTCTCCAGGATGAGAGGTGCTTAGATACTAAGGTAACGGGAGCCATATAAAATATAGCCAGGTACAGAAGAACGAAAAGAAGGATAATTGTGACAGTTGTTTTTGTGGTGTGGACACCTATCTGTTAGGAACAGGACAGAGACACCAGCTTATTTTACAGAGACCATAAAGCAGCAGTCAGATGGTAAGAGATTTCAATCAGTGCCAGCTTGGTCTGCATTCAAACCAGTGTCCAAGTGGTTAAAGGTTACAAAGCCTAGGTCAAGTCCCCTGCGTTATACAACCTTCTAAATGAGGGCTATGGGAGACCTGGACATTACAGATGGTTTTCATTTAATTTTAAAACTTTTGTGTACTCTGTCCAGCAGATGGCACCATTTCTCCACATGTTTATTCTTCAGACCAGTCATTGATACATCCAAAAGAGGACAGATTTGCTTCCAGTCTCGTCAGTGGTGCCTGCATAGTTTTCGAACAAAGGTTAAGATACAAGCCCCAGAAGCATGAACGGATTCTTAAACATGGTTCAACAAATGCCACCACTCATATTATAAAGCTTGATATTCCCATTAGTTTCCTTAAATTGAAAACACCAGAGTTGTAGCTATAACTGTCTTCTTTTATCTAGTGCCATAAAACACACAACAGAGGCTTAGGAAACAAGAGCAATCATAAAGATGATTCCAGAAGCGAGGTACCTAGTTGTTACATGCTCATTAATATGCACTTGATGCCTTTCATCCAAGGATTTAAAGGATTCATAATATCAGTTAATTACAGCTTCACTCATCCCCGTGAGCTTGGTAAATATTGACAGAACCACTGCATAGATGGGGAAACCGAGGCACAAAGTGGCTGAGTGACTTACCCAAGGACAAAAAGAAAGAGTGTGCAGGACAAAAAATAGAAACCAGGAATCCTGATACGTATTCCTCTATCCTGAGGAAAGGGAAGCCAACAAAGGAGCTCTCAGTCTCAAGCTATGTTCATCCCGATAGGAGGGTAAATTTGAGAATTTATTGATCAGTTATTTGTTTTGATTTTAACTCAAACCTTTTCATATACTGGGCTACAACTTGGAGAGATTGTTTTGAGGGCAGAGCAGGGTGAAATCCTTGACCAAAGCTTTCTGGTGAACAAATGCCGATTCAGCAACATAAAAATGTTTCAAAAATTCATGTTCATTTTGTCGAATTGTTCCAGTTAAATCAAAACATTTCACGTCACCATTTCCAAAACGAAAAATGTTGATTTTTCAATTCAAACAATGTTTCATTTTGACATTTCCTTTAAAAAATTTAAAAACTATGAAGAAAAAGAATGCTCAACATCGAAAGGAAGTGCTTTGTTTGACACCCTCAATTTTTTTTATATTTTAAACACTTTTCAATTCATCACATTTTTAAAAAATTGTTTTTGGGTTGACCTGAAACCATTTTTTAAATATTTTCCAGAATTGGCAACTAACTTAAAGCTTATTTGCCCAGCAGCTCTACTTGAGATCTCCTCTCCCATTCCTGACTGCATGGAGCGCCTCTGGTCTGAATAACCACCCTGCAGCCTGCCTCCCTTCAGTCCCTGATCATATCACACTCCTGGGGCAACTTCAGCAGTCACTTACTAGTCACATTAGGAAAGCTGGTGGTATAGTTTTTGCTGCACAGTAACAACTGGAAACAAGAAGGAAAAGCCAGCACAATTTGTCTGGCTAGCTCCCCACAAACCACCAGCAATTGCTCCACACACCACAGTTTGGAAACCACTGCTTCAGACCCAGCAAGTGAAAAGGCAGCCGGGTGGTTTTTAGCACATGCTTGGGAACAGAACACGGAAATTGGGGAGGGGGGGGCAACCTGCTGGGCTTTGGTGAAAACCATGGGATAAGGAAAATAAATATATTTAAAAACCTTGGTCCTTCACTAAATTATACATTCCAGGCAGTGTCCTTAGTTTTATCTTTCTGTCTTATTATAAACTCTTTTTCCCTGCACTTCCACCACCACTCTTTCTATAGGTTCATTGGAAGGTTTCCAGTTTTAAGGACAGCAGAGCCAGCAATATTTACATTCTCTACTGCCTACCTCTTTACAGATCCAGGGCTTGGAGCTCTTAAGAGTATGCCTGAGCAAACATGACCCTTTATATAGACTTCAAGAAGAGGTAACTAGAGTAAACACTGTGTGACTTAAAGCCTTGAAAGCTAATATTTAGCAAGCTCTTGTGTTCACAACTTTGGAAATGTTTGCCCCTGGAAATCAAATGAGAATGACTTTGTCAAGGAGAAGCTAAAGTGGAAGAGCCCACACCCAGCACTGACACTTACATTCCTGACTTCGCATGTTATCCTGCACTGGGAACAGCCATGCCAAAATGCTAGCTTTATAGAGCCAGGCTTTATGGATTTGGCTCCTAGGGACAAGATTTGCCAGGGTAGCCTTTGTAACTGCCAGAACTGCCGGGGCAACATTCCCCATCGCTTGGGCAAATATGGAGTCTGGGCGCCGGGAAGGGTGTAGTGGAACTTTGTGGAGATCGTGTGTGGAAAGGTGGCCCTGAATATTTCCACAGACTGGCAGGTTTCACGCTGATTTCACAGCTCTTCATTTGACAAACAAATGTTGTCGTCACAAAATTACAGAATCCACAGGTTTCTGAATGGGAGGTGCCAATACAACAGGGTCAGAGTAAATACGAACCACCCCCACCAACAACTAAAATTAAGCCCAAATACTTCCTAATTCATCAGTAGAGCTCAAAATGCTTTCCAAAGGAGTATTATCCCAGAAAGAGGCAAAGTGACTTGCGCAAGATCACCCAGCAAGCCAGTTGTGGAGCCAGGAATAAAAACCAGCTCTCCTATTCCCGTGTGCTATCCACTAGGCCACATTTAACCTTTCTGGAGGATTAATCACAGTTCGGTTATCTTTTCTTCCCCATTTTCATGCTGCCTCTTCACTTCTGAGTTCATGCTGGGACTGAGTGCAGAAATGAAATACAGAAAGGCTGGTTTCCAAGTGTTTTGAGCCCAATTGGAAGGACATACTAGAAATTGCACAGTAAGCCCTATTCTTCTGAAGTTTCTGGCTCAGTTTTACAGACCTAAGGGGCCATCATTTCCAGTGTAACTCCATTGACTTCAGAGGAGTTCTCCCAGGAATCAAGCGGATTCAAGAAGCTGGGAAAAAATTCAGAGAAGTATCTAAACCAAACATGCGTCTGACGAAGTGGGTATTCACCCACGAAAGCTTACGCTCCAATACATCTGCTAGTCTTAAAGGTGCCACAGAACTCTCTGAGCTTTTATGTTCACCCTTGACTATTTTCCAATGTCATTCTCTGAAGACAGTAGGTAACTCTACCTAATAATTATTACCATTTATAAATCACTTTAAAGTCTTCACCAACGTGGTATAGTGTCTTTAACACCTATTACAATGCTTTACATTTTTCAAACGACTGTACAAATGTTAACTAAGTAATCCTCACGCATATCCAGAATTATAGATAAGGAAAAATGACTAGACACTTTATTTTAAAAACAGATGGGGAAACTGAGGCAAAATGTGTAAGTGATTTGCTCAAAGTCATCAAGTCAGTGCCAGAGCTGAATTTAGAACTCAGAAGTAAAATCCAGGCTGTGGTGAAGTCTATGCTTATCCAATATGGCCTCCTGACGGTTGCCTGATGGTGGTGAATTTCAGATAATAATAGAACATAAGAATGGCCATTCTGGGTCAGACCAATGGTCCTTCTAGCCCAGTATCCTGTCTTCAGACAGTGGCCAGTGCCAGGTGCTTCAAAGGGAATGAACAGAACAGGGCAATCGACAAGTGATCCACCCCTATTGTCCAGTCCCAGCAGAAGCTTAGGGACACCCAGATCATGGGGTTCAGAACACAATAACACAATATCCATTTGGGGAATTCAAAGATGCAGAAGGAACCTAGATAGTTCTGCTCTGTTATGGTTTGAGCTGACCTGCCTGAATCTGGATATTTTTAATTTTAGAAATACCCTAGGCATTAAAAAAAGAAAAAGAAGAAGATTGTCAAATTTCTACCTATGTCTATCTAAAAAGGACCCTGTTGAGATACTTGGTATGATCTGAAAAGTAAGATTGTGACATGATTTTATTTCTAATGCCTTTTTGGAGGCAAATCACTTCCCTTTGGTTTATCAGACACTCAGTTAACTTCCTGATGGACACATATACAAGCCCTGTTATTGAGGAGTAACTCATGCTGTGCAGAGATTTGTTATTATAAGGTCTTCTGAGAGCTAAGACTGCTGGTGTGAACACAGCTCTCCATTGACTTCAAATGGACATTGGATCAGACCCATACATCGCTCCAGCGTCCACTTAAAGCTGATTGTCTTTGAATTACCAGCGATAGGAATGCCATTACACAACAACATCTGGAGTGAATGTGGTCACTCTCCCATAGGAACGTTGGTTATGGGTTACCACAGCCACAAGAGTCGGGCATGCTATTGAGGTGGATAATAATATGGCCACACAGTAACTACTGCGGCTTCATATCTGTATTTGGCAGGTTCTCAAGGGAATTCAGTGCAGATGCTTTGGAAAGCTATTTTACAAACAAAAGCTTCATTAAGAGGAGTCAGCAGGAATTCTCTCCTCATGCTCTCATCTTGTCCCTCACAAAAAAAAGCCCTCTAGCATTACAGAAATGACAGTTGTTCATGTCGTTTGACTGCCCATCTCCCACCCCCACCCCCGATGACAATGGATGGAATGGAGGAGAAATTCACTGTTGATCATTCTGAGACGGTGGCAAAAGAAATGAGATCTGTGCATTGCTTCACGCTCAGCTCATTTGCATTCTAATATTAGCTGCCACTGTTGCTGCTGTATGTTTCTCCCAGATGTATGTAGAATAAAGGAGAGCAAAACAGGCACTCACTCGGTGATGGTTTAAGAAGAAACCCTGGAAAATTTGCACCATAGCAAACTGACTCCAAAACTCTCCCATCTTTCATACTAGGGAGGGTAAAAGGCTGAATTTTGTCAATGACACTCTAAAACTAGTTTTATTGTTTAGAGCAGTGGTTCCCAAACTTGTTCCGCCGCTTGTGCAGGGTAAGCACCCTGGCTGGCCGGGCCGGTTTGTTTACCTGCCGCGTCCACAGGTTCAGCCCATCGCGGCTCCCACCGGCCGCGGTTTGCTGCTCCATGCCAATGGGAGCTGCGGGAAGCGGCGTGGGCTGAGGGATGAACTGGCCGCCGCTTCCCGCAGCTCCCATTGGCATGGAGCAGCGAACCGCGGCCAGTGGAAGCCGCAATCGGCCGAACCTGTGGATGCGGCAGGTAAACAAACCGGCCCGGCCCACCAGGGGCTTTCCCTGCACAAGCGGTGGAACAAGTTTGGGAACCACTGGTTTAGAGGAAATGACTATATTTAGCCTTCCTCACATTTTTAAAAGTTTGTGAATGCAGGGGAATCCGTCTGAAATGACCATCAGCAGAAATCTAGCCCCTAGCAGAGGTGGGCTCTTGTTTGGCCTTGAGTTGAATTGCAATGGAAACCTTTGGTCTCCTTTAACTGTTTGCCCTAAGATGACTGTTGGATATTGGTGGTGTGGTCCTCAGGACAGGTTTTGCTATAATAGTGAATATCATCTTTCACATGTGAATACATAACGTAAACTTTGGTAGCAAGGATGAAAAGAAAATCTCAGAGTGTTCACAGGTTTGGTTTGGATAAACGTATTAAAAGCCAGGTATTTATCCAATCAAGATTATTCCCTCCTTTGATCCTGGATTCTGTCTACCCTATGGAGTGGCCCACTGATTGGATTGTCAGCAGAAACTTAATTTGAGGCCCCTACGGCTAAAGCAGTGGTCTCTATCTCCTGAACTAAAGGACTAAACCAGTTAGATAGAAGTAGTGGTAGGCTGATATCCCCCCTATGTGGTCCAGCCACTAGAGTGAAACAAAGACAAGCTTAGCCAGTATGTTACATTTGCAAATGGAGATTGGAAAGACTCCTGATTCTAGTCCCATCTGGAACCTGAAAGCATAGACAACTCTGAAAGTGATTTAGTAATACCTAAGTCTTATATAGCACTTTTCGTCGGTAGATCTCCAAGCAGTTTACAAAGGAGTTCTTAGTATCATTATCCCCATTTTACAGATGGGGAAACCACATCATAGAAATGCAAAGTGACTTGTCCAAGATCACCCAACAAGCCAGCAGCTGAGCTGGGAATAGAACTCAAGTCTCTGGAGTCCCCATCCAGTGTTCTATCTACTAGGCAACTTTTTTCAAATCTTAAGGAATTCAAGTTCTGATCTCGTTTTGGGTGAAGATTTAGGTGGGTTCCTATTTCATGTGAATGGGTTTGTCTGTCGTAAAAAAAAAAAACAAAAAAACTGTCAGTAGAAATTTGCTGAGGACATTTCTGGCTCATTCCATCCCGATTGCCCATACCTGTATCAACTGAAGATAATTTTTTTGGCATCTATTCCTTCCCAAACTCCCTTCTCCTTCAGAGGCTATGCTGCTCATTCCCCCACACGGTGGTTCTTTGATGGCCCGGCAGATTTTCCTGAGTAAACTCCCTCCGGTGCTGACCATGAGCAGTTCATTTGTTTCCGTATTCTCTCTTGTGCTGTAAATCCCTGTGAACTTCATTTGCCTTTTATCCTCCTTGAGTCTGTGATTGCTATTCATAGCAGCAATACCGCATCTTCCCTTGATGTCCTTCTCATTAAGGCAATACCATTTGTTGTTGCTACCCAGAGATGCCTCATCCACACAGTTGCATCCAAGACACAACAGAAAACTTTCCACCCTACTCTGCCCCCACCCCAACTCCCATCTGTCAGAGATGCGCTGACTCCAAGGCATTGGCTGCTTGACAGTAATCACACGTAAGGATGAACAGAATGAAAAGAGAAGAGTCCTTGAGTTAGTTACAAGGTCTCTTCTAGGAATAATGCTGGATAACTGGGCTGAGCATCGTAGATCTTGTTTTTGATATTCAAGTATTATTGTACCCAAGGGACATTCAGCAGCCCAATCTAATAAACACTTAAGCTCTAGGTGCAGTAGCTGTTGTCAAAAGTGGTGATTATTTAGACTCCAAAAGCACAGACAAGGGTGAAAAATGACTGCAAATCAGCACTTAACTTCTTGATATCTTATTGCCATTGAGTTCCAATGTTCATCGTGACCTATCAAGGCCATTTATTCTCTCCCAGCCTTTGCTATGTGGAGACTTGGGCCTGATTCTCCTCTTGCCCTGGTGGAAATAAAGAGCAACTCCACCGATTGCAGTGGGAGGAGAATCAGGTCATGAATCTTGGTGATCAGAGAGCGGGCAATTGCCTCCTTCAGTGTTGCACATGGGTGAGAAGGAGATAGTTAGAGGCAGCTGGTCTTGTTGCCACTAATAAAGTTCAACTGCTGCATACATTTCAGAAAGCTTCTTCCCAAGTCCTAGAGAAATCTGTGTCTTATTGCTCTAAAACCTGAGCCCTCCCCAGGGTGTGGTGATCACGCTACTCAGTTCCACTTTCTTCAGTGGGGAGAGCATCTCTTACTGAAATCTCAACATGGAGCTACTTCATTCTAACACTGTCTGGTCACCTTAGGTATTTCTATAACCCTGTGCCACCACTGTATATAAGAGCTTATCACATTGTTTTAATGGCCTCATCATTACCTCGAGCTCCGCACACCTGTTTGTTGTATCCACCTGTTGTCTCTAGAGCATAAGCTTGTCAGAGCAGCACCATCTCTTTGTTATTAGTTCGTACAGTGCCTAGCACAAGAAGGTTGGGGTCTGTAGTTGTTACCACAATGCAAATTAACAGATTATTAAGTAGAGGTGTTGGGTCTTTGAATGTTGGGATAGGTTTGCTCCAGCAGGGGGCTCTCTCGTTTTAGAGCCTAAGGCAGGATGTTGTCATGGAGAAGATATTCTCTCACGACTTTATATTGGATACAGCAACATGCAGCCACAGCAGGAAGTGAGTGAAGTGGCTCCAGATGGTGCCTCTTTCGGTAAACTGTTCACAAGTAGCCCTCTGCAACTTACACATATTGACGGTGCATTCTTACATTACCATATCATTTGATTTTATTCCGCACACGCTTCTTAGTCTATGCCAGAGGAATCCATAACCACTGCAAATATTATTCTTTGTCTTAGCATCCATTGGGTCAGATTATTAAACAGTGGCCACAATTATTTTTGCTAACAAATTCACTTCATGTAGACAGCTAAGTGCCTGGTTGCACCTGCAAATCAGGCACTTAATTATCCAGATGACCTACATTTGGTGAGACATCCCTCAAAGAGCTCGGCAGACACCGCCAAAGCCTTCCTGCAAACATTCATTAGACTTGCTAAATGAATTGGCTTAGCTACGCCCATGCCCCTTTTTTGTTCATGCCCTGCAAACTCACGGGCAGTAGAGCTGCCCACACGGAAGGCAAATGGTAAGCTCACAAACGAGTGCTTTCCTCCTGGCTGATAAAAATAAAAATCAAGACCCCAACACTTAATTTGGCCTCCTCCCGCCAATTTTCCTGCAGCGCAGGCTTGGGACTGGCTTCCTCCCTGAGCTGCAGTAGTCTGCGCAGCCTGAGGCATTTCCAACCCACTAGCCTCTGCTTTCCTTTCCTCGTGAAACCCTCCCAGACACTCCCATTTCCCATAATCCCCCACCCCAAGGTTACTTCCCTCACCCCAGATTCTTCTCACCCCAAATCCCAGTCCCTAATCCCCAACCCCTCAGTCGCTCCTCTTCCAAACTTGCCTCATTCTCTCCTGCTCACTCCAAGCCCCTCACCCCTTCTCCAAACAGCCCCTCGCCCAGTCTCTTTCCTCTCTCCAAACTCCTGCCATCTTCTTTTCCCTCTCCCCAAATCCCACTCATAGCTGCCCCCCATGCCTAGGTCATACTTAACATCTGTACCCCCATAGTTGCACCCTTGCTCCCATGTCTCCCACTTTCTGCCTGCCCCCCCACCACAGTTGCTTCTTTATGCCTATCCCCCTTACACTGTGTCCTTCAATCTCACCCCCATTCCTACTGCTCCTTTGTACCATCCACCTCCATACTGGTACATCCCTACTCACACTTGTGTTACAACCCAATGGCACCCGATCCTGCGGCCTCAGCCTGATCACCTGACACCTCAGGCAGATTGGTAACATACATCTGTCACACTTGTGTCTATCCCCTAAGGCGAGACGGGGATGGAGTGGAGGAGAAGCTGCTCTCCCAGCCAGGTCCCCCCAGCCTAAGACGCTCAGAGCCAGCAGAGGAGGGAACCAGGCAAGCCAGATCTGAGCAGGCTGCTGATAGCCACATCTGCAGCCTCCTGTCTGCCCAGCACGGGGGGCATAGAGGACCTGGCTGCCCCGAGGTTGCAATCACAGCTGTCTTGGGCCAGCCTGAGCCTATTAACTTAGCAGGTGGAGCAGGGAGGTGGTGGGGAGGAATCCATTAAGTGCTGCTGCACAAAGCAGGTTCAGATTCTCCTCTCTGTGCCCTTCCTCCCATTCACAGCCACCCTAAAATTGGGAGCTAAAGGCATCACTGTCTCCCAGGATGAAAGTTGGTGGCAAGATGTTTCTCTTTCACCCCATGGCACTCCTCCAGTCAGAGAACAGAAACAATCCAATATGATTTACCTTTCACATCATACCCCTGGCCAGGTTTTGAGGCAGCAGGCATTGAGCCAAGAACCTCGGGATCTACAACCATTAGCTCTGTTGCATGAGTGTTCATTCTCACCCAGTAACAGACTCATAAATCTCCAGGTGTGGCACAGACACTAGGGCCTGGTCTACACTACGACTTTAATTCGGATTTAGCAGCGTTAATCCGAATTAACCCTTCACCCGTCCACACTACAGAGCCAGTTAATTCGAATTAAAGGGCACTTAAAATCGATTTCTGTACTCCACCTCGACGAGCGGAGTAGCGCCAAAATCGATTTTGTTAATTCGAATTAGGGTTAGTGTGGCCGCACACCACCGAATTAATGTGGTTAAATTAATGGGGTAGTGTGGCCGCACACCACCGAATTAATGTGGTTAAAAAACGAATTAATGTGCTTAGTGTGGCCGCGCACAATCGAATTTATACAACCTGTTTCCCAAATTCGAATTATCTAAATTCGGATTAATCCCGTAGTGTAGACATACCCTAGAAGACAAGAGGTATGCTGAGTAACATGGGTTATGTAACCAATGGCAGCTAAGTAACCCAGCTCTAATGGCAGGTTTCTAGTTGTGAGAAACATCCCACCGAGCTATCACACTTCATGAAAAATTCAATCCAGTGATTTCCATGTACAAATACGAGAAAACTGCAGTGCTCAGAGAACGAAAAGGAAGGGAAATTTGTCAGATTAGCTATTCATTACAAAGAATGCGCTCCTTTTGCACCCACACGTTTCACACAAATCTGCTATTATTTCACTTTTATTGTCATAAATTGTTTACACCAGCAATGCCCGGATGTGAAACGGAGGCTGCAGGCAATGTAAATTATAGTGGAGACAGGAATGGGCCACAAAAATGGCACTGGACTTGAAACAGACTCTGAACTTCACCCAAATGTGGTGGATTTTAAATTCCAGGTTCTGAGCTAGGCCCATGTAGATTCAGGCCTAAGCGGTGAAGTGCATATCAGGAGCTGAATTCCGATTTTCCTCTACATTTGCTAACATCAGGGTCCAGTTTGAGCCCAACTTCAATTTATACAAAATGAATCCCACTTCCTTTTAAGATATTTGCAATATTCTGACCTGGATGTCCCTAACTGAGTCCTACATTTTGGACATTGTCAGGAATGTATTGCTGTACAATGTGCTTCCTTATAATATGAGAGTAAATACATGGCAGACCAGCACCCTTTCCTATTTTTAAGGCCCTTATCTATAGCCAAATATGTAAACTGGCTTCAGTGCAGCCCCCAAATCTCAGGATTGGCAACACTTTATTGTTAGGATTGTGCGCTTGGAGAGTACCACAGGATTTCAGTTTTCAGAAAACCATGATAGACTTACTACATACCCTTTGGAGAATGCAGCACAAAACAGAACCGGACAGCCGCCGAAGTGAATGACAAAGGCAAATGGAAAGTCTTCCGAGAGAAGTGATGGTAGCAGATTAACGTGACTGTTTCTGTACGGTAAGAGCAGTAGCATACGACACTGCACGTTGCTCTCTGTCCCACACACAGCTCTGCCGACATACCTCAGCCCAGTCCAATTCCCAGCAGACAAGTGTCAATAACAGAGAAATCACCACCACCGCTGGCATTTAACTGGCAGCCTTCTTGGCACTCTCAGCCTGGAGGGGGGATAGCAAGCCATGCAGACTAAACTGTTCTCTCGCCCTGAGAGATGATCTCTCCATATAAGGGGAGAAGAACTTGGGCTCCAATCCCACTGGCAGAAAACCCTGAACTGCCATTGCCCATGGTTTGCTTTTTCTGTGAATAAGCAGAAGACTTCACTCTCCTGCGCTGTCAATCTAACTTTTCAGGAGCCCTAAATCCACAAACAAAAGCATAACTCAGGCCTCACTTTACCCCAGCTCCTTTCCTACATCTTGTGCCTCTCACACACCAGTTATGTTGAGTTGCTCCAAATGGTATAGCCATGATTGTCCATTTTTTCCCTCTTCTTTAGATCTTGGTGGTTTCAGGTTATTTGCTTGTTTGTTTCTTCCCTATAATGATACAAGAAAATACAAAGGCAGAGAAAGAGCAGCTAGGACAACATCAGTCACTCTTGACAGTTCTTGCTATTTTATCATCGGTCTCATGATATTTGATGTTCTCCTCAAAGCCCCATCTCCTGGAGTCATGTGATTATGGGAGAATCCCAGCTTTCATTTACAAAACAAAGGTTAGCTTTGAAACTGCTTAAAACACAAGAAGGCAAAAATTTCCTCCCCCCCCCACCCCCCAAAAATATATATGTTTTTGCTTAAAGTCATGATTTAAAAAAAATCTCATGATTTTGGGGGGGGGCTGACTCATGATTTGAATATCTGGGTTGGTGATACTGGAGTCTATACAGGCAAGTCTCCAGACAACAACAGATGAGAAACTTTGAATGTTTCCCTTTTGAAGTTTCAGTCTGATCAAAGGTGTTTGTCACTGCTTGGGGCGAGGGAGCTAAAGAAAGTAAGAGTCTGATTGTAGGAGAGAAACTGAAGAGGGAGGAAAATAAGAAATAAGGACAAGGAAGATGTTAATGGAGACATGGAAGAGGAAGGAGATGAGATGAGACAGGCTGGGATACAAACTGGGTATCTCAAGAGGATACATGCCTATTAGCTTGTGATGTGAGGATCTACAATAAAGTGTGATAATAAAGGGCCTTTTATAGTATGACAATATCTTGCAACATCTCCTGTAAGAACAGGCCCAAGCTATCTCTTCTATGGGCGCAATTTCTTTCCATTATGAGGGTAGACGCTAAATCCAATTTCCAATCTGAGCTAGGGGGAGATATGGATCTTTTCAATGTCTACATACAAATCTATAGTGTAAGGTAGGAGCTGAGACTGCATTCTTAAAGGAAAGGTGGTTTTGAACCAGCAGTACCAAGACCAAGGAGGCAGTGTGTAACAGACCGGGGAGTGGGGTAATTTAGGGCTTCTGAGATGTGAGTGCACACATTGGCCAGAGCAGGCATTCATGTGGCAGGACACCAAAGGATCCATGATAGTGTGGTGTTTGAGTGCCTACATCTCCAGCAGGTGGCAGACTGTAGAAAGTTCCCAGTAGGGTGACCAGATAGCAAGCGTGAAAAATCGGGACGGGGTGGAGGGTAATACGCGCCTATATAAGACAAAGCCCCAAATATCAGGACTGCCCCTATAAAATCGGGACGTCTGGTCACCCTAGTTCCCAGCTTGCAATCTGATTGGCAACCAGCAGCATCTGCTTACTATTTTGGGTCTGGTGAACGTGAAGTGCATTTTGCATAGTGTCAGATCAGTTTATCCAAGAAAGGATGGTCTTATGCTTTAAGGCATTTGACTGGGGTATAAGAGATCTGGTTTCAGCTCTTGAATCTGCCACAAACTTCCTGTGTGACCTTGGGCAAGTCATGTAGCCTTTCTGTGCCTCAGCTCCCCAGCCATAAAATGGAGATAATATTTGCTTCTTCCACCCTTTGCCTGTCCTTTCTATTTAGACTAAGCTCTTCAGGGCAGAGACTGTCTTGCAATGTGTACATACAGTGCCTTGCACAGTGGGGCCATGACTTGAGTTGGGGTCTTCGTAGTTAATGTAATACAAATAATAATTCCGCTTTGCACATTCCCGGTTCTACATTCCACTTTGTTACCAGTGGCTAAACGCTATCTACTACTTACTCATCTCGCCCTCACTCATGGTACACTGAGGGCGTCCATTTGCTTTGGAAATATATTTCTCCAGTGGAGAGGCAAGGGGTTTAGGGATGTGTGGTTTTAACAGAAGTGATGGATCCCCTTTTCAAGTTAGGGTTGAAGTATGCCCAATGCTCAGTGACTCCCCGAGGATGCTAACACCTCTTCTTCTTCCACTCTCAGGTGTCGCTTGTTCCACAAAAGGAATGTGGGGTTAGATATTTCCCCTGGGGATCAGGATGAGATGGCACATGACTAGAGACAGAATATTAACTCAAGGGGAGGAGAGGAGAAAGGCCAACATTGTATCCCACAGATTCCCCAGGGCATATTTTCATTCAAGAGCTGTTGATGTATCTCAGAACCTTGCCAGATGAGCCATATTCCTTCACGTTATTAGCTGACTTTTCACTTAAATAATATTTAAAATCTCTACAAAATAATGAGGCTGATTTTTTCCCCTTAACTCAGAACCCCAATATCCATGCCCTGGCTATGTAATGTATTTGTTATATCTTCACTACATAATCCTATGGTGACCACAGTAAGGTAAATGACCGTGTTATTTCTGTCTTCTAAACTGCAACTTATCATACTATCTAACCACAGAAAGTTACTGTGCTTGTTCATTTATGCCAGAAACATTCAAGTAGTTCAGAAATTAGACACCTGTTACACTGAAATGGATTTTTCCAAGCAAAGGGATGCTGTACTTATCAGGGCTGTGACCGGGTTTGCTCCTGCAACACCCCTTCATGGCCCACCAGGGAACAGCTCACTCAATCATGGAGTCTCCACTCATTCTCTGCTCTTTCTTCCAGGGTCCAATATGGCAGCGTTTTAGCCTTCCAGCCAAGGAATAGTTGAGTCCCACCCCTTCTGTGACATTAAAGTCTCAACAAACAGGACAAACGAAACCACAATGCAAAACAGGATCATCTGGCAACCTTCAGCAGGACCTCCCTGTAGCAGTGCGAAGATTCACTGGTGCGGCACCTCCTGCTGGTCGTCTGGGAATTAGCTCTTTTCCAGCATATGGAGTGCCCTCTGCAGGCCGGTGTCTCGCCTGCCGCTGGCCCCGTGTCCCTCCTGGATTCCGGTGCCTCTTCACCTCAGGGTTCTGCCCCCAGCAGTACCCCCTTACTCTGGGTTTCCCCTCCCAGGGGAACCCCAAAACCTCTAAACCCACCTTGCCTCAGTGGCTACTGCCAGTCATCATCTAGCCCCCACTCCCTGGGGCCGACTGCAGTCTGTAAACCACTCATCACGGGCAAGGGGGTGAGGACCCGCTGCCTTTGCCTATTCCCGGGCTGCCCGTCTGCAGCCCCAGTACCTTTTGGCCTTCAACAAGGCCTGCAACCTGGGGGTTTACCAGGCTGGAGCTCCCCAGCTCCCTTTGCCCTTCCCCAGCACTATTCCACTTCAGGTACCTTGCTCCCAGGCAGCCAGGCCCTTCCCACTCCAGGGCTAGAGTGAGACTCCTTCACTCCTGGCCCTCCAGCCCTCTTATCAGGGCCAGCTGGGCCTTGATTGGGCTGGCCACAGTTGTGGCTGCCTCCCCAATCAGCCTAGCTTGGCTGCTTTTAACATCTGTTCTCCAGGAGTGGGGCAGCCACCCCACTACACCCCCTTATATTCAAGGCCAATTTTCAAATAACCAGGACTTTGGTCGGTGTCCCAGGGTCTGGTCAGCCCTTCCACCAGAAGGCTCACCTGACCGGCTAGCTAACTCCGTCTCTCGGCTGCTCTCCTTCCTGGTCAGCCCTGAACTGGGCTAGGTCTCCTTCTTTTAACTCTCCTCTCCATGCTTGACATTTGCTGCAGGGGTCAACTGGATCCACAGGTTCTCATTAACCCTCTTCTCGCCATACCATGAGGACACTTAGGAGCTTAAATGCCTTTGTTGATCTGAGCCTAACTTCCACTGAATGGAAGCCTAAAGATGTGGGCCTTAATTCTTATGTATGCAATGCCATGCAGTCTGATTGGCTGAGCGGTTCTGATTTGTGATTCCATAATTATGCAAGAGAACAACCGCCCAAGGAGAAGGTGTCTTGAGATGAGGTTATTTGAAACAAGGGTCTAATACCACAACCCTTACTTACATGAGTAATCTTTATTCATGTGAGTAGCCCTATTGATGTCAGAGATCCCATTTACTTTAATGAACCTACTTAGTTGAGTTAGGAGTACTCTCGTGTCAGTAAAGGTTGCAAAATAAGACCCCAAAAGAGAACATAAGAACGGCCATACTGGGTCAGACCAAAGGTCCATCTGGCCCAGTATCCTGTCTTCCGACAGTGGCCAATGCCAGGTGCCCCAGAGGGAATGAACAGAACAGGTAATCATCAAGTGATCCATCCCCTGTCACCCATTGCCAGTCTCTGGCAAACAGAGGAATGAATAGTATGGGGATAGATCATCATTGTACCTCTTCTGCCTGGATTTCTTGTGGCATTTATTTGCGATTAATATGGAATGCTGTGATTTCCAGAAATGCACACTGGATAGATTGACAGCTGATAAAAATGCCTTTTCTCCAAGCATATATTAATAGTGGTAGCTTTGCATGGAAGCCAGTTGGCTAGATGTTTAGGGCCCAATCCTGTTCCTGCCAAACTGGGCAAAAAGTTGGGGTTTGTCACTGAATTAAATGGGTCTGCATATCCTCAGGTGTAACTTCATTGGGACTGATTCTGCAGCCATGTTTGTCTCCAAAAAGCAATGAGTGCACATTCAACCAAGCGAAAGAGAGACATTTGAAAATGCAGATGACTAAATGCAGCGTGTAGTTCAATTTACCTCTGTGGTCTCTGCTAAGTACCATAAATCCTGGTTTCACTCTGAGACAAATTGTCACATTATAGCCTTGCTACACAGGCAGACACAAATTTCTTGTTCCAAAAAAAAAAAAGAGAGAGAAAGAACTGCCTGCTAGAACAGGACATATGGAATCTCTGGTTATGGCTAAATCATTTTTAAAACCTCTCTCTCCGCGTGTCACATGTGAATTGCCGAAAGAGTTCTGTCAACAATAGTTTATTTACATACAGAAATAATTAGCATTATTATGGCAGACTAAAGTGGGAGGATTACGGCTAGCAGTGTGTCATAAAACTCACCATGTAATGTTATGGAGGTTAGGAACCAGTAGTTTGTAGATTTGTGTACCAGAACAACAGAAACTGGCAGTGCTCCAAAGGAATAATGTGAAGATGAAAATCATAGGTTTCACCTTCTTTGTTTGTGTTACCTGTAAAGCTTCAGATTATTAAAATTGACAGAAGTGGACTGAATCTAATTTATGTTGCATTTTTAGGATTTTTTTTTGTTTGTTTTTGTGCTTCACCCAGAGTGGACAGTGAAACTACATTGGTCAATTTCTCTTTTTTTTTATAGTCAGTTTCTCTTTCTGATACTCATAATAACATGCTGCTGAATTTGGATTCTCAAAACAAAAAAAAATCATAAAAATAAATAATTGGATATATGTTTTTAATTTAGGAGAACATTTCTATTCATAGGAGATTTTTGTAAACCTTGTTTTATTATTAATTATTATTATTATTATCATTATTATTATTTAAACATCACCTACATTTGGGACTAAATCAAATTTACATTGTCACTTTAAATTACCCATCACGTCTCATGAAAATACTCTGGGAATTACATCATTAATAAATGGAACTAAAGAATTACATGCTTCAGTGGTTTCTAGGGTCCAGAAGTTATCAGCAAGTTACCTGCTTTCTGGTTTAAGAAGAAATAATCATCTCCACAATTGGAGTTGAAAGCATATTGCAAAGAAATTCCCAAGAAAACTCATTCACATTTTGAAATCCATTTGTTTGATTGGACTCCGGGCACTTTGTTTTTGCTGTCTTAAAATGTTCTTGCAAATTAGTTTATTGGTAGGAATGTTCATCTAGGGTTGCCAACAGTCCCTTATTACAAAGGACATCCCTTATTTTTTCACCTCTGTACAACAAGATCGGCAGTTGATGAGTGCTACAAGAAGCAGCAAGAAATACCCCTGGCGAATGTAGGTGAATACTGTGTATTATTATTATTATTATTATTAATAATAATGCTAATAACAATATTGGAAGGAGAGGTGGGCAGAGGTGCTAAGAAAACAGTCCCTTATTTTTGAAATACAATGTTGGCAACCGTATAATCGTGTCAGGCTTATTTTGCTTGTATCTCAGGCACATGCAAAGTCAAGAGTGCGCATCTTTAAAAGAGTGGGCCAAGAAAGAGTGCTCTGACTAGTAATTAATGGACTTTTCTATGGGCCTTTCCAGGAAGACCTTAAAACCAAGATCTCATCATGTAGCACAGACATAAAGATCGGATGGCTTTTTTTGTGTGTGCGAATAAATTTTCATAAGGTGCCATTGGACAAACTCTCCTCTGTTGTTATTGATCATTTGTATTGCAGTCATGCCTTGGAACTGCAGTCATGGAGCAGGACACGTGCTAAATGCTGTACAAATGCAGAACTAAAATACCCATATATGCTGTTGTGAAGCATGTTCAACATTGCGGCTGGCCCCAGAGGAAGCTGCATTTCTGAAGAGATGTCTATAAAACACTGATGGGTTTGGATCTTGTCAGATGTTGCCTGAATTTGCATCATCGGCTAGTCCTGAATATTTGTTATTTGTGCCAGGAGATAACTGGCAGAAAAGTCCGTGGCCTGGAGTTAGCAGTGGATGCCAGGTGAAGAAGAGACAGTGATCCTTAATAGGAAGTTTTGCTATTAGTGTTTGAATATCTAGTTTGAAACCAGAAATTTTTGAGTTTAGATTTTCTCCTTTCTGCAGAACTCCCTATCTTGGTGTCTTGAACAGATATTACAGGAGCAGCTTCTAATGTATTATTAACCAGGGCTGGTGGTCAATGCTGCCACAGGGAGCCCCAGAGTCAGCACAGCCCCACCCCACCAGGGACAGGTTGCAATGTTAGTGTGATGTTTACTACTCATGATACCGCGGTACCTGATTTTTGTGCCCAAGCTACTTCATGGTGACTGGGACCCCAGCAGTGAGCATCTGACCCCCTTAGGAATTAGAATGTCTTAGTTATTATTATGTGTTTGTGTTGTGGTAGCACCTCAGACCCCCAGTTGTGGACCAGAACCCCACTGTGCTAGGTGCTGTACAAACACAGAACATACACATGATCCGTGCCCCAAAGAGCTCACAATCTAAGTATAAGACAAGAGATGACAGATGGCTACAGGCAGACGGGTGGAGCACAAGGAAAAGATACTGGTCAGCATGCAAGGCAGTGGTTTTAGCACACCTGACTCCCCCTTTACTACAGCCCTGGCTTTGTACAATGGAGGTTTCCCCTTATATTCTCCTACTGAACTATCTTCCTCCACAAACACCTCCCCTGCATTTCTGGACACATTACCTATTGGACATAGCCAGGGCACTCAATCCCTCAGCTGGTATGACAGAGCAGTTCGGGGGCATGGAGGACTTAGACAGTCTCACACAGACAAGTGAGTCTTACAGTGAATGAATGTTTTTAAGGGTGTCCCAGATTTGGCTGAACTAACTTTCTGTTATTTACTTCCAATAACCTCATAAGCTACAGAGGACAAATTTTGTTTGCAGAATTTGGCTGTTGACCCTTCTCAGCTTATGTTCAATTCAAAGCATCTCCTTTAGAGGGCACTGTGACACCTAGCATTGGATACCTGACCAATACAACAGAGACCAAAAATACTTCATACCTTGCATAATTCATACATATAGGTAGAAAGGTGCAGTCTGAACATGTGCTGAGGCCAAACAGGGTTTGCTATTCACTTGAAATGGAAACAAATCTTTGGTCCATATGGTCTACAGGTCCTCTCTGCATGGTACCAAATCTAGCATTAAAATATTCTACCTACTAGACTGAGCATGTTGCAGGAAAGTACAGAGATACTGTAGTTGGAATGTATAGCAGACCTTCCAAACACATGCACTACAACAGGCATAACATGCTAGTTATGCTCTTATCCATTAATCAATATAGACTGAATTTTAAATGCCTCTGATGTTGCATGTCACTTTTGCATGTATGACTAAATGTACCCGCAAACAGGCCACAAGCATGCGTCATGCATTCACAACCTGTGTGGGCAAATCAGTACTGTCTAATTGGTGTACAAACACAGTTGTTTACATGCACAAAACATGGGTGCAGGCATTTTTGTAAGTGGAAAACAAAAATCTGAGCTCAAACTGTTGCCCTGTCTGCCCAGAAATGGCCTAGAGAGGGCACTATATAAGTGCAATGTATTCTTGCGGTCTGACAATCTCTCTTTTCCTGATCCAATGTGGTGGCATTCACACAGACCGTGCTCTTTCTCTGTCAGTCCCCCTCCAATATTAAAAGAGAAAGAAACACATACAAGATTGATCAGAATCTTTAAACGCACACTTTGCTTCATTGCCATATGTGTGGGGTTGCAACATGGGCTAAAGTGTCAGATTAAAGGACTTTCCACTTCCTAAGACAAAAATATGGCACCTTTTTTTATTTATACCAGACAATAATGATAAATCTGGTAAGCATGCGGAAGCAATTCCTTTTATTAAACATATACTGTACTAACCCACTAAGGCAGTGTTTCCCAAATTTGGGACGCTGCTTGTGTAGGGAAAGCCCCTGGTGGGCCAGGCCAGTTTGTTTACCTGCTGCGTCCGCAGGTCCGGCCGATCGCGGTTTCCACTGGCCGCGATTCGCTGCTCCAGTCCAATGGGAGCTGCAAGAAGTGGTGGCCAGTACGTCCTTCGGCCTGCGCCGCTTCCAGCAACTCCCATTGGCCTGGAGCAGCAAACCGCAGCCAGTGGGAGCCGCAATCGGCCGGACCTGCGGACGGGGCAGGTAAACAAACCGGCCCGACCCGCCAGGGGCTTTCCCTACACAAGTGGCGTCCCAAGTTTGGGAAACACTGCACTAAGGGACACAGTCATTAGCTGTTGTAGAGATAGTCCTGAACAAGTTTCTCAGATTGGAAAGCTGTTGGCGCAAGACCCCACATTTGCATGTACCTCTATCTTCACAATAGGCTGAACTAGCCCCCCTAATTCAAACACCCTTGAACACCAGGGTGTTTACAGTCTTCCCTTTTACCTAGAATTTTGCATCTTGAGCCCAGTTGTAACAGCCAGCTGTGGCTGAGCAATAAAGAATGCCTAAGGACTGGCGAGCTAGCCATGTGATTGGTTTAAAAGAACTAAGGACGAGATTCTGCCCCCACTGCTAGGAGTTGAACTTGGCAGGAGAGGGGACAGAGAGCAATGAAGACCCTGCTTTACCATCACAAGAACCATTCTACTAGCACAGTAGGGCACACTCTGCTCCTTCCTTTGGAACGGAGCAGCAAGGCAAGACCCCCAGCTAGTGTGGGCTGCAGATGGCAGCATGCGAGCTAGCTGGCTGGGGCCCTGGCTGCGCTGGCAGACCATAGACCTTTGGAGCCATGGTTCACCAGCGATTGCATCCGATCCCTCTCCCTAGCTCTTTCTTGAGTGCTAGGGAGGGATTCTGCCATGCAGAGGGCGCATGTGGGGAGAAAAACTCCCTATGCCTTCTTGCCCCACTAGTGCACCCAAGCAACAAAGGACAGGGCTTGGTTTCAAAGTTACATGATGAATGAAGTGGGGAATACGAAATCATGACATTTCAAAAGGAGGCAAGAAATACTGTCATGAGAAAGCTTCCTCTTGAGATTCCCACTCCAGGTTTGGCAGCCTCAGGAGGTTCAGATAAGCATCCTCACTCATCCAAACTGAAACCAAACCCAGAACATCTTGAGGTTCTCCCTTCCCTGCTCCATTCACGTGGAATCATTTGGACTGGCGAGGTCCTACCATGGGTCTTCCAGATTCACCCTTCTGAGTCTCTGCCAGATGAGTTTAAACAGGCCCAGTTCTGATGTCACACCAGTTTTATGTTGGTATAACTCCACTGACAGCACTGAAGTAACTCCTGATTCACCCTGCAATGAGAGGAGAACCAGGCCTATTATTGCTATTAACAGTCTGCTGTTTATTAGTCACAGCCTTGACTGAGCATGTGTTTGACTTCCCTTGAGAATGCTGCTTTAGGTGATGTTTGGAACTCTGACATGAACCTCTTTCATTCATTATGTACATTTCTCTGTACAGAGATATCGCTTATTTCCTTTTGGTGTTTCAATCTTTAAAGATGGGACCAAGTAGCAATTTTATTTTTTATTGAGGTGGGGGGAGGGGGAGAATTAAGATGCATGCACTTACAAGAGTCTCAAACTGAGCCATATTTCACTCCCTGCATCAGTTCACAGACGGGGGGATGGTGGGAGGGGAAGACACTTTATTTTTTTGCTGAGCTGGCATTTATTAGTTCACTTTTTCAGCCATTTGAAATTTGAGGCTAATATAAACTTGAAGTCATAGTTTTTTACCCAGAAGGCTGAGCTCTCTGCTGTTTCCATGTGGTCACCCAAATGCCACACTGAATGGCTGAGACTTTGTTTATTGTTCATGCTGCATGCTTGGCCAGTTTGGTGCAGGTTGCCGTATCCTTGAGCCCGGGCAGGTTAAATCAAAGCCATTCATTCATTGCCTGCTTCTCTCTCTCTTGTGCACAGGGGTTTATAGGTATGAATCATTACAAAAAATTCCCAGTAACAAGTGCAAACTAAATATTAAACATTTTTAAAGTGAAGCATAGCCCATGCCTTCCCCATCCTCAGCTGCTTGCAAGCCAGACTCTGAGAAACCAAAGGAGGAATGGAAGGGAGCTATTAAATCAATTCCCTGGAGCTTTAACACTTTCTGCAATTTGTAGTGGAATTACTCGCTGAGCTCAGTTTGCAGCCTGCCTCTAGTCCTCCGTGTAGGGTGTGGTGCTGGAGTCGAGCAATTTGCCGTCTGCAAATGCCTTGACTTTGATTAGTGTTTGCAATAGCCAGCCCATGTGAAGCTTAAACAGACAGGAGTGTGTTCCTTGGATAACATTCCAGTTTTAAGGAGCGATGGGGAAGGCCAAGTTCGGTCTATTCTCCCTTTGTGAAGTGCATTGTTGTTAATGTTAGCTAATCTACAAGATATGCCAACTGTCGGGCAAGCAAGATTCCAGGCAGCCCTGTTTGTTTAGGATAGGATTGGGCTTTGCAAATCCAATTTAGACATGTTTTTTTTTTAAATCTACCTCAGTCATGAATGTTTAAAGGTGCACTGTGCTTTGTAAGGCAAAGAAAAAGCAACATTTGCAGCAGGCTGTCTTGGGGGTTTTCATCTTAAAGAGATCCTGTCTGGGTATTTTTTTAAAAAATTAATAATAATACACCTCTACCCCAATATAACGTCACCCGATATAACATGAATTCAGATATAACGCGGTAAAGCAATGCTTTGGGGGGGGGAGCGGGGCTGCGCACTACGGTGGATCAAAGCAAATTCGATATAACGCGGTTTCACCTATAACGTGGTAAGATTTTTTGGCTCCCGAGGACAGCGTTATATCGGGGTAGAGGTGTACTAATAGCAATAGTTTCCTTGCCTGTTAGAAAGTCTTTGGGAAGCCTGAAACTGAAATCTGTTTCCCCACTAAACTCTCCTTTCTCCATGGCACAAATGCACTGGTAGGTTATTGTAGGGCTGCTCGTGAACAGTAGACGATGCATACTGGTTTGTTATTCTCGGGCTTTTGGTTTGCAGAGAATTTTACATGCCAGGTTGTTACTATAGGTTGCTCATGAGCGGTGGACCTCATGTCTGTTTTTGTAGGGTTGCTCATGAGCACAGGGATGCTTGGAAGTTAAAAAGAAAAAAGAGACTTTTCCAGTAATGAAACAATACCCTCCACCCTCCCACCCCCCAAAAGGCAACTGGGTCCTCAAGCAACAGCAACAAATCTTCGAGGAAAGATGGGCCACGCCCTGACTTTCAACAGACTTTGCTTCTGTCTAACTCTGTGGGAGCACCAACAAGGCAAACTTATTCCACAGCCAAAGGCCCTTCCACTGAGAACACTCCACACCCAGATCCTCCAGACATTCATGTTCAGTGGCTGTTATCTTGACCATCCCAGCAATTCAATGTCTGCTAATAGGAAGCCAGTGCATTTGTCAAAGAGCTGGTGTCATAGCTGCCTGCCCCCAATACTGCCAAGAAGTGGGCAGATACATTGGGAACAGCTGAAGGTTTGGTAGCTCTATGCAGCAAGCATCCAGTCTGGAGGAAACAAAGGCCCACATGACTGTGACGAGGCTCATATCTGAGAGAAACAGCTGCAGTCACCTTACTAGAGATGTTAAAAAAGGTACTTTTGGTCATTAACTCTACCTGGAAATTCAGTCGCAGCCAGAGGTAGGTCTACACTGCAATGTATACACAGAGTGTGTAGAACTCAAGTTAGCAGACTTGTTAACCTAGGGCTTGAGCATCTACACTCATTTTTAACCACGTTAGGAACTGGTGAACTCTACGTCCCAACCTGGGGCTCTGGCATCTGTACTGCATTATGCAGGCCCAAGTCCAACCACTCATATCCCAGGGTTCCTAGTGCCATCCCAAAATGTGGCTGCTCTAGGCCTTTGTTCATGGTGCTGTGTGGGAAAAACTTGACTGTCCACCAAACTTGACTATCCAGAGCACAAAGAAAGTTGGCCTGTGGGAAACTTTTAGGGGACTCCCAGAGCACAAGGGCTCGGACCATGGGTGCCAACTTGACTTAGGCTCGGATCCTCCACCCCATAGGGTCTTGGATTCTGGTCTAAGCCCTGGGTTAGCACAATTTGTGTGTAGATGGAAAGGGTTAGGCTTGAGCCTGAGTTTGAACGCTGTGCTTACATTGCAGTGTAGACACACACAGAGGTCCCAAAGGACCCAGAGTTGTAAACCAGTTTGGTAAAGGGTGGACAAATCCCACCCATCAATAGCGTGGACAGAAATCATTCCCAACATACCATCAGGACACTTCCTTCAGTCTACCTATGCCACTTCTGTCTTGTCTGGTTTGAACCCCAGCCAACATGCTCTCATCCAGTTCCCTGTCTTGGCCAGACACTTAGGCAGCACAGACGCAGCATCATGAGCCAAAGTCCATTGAAGTCAATAGGAGTCTTTCCACTGACTTCAAGGAAGTTTAGATCATGCCCAATGAAAATGTGACACAGATGTGTGTGAGCCACATGCTGATGGAATCACAATGCAAACCATCTTACAATTACCCCTACCAGCCTCGCCTATGAATCGTGAAGAGGCAGAACAGAACCCTACATGACCTTCACATGAAGGAGCATTTGCAGCAGATGAATAATTACCTGGAAATTACCTTCTGGGATCTGCACAAGAAGACAGAGTGGAGCCCTTGAGCAGCATAAGCTGTCCATTTGTTTGTAAATATAAAAAGAAAAAATAGGTCAATTTATTTTTTATTCTCCTTTTAATGTTCAGATCCTGGAGACTGTTATTCATCTACTGCCTAAGGTATATGGATGAAGAGGGCAGCACTGGAAAGGATTCCCTTTGCAAACAGGTGATTTGGTTTTTGATAGACCTTTCAGTTCTGTTGGCCGCAACTTTTGATCTCATGTTTAGTATTGAAAAAATAGTTTCCAATATCTGGCATTTTATCTCTAGAAATGTGATTTTGCTTAAAGGACTCCATTACATAGTTCCTGCACAGATGACAACAACATGCAGATAAGTCTGGCCAAATGGCTAGTGAAAAATCCCATCCAATATACAGAGACAAGGTGGGTGAGGAAATATATTTCATTGGACCAACTTGATCCGATATTACCTCACCCACCTTGTCTCTAATATCCTGGGACCGACATGGCTACAACACTGCATACATCGAATAAACAGTCACCCACTTCACAAATGCAATCTGTGTACATATGCTGGGGGAGGGAACAGAGCAATGGTCCTTGCTATAGTTAGCCCTTATCTGTCATTGAGTGCATCATGTGTCCAGCCATTCATCAGAGCTCTGATAGTGTCACCCATAAGAGTTGTACCTGAACACTTCACAAAGAGTAAATAACAGAACTGGATAGAAAACAGGATTTTAGTCTGTGGGAAATCGACTTTTTTTTTCTCTCATTTTTATCAACATTTCCTGTGGAAAATGTTGACTTTTCAGCAAAATATCAAAAATAAAAATAATTTGGCCAACAGCTTTTTGGGTTTGAGATATTTGGGCTTTTTTTTATTGTTTTGTTTTTAAATGAAATCTCAAACTTTTGCATGGAAAGCAGACATGTTTTGCAAGTGTTTAGTCAATAATCCAATTTTTCTGTTGAAAAACAGTTTTGATGGAACACTTTCAGCTATCTCCAGTACATAAACACAAATAATAGGCTAATGGTCTAATTTTCTCCTTACTTCCACTGAAACAAACAGGGTATATATCTATATATCTTCCAGTTCACTTCCTCCTCTCTCTCTCTTTCCTCCTCCTGCTGTTCCTTTTCACTCTCCCTTGTTGCCTATTATTTGTGCCTATAATTAATTGTTCCTATAATAGACTTTGGGGGGGGGGAATAGAGCCTGGGGCAACATCCTTAATGTTACCCCACTAACAGCTCCCTCGTATGAGATACTGGATGTTTAAAGCACTGAGGAGTCCACTTTAGAACCCTTTATTTAAATGTACTGTGGCTTATTTATCCCTATTCTATGTGTAGGTTTCCTGTTGAGCTCTGTGAGAGTTCTGCAGAGAGATAACAGGGCTTATTGCCTGGATGGAATCCTACTTTGGGATAACATTAGCTACAGTTACCTTCCCCTGTTCTTTATTACTCTGGCCCCAAACAGCATCTTTGTTTCTCAAGGGTTCTTCTGCACATGTTACTTATTCCCAATCCTCAGTTCTCACAGTTGGTTGTTAGGGAGATGTATAGTTATGTCACAAACAGAAAACGATGAGTCTGATTCTTATCTCACACCAGTTTTACTTCATTCTTTTTTAAAATTTGTCTCCATTTTTCATGTTTTCCCTCAGTTATTTAACCCTTCCCCTTCTCCCAATGTTGCTGAAAAGAGAAATTTCTGTTGTGTCAAAAAGGCATTTTTTCATCAGAAAATATTATTGGTGATAGCTTTTTGACTAGCCCTAAAGACTATTATAACTGATGCCAAACAGACGCTGCATTGGCAGGTGTGTTAATGTGGCTAGGGAGGGGGGACTTAAGAGGAAAGAACTAACCCAAGATAAATGGATTCCTTTGTGAACAAAAGCACCTCCTAATTGCTTTCTGTGATACCAGGGTGATAGATACATTAGCAAAGTCTAGACCGGATAAAGTTGGAACCTTCAGAAAGGAGATTGGAAACTGAGATATTACTAGGACCACAGGGAACACTCTGTTACAGAAGGAAACTCGGCAATCAGAACTCTGCCAAGACCAAAATTTGTGGGTATCTTATATTACCTGAACCTGTTTTCCAGCTTTACTTGACTTCACCTTTCCCTCAGCTGAATTAAAATTTTGCATCTGAACTTGCAGATTTCTCCTCACACGTTGTCCTGAAATTTTAATCTAGAAGCACTGGATTATAGGCCTCCTCATTCAACAGGAGGTTTGTCATAGTTGAATTCATTTAACCTCAGTCACTTTTGAATCAGGGTTGGTAATTTCCAGGGAACATAAGAACGGCCATACTGGGTCAGACCAATGGTCCATCTAGCCCAGTATCCCTGTCTTCTGACTGGCCCATGCCAGGTGCCCCAGAGGGAATGAACAGAACAGGCAATCATGGTTCCTATCATTCTGTTAGCTTTTTTGACTGTGGCTGCACATTAGCAGATGTTTTCAGAGAACTAGCCACAATGACTCCAAGATCTGTTTCTTGAGTGGTAACAAATAATGTAGACCCCACCATTTTGTATGTATATTTGGGAGTATGTTTTCCAATATGCATTACTTTGTATTTATCAACATTGAATTTCATCTGTCATTTTGTTGCCCAGTCACCAAGTTTCATGAGATCCCTTCACAGTCAGCTTTGGATTTAACTATCTCGAGTAATTTTGTATTGTCTGCCAACTTTGCCACCTCACAGTTTACCTCTTTTTCCAGATAATTTATTAATATGTTGAACAGCACTGATCCCAGTACAGATTCTTGGGGGACTCCACTATTTACCTCTCTCTACTGTGAAAACTGACCATTTATTCCTACCTTTTGTGTCCTAGCTTTTAACCAGTTATAATATAGGGAAAAGCTAGTTTAGGACAGGACCCTAAACCCGTTTAAACCAGGAAACTGGGAAAAATAATTGCATCAGTGACCAGCAAATTCAGCAAGCGTAGAACACATTTTTTCAAACTTTGGATGCATCCAGACCAAAATGTATACAGACGATGTGCAGTACTATAATGACATATATTAGTATTATACCGTCTGCTTTTGCTTTTCATTTGTACAACCTTAAATTGATCTACGAATCTACTCATAGGTGCTGATTCTGTGGGTGCTCTGGGGCTGGAGCACCCACAGGGAAAAAATGGTGGGTGCTGAGCACCCACCAGCAGCCCCCCTATCTGTCCCCCCTTCCTTCCCCAGCACCTCCCGCCCACCAGTGGGCCCCACCGATCAGCGCCTCCCTCTCTCTCCCCATGCTTCCCGCCCACCCAGATCAGCTGTTTCACGGCATGCAGGAAGCTCTGGGAGGGAGACGTGAGGACAAGGCGTGCTCGGGGGAGGGGGCGGAATGGGGCGGGAAGAGGCAGGGCAGGGGTGGGGTAGAGGTGGGAAGAGGCAGGGTGGGGATGGGGACTTTGGGGAAGGGATGGAGTGGGGGCGGGTCCCAGGGCAGAGCTGGGGGTTGATCACCCCCCGGCACATTGGAAAGTCGGCGCCTATGAATCTATGTCATATGTAACCATTATTTGAATATGTAACTAACATGAAGTGTAATGTGTTGTGCATTAATGAAACCGTTTTTTAAATAGAAAATGTCTTAAACTGGAACTAACTAATTTTGCCTGTGGTGGTAAGAACCATGATTTTACCTGATTAAAAACCACCTCTGGTAAATACCATGCCATCCCTGATTTGATTTCATGTCAGCAAAAAGGCTCACCAGGTCTCTCTGAATCAGGTTTCTTTCCCTTCTTCTCCTTCTCTTCCTTCAAAGGCCCCTCTGATAATACCAAGAGCCCCTGGGTAATATTACCCATTTATTTCACTGTCTGAAGCTAATTTAAGCAGATGCACTGAGAATGACAAAGCTAAACAGCTTGAAAAATAGGTTTCCAGCCCTTGAGGCAAAAGTTGAAATATTTTTTTCCCAAACATCCTGAATAAAACTGCTGCTGAGCTGACAGCTAATTTTGAAATGACTGCATCCCCTTGTTTTAATGTCTAACCCGGTTTAAAGTGAAGGCCTCGTGTTTCAGATGCAACAAAACAACTTGGACAAGAGGTAATTGTACAGGAATTTCTCATCCATGTCAAGTTCCACCAGCCCAGGAAGATGAAACCACCTAGTAAAATTCTCCCATTGTTCACAGGGAATTCATTTTTAAGGGTCATTTTATTCTTGCATTTGGACTGTCCTGCAAAATGCTTTAGCTAGCTCAGGGAATTAGAATGCAATGGAAGTCTTGACCCGTGGTGATCTCATGGTACTGTCATTGACTCCAGCATCTTGGCAAAATTCTAATTTTCCATCTAATCCTCCTTCCCCTTTGGTTTGAGTTCTTAACTTCCTTCTCTAAACTGTGACATCATTTTACTCTCTGCACTGGGACTAAAAATCTGTGTTTCAGTCAGGAATGAAGTTATTCCTGCATACAGTTTCCATGGCAGTTTATACAGCTCTGTGACTTCTCAAAATGGGAAGCATTGTTGAGTGTTAGATTTTTCGTAACAATGGGTCACATGAAACAAGAAATGACCTGAATCTTCACCCAAAATTTGACTTAAACTTTTCTTGAGGGGTTGAAAAAGCATTTTGTTTTGTTTTATTAAATTAGCATTGAGCTATTCTGTCTCCACACTTCTTGGTTCCTGTGACTACTCAGGGAAATTTGCACTGGAATGGATACGGGGGTCATGTGGAAATCTGATTTCTATCCTCCAGCTAACAAAAATTTCAGTCATCCAAATAGGAGCATAAGGAATACCATGTGACTTAGGTGGAGACCAATTACACACCACACATCACAAAAGGGCAAATAGCCTAAGGAACAGTTAAAGAAATAGTTCACAAACAACCCATGTGCTGAAACATGTTTGTGCAAAATGTCTGAAAGAATTTCAAAGAACAAACACACTTGTAAAAAAAATCAAAGCCTGTTTGCAGAAAATTAACAAGCATTAGCAAGGGTTTACTTAATCAAATTTTCACAATGAATAATTCACCCAGTTTTACTTCTCATTGCCATTCTCTGAATATCTGATGATGCCAGCTGCCTCTCTGGCTGTTTATTGTTATTTGTTTTTAATTAAAAGATGCTTTAAAATGTTCAGGTGTTTACTGTTCTTCATAATACAATCAGAGAGCAAATCTCAGCGAGAAAGCTATCTCAATCTATGGAGATAAAGAAAACTATTTAAAAACTATTCTGAAAAAGCATTTATTAACATATTTGTGTTATATAGATTTGTATAAAACACACGTGTATGTATAGAGATATACACACACATATGAGTGGACGTGATATGTAATTTTCTTGCATACCTATCTAAAGTAATCATTAAATCATCACAGATTTATGTGAAATTAATCTAGAGCAGAGAAGTGGCAGGTGAAATTGGCTGGCTTCCATTTCTGCTAATACCAGGGCAATGTCTTTCCCCTCCCCCCGGGGGGCCCTCTGTCTAGAGGAATTCGGGATTATACGCTTCATGGTAATTTATGTCAGTTTTTCTGAATATTTGGCCAATAAAGTCCATAACATGTGGATGGCTTCAGGTGTGAGTGACTGGCAGCTCACCCAGAACTCAGCTGGAACCATGGCAGTCATATCTCTGTAGGGCTTTTCCGGCCTTTCATTCTAACAGAGTTTGTTCAGTTTAGTTGCAGTTTAAAACTGCCCCGACGCAAAGTGAGGGGAGGCCCCTCACCGAGTGGATTGTGTTAGAATGTTGCAGCAACAGGGTTGATTAAAACGAACAGGCGATTCGGTATAGGCAGATGGTAATTGTTAGAGATGGGCCTGCGCCTTCAAACTGTGGAGCTGCTTGAATCAGAACCAGGACCCAAATCTTGCAAATGCTCCCTTATGTTATATTGATCAGAAGCATAAAAGAAAAAAGAAACCCCCACTCTGGGCAGGATCTGGATTCAGATTCTAATATAGTGGCTTGGCACCTTCTCTTGTTAGCAATGAGATTTGAAGGGTTGTTGTTTTGTTTTCATTCCATTCCGGAAAATGCAGGTCATGCCCAACTTCACACCTGAGCCCCTTTGGCCCCCATTTATATTACCCTTTATTTATTGAAGGTCACCACATAAAGGTCATGTTATATCCCTCCTGCAGGGCCAAGTTTCTTAAAGTGAAGGAGTGAGAGGGAAAAACACTGCAATCTTCATATATCCAGATGGCTGACAAGGACAACATCAGATGAGAAAGATGTCCAGGGATCTGAGCTGCAGGTAATTTATGTTGCTTTCCCATGAAGCCACTTGCTGCAGGCTGCTAGAAACAAACTTTGGGAATTTAAACAAACAAAAATATCCCAAAGCACTATTTCATCTGCAAATGTGTCACTCATCCCAGATCTGAACACCATTCAGTATCACTAGGCCCAGCAAACTGGAATACCTCACACTACAATAGGAAATCAATGTCTGGTTTTATTATTCAGCTTCCAAACGAGACCCCCCACCCCTTGTCCTTCAGGCAGCTGCCTTTTGCTTCATCAGAGGAGTTCAAGAGAGGGCTGGAGTGAAGGGGAAAAAATAATAATCGATGCTCATTTCACAGTGGGCAAATGTAGGTTAATGAGAGATTTATGACAGCACTCACGTCGGTTCCCTCCTGCACTTTAACTCACAGCACATGAAGGAGATGCTGTTAATGGCCCTCACAGGTCAGATCTGCAATGTAAAATTCTTTATGATGCTCTTTTCAAAAACTTCAGTTCAATCTCTGTGCCAGATGAGAAGAAAGCAGGAAATCAAATGTTAAAAGGCTGTAAGGCTCATGACAGCAATGTCTGGGCCAAAGAAATCTGGCATGTCTGGACTCCCCATCTTGAGAAGGTTTCCCCCCCCCCTTCTTTCTTTTCTTTTCCTCAACATCCCACCACTTCCTGGATGGTTGAGTCATTGTGGGCTGTACTTTTATCAACAATGAAACACAGAGGCACCTTTGACAGCTGCAGAACTGAATACTTGCTCGGAATTTGTTTCTGTAGGGGCTGGTTGTTTTTTTTTCAAACAGCTCTCACATGTACACACACAAAGGAACCTTGGCTTGCTCACTGCAGTAAGGAAGTGACACAGGTACGTGCTTGTTGGGGATGTCATCATGGAAGACTGTTGCTTTGTCACACCTTAGATCAATGAGATGATACTGTATGGGATGGCTGAATGCCTACAGCTTTATGTTCCTTTCTGGAGTCCTGATGGGCCACTCCTGAGTGCCAAAGAGTCTGCAAAACAAGAGCAGCATCAAGAATAGCAATTGTGCTTTGGGATCCTTGGATGGAAGTCCACAGATGGGACAACTGAGGCACAGCGGGGTGAAATGACCTAGGTCAAAGTCACACAGCCAAGGCCAGGCACAGAATCCAACTCCCACTGACTGACACTCCAATGCTATAGCAATGACCCATCCTTTGGGAAACTGCTTGATTGATAGGGTGAAATGTGAGGCCCCAGTTCTGACCAAGTAGATTCAGGAGCTGGCAGCATTACATTGTTCTGTCAAGTGACGCATAAACCAGTCTGCATAAAATGAGGATTGAACCGAGGTTTCATCTGCCATGATATATTTTGAATCTGGCCAGAACCATTTGGATGGCTTGAGGAAGTCTGGTTAACTTTCCTTATCACCCCTCACCTCCACTGTTTTTCATTTTCATGCTGCCTCTGCACTTCCTCGTTCTAGCTAATCCTGAAAATAATGAACTAGAGCAAGAAAGCCTTTTCTTCTGGTATTTCCTGCTTGTCAAGAAGCAGGAAGCACCAGAAATCTTGTGAGAAAACCATTTCTCATGAGACTTCTAGGTTCATTTTCTAGGCTCTAGCCCAGATGGCTTGGATCATTTGGACAGAGTTCAGGTAAATATCTGAATTCAGGGAATTTAGCTGAACTTACAAGCCTTTTGAGGTTTGGACATCACTCCTGGGCTTTCCCCACAGTTTATTAGATTTTCTTTCATTGTATCTCTCATGCATTCTTCAGCTCAATCAATTTCAGGACTATGGACCAGTTTGTGCCCTCTGATAGATGCAATCTACCCCCAATGAGGGTGGTGCGTGATATCTAGAAATGGTTAGGTAGCAAAGGAAAGATATTTGTAAATGAAATAACTTAGTTTGGGTTGCTATGACTAATAGGGGTTATGCTATTTGAGAGTAGAGCTGGTTGGAATATTTTATTGAAACAGTTTTCTATTGAAAAAAGTTGTTTATATGAAACTGAATATTTTTGCAAAATTATATAAATTTTGATGAAACTTCATTTAGAAAAAATTGGAAAAAAGTTTTGAAAATGTCAAAACATCTTGTTTCAACATTTTTGGCACAAGATGTTTAGATTTTTAGTTGTGAAATGACTTTTTGTTTTGAAGTGTAGTTTATTTTATATGGTTAAAAATTTTCAAAAAATTAAAAAGGGTTGCAATCAAAACAAAACATTTCAAATATATCAAAAGAAAACATTTTTATTGACCCAGAACAGGTACTTGTGCAGAATTTCATTTCACAAGAAAGAAAGAAAGAAAGAAAGAAAGAATTGGGACCAAAAAAACGCTTATTTTTTTGTGGGATGGAAAATTTATCTTCCAAACAGCTCTGCTTCAGCATATTCTGACAACTGCTAGATGTCTATGAATATGTTCATGACTTCCCAAAGTATCACTGGCTTTAATGTGAATGATTATTCGTTGGAAAACTTGCGCTAGAAAATGTGCTATTCTCCTGTTCAACGTATATTAGTCATCTGATTGGGGAGCAGAAATTATACTATGTCATTTAGGTGACGAATCACAAAACACGAATAGCAGATAGTGGAACTGAACCGTTTGCAAATAACCCATCATCTGAACTATTTTGCAAATATTTGTAAACAACAAATGCATTTGAAGGAAACTAGGTTCAGGTCTCAAATGATACACTACCCAAAAAAAAGGTGCTAAGGTCCCAGTCAAACAAAGCACTTAAGCCCATTTTTAAGTCCCTCTCTGTTCACTAAGGCATTTAAGCATGTATTTAAATCCAATTGACTTTAATGTGACTCAAGCATGTGCTTAGTGCTCTGTTAAATCAAGGCCTAAATTTGTAACTAGTTCTTTGTCCAGCTCTATGAATATCCAATGTTGGAATATGGTTAATATTTACAGTGCTTCTAGGGGATTTAAATACACATTCAAATTAAAATTGATGAGAGCCACGTATCTAAACCCCCTAGTCAGCTTTGAAAAATCTCAGTCATTATGTTTTGCACTGAGTTGGTTGAAATGTATTTCACTTCTCTCTCTCTCAGGCCTGGTCTACACTGGGGTGGGGGGTGGAAGGCTCGATCTAAGTTACGCAACTTCAGCTACATGAATAACGTAGCTGAAGTTGATGTACTTATATCTACCCACCGTGGTGTCTTCACTGCGGTAAGTCGACGGCTGATGCTCTCCCGTCAACTCCACCTGCGCCTCTCGCCCTGGTGGAGTACCGGAGTCGATGGGAGAGCGCTCGGCGGTCAATTGATCATGACTAGACTAGACGCAATAAATCAACGCCCGCTGGATCGATCACTGCCTGTCAATCCAGCGGGTAATGTAGACAAGCGCTCAGCCAGTGTGCATTTCAAAAACAAAGAAAGACTGAGGCCCTGATCTACACTACTGCGTTAAGTCAACGCAAGGCAGTCTACACTTAAATTTTGCTCCAGCCAATGTAACTGCCCTGCTATGCTCACTTAATAACTCCACCTCCACGAGCGGTGTAGAGTCCAGGTCGATGTAGTTTGGTCGACGCAGTGTCAGTGGAGACATGGAGTTGCTTATGTTGACTGTTACTAGCTTTCAGGAGCCATCTCTCAATGCCACACTGACAGTACAATCGACACAAACGCCACTGGTGAGGACGCGCACCAACAACTCAAGGAGCAAGGTGAAAACACGCACAAGTGATGTAATTACTGTGGCAGCTGTATGCCAGTGTAAGTTAGGTTAACGCATGGCCTCAAATTTTGTTGCAGGGGTCAATAAAAATAAAACAGAAGTAAACTGCCAGTATACTTCCTGAAATAAAAACAAAGCTCTAGATAAAAGAAAAAAACAACCCCCCTCATCCATTGCTCAAGGTTCCAACTCCTTGATTAGAACACACTTTTAAGACACAAGTCAGGTGTATCCTGCAATATCCTCTCTGCCGCTCTCATTAAAAGTCGCTCTCCTCCCTTGTCTGTTTCACTTGAAACAAACCATACACTAGTCAGGTGTTCATTATCCTGATGATGTTCAAATGACAACTAGTTTATTCTCCTGCCTGCACCTCCAGGAATTGCATTAATAATGATGCTTGTCTGCTGCAGAGATTCTTGGTAGAAACCGAGTGTCTGTCATGTGGACACTTAATTACATCTTCTTAAAAGGAGATAATTAGGATTGCATGTAAAAGATTGCTCCAGGGTTAAAAATGTATTTCAAAATTAGTTTTCCAGTTGGGTAAGACTTTTAATTTTAGTTTCAGTAACCAAATTGGAGGAAACTGTATTGATCCGACAGACCTGATAAGACAGATGTTTAAAAGGAGGGATGCTGTCTATTTGAACGGTCTCTCAAGCACTAGCCAGCATGATATTCAGTGGTAAAAAAGAAAAACATAACATGGATGATGATGATATGCACAGCAATGAGGGAACCTATTGCTCTGTGTGTCTGTGTGCACATATATATATATATATATATATATATATATATATATGTGCGCGCATATCAGGCTCATCAGTTAATCACATATATGCTGCATGGAAAACAAAACTCTTGACCTTTGGCTCCAAAACCACAAGTCTCTACCTCAGGATGCTAAGGAGAAGTTCTGATCATTTACCCACTAGAAACTAATATATGGCTACATTGTAAAGCAGGATTGTGAAGAAATGCACACACCAACACACACAACTATATGTGCATACAATCCTCAGCTTGCATATGCATGCAGTGAGATATCTGTGTATCTGATAAAAGGGTGGGCATACTGTTGCATGCACACGTTTTTGGAGATTTTGCCTGTAGACAGGTGGCTGCCCCCTCATGACCAGGAGTGGCTCTGTGGTGCCCTGCCTCAGTTTCCCCTCCTGCTCACGGCCC
Organism: Terrapene triunguis; assembly: GCF_002925995.2. Taxonomy (NCBI): domain Eukaryota; kingdom Metazoa; phylum Chordata; order Testudines; family Emydidae; genus Terrapene; species Terrapene triunguis. The sequence goes on along the minus strand of NW_020664418.1, from coordinate 41,321,698 downwards.
ATTAAGAACTCAACACAGTCCAAAAGGTAACTAAAAACACTCCTTCTGGGGTCCAATATATGTATTCCTTCCATACATTGGCCTTCCAGGCCCCAACCCCAGTTCAGTGTCACTCTTCCTGAATCAGGAGCACCCAGCCCGCCTTCCCAGAACTGGGAGCAGCTCCCTACTGTCTCGCTCTTTGGGAATCAGGAGTCCTCAGCCCTCTTTCCTGGAGCCAGGTCACCACTCATTAACCTCCATCTGCTTCCTCAAGTCTGCTATAGCTTCCCAGACTTCTGTCCTGTCTGGCACTTGCAGGCCTTGTAGATGGAATATTAAGCTCCCACTTGAGCTCTCTTCCCCAGGGACTCCCTCAAGAGTCTGTTCTTTCCTCTCCTATCTTCCCCAGGCCTGAATTAATCACATGACCTTCCCATCACATGATCAAAATCATGTTCCCACCTGGGGAGGTGAGCTGATCTTCTCACAGGTGGAGCTCATGCCCCTTTTCCCTTTAAAGGGTCCAGCCACCCAGCCTTTAAAGATGACAGGTTAGGAATATTCTGTCCAGCAGAGGCACAGACTATTCTAGGGTGATCATATAGCAAATGTGAAAAATTGCTTAATGGGCAGCAGGTTTAAAACAAATAAAAAAGTTCTTCTTCACACAGCACACAGTCAACCTGTGGAACTCCTTGCCTGAGGAAGTTGTGAAGGCTAGAACTATAACAGGGTTTAAAAGAGAACTGGATAAATTCATGGAGGTTAAGTCCATTAATGGCTATTAGCCAGGATGGGTAAGGAATGGTGTCCCTAGCCTCTGTTTGTCAGAGGGTGGTGATGGATGGCAGGAGAGAGATCACTTGATTATTACCTGTTAGGTTCACTCCCTCTGGGGCACCTGGCATTAGCCACTGTCGGTAGACAGGATACTGGGCTGGATGGACCTTTGGTTTGACCCAGTATGGACATTCTTATGTTCTTATGTTCTTATTGGGACAGGGGGTAGGGGATAATAGGCACCTATACATGAAAAAGCCCCAAATATCGGGACTGTCCCTATAAAATCAGGACATCTGGTCACCCTAGACCAGTGTTTCCCAAACTTGGGATGCCGCTTGTGCAGGGAAAGCCCCTGGCGGGCCGGGCTGGTTTGTTTACGTGCCCCATCCTCAGGTCTGGCCGATCGCGACTCCCACTGACCGAGGTTCGCTGCTCTAGGCCAATGGGAGCTGCTGGAAGCGGCGCGGGCCGAGGGACGTACTGGCCACCGCTTCCAGCAGCTCCCATTGACCTGGAGCAGCAAACCGCGGCCAGTGGGAGCTGCAATCGGCTGGACCTGTGGACGCGGCAGGTAAACAAACCGGCCCGGCCCACCAGGGGCTTTCCCTACACAAGCGGCATCCCAAGTTTGGGAAACACTGCCCTAGACTGTTCCCACACACAAGCCAACACAGCTTCTGTACGGAGAGTTATTTGAAGTACGTAGGGGGAAATTATCTTTGTAATTTTTGAACTGTTGTATGTTTGTTAAAAGCTGGACTTTCTAAAACAGCTGTTTGCCTCCTTCTCAGGATCATTTATCCTTGCAGTTCTCTGGGTCTTTCTCTGCTGATGTTTTCCACCTCACCTCTGACATATTTAGTTTTCACATCAGCTACAACATAATTATTTTTTAGCTGACCAATTCCTCTCTAAAAGCAAATCACTTTTATAGCCTTTTGGAAATTAACCCAAAGGTCTGGCTGCAGCAAATGTGTGAACATATCTGGAGAAATATTTCTCTGGAATACAAAACATAATAAAATATGCAGATTTTCTAAAAGACTGAAAAACATCTATTCCCCAAAACAGGCTATTTTGTACTCTAAAAACAGAAAAATAATATAAGCAGCACAATATCCATCCAAGCCAATTTCAGTATTTGGAAATCAGAAAATGTTGGAAATTAGAGAAAGGAAATGAAAAAAGAAAATCCTGTATGTACTTCCAGTTTAATCTAGCCCAGGAGTCGGCAACGTTCAGCACGCGGCTCGCCAGGGTAAGCACCCTGGCAGGCCGGGCCAGTTTATTTACCTGCTGACGCGGCAGGTTCGGCCGATCGCAGCCCCCACTGGCCACGGTTCACCGTCCCGGGCCAATGGGGGCGGCAAGAAGCCGCAGCCAGCACATCCCTCGCCCGCGCCGCTTCCCGCCGCCCCCATTGGCCCGGGACGGCGAACCGCAGCCAGTGGGGGCCACGATCAGCCGAACCTGCCATATCAGCAGGTAAATAAACTGGCCCGGCCGGCCAGGG
>NW_020664418.1:41310134-41319320 GCF_002925995.2 Terrapene triunguis | reverse complement strand
TTATTTACCTGCTGACGTGGCAGGTTCGGCCGATCGCGGCCCCCACTGGCCACGGTTCGCCATCCCGGGCCAATGGGGGTGACGAGAAGCCGCAGCCAGCACATCCCTCGCCCGCGCCGCTTCCCGCCGCCCCCATTGGCCCGGGACGGCGAACCGCAGCCAGTGGGGGCCGCGATCGGCCGAACCTACCGTATCAGCAGGTAAATAAACTGGCCCGGCCGGCCAGGGTGCTTACCCTGGCGAGCCGCGTGCCGAACGTTGCCGACCCCTGATCTAGCCTATCATACCTGTGTTAAATAATACGCTGATGGATGCTCTGGAAATTTTTAGAGTTTTTCAAATTATTTGTTGCAAATAATATTCATTTCAATTTTTGCTCTGTTCCCCTTATGGGACTCATTCATGGACCAGTCCTGTTTTCTTGTTAAAATATTCATTATTTGAACATATTCACTGAACAGTTTGGACAAACAATTGCCACTCTATAGGTGTGTTTGTGAACTGTTCACATTACATTTTTGTTAGTCAATATTTGCAGTGTGTATTGGTCATCTAAATCACATGATAATGTTTCTGCTCCCTGATTGAATAACTGAAACTCTTAAAAGTAGAGAATGACAAATAGTAAATCACAAATAATGCACTTTCTGGAGCAAACTTGTGGCTGAATAAAAATTGGTAAAAATCATAAAATGTATCGGATTTGTGACCGCGTCCATGAATATCTGGAGATTAGGCAAGTGCTCATGAGTAATGAATGATATGACCTTAGAAATCATAGCCCACCAAACTTTGCAGTCTATTCATGGAAGCATTCATGAATCAGTTTCTTAAATTCTCTACCTGCTCTAGCTAACAGAATAATAAAGAGAGCACTAAGGCTGGATGAACCAGTTTGGAAAAACAAAGACAAAGAACAGATAAAACTTTACCCAGATCTTGAATCAAAGCCTTCCTTTGGTAACATACAGGTAACTCTTACGTTTTTGGTTTTTTTTAATTTTCAATTTTGCTAGAGAATTTCCTAACCCCAAACCCCAACCCAAATCCCTCCAAATTTTGAGGGAGATCTAGATCCAGAATTTATAGCTTTTCCACATCTGGAGTAAGGGCTAAATATAAAATCTGGATTAAAACACTCCTGAACTTTGGCAAAGTTTGGATCCAAGTCTAGATCTAAAACTTTGTGGCTCAGGCTAACCTCCAGTTTTCTCCTGTCTCTCCATTTCTGTTTCTTGGCAGGATCAAAAGTGGAAGTGCCAGCATTATGAGTGTTAAAGGTTGTTTTCGGAGCTTTGCTAATTCAGGTGAAATTGGGAGGAATGAGAAATCTCAGCCTGAAGCCTATTTTCATGAAATTTCCATCCCAGCTTTGCGCGCTTTGGAAGAGTTTCAGATATAATTACTCCAGTTTTCAGGTGCTTAGCAAACGGAACTATCATCAGAAGTTTAGTTCTAACTTCCACCAGCCCAAGACCTTGTCTTACTCTGTGCAAACTCATCCAAACCTCACTGAAATCAGTGGAAGTTTTGCCAGAGCAAGAACTGAGTAAGTACCTGAGAATTTGGTTCATCCTTATTAGATTTGGTACACCACTGTGCCAGGCCTGATTTTACACCTTTTGCATGTTCATATTGGCCATGATCCAAAGCCCACTGAAGTCAATGGAAAGACTCTCTAACATAGTGGTTCTCAGCCAGAGGCCCAGGGCCTTCTGGGAGGGCCATGAGCAGTTTCGGGGGGCCGCCAAAATAAACCAGAGATCAGGCCGGCGTTAGACTCCCTGGGGCTCAGGGCAGAAAACCCAAGCCCAAGTTGCGTGGGGCTGAAGCCAAAGCCCGAGCAACTTAGCTTTGCAGGGCTCCCCTGAGGTAGCCCTGCTTGCTACCCCCTAATGCCAGCCCTGGTTTTAAACTACAGCTGGGCCGTAGAGGTTTTTATAGCATATTGGGGGAGCCTCAGAAAGAAAAAGGTTGAGAACCCCTGTTCTAACTAATGGGCTCTGGCTCAGGCCTATTCTATCCAGGGCGGGGAAAGAATCTGTCCCAGGGAAGTCTAATATTGCAAGAATTAAAGTGTGCGTGTGTTTGGGAGAGAGATTTTTTATTTTTTTCCTGTCCTATTATTCATTTCAAACATTAACTAAAGAATTCACTAGCTGATTATAAGCAAACTTTCCACAAGACTTTTATACGCATGAACCAAAATATTGTATCTAGTCAGATTCCTGCCACATTATTAATATGTATTCTGTTTACAACCCCTCAATTTGATGGAAGACATTGCTTGCTGTGTCCGTAATATACAAGAGCTGGCCAGCACCCATGAAATAAATGCAGGTTAATGTAAATTTCTTCAGAGCTGTGCCTACAGAATGTTTATTCAAGCACTCAAGATAGTGTGTATGGACGCAGAGCAGGTCGTGAACATGTCACTTACCGCGCTTCTTAGCAGAGGTTCCAGTTAAATCATTTTAATGATAACATAAGCTGTGGTGCAGTAGAACCCATTGTAGAAAATGCAGAGCATACCTTACCCTTATGCTTAATGTACCATTTCCTAACCATAAAGCTTGATTTGACATTTATTTGTCCTTAGGATGAGGTGATAAACTGAGGACCATTCTGTCCATCTCTGCTGGCTACCCCCAGCTGAAAGTTAAAGATCCCCTGGCATGTTTTGATTAGGGAGAATCCTTGGTGCCCTGGTCTCTCTTGTTTTAAAAGATTCTAAAATCTGAGGCTGTGTATAAACTATTATAGGGCCTATGACGACTGCCACATTTGCCTGCACTACCAGTTTATCTAAGCTATTGCTTTTAAAGTGCCCTAATGCTACAAAGCACTGTATAAAATCAGATTCTATTCTATCACAATTGGTTTTTATTTTGGGACCTTAGAACGCTACAAACTCTCTCTCTCTCTTATAAACCTAAAGAGACACTGAGAATGAAAGATTGCTTTCCTATATTTAACAATACCAGACTTTAACAGCTAGGCACTGGAAAAATAACGCCATATCCGATGACAAGGTACAGTCCAGCTTTCAACTTTTGAGAGTCAGGAACACTTAAAGTACAGCATTATGACTTCTTCTTCTTCTTTGTTTATTTGTATTGAGGTAGCACATAGAGGAGTCAGTCAAGGAACAGGCCCCCATTGTTCTAGACACTATACACATGTATAATGAAAATACAGTCTCCGCCCCAGAGAGCTTGCAATCTATAAAACAAGAGAAAACCAGTGGGTACAAGAAAACAGAGGCGGGAGGCACACGGTAGCAGGGAGACAGTTATTATTAGTGTAATAGGCAGCAATCAAAGCACAGCAACTACCTAACCATCGTCAAGTGTTTTGTAGAGATCAATGCACAGGTGAAGAGATTTCAGAAGAGGTTTAAAGGAGCATAATGTAATAGCCTTGCAGATAGCGCCTCGCATGCATGAGGGAGAAAGTAGGAGAGATGCTCTTTAACTTTGTCTATACACCCAAATAAATAAATAAATGAATCAACAAGTAATAATAATAATAATAATAATGCATAAGAGATCATTATTTTTCATTACATTTTGAGCTTGTTTCAACATGGTACAGGTACAAAGTTAGCACCTATTAGTGAAAGGTGCTGTAAACAAACAGTGATGAGCGGGACATAGAGTGAAGGGGAAGTGATCCAGCAGTAGGGATAGCATTGCTGTGGGGGGGGGAAACATTTATATAGTACCCAAAGGATCCCAAAGGGCTGTCTCTGTGCCAGATCTCACTTCAACTCACCTGCAAGCTAAGCTGGACTTTGGACAGACCCATGAAATGTATAACTGTCTCTTCAAGTTTTGGGTAACCCAGTTTCCATAGGACATTGTTGGATCTAGACTGTTCTCAGTGGAAGCAGATGACAGAACAAGGAGTAATGGTCTCAAGTTGCAGTGGGGGAGGTTTAGGTTGGATATTAGGAAAGACTTTTTCACTAGGAGGGTGGTGAAGCACTGGAATGGGTTACCTAGGGAGGTGGTGGAATCTCCTTCCTTAGAGGTTTTTAAGGTCAGGCTTGATAAAGCCCTGGCTGGGATGATTTAGTTGGGAATTGGTCCTGCTTTGAGCAGGGGGTTGGACTAGATGACCTCCTGAGGTCCCTTCCAACCCTGATATTCTATGATTCTATGATTCTTTGAAACAGCCCACTTGTCACATAGCAGGCATATGGGTTCTTCTGAGCTGGTTCCAATCATCGATTTTTTTCTATTATTCTCACTGTCCTCATTTTGTTCTGGTGTTCGCGTTCCCCTCTAACTTTAATTCAACTTGTCTCGTCTAAAGCTGACGACTGAGCTTGGCAGACTTGTCCTGCTCTAAAAATAAAAAAAGAGGTATCTCAGCAGGCAGATTTCCATGACAATCCATCTGTAAACCTGGAGTCTGGCAATCCATGCACCCCCTTAAACTCCCACGTTAACCAGCATGAGGGTGTATAACAGCAGGTTTCTATACTCACGATGTTACAAGAGAGCAGTCCAATTGGTCTGTAGGTAGCATAACCGTATAGAAGGAACGACATTTTTAAAGGGCTAGCTCACTGTGCTCTTAAGTTTCCTTGTATTATCGCTGTAAATCTGGCCATGCTCACCATGACTGATCTAAAATATTCCATTTTTAATTAGTTCCAGGCCAATAAATATGATTGCTACAGCTGCACAATGTAGCAGTGCCAAATCAAAGTCTGAAGCTGATGAACTAATACAGCACAGCTTAAAGACCTGTTGAAGGAGGAAAATAGGTCTATTCCAGTCTTGGAAATTCCTCTTGGGAAGTTTGGAACCACACAGTCCCACCCCAAAATAGTACCTGATCTTGCAGCCCCATTCAAAATAGAAGCTGGGGATGTTCTCCAACTCATCCCCCAAGCTAAATAGCAGCGCTCAGCGATCATCTCTGGCTTCACAACTGTTTTGCAGCTGTAAAGATGCTCCTCTACAGAGACATTACTGGTAAGTGTCTCTGCAGTCTAGACACTAGACACAGGATTTACTGCAATCCTCCTCTCCGGCATATCATACGGTTTCAGTGTCCGACTGAGTAAACGTGAAGCTCTGGAAAACTCACACATAAATGCAGGTTGGGTGACAGTCCCATTTGCCCCTAGGTGCCATGCTAGTTCTCCTCCTCTCATCATTCTTTTAGGCATGACACATTTCTGTGGTCAGGGCCTTCCCTTGCTAGAATGTAGCAGTGTGATGTCTCTTTCTCCATCAGAGAACGGTAAATAAGAGAATTAGCTAAATGTTGACAGCATTGTATGCCTTTTTCTGAAGTCACCCCTTCTCTGAGCCTGGCTTGGCAACTCTGGTCAAAATATGACACTTGGAGAGAAACTATCATTATCTCTAGTTAGCTTGCATCATTTGGTGCATAGGCTTTTCTTTTTTCCTCTTGTATCTGCCGTGCCTTTATGCTTTGCTCTCCTGAGATCATGACTGCAAGACTCACAAGGACTAGGAGGTTAAACCTAAACCATTACAAACTGTGGCTTATATAAATTTCACCATGTGTCCTTTTGGAATGTCTCCTATATTTCAAATCGAAGGCTTGTGCGCAACTGCTCATACTTTCAAGTCTTCGGTCCAAAAACTGTGGACTTGGTAAGGCTGTTTCTCTGCTCTGTCACCCATACAAGGCTACCGTAACTAGTCTCTCTACTGCATCAAAGCCAATCATAATACCGCTTGTTTGCAACAGCCTACGTAGGGCACCTTGAAGAATTGGCTGCTAAAAAGGGCTGTCATAAGGAGGGTGTGGTCTATTTACGAAGGTGCAAGCAGTCAAAAGTATAAATCACAGGTCTGAAATGTTATTGCAGAATCAAATTAGCTTTCGTTTTCTTAAGGGGCAAGAAACGTTGGGTAGCTGGAAGGAGCCTGTTGTCTGTTTCTGCCTTGCCTTGTCAGGATTAGTAGTACCTGCCTGAGATCTGCAGTGTTGACCAGGGCTGTCAATTAAACTAAACACATGTAAACGTGGCTGCCAGCCAAAAACACAAAACCTGCCAAAAACTAAACACAGAAGATCTGCCTAGTTTCAAAACAATCGTGCCACCGCCATGAGAACTGTGTGCTTACAGTTCTGCTGTAATCCATGAAGAGAGTGTGCAAATTTCTAGGCAATAGACCAGAGCACTAGAGCCTAGTCAACCAGCTATCAGATGCTGTTACTCTAATTTTGAGAAACTGCAACTTTTTTTAATAACTTTTATCGAAATGATTCCTCACCTGTACAGGCAACACACATGCCTGTGAAGCCATGAAAGCTCCAAAATACATCCTATTCAGATCAGGCCCAGGGAACTTGTCAAAGGACCCAGGACATTTGCTTAGCTTGAGGAAGTGGCATTGGTTTGTGATGATCCACCAGGGGAGCTAAAGAGTTAATGAAGTCAGCATAATTAATCAATTAATTAAGGGGAGTTTGTTGTTGGTGCGACTTTCTCTGTACTGTGGAACTCAGTTTGAACTGGAAAAAAAAAAGCGTTAGTCTTTCTTGACCATAAATGGCATTTCTGACTCACTTAACTTTGGGGGACCCTTACTTGTGAAAGGCACAAGGTTTTATCCTGTGCATTCCTTTGGAGACCATTGCAATAAATGTTTATAATTCCAGATGAGAGAGGAAGATTGTTCTTGTTGTATGTTATTTTTCTCCATTTAAGGTGTGGGCCTGCCACCTTCATTTGGAGTCTCTTCCTCTATGTCCTGGCTGCAGAAATTTCTAGCTATGAGAACTAGAGGGAGACACAATAGACTGTAGAGGGCTTGCTTAAAATCTCTTGGCTTCTACAGAACAGGAAACATCCCTCCGACGGGTACACTTATATTGACTATAAAAGAAAGACAGCTTTCAATAGCAGATTATCAATCTATTAATGACACCCACGGAGTGTAGTCAGTTTGAAATGATGTTTCAGGTCTAAAAGGGGAAGAAGAGGTTTGGTTCACTGAAGCTGGAAGCAAATCAACCTCTACACAATTGTCCTGGAAGTTTCAGTTCCACAAACTTAAAGTTCCAAGGGGAACATATCAAGGGTAGCTTGCTTGTGGGAGTCATGAAGGAAGTGGAGATGACTGGGGTTCTCAGAGTAGAGCTGAGCAAACAGCCTTCACCTGTCTTCATGAACCTCCAAAGTTTAATTTCAGTGGGTTTGCATTTGGATGCAAATTGCCCCCATGACTCTACATGAAATGTTCATCTGCTCAATAGTAGTAAGGAATCTGCAAAAAGAAATCACAGGTGAATAACAATCATAGAATCATAGAATATCAGGGTTGGAAGGGACCTCAGGAGGTCATCTAGTCCAACCCCCTGCTCAAAGCAGGACCAATTCCCAATAGAAGGGTGAAGGACTATATAGGCAGCATATAAATAGTATTTAAACAGCATGGCACAGGCAGCTATGTGCTGTAGTTAAGATGCAGTCTGACTCTTATGTCCCTGATTTACAAAGGCTGGAAAGTTCTATATTGTCTTCTTCTGGGCTGGAAATCATCCTTCAGATCTACAGCTGGAGGAAATATGCCTTTAATTTTCTTTTTAAAATGGAAACCAAACAATGGTGCCCACACACATTCTTCTCTGTTAAACTAAAGTTGGTAAAGCCTATGACAGCCAAGGTTTTCTTCTGCCAGAGATATCCATTTGCCTTTCCAATTAAGTTTAGATTATGTCTGGAAATATGCCAGCGCTTCGCTTAAGCAGGAATCATATACTCTGGCTTTCATCATTGTCCTCTGAAATCTGGACTGAGAGAAGTCAACAATACACTGGAAAGGATAGATCCAGGGAAAGAAATATCAAAATATTAATAATACAAATATTAATAATAAAACATCTTATATTCATCCAATGCCTTTCTCCCTTTAAAGCACTTTACTAACTAGGTTGTATATATACTGGAACTGCTTCACCCCCCTGTGAAATGCAGCCATCTCTGGGGTGGAAAGTGGCAGCTGTTTAACAACAACATTACAAAACAGTGTGAGAAAGGGAGTGAAGAATTAAAAACACATCCAATTAAAATTCCAAGGCAAAGGACTAGCACCTCTTTACTCTGGCATTTCTGTGACAGAGGAAGTGATTCCAAGTGATTACTTATAAAGTCTGTAAAGTCCTTGGGGATCCCTTGGGAAGTAAATTACTAAATACCAGGGTGGACTTTCCTGGCTTAAAGTGGCTCAGCCCTCACAGAATACTTCATTCATTGGCTTGGTCTGAAAGTTCCTCTCCAGGTTGACAAGTCCTTAGCCTGAGGGTCACAAAGAGGTCACACCTTACTCTTTCCATCTTGCTGAATGGGAGCAGTGGGTCGGTACCAGTAAGAAATAGGTTGAACACCACTGGTGTAAGATATTTGTCCATACACGGTTATCTATATGACACCAATCACTTCCGTATGTATTTTATGATGTTATTGCTAGAAAGCTCATGAGCACCCACTCAACACACAGCCTTTCCAACTCAATCACAAGCACCAAGGCAAACCAGAGCCTTCCTCTCAACACAGAGTCACGGTCCTTGAAGCGAGGAATCACAGAAACAGTGAGCTGTGGTCCATACTGTTCTCCTGCCTCTCCCAGAGCAATTACAAAACTACATTCGCTCTTTTTTATTCTCCTGCTGCATGGCCCACACCCCGGCAGAGGATTTTTGAGTGATCACTTTGGGGTGTATCACGTACCCGACCCTCATTCTCAGCACACCAATCAGCCACTCGTGTGTTTATCAATGAGCAGAACAGTAGGTCGGGCACTTCAGGAGTCGCCCACCTTTCTTCCGCAGCCGCCTCAAATGTTGTTTTGTTTTGTTTTACTTAGTTCTGAAATGTGTTTTCGATAAAAACATGGGGTTGGTGTTGACAAGAGGAATGCTGGAGCAGACCACTGGCATTTCATTGCAGCCACAAGTGCTACTTTCGAGGGGCCAATTCCACCCAGCAAGAATCCTGGTCATCTTCTGCAGCAGGCCTTCACCTAAGTGAGATCTCAATTGTTTAAACACTCCCTGTCCACTCAAATTTGCTATATTTACACACACAGTATTTAGAACCTCTCTTCCCTGAGCCATCCCTTTTGGTCTTTCTAATGTTACTCTGAAAGGGAATAATAGGAATGCTGGTGCTTCCTTTCTTGTAAATATCCCAGC
>NW_020664418.1:41216050-41309734 GCF_002925995.2 Terrapene triunguis | reverse complement strand
TTACTCTCCTCTTTTCCAAGCTGAAAAGTCCCAGTCTTTTTAATATCTCCTTATATGAAAGCTGTTCTATATCCTTCATAATTTTTGTTGCCCATCTCTGTATCTTTTCCAATTCTAATATATATTTTTTGAGCGGGGTTGACCAGAACTGCATGCAGTATTCAAAGTGTGGGCGCACCATGCATTTATATAGTGGCATTATGATATTTTCTGTCTTATTGTCTATCCCTTTCCTAATGGGTCCTAACATTCTGTTATCTTTATTGACTGTGGCTGCACATTGAGCAGATGTTTTCAGAGAACTAGCCACAATGAATCCAAGATCTCTTTCCTGAGCGGTAACAGCTAATTTAGATCTCACCATTTCGTATGTGTAGTTGGGATTCTGTTTGCCAATGTACATTACTTTGCATTTATCAACAGTGAATTTCATTTGCCATTTTATTGCCCAATCACCCAGCTTTATGAGATCCCTTTGTGCCTCTTGGCAGTCAGCTTTGGACTTAACTATCTTGAATAATGTTGTATTGTCTGCCAACTTAGCCACCTCACCGTTTAGCTCTTTTTCCAGATCACTTATGATGGATGGGGTCTAGACAGGCAGGAAAACGCAAGAGGATCCCTTTGCGGAGCTTCATGTGAAACATCCAATGTAGTGCAAGGGACTTGTTCCCCCTGGAGATCTCACAATTCCATAGATCCTGAGGGGATAACCATACCCCACCCCATCAATTCACCTCCTCAGAGCCACAGAGGAAGGAGACATTCGCATGCATGGCTCTGCCTCCGAAGGCTTCCCCTAAAGCAGCAGCTATGCTGCCAGTAGTTGGATCTTCCTGCGGTTTCTCAGTAGCAGCCGTGGAAGGAATTCAGAGAAAGTTAATGCTGAGATAACCCATGGGGCTAGGAGGAGGTGATGATGCAAGAGGGAGGCCCCACCCCGATCGATGCACTCCATGCCCCATCCCCTGGAATTCTGTGGCGCCTCAGCAGGGTTCGAGGGAAAAAATGGAGATAGATATGGAATTGGCATCTCCCACATTCTGCAGGAGGAAAGCTGCAAGTGTGTGGTCCTCCTCACTCAGGGACCCAGAGAGATGGTCTGGGTGCTATGGAGCATACCTACCTGGATGACGATAATTTTAGTCCTAAAATTAACTGGCACTGTGTACAGCCACAAAATGTAAAATATTGTTTAAAAAACGGAATTTATTCTTTTAAACAAATATTTTGCTATGGGTCTAAAAACCAAAACAAAAGAAACTTCCAAAGAAATGCACAAACCTAAATAGTAATAATAACAAATAATAATAATAATAGCAACCCCAAATGCCTTCTCGATTTCAAGCACGCTGAATTTCCACTTCTCAGTTTGTTATTCCTCTTCCCTTCAGTACACACTGCCACAGTGCAGCAATAATGGGAACAAAATGAATGCTTTCGATAAGCAAGTCAAATACTCAGGCAAGCCTGAGCTCATTTATTGTCCATCTGCTCTGACCGACTCCACAATCTCAAATAGAATCAAGTCCAGGTGGATACAACTGCGCTTGACGTGGGCCCCTGTAACATGGAGCTAATCAAAACCCTGGAGCAGGGGAGTGAAGAGGAGGGAGAAAACAAAAGGAACCCAGCAAATAAAAATAAATGCATACATAACTTTGCTATCCTTTAAATAACCTTGCAGCTGAAACATGAAAGTGCTCAGATAAGTCACCTCTTCTGAGCAAACCCAGCTAACGCAGGGTGCAGATTTAACTTGACAGATTTTTCAATAGTCTAGTATTCCATAGCTTTGCGCGTTGTCTGCAGCTGGACACTGCCAATGGTCTGGAAAATAATATCTTCTCAAACGTCACCTCCTCCCCTCTCCTTTTTCTTGTAAGCATCCATATTATTAATAGGAGGCAGCTGGTTCCTATTAATGTTGGGAAACAAGGTCTATCTCAGGAATTATGGTTTAAATTGACTTGTAGACTGGGGGAATTAGCCAACTGCACCTGGCCTAACATGGATATTTTCAGCCATACTAATCATAAACAGGGCTTTGTTCTTGTGGTGTCCACTTGGGTCTCTCCCTTTTTACTTTGAAGAGTGAAATATATATATATATATATAAATCCGTTTACAGAATTAATCAGGAAACTAAGTACCTTGTCTCTCTGGCAAGTGGGTTGCATGCTTGTCTGTTTTTTAATCAAGGTCATTAGATTTGCATCAGAACCAGAGCAGGTCTTATAGCTTTGCAGAGGAAAGCTTGGTGGTAGGGGGCACAAGTTCTTTGGCAAAGAAGTCATGACTAAGCAATAACCTGATGGCACGACTGAGGAGTGCAATGCAGTATGGGGAGGGAGGGCTATGCACTACACTAAAATGGGAGAGAAAGAGAATGTTAGAATTCAAAGCAAAAATCCCAGTGTGTTGCAAATCACTCTTAAGAATGTGCTACAATGCAATGGGACTGTAGCTATTTTTCCAATATCCATGCATGGCAAAATAATTTTGCTTATCCAGTGCTTTCAGATCAAGGTATGATACAATGAATCTACATGTAGCCACAGTGGGTGAGGATGGATGAGATAATCTCATTAGTTAACTTTGTTTGCCTCCTACACTTGGCTTCTCAAGTAACAGCTCCACTGCTGTCCCAAATACGAGGGCCGTTCCCTATGGCCTTTAAATGGAACACTCTCACTGCTGAAGTTCTGAAGCAGCTCACACACAACAAGAACGCACCCAAATCTTTAACTACAACTTAAACCAAAGCCAAACTACACCTTTATGGAGGTTGGCAGAAGACTGGACAGCTTCTCTCTCTTTCTCTCTGTGTTTTCCCCCATCTGCCTCCCTGCCCTGCCTTGGTACTTGTAAATCACCAGTCACTATGGACTGGATTGCAACCTTAAAATCCATCTTGAGGAAAGGGCAGCACATAGTTGTGCTTTGAAAGTCACCATCTGTTCCCTGTGCCCTCTTTGTTCCATGGATGAAGTAAGCTTTACCAGCACTTCTCCTGGCACAGTTTACTTCCCCAACCCATGCTGGCTCAATCGTGCTAGTGCATTGGAGAGCAAAGCCCAAGCTATGCCCAAACATTGCCCCTATTCACCCCTCCAGACCAACCTACCAGACTGGCTGGAGCTGCTCTCCTCCTTTACAGGGAGTAAGGGGAGCTCCTGACACCCGTTTACTCTCCTACACGGGTGTGTGGCTGAGCCCTATAGGATTGAGCTTGTTTGTTCCTTCTTTTAGCTCTGAGCTTCCAGGATCCAGCTAGGACCGGAAGCAGATACACTGCAACCTCGTATGAAAGCCTGTTGTTGTTTTATTTTCAGCCTTCCTGGAAACAGGAGTGCCAGATATCTCAAAAGAAAGCTTGCTGACACATGATTTCCAGCTCAAGCGGCTCAGATGATTTGGATAACATTCAGACAAGCATCCAAACTTTGGAGAGTCAAATCAAATTCTGAACTTATTTGTTCTCCTGTCAGTAACCAAAACACCTCTCCGATGGAACATGATGCTTGTTCACCACTGCGGGAAACACTACTCAACAGCTCAGTTCAGGAAGGGAAGAATACTTAGCCAGGATAAGAATGTGAGGATAATGTTACAGCCCTGGAGGTAGATAGCTAAAGTTGTCAGCTATCACTGTGTTGGCAAAAGCTGACCTGCCAGTCTTCAGAGACACTTGAACCTTCTGTGTCCCTATACTCCAGTAAATGACTCTGGAAATAAGACCTTGTCTATGCCAATGCATGATTTATTATTAATTGAGAATGAAAAGAACTCTCTTGGCTTTTGGAAAACTTCCTACGAGTGTGTGAGAGCTACACACTCCTAGAGGAGAAGTCTCACTGATGCTCTGGGAGAGAGACTTAGGCATGGATGTGGGAATGGTGAACCTCTTGGAGATGACTGGAAAAAAAACCCGAAAGAGAGAAATGACAAGACCTCAGTCATTCAGCAAAAGGGGGCCAGAGCTCTTAGAATGGCACTTGGTGAGAAACAGAACTGGAGATGGAACTGTGGACGAGGCCCTGCCCACAGTGATCCCTGCATTTGTCACCTCCAGACTGGACTTCTGTAATCCACTGTTTCTGGTAATGGGATATATAGCCTTTCCCTTCTAGCTCACTGATTGTAACTCAGCCCATGCTGTTAATGTCTGAAAGTCATTGCCACCTGACAGCTGTTTAGTAGTGTAATGATGTGGTGGTCTCTCCATCCTCTTTCTGGAGAACAACAGGTGTTTGCCTCACAAGTGGCACAAGCCGACTCTCTGGTTGGCAGCCTTGGCCAGGAAGCCAAGGACTCCATAGGCAATGGAGACAGAACTTCCCCTCTCCTCACTATCAGGGTCGGCGCAACCCATTAGACGACCTAGGCGGTTGCCTAGGGCACTACAATTTGGGGGGCGGCGACCGCGGTGGTATTTCGGCGGCGGGACCTTCCGCTGCCTCTGTGGGGGGCGGCATTTCGGGACGGGACCTTCCGCCGCCTAGGGCGGCAGAAAAGCTGGCGGTGCTCCTGCTCACTATAGATATCCCTCAAGATCAGGGTATGGAGACGATGGCGTGGGGGAAACCTTCCCTGGTGCTGCTACCCAGGGCTGTACCAGTTCTGTGGGTAAACAGGAGACTTCAGTCTCCAGAGCTGCCAGGCAAGCATCTCTAATGAGGACAAACTTCGCACCTCACTTCACTCTCCAAAAAATGAGACACCGCAGCAAAATAGACAGAGGAGAAGCTCAGAAGGAGACTAAGGCCAGATTTCCTTATGGGGGATGGTGCGCAATTTGTCTCAGTGATTAGGGGTTTGCCTATTTCAGAACAAGAGCCCGTGGGGTCATTGTATTTATTTGTTTGGTTTTCCAGTTTGTTCAGTTATGCGAGTTTAAATATAAGCCAAATGTTCTATTAAAATCCTTGGAAAGACATGTTTTTTGATTTACCAACAGGGGGAAAAAATAGATTCCAACAGCCAAGAACAGAGGTCCTCATTTGTAACCATTAACCCTCATGTAGTTAAAGGTGACCACAAATTGCAGACTGTGGATTCTAGCACTATATATATATATAAACACACACACACACACCAGCTACATACTTATTTTCCACAGTGTGGTGCCTGGTGTGCTTTTAACTGCTAATGCTTGAAATGGGGATGCCATTCAAGGAAGCTGACTGATTCTATGGAGGGGTCTCTCAGGAGGGGTTAAGCCAGCTCTGTCTGACAAGGCAACCAAAAGTGTGGGGGGGGTTGAGTTAATTCATTGCTACCTTCCCAGCTGAGAGAGCAGAGCATTCCTAGAAAACCAGTCCTGTTGAGAAACAATTCATCTGAGGCAGAGGTATTGGAAGTGCATCTGCCAATGCCTTTTATTGCCGCTTGCAGCTAGCCTTCTCCTCCTCTGATTGCAGAAAAAGGGGTGTACCCAGTATTGCCAACCCCAGGGATTTGAAAATCAGGACTCAGGCTCTAAAAGTCACATGATGTGTTTTAATGTGCTTGATATTTAATATGCCTTCTGGGTTTTGAGCCTTGGGTTAACTTTTTCTCTGCAATCACAAAGGTCAATTATTTACTTTTTTAAAAAAAGAATGGAAGCTGAAAGTCTCGTGCAATCACATGACTCCAGGAGCTGGGGCTTTATGAAAAACATCAAATAGTACAAGACTTGTGATAAACAGCAGGTTTATGTTTCTTGTGAATTTAACGAAGAAGCAATTTTTAGTAACCAGTAAAGAAAGATACCAGCACAAGCAGATAGTACGATTGGATGCATAGGGTGTTTGTGTAGCTTAGATGTAGCCTGCGGGCTCTTTGCAAGATACCATGGTAGTTCTTAGTTTTAAAAATGTTGGGCAGATTTCAAATGTTCCTTGCCCTGCCCCCAAACATGTAATGCTCCACAGGGGAGAAATGCTCTCATTTGATTGCAAAAAGCTGTGTTTGTGCTCAGACGGTGAATGGTCACTGGGACAAATTCCTACAAGTTGGGAGGTGGGAGGGGGAGAAGAGGGGATTTCACTAATTTCATCAGGAAGAGCTGGGCTTAAGAGCATCACCCTGAAAGAAATGTGGCGATATCCATCCAAATTCCAACTGTCACACAAATATGCCCACTAAAGCCCAAATTCTGCAAGCTGCTCCTTTTGGATAAAGACCTGCCTCCCAGGGGAAGCCCGCTGACTTCACCGGGCCTCTGTATGAGTCCACGGGTGCAAAGGATTTTGCAGGATTGAGGCCTAAGCCTCCAAGCTCCTCCATGGAGCACAGCCTGTACCTCTGAGCTGTGGGCTGAGATCGGCAGGGCTAAGAGAAGGGATCCTCCCCCTTCAGGCTGAGGAATGGCAACAAAGCCACTCAGAGTAGATGTCATGCTACCTCTGCCCTCAGTTGCATGGGGGACAATCATCAAGAGTGACCAATCTACCCCACCCCCTCCCACACACACACACCCCATGAGATCAGCAGGCCAGAGAAGGAGCAGGAGGTGTGTATTTCCAGCCTGAGTAGTAGCAGGAAGTCCCAGAAACCTCACTCGATCCTTCAGGGATATTATTGAGCTCATTTTGCAAACCCAACAGGTCCAGATACTCTAGTTTGAAAAAGGCATTGAGATAAGTCTCCAAACTGGGGCTCCAAACCTTCTGAGATCAGCAGGTTAGTCTCTGGACAGTCGCCTTCCTGTTCTGCCACTTGTGTAGGGAAAGCCCCTGGTGGGCCGGGGCAGTTTTAGTAGCAACAGTGGAAGGGCTACTATAGACCAAATGTCAGCATCTTTCCACCCATGTCATCTAAGAAAGTATAAATGTTTCACCTTGATGCCACATCTAGTTCGGAATCCCATAGTGCAGTGTTTCCCAAACTTGTTCCGCCGCTTGTGTAGGGAAAGCCCCTGGCGGGCTGGGTCAGTTTGTTTACCTGCCGCGTCCGCAGGTCCGGCCGATCGCGGCTCCCACTGGCCGCGGTTCGCTGCTCCAGGCCAATGGGAGCTGCTGAAAGTGGTGGCCAGCACGTCCCTCGGCGCCCGCCACTTCCAGCAGCTCCCATTGGCCTGGAGCAGCGAACTGCGGCCAGTGGGAGCCGCGATCGGCCGAACCTGCAGACGCGGCAGGTAAACAAACTGGCCCAGCCCGCCAGGGGCTTTCCCTGCACAAGCGGTGGAACAAGTTTGGGAACCACTGCCCCAGGCAATTGTCCTTCTTCCTACCCCCTAATGCCAGCCCTGCTTGCATCCCCTCTAAACCACTCCAATGATCCCCATATGTGTGAGGCTCCCCCCCTTTCCCTTGCTGCAGGGAACGGTTTCCCTGCATTCCTTTACCGTTAAGAGACACAAGAGCCCTATCGCAGTTGAAAGGGCTGGGGTACCGAGCAGCTTATCACTTTCCTATCAGAGGATAAACGACTGCTGCCTCTTGGTAATCTTGGCTCGGCAGTCAGACTCTGCATCACTAACCACCATTGCCTTGAGCTGGGAACAATGAGTGTTGTGAGAATCGGGGGGTAGCGGGGAATTAAATGTATCACTCAACCACAAAGGAGGGAAATAAAGGCATTTCACACACAAGGCAAATGGAGATTAAACAAAGTCCCACTTTCTCCAGCTCGCTGCGCCCTAGGAGAATCGCAGGGACTACAAAACCATGAAAACAATAACCCCAGCTGGGAGAGCAATGAGGCAATTTGTTAGGGAGATGACATTTTTAATGAGAAACACTAGCTGGAAGAGAACAAAAGGGCCTGTTTGGTCAGAAAGATGCTCTTGATACTCCTCTGAAGTGCATGAAAAAGTAATTTCATTCCAACGTCATACCCAGAGCAGCTGAATTTCCTGAGGCTCCAGATGTTGTCCAGTGCAGATGCTGAACAAATGGGACTCTGTCCCAACAAAATGAAGAAAAAAACAGCACCAGGGAATTTTACAGGCTTAAAAAGCTGACAAAATAATTGCGAGGGGGAAGAAAGGGAGGTCTTGAAACTGGAACTGTTTGACTAGATACGGAGTAAGTAGCTCTTAATTGTCTTTCCGTTAATTGAAGGAGTTGAAAATGTGGATTAGCAAAATACCAAGCTCTGGCTGCATGTGTCGTTTTCTGGCCTTGCTCTGCTCTCTTTAGAGAGTTGTTTGGCTGTAATTGTGCCCATTTTGCTCCCAAGAAAGGGTCAGATTCTGGTGTCTTTATTCATGCCAGCAGTTAGTGGGACTACTCGCAAGAGGAAATGCTACTCCATGAAAGTGAGGATCACAGAATCAGCCCCTTAACAATTATAATCAATACATCTATGAGCAATAAACGTGAGTTACTTTTCAATGGTGACTAATACTTTAAAACAGTGGTTCTCAAACTGGGGCCGCCGCTTGTGTAAGGAAAGCCCCTGGCAGGCCAGGCCAGTTTGTTTACCAGCCCCGTCCGCAGGTCCGACCCATCACGGCTCCCACTGGCCGCGGTTCGCTGCTCCAGGCCAATGGGAGCCGCGATCGGCCGGACCTGCAGACGGGGCAGGTAAACAAACCGGCCCAGCCCGCCTGGGGCTTTCCCTACACAAGCGGCGGCCCCAGTTTGAAAAGCATTGGCTTAGATGGAGTCAAAAGCCAGTAGTGCAGGGAGAAAAGCTCACTAGACCTGGTCAAGTATTGCGCCACTGTGTTAATGAATGTTCACTGAACTTCTGAATGCTTGTTTGGGCCAACCAAATTCATTCTCGTTATTGTTTCTTCATCGGAGTGTTCAGGGAATGGCTCTTCTTCCTATGAACATCCATATTCCCCTGCAGACCAGGGGACTGGTGCACAAACAGGAGCATCCAACATTCATTATTGACTCTGTGTGGTTTTCCTGTTCTAAAACATGCCAGTTAGCAGAAACAATACCGTGCTACCAATCACATACTACGAACAGGGAGCAGCCAAAGGGAAGGATGTGCAAACAGCCCATAGGCTGAAATTGGTTTGCACAAACTAGACTATCCAGCAAATCCTTGTGAATAACGAAGACATTTGCAGAAATAGGACTGTGAAGTGGTGGGGGGAAAGCTATTTTTCCCCCCAGAAAATACATTCATGATGAATAATTAGAGCAGTTCCAGCTGTCGATAGAGGAGGTAAGTATGGAAATATCTGGTTCTCTGGAGCACCCGCTAGTGATGGGTGAACATCAAAAGCATCGGGAAGCTAGTTATTTTCTGAACCAAGCCACCTGGCCTTAGCAGCCATGAATACTGAAGACACACCCATGGATAATAGGGTAACCTGATAACTGGAAAGAAATGACTGTCTAGGAGCAGTGGGTTGGATGCTCCAGTGAGTCCTACAACTGAAGGAGGGAGCATAGATCTTTCTGCTGCCTTCATCTGGGGGGACAGCTGGAGGCTGGTTCAACCCCTGGAGCAAGTTAGAGCAGCCACAGGATTGCTCTAAATTTTGTTTGTTAGAACAGCCCCTTAGGGTTCTGGGGCTGAGACCAGGAGCCAGTGGTATAGAGTTGGTTATACCCGCTTTACAATACCCAGAGATAACCCTGTGCAAGAGGAATCCTCAGCTGCTTCATTACAGCAACTCTCTGGCCCTTTCGTGCCATGGGAGCAGCGCAAAGAGGCAGGCGCTGGAGGATTTGGCCCTGTGCTTCTTGTCAATTGCTCCACTGGTACTGTCTCAATGCCGGGGAAAAGATATGTAGGCAAATGGGGGTCAGCAACTGAGGTAGGCTTGGGGAATGAGAGATGTGTCTGCACTCTATTCCTGGGGCCTCTTCAGATTGGAACACAGATGGTTTTGCAATTGAAAAGGGGTGGCAGCCAGCCAGGGGGAAGCACCTGCACTGCTTAGCTCCTCACCTCCCCCAGATTACCAGCAAATGTTGCTGCATGGCCCACTGCATGAGAGACTAAGGGGGAGAGGGGAGTGAGTGACTGGTGGTTTTGGGGAATGAGAGGGAAAGCTGAGGAATCCAGCCGGATACTTTTCTAGAACTGGTACAAAATGGTAACTTTATTCAAAATCAACACTGCCTTTGATGAGGTCTAGTTGCCCGTACTAAGGCATGTGGAGTCTCTTAATGCTACACCAGATTGTCTCTCTTCCACCCCATTCTCCTCTGAGTGCTGGTTGATGTATCTCAGTCTGACTGAGCCTTTGAAGATGTAAAGTGCTAACTAAGTACCTATGAGATGTAAAGGATGGTATGTAACGTACCAAAGTGCTTATGAGATCGTCATCATCATAATTAATAATTACTATTGCATGGGGAGCCTGGAGGTGATGCTTTCACAGGCAAAACATCTGCTCTTCACAAGTGTCTTTATGAGCCAGGGATAGAAATAAACTTTGACAGTGATGGTGTAACAGCATCAAGAGAGTGGGATGAAATCATTATAAATGTCTTGCATGTCCACGCCCTGCTTTCTAGGGACACAAGTGTTTCTTAAAACCAACCAACAAATAAATAAATAAAAATAAACTCCTGGGGCAGAGAAATAAAACCATCCCCCCAAATTAACTGGGAATACTCGATCCCACCTTGCTTTGCTGCTTGGGGAAATCACCTCTCTCTTCAGAAACACATGGGAACGATGCTTTCCTTATTCAGAAATTCCCACAGGAATACTGTGCATATTTTCATGGATCATTAGGGACAGATTGTTCTAAAGATAGTCTAAACTCCTGGCTTTTTTACCTGGAGAAAGAGTAAAAGAGAAAAGCAATCATGAGAATTTACATGGCTCTTGATCATAATGAGGCATCATGGATTACTGTTTTCATTTCTGCATGTCTAAAAGAATTTAAATGATAAACTATCTTGAGAATCAGTTGTGTTAGATCGAGTTAACAATGAACGTGGCTGGGGTTTAAGACTGAAGAAATCATGTAAAGGGTGTGCTGAATGGCTGGTAAAAAAGAGACAGCTACATATTGGAGACTGTATGTGTATCCATATATATATTATTTCTAGAGAATTAACTTTTTTTCCAACTTTCCAGACTCTGAATCATCTTCAAATAGGATCCCAACAGATGTGTTAGATCCTTAAAATGTGTTAGACGTTAACGTCAGGTCCAGGAAAAGCATGACCCTCTAATATATGGGATCTAACCTGGGCATTCATCCATCCCTGCCATCCATCTTTCCATTTTCCATAGTCTCTCTCTCTCTATATATATACACATACATACAATGCATGGTGTAGGGATTAAAGAAGTCTGTGGAATAATGGAGATTGAAGGAGATAAAATGTACTGTACAAGGTTTCCTTGCCAGACAGGCTGCCCTGCACAGGGAATTAGTAATTAGATACAGGAATCTCGCTTTTTCAGTTACAATAGTATGAATCCAGAAGTCATTTTGTACGTCTGCACTAGGGCTGAGTGGAAAACAACAGTTGTGAAAAGCGGCAAGGTTTTGACATTTGTTTTTGTTCTCATAGACTCATAGACTCATAGACTTTAAGGTCAGAAGGGACCATTATGATCATCTAGTCTGACCTCCCGCATGATGCAGGCCACAAAAGCTGACCCACCCACTCCTGGAATAATTCTCTCCCTTGACTCAGCTGTTGAAGTCCCCAAATCATGATTTAAAGACTTGAAGTCGCAGAGAATCCTCCAGCAAGCGACCCCTGCCCCATGCTGCGGAGGAAGGCGAAAAACCTCCAGGGCCTCCGAACGAAAATGAGCCTTTTGAGAGCCGCCCTACCTGCACCCCCAAGAATCATCTGGTGATTAGGGCACTTGCCGGGGATGTGGAAGACCAAGTTTCAAATCCCTGTACTAAATCAGGTCAATTACATGATGGAGCTGAGAAACCTTCCCATGCCCAAATGTTTTTGAAACAGACACGTTTCCACCAAACATTTCAGTTTCCACAAAAATGGCATTTTTGATAGAAAAAAAAATTGCATTGAACATTTTTCCAACCAGCTCTAATCTGTGGGGCTGTGGAAGAATAAGGCCATATTTTTGGTATTTTTAAAATGGCAAAGTACAGTAGATGCAATGATATTCATATCCCCGAAATGTATTTCAAACAATGTTCAACTGATGATGTTGTTCAAAGGGAAAGTTACAATGAGATGGGTCATTTCAAACTGGACCACTGAGGGGCGCTGTCATTGTGACTCCTATCTGGCAGGCCATCGGTGCCGCTCTGGTATGGAGACTGAAGTCCCCAGAAACTCATTCTCTCAGTAGCTCTTGTGCCTCAAGCCTTCGCTCAAACACCTTTGGCCAGTGTGAAATTCACTACATTTTAGAGAGACGAGGAACACGAGAAATTGCCAGACTGGATCAGCCCCAACGTCCAGCCAGTCCTGAATCCTATCTCTGGCAGTGGCCAATGCTTCAGTGGAAGCTGTAAGAACCCCGCCATAGGCAGATGTCTGATAATCTACCCCCTTATTAGGATCTCATCTTGATCTCTAACAGTCAGAGATTGGTTTAAACCCTGAAGCTTGAGGTTTAATATCTCTTCCAGAATTTGTTAGCATTATTCATGATAACTATGGATATTCTTGACATCCATATAAATATCCCATTCCATTTTAAATCTCCCTAAGTTGTTGACCTCCATTACTTCCTGTGGTTTCCAGTTCCAGAGTCTCATCACACGTTGTGTGGAAAAGCATTTCCTTTTATCGGTTTTGAATGGCCCACATTTTAATTTCCCCCTTACTCTTGTGTTATGGGACAAGGCTGCCCCATGCCAGGGGAATCTTCAGCAATGGAGATATGCCCAGCTTTGGGCCCCTTTGTGTAACTAGCCGTCTGTACAATTGTAGCAATCAATCTTTGCTCTCGTGATCCTCAGATGGAGGAATGGCCTCTAGGGGACAATAACTATTGATTTAACTTAAAGCAGGTCTTAGGCTGCTCTAAATTAGGCTGCAGTGTAATATTGGCCTCTGGTTGGACCCAGGATTGGGTCCAACCAGAGCGTTTGATCCCAGGTCCTGCACTGAGGTTAGACTGGCTGGACCCAAGTATCTGACTCAAAATGGATAACCAGAGAGCAAACTAAGGGAATGTAATGGGAAAGGAAACAAAATACTCCTCAGCTTGGAATTCAGCCTGGCCCTATGACTGCTGGGTGTGGAGCTTGGCCTCCCCCCAGGCATTCTCTTCCCTCTCTTGCCCAAGAGACCACCCAATACTCTTCCCCTGAAGACTTCTGTGAAGAGAGGATGAAGTTCAGTGGAAACCGGGCACTCATTCACTTGTAAACATGGGGTAACACAGGGCTAAGTTAGACCGACTATTCACTTGGGACTCAGGTAGTACCTCTGTACTTTATAACACCATTTTAGCATAAACTCTTTTGTCTACAGAGTCTAACCACCTAATTAATTCAATTAATTAGGATCTATTTCATTTCTTATATTAATAAACTGCACTGATTTATTTAGAGCCTTATGTTGCTTAACCCAACACAGAGAAATCATTTTTTTTAACAAAAAGATACCAAAATAATTTTTATAAAACAGTATTAGGAATTGCATTCTTTAGACATAGACCTATGGTAAATACGAGGTATAAGAATATTATCACATTCCCTAAGAATTGCTAGACACTATTTTTTCCTTTCAGAGGGTGTGTGTTTTCCCTCTTCTATCTCTCTTGTGTGGCTACTGATACTCACAACTTAGTAGTCGAATGGGACCTTGAAACGGTATTTGCTATTGCAGTCACGTCTGCATTGTAGAGGGCTCCTGCACACAAACAATGAGAAGCCAGACAGCTTGTTTCTGGTCTAGTGTCCTCATCTTCAGTAGCTTCTCTTCCACATCTATCATGTGAATGAAATTTGAAAACAGCTCTGTCTCATCTGGATGCAGGCACACCTTGAGTATATAAAGTGCTCAGTCTATTTATTACCTTTATAAATAACTGGATAGCTGCTGGAGGCGTGGGTTGTTCACCAGCGTTGGCCTAAATCTGACTGGCATTGAGAGGGACCGAACACACCCACCATTAAAAAGGTTTTTGAAAATCTGTCTCCTGATCTGTTTTCTTGATCTAAATTGAAAAAATGACCTACAGATACTTAGGGCTGTTCTAAGCCATCACGTTGCCTTCCAAATGGATGATTCACATGTTTCATATTCCCCAGGAGGGAAAATAAATGACACATTCACAATTGTGTCCATCCAACATCCTCAGTGCTTGCCCCAATACTTTATCATTTAGGTCTTAAAATGCCAAACTGAGGAGAAACATATTAGTCGTGAGCTAGCTTCTGATGTGAACATCACTGCTTTTCCCCAGCAGACATTTTCATGGTATTCCTTTCTTCAGTGCTTTCAGGTGTGTTTTTAATTGACATAAATACAATACAAATATCCAGAGGGTCTGATTCTGATCTTAGTTGTACCAGTTTTACAGTAGTGTAACTCCACTGACTACAGAGGAATAACTCCTGATTTACATTGGTGCTGTTGGAGCAGAACCAGCCCTAGAGTCCACTCAATAGAAGTAAACAGCAAAGCAAACGAGCAAGCAAGCAAATAAAACTGTTCTTGCATAATAGAATATGCTGGGATTTACAGACCCCAGCGTTATTCCAATTTTATGCCAGCATAAATGCACTGATTTAATTTACACTAGTGTAAACGTGGCGTAAGACAGTGCTAAGTTAGTCACGCTATTCTTATACAGAAGGAATCTCATTGAGAGCATGTGACTTTAAATGTAGGGCATAAGGAAACCATATGCAGCTAAAATGGCAAAGCTTTCCTATCTAAAAATATGGTTGTGACGGGATCCCTGGGGCGCAGCCTGGGACTCTGGGGCCACTGTGCCCCCTTAACTCTCTCCAGCCTGGACTGTCTCTCACAATGCCTTGCTAGTGACAAGCAGCAAACCCCTCCAGGCACTGTTATCACTCAGCACAAGCACATGTTGAGACCCACACCTGGCTAGATTGCATGAATGCTCCCAGAGCCACTCATGAATCACACAGAGAAAGGCACCAGCCAAATCCCCTCAGCTCCCAGCCTTGTACCTTAGGAATATACCGTCTTGCACTGCTCAAGACAATACATGAATGGAAAGCGTATATACACTAGCCTTTGCAAACCTGAGCAGATTTACCACACACTTCAGGCAAACTCATGGTAAAGATAAACAGTAAAACAAATGTATTGACTACAAAAGATTGATTTTAAGTGATTATAAGTGATAGGCAAAAAGTCAGTTAGTTACCAAAATAAAATATAAGCACGCAGACTAAGCTCTCAACCCTATTAGATTGGGCAACATCTAGATTAAGCAGTTTTTCTCACCCCACTGGATACTGCAGTCCTTAATATACAGGTTTGTCCCTTAAGCCCGGGCCAGTCTCCTCTGTTGGAGTCTTCAGTCTTCTTCTCTGAGTGTCTTTGTTGCTTGCAGCATAGGTGGGGGCAGGAGAAAGGCCAAGCATGTGGCCACTGTGTTCTGTTTTATACCCTTAGTCCATGTGCTTGGAGAACACAAGTCCAGGCATGTCTGGGGGGCACTGCTGAGTCCCCAGGCAAGGTTTAGCAATTCCCCTGTTGTGGCCTTATGCCGGTGAGTCATTGAATTGTAGCTCCCTTGCTGGACAACGGCTGTTGACGGTTGTTTGAAACCCCACCCGGGCATTGGTTACTTTCCTTGCTGTTGCCTCTGGGGAGCTAATATTTGGCTGATCCCCCAACTTACAGCATGTTTTAGTGACAACCATACAACACAATCTCATAACTTCATATACACTAAAGATCTACATATTTAGATAGAACAGTGACTTTCAGCCGATCATAACCTTTTCCCTGATACCTCACATGGCATGCTTTATATGCAATATCACAATTATATACAGATGAGGAAGATGGGGGTTACAAGTCGCTCCCCCAAGGAATAGTATGTCATGATGGTATTTTAAAAAATGAGGATCTGATGGTTCAGGATGTGGGGGGTCTTTCACCTCCAGTTTGTTGGTTCAAATGCAGACCAGATTAAAGGACTGATTCAAAGAGTTACCAAGTATCTTCAATTCCCATTGATTTCAGTGAGATCTGAGGGCATTTGGCATTTCACAGAAGGTAGCTCAGTAACCCCACATGTGCTTAGTTATTACCACCTCAAGGCTGTTTTTTGGTGATCTTTGTGAGATGAGCTGGTGGACTCAGCCAGTGGAGAGATGTCCCCATCCCAAAATCTCCATCCCAGTTTGCTACCTGGTCACCAGTGTAAGAAGAGAGGCTAAGGACTGAATAGGCCTAGACACTGAACTACCTTTTAAACCCTAGTGGTGGTGTCTCCAGGTCTGGTGTGGGACTGGGACCCACTGACAAGGGGCATTGCGGGGGAGGGAAGCCTGCTCTGCTGCTACTGTGGTTGTATTGGTCTTGTGCATAAATAGAGGATGCTGGTCTCTGAACTGCGAATACAGAATGATTCAGGAGCAGTACATTCCATAAAGGAATGGTTTAAAATATAAATGGCAAGTATCTGGAAATTATGAATATTAAATAGAAAATGTTATGTTGAACAAGCAGAATATATAGTCCGTTGGATCTTTTAAAGGCCCATCAGAAATCTTCTCTCAGCACCTCTGATTTTTATAGAGATGTTATTAACTCTAATCCTTGTTTGAGCTTACAACAACTGATGTGCCTTTTTAGCCTTCATTGATACTGGTCCACAATTAAACCTTGCTACTTGCCCATGAGGCCTTGGAATAAACCATTTGGTCTGGTACCATAGGTCCTAAATCAGTTTTGTGTGGATGAATCCCATCCTCAATGTCTTTGATACGAGAAGTCGTCCCCAGCAAAGAGCTGGCAATGAATTTCAGTTGCTTGAGGTCTGATCTGAGGCACAAAGCAAAGTTCTGAGATAAGACAAATGGGAAATATTCCACACACATGGGCATGTTGTGAAAATGGCGTCTGGTAGCGTTGGATTCTGATCTAGATCTGTGGCCCAGGTGTCAAGAAGAGGAAAATGAGGAGGATGAAGATGACACTGATAAAGAGGCCTGGGGATTTGCTGATATACCAAAGAGAGGAAGACAGTTGAACTCGCATTCTCATAAACTCTTCCAAACTCCCTTCTAGCTAATTGGACAGTCAAAGCCAAGAACTGTCCAAGTGTCAATGAAAGAGAAATTGGAATTAACCATATAAACAGAATATAATTGTTGTACCGATGACGGAGGGAAATTACTTAGGGAAAAACCTGTACGGGGGGAAAAAACCTCTTGTTTTTACAACAATCCAGCTGTTGTTGCTAAGTTTGCAAGGCTTTAAAGGTGGCTACACAGCCATTTCTGACTTGGATGGAAAATTTAACTGCTGTTTGACTTTCCGGCAAAGATAACTGCCTTTGAAATGACTGTAGCTGGAAAGCACAGATCCATTCTCCCTACTTAACGCAGAGTATGTTTGACCACTAACAGAGGTTCAATCTTAGGCATGTCCAGCCATGTATTTTACCTGGTATCATCTCCTTCTCCCAAAGCAATGCCTTGGGCTGACATCAGCTGGACCCCCCCCCCCCCCCTCCCTTCTGGCTGACACAGCCGCTCAGCCTGCCCCTCCCCCTCAGACTGGCACTGTATGCTCTGATCAGCCCCTTCTGCCTTTGACCAGGAAACACCTTAGTTCTCTGCTCCACTACTACTCAGATCCTCTAGCTCCTTTGCCCTGTGTCTGGCAGCTCAGTATTGTGCCTCTTGGTACCCTGGTTTCACGATTAGACCCCTTCCTTGAACATTCTGGTATCCTTTATCATCATCATAGCTCGTCGCTGTGGCCAAGTGCTGGGAGTTAACAAATGAGCCTGCGCTCTGACACCGATTAGTTCCCTGGCAGAAGGTTGATGGGGTAACAGAAGATAATTACGTAATGGGGATGGGGAATCTGGGTGAGCTAAAGAGCCAACTAGCCCATGAAGGGCGCAGGAAGGAAGTAGAGGAGGGAGGAAGAGGGCTAGCTGATCCCAGTCTCATCCCTGGGTAGAAGTGAGGTAGATGAAGGATACTCTTAAGAATTGTCCAGCCTCTCCTGTTTGCCATGTCTGATGGGCAGGAAACCTGACACTTTTACTTGCCATAATGGCACCTGTCCTGTCCTTCTAGCAACTAGACTAAGCCATATTCCATTACTTTGAGCTTTGACATTCCTCATCATCTCAGTATTAGCTGGTCAAAGAAGACTCTGAGCCAAATCTCTCTTGTCTTGAGCCAAAAACGAATTCCATGCTAACACCCTGTCCCACATCATCCAAACTGTCTTCAGACTCCCGAGCTCTTCCGATAGCCATCCTGCCCCAGACACAATATGGAAACAACCTGATCAAACTCAGTAGAACTGGTCTTTCCAAAGCTTTTACAAGCACAAATTTTTAGATAAATTGTGCTGCAGTTGGCCAAGCTGTTTCAGCTGCCTTCCGTATTACTAGAATTACTTCCATATTACCTCTTTCGGCTTTAAGCAAGATCTTGTGGGAGGGGCAGGAGGAAGGGGCATGTAACTGCCTCTAATGTTAAACCTCTGGTCCTGTGTAAGCCCATAAGGCCTGGAAGCTTTACTGCCTCATGCTGTGAGTCTACATTTCTGCATCATTGCTGGCATCAGAACAAACCTGGAGGCGGTCTGGAGACTCTCATGCTTTGCTACTATATTTGGCTACTGCCTAAGCATCTATGCCCAATGCAGTTCATTATTAATTATTATTATTATTATTATTAATCGGAATTTCTCAGAAGATTTTCATGATAAAATTCACTTGCTATTTGCTAAGTGCAAATGACAATTACAGTCCTGTTCATCATAACAATCAAAAGAAGCTGCTAAGTTAGATCTTTAAAAAAATCCTCCATGGATCTCATTCTTTTATTTAGAACAGAACTTCTTTGTTGTGTGATCTTGTTAGCTTTGAAATGCATTCTGAATCGAATTCATGTCACAGCAAGGTGATTTCACAGTTCTGAAATGGGCATAAGAGAACTCTCGGGATGCTATTAACATAGATGGTCGAATCCAGAGGGTGACATTTAAGGAGGAGCCAGTGAGACTGATGCTGCCAAAGGTACATCTACACTACAAGTACTACTGCAGCAGCCCAGCCCAGACACTTGCTACAACAATAGAAGGTTTTTTCCCCTTCATTGTAGTAAATCCATCCCCTCGAGAGGTGGTGGGTAGGTCAAAGGACAAATTTTTCTGTCGACCTAGCAGTGTCTGCACCAGGGCTTAAGTTGGTTTAATTAACTATGTCTCGAAGAGGGGGTGGATTTTTCATGACCCTGAGCAAGGTCACTTGGTCAACTAAATTTTAGATATCGACAGGGCCTTAGATTCCCTTAAGCTTCCTCACACTCATTAACTACTCTGAGACTGTAAAGGGTCTGTGTTGCATGGAACACTTAGGGCTGGTCTACACTACAGGGGCGGGAGGGGATCGATCTAAGTTATGCAACTTCAGCTACGTGAATAACCTAGCTGTATGTAACCTAGTCGATGTACTTAGATCTACCTACCACGGTGTCTTCACTGCAGTGTCTCTCCCATCGATTTCCCTTGCGCTTCTCATTGAGGTGGAGTACCGGAGTTGATGCTAGAGCAATCGGCGGTCGATTTTTCACGTCTAGACTAGACACGATAAATCAACCTCCGCTGGATCGATCGCTGCCTGTCGATCCGGCTGGTAGTGTAGACAAGCCCTCAGAAGAAGGCACAGGTTAAAGGGAGAGGTGGTTTACTTGGATTTCCATCCACCTCTTGGTTGCTTTCCTTGCTACTCCTCTCAAAAGCCTCTCAGCATGGGTGAGGCAAAAGGATGGTTACATGCTGGTAACAGTAATAATTTCTTTTCCCACGGATGGTCCTTTGTGCCTCCATCAGACTCCTGTAGTCACTCCCATAGGCTCATCTCCATCCCCTTTCCCAACCACGCACCATCAACCTTCCTCACGGCTTCTAATCATGGCCCCTAAGCATGTTCCTGCCTCTCTAGAGGGGACACCCCTGCAGAGCCTGAAATGAAGGACTAACTAATCAAGTGCAGATTACAGTTTTGCACTGGCCAAGTAAGCCTGAGTAGGTGTGACTAAATACGTCTTTTCCATTTTGTATTTCTATGAACATCACAGTAAGCTGGCTGGAGGCATCTCTGTTGAATGCCACAGGGTTCTCTCTCTCTCTTCTCCATGCTGGGATCATTTGCTTCCTTCTCTCCCAGTCTCTGGCTCAGCTGGTTTTAAATTGCTTTGGGAGGTAAACTCATTTCTCTTGGATGGCTGCAAAGAGCAACAAAAAGTAGAGCTTTTTATCCAGAAACTAAGATACCAACCTTGCGGCCTTTTCTGTCCTTTCAAGCTGGTATAACTGGAAGAGAAATTTGGCTCAGATTCCATTGCCTTGAAAATTCCAGTTACTCCAGATTTACTTGGTGAGACTGAGAGCAGACTCTGGCCCCATATCATCAGTATTACAGACAGACACGTAGCCCTGGGTTCTGGAATGTTCCATGTTAAATCTGTTCTCTTCCCAGGCTGCATATTTGTGTTAGCAGGAGCCCTGCTTGGTGATGGCCCAGACTCCAGGGAAAGAAAATCATCTATTCACTTAGACAAGCATCTGCTTTTGGAAACTGGAATGTATTTTATGTTGGCTGAATGTCATTTGCTAAATAAACCAATATGCTCCTGTGTGTGTGTGTGTGTGTGTGTGTGTGTGTGTGTGTGTGTGTGTGTGTGTTTGTCTCCACAACAGACCGACCTCTCCATGGCCAATTCCTACCACCCCTGCTCTTTCTTCAGTTTGAGGCATGGTTCCAGCACTCGGCTTCTCTCTAGGGTTGCTAC
Source organism: Terrapene triunguis (assembly GCF_002925995.2). Lineage (NCBI taxonomy): Eukaryota > Metazoa > Chordata > Testudines > Emydidae > Terrapene > Terrapene triunguis. The sequence goes on along the minus strand of NW_020664418.1, from coordinate 41,288,904 downwards.
CTTTCTAATTCCTGGTAACTGGACCCCAAGGCCCTGCTCCCTTTTCCACCTCTTCCCCCACGGCCCTGTGACTGCTCCACCTCTCCCTTGAAGCCCCACCCCTTCTCAACCTCTTCCCCACGGCCCCACCCCTGTTACTCGCTCTTTGCCCCCCTGCCTCCATAGCTTGCTGGATTGTCTCAAGGAGCCTGCCTGCAGGTAAGCGATGGCTCCAGCTGAACAGGGGCTGGAGAGGGTTAATGACCCAGTGCCTCCCCCACCCCATGGTAACTGGGTTTTTGGTTCAGGTGTCATTTGGTTCAGGTGCCAACTGGGCACCTGGCAACTCTAAATGGAACCTGAACACAGAAGCCAAAAAACGGACAGGTGGCGACCCTAGTTCCCTCTCAGCAGGGGTACTCACACACTCTCAATAAGTCAGACAATCAGTCGGGGCTTCCCAGCTCACTTTTCAGTATCCAGTTGCTCCAGTTGTCAGGGAGAAGGCAAGGGAAAAACAAGAATGGTTACACCAAGATGTGTTTCAACCAGGCCACACAGAAGTCTCGAAATTGTCCCTCTCAGCTCTTCTCCCCTAGAGGGCATGTTTTTAATATCTTCTCTATATGACATTGGCGAGGAGGAGGTGGCGAAGTGGGCGCAAGAGAGGAAATATCACAGGAAAAGCTATTCTTACAATATTTGCAACTCAACCAGACTCAGAAAGCAGAAGTGGGCCTGAACTGGAACATCAGATCGAAACAATCCCAATTTTGGAGAAGTCTGAATCCAGGTCTAATTCCAGATCTGAAATAACCAATGCAGCCCATTTCTATCGGGACATGTTAGAAATCTCATGGGAGCCCCTTTTAAGTTTGTGAGCCCAGCTTTGCAGATCCAGGATTTAACAGTAGGGATGGGCTTCCCAGGAACAACAGATCTGAAGCCTTTCTTACTATGGGGTAGTTATTTTCTGGATCAAAACTTCACGTCAATAATATTTATCAGAACCACAAGCCTAGATTTGAGCCACCTCAAACGTTGGGGGAGTGTGATCTGGATTTGCATTTCTTGGATTGCACCCATCTCTAGCATGGATATATTTTGGGAAATGATCCAGATTTTTGAACCCTTATCTGAACTGATCTAAATTTTTGGAGTTTCCACACAACGTACATGCCTAAGGGTGAGAACACCTCTCTGGAGACAGATACACACACACAGGAGCATATTGGTTTATTTAGCAAATGACATTCAGCCAACATAAAATACTTTCCAGTGTCCAAAAACAGAGGCCTGGTTTTCAGGGACCTGGCAACCTTAAATGGCACCCAAACCAAAAACCCAGTTACCACGGGGTGGGGAGAGGCACCAGGTCATTAACCTGCTCCACCCCGATCAGCTGGAGCTGTCTCCTACCTGCAGGCAGGCTCCTTGAGACAATCCAGCAAGCTATGGGGGAGAGGGAGGGGGAGAGGAGTGAGTGACAGGGGTGGGGCTTTGGGGAAGAAATAGGGAAGGGGCGGGGCCTTGAGGGAAGAGGTGGAGCAGAGATGGGGGTTTGGGGGAAGCGGTGGAAAAGGGAGCAGGGCCTCGGGGTCCAGTTACCAGGAATTAGAAAGGCGGCAATCCTAGTGGGAAGCTGAATGCTGGGATCATGCCTCAAACTGAAGAGAGAGCAGGGGTGGTAGGAAGTGGCCATGGGGAAGCTGGTCTGTTGTACCAACTAGAAGAGTGTACCAACTCCCTTCACCTCTTCCCCATTGGGCCCTGGGTGGGGACCCGGTAGGGTCCCACTACCCTTCCCCCACTCCTCCTGCCCACTGGGGGAACCCAGGGAGCAGCAAGAGATGGCAGACTGTGACTCAGCTAAAAGGCCATCAGATTGCCTGGCAAGGCCATCCCAAGACTCTGGAGGACTGTTGAGCCATGGCCTGCCCACTAGGCCCATTGGCCCCGATACACATACATTAGCATTATTATTATTGATCATGTGTGCTGTGGTTGTACCTACGACCCCATTGTGCTAGGTGCTGTACAAACATAGAACTAAAAGATGTCCCATGCCCAATGAGCAAGTTCAATAGTTACTTTGAAACCTTGATGTTACTTGTCATCTGCTGTTATTTAAGTTACACGTGAAAACAAGCAGCTATTGATACTAAATTACAATGAGAATATATGAACTGAGCTCGCATGAATAACGAAGCATTTAATCATAATCAGTGTGATTATTACAGTGACTGTGAAAGGAATTCTAAGAGATATCATGTTAATCACTCTCTTTGGGGAGTGCAGTCTAATTTAAGAGCAGGGGCCTTGGAGGAAAAGCTGAGTTCAATTTCAGGCAGTGCTGCTGACTCATATCGGCAAGTCACGTTAATCACTCTGTGCCTCAGTTTCCCTTTTTTATACGAGGCTAAAAATTACATCTGAGATAGACTGAAGTTTTATCCCCACTCCAAAGATTGAGCTGTCGTATCTATCAGATTTTCCATTCTCTCTCTCTCTCTCTCTCTCTATATATATATGAAGTTTTGATATAGATATAGATATAGATATAGATATAGATATAGATATAGATTCTTTCTTTGTCTTCTTTTGAGGGGATGGGGAAAGGAAATGCGTTTGATGATTTTTCACCACATGCATCCTCATCTGTTGTTAATCACACTGCAGATTAATGAGGAATTTTTTGACATCAATACATGCCATCTTTCATGGTAAAAAAGAACAGAAAGAATTTTGGGAGGGGGTTGGGTAGGAAGGAACAAGATATTATATGACAAAATAAAGTACAGATTATCAAAAAAAAGAAGTGTTAAATAAAATGACGAGGGATTTTTATGTTGGAAAATGATGATGGAAGGGGGGAAAAATAGAAAAATCTGACAACCTGCCCTGCAATAATTCACACACCCCCACAGACACAAAAACGAATGTGAAATTGACAAGGATGTCAAAGTCTTCTTTACCCCAATTGTCAACAGAAGCTGCTGTCTGATGGTCTTGGCTCCTCAGTCCTATGTGCTCATGGATTTGGAGGCAGGCTGCATGGATGGCAGTCAGCCTGAGGGAATGCTTGGCAGAGTGAGGCAGAAGTCTGGATGGAAGCTGAGAAGTGTCAGGGGTTGGAAGCATTGAAGCGTGCTTTCAAAATAATTAAATAAATAAACCCAAACACTTAGTCATGAGGGGGAATTGCTGAGGAGAGCGGCTGCGAACTACTCCTCAGAAGTGAAATCTCTGATGAACAAGTCCCTCCATGCTCTTAGGCCTGCAACCAACCTCCAGAAGGTACATTTTAGTCTCTGCACCATCTACATAGATGGTTATACTAGACCACAAGGAGCAAGTTAAACAGGCAAAGAACCCAAACCATTTTGCTTATCTTTTTCTTTACATTTTCACAGCACATTACTCATATTAGCTCATTAATCCTCACAACAGCCTGGTGAGGTAGGTCCAGCAACTTTTACTCACAGCAGCAATCCTTACTCGGACAAGGAGTCTCCTTGACTTCAATGGCACCCACAAGTAAGTGCTCCGAGTATCAGGCCCAAAGTATCCATCTTTTACACATGGAGAAACCGAGGCATATAGAGGTTAAAGGAATTAGCCAATGCCACAGAGTCAATTTAAGAGGCACAGTTTGAAGCTCTTGGCACTGATTTCACTCCTTTGGGCAACTTTGCCTCCCATCGTTTTCCCCAGTCTGACTCCACTCCATTACTACAGCGTTTCCTTGAGTTTAAACGTATTGTTTCATGTGTTTCTTGTGCTGTAGATTTCTTCACACAGTGGTGCGTGGTTGCCGTGTAGATTGTAGTAGTTGCCATGTCAATGAAGGATCCCTCATTTCACATCCTGCATGTTCCCAGCCTACCGAACTCACCTTGCTGTGGAGTGACATGGAAGGTATTAACAGTGAATCATTCTGAACTCCATTCCTCTTCATCAAACTCCGAGTTCCTTTCTCCTTAGCGTAACAATAATAATAATCCCTTCCATTTACAGAGCAAGCCAAGGGACTTTGCAGATTACAAACCAAATCCTGGTACCATGGAAAACCTTTCCTTGACTTCAGTAAGACCGGAATTTGGCCCTACATTTGTATATCTAGGGACCGCTACACCCACCAATGAAAAGTAGCTGCCTCTGTGAATGGAACAGAGTACAAGATTTACCAGCAGCCTCTTTGCTATCACAACAGTTCAGGAAAGGGATTGAAAAAATATGATATTGAATGAGAACTCCAGGGGAATTTCAGTAGAGAGAAGCAATTTCCAGAGTTAGAATTAGCCCAGTGACCTCGCTAAATTCCGACTATGAGACCTTCAGTGACAAGTAGTCTTGGTTTTATAGCTCGTCCGGAAAGCAGGTGGTGTTCTAATAAGGAAGAATGGATTGTGTGTATGGTCTCTAAAGAACACAGTAGAAGGAGAGTCCAATGGACATTTGTAAAAGAAATCTGAATGGCCACAACAGCATCCTATCCTGTTCCCCCAACCTGCTGGAGCAATGGAGTGTTTTACACATTAACCTCTGGGTCTCATGAGCTCCACAGGGCCAGACTGTGCAGAGGTGAAGGGTCACTGTAACAATGAAGCAATGTTTTATAAATGTCTTTGCCCCTAAAACATGTTCCCAAATTCCTTCCAGATACTCCACTTGTTGATGGACATTTTATTTGTAGCCGAAACCACAAACAAACTGCAGCCCTCATGCCCTCTTAAATCATCCAGCCTCCCTAGAATGACTAGAATTCCCTCTGAGTCACATTAACTAGGGTTTGTAAATGTCTGGAAGGCATAAACTGCTAATGCATGTCATTATTCTTTCACTCCCGCCATCTATCTGGTTATTCCCACACAGATTTCGTCTTTCCCCAAATCATTTGAAGAATGGGGCATATTTCTTTGTCAAAATCACGTACTATCTCTGTGGATCCACGAAATGGTCAGGTTACACTGAGATTTAAAACATACTTCTCTGCTGTACTAATCAGGTCAGACATTCATTTGTATATACAGGATAAGGCTGATCTCTGCTTACAAACTAGGTGAGATTCTCAGTGGTCAGTTCTCAAGTTTCCTTCAGGGACGATTTCAGCTGGCAGAAGGCACTGGATTCCCTGTTTCGGCTGTAGCTAGGAAAAAAACAACAAAAAACTCCCAGCAGCTGGAAATTAAAGGGACTATGCAATGAACTGTGCTGAGGATAAAGGCAGGGTGCTTGTCCAGTTATCATCAAGTCACCTTGTCCCAAATTCCAAGGCCGTACCCCCTTTTCCCTGGTTATGCCCCCTATGTTGTGAGGCCAGGAGGTGGGTGGCTTCAGCTGTCCTATGCCATCAGAGGATTTCCCAGTGCCAGGGCAACCCTCAGCTGGATGGTTAAGCTGTCTTTGTAACTGCTTAGTGACACAAGAGCCAGTTTCCTCTTATTCCACCCACCATTTTGCATAACAGGCTTGCAGGTGTCACTCACAGTTCTGTTCACCGTCCGTTCTCCCATCAGACACACCTTGCGTGACATATCCTAGAGCCAGTGCCCAGTGATGTGTACTCATGTCTCAGACACAGCAGCAGAAGGTGCTGATGCCCTTGGCTCCCGTCAGGGACTGTGCCCTACAGCTGCACGGTCATCATACCTAGTGTCAAAAATAAAGGCCAATTCCATTCTGCTGAGGAAAGTGCAGGATGTGGGTGGTTTCAGTCTTTCACGGTGAAAAGGTGAAGATTGCAGAATGAAGCACTCCAAAGCGGAGGATGCCAAAGATTGATCTGCACCACGCTCACTGTACTTCTTTGTCCCCATGGATCTCTTAATGAACCCACCGGGGGAGGCAGGGTTCCATATTGTCCACTCGTCCAGCTTGATCACTCGGGTCTCATTACTGGGATGGCTTCTTTGGCTTACGCTCCATCTTGAGCGCTTGCAAAGGCTTTGAAGATGTGGCCCTGCTTGAGAAATGTCGAGTACACTGTACTCAGGATAAGTGCAGTTTCAGCTTTAAGCCAGCCCTTCTTAACAAAGACATGGACATTGCTCAGAGGTATATGACTCTGAGACCTTATTCCAGACATCTTTATCAGTCAGAAACTCTGCACTAGCCCAGAAGATTTTTTTTCACAACCCACACACTGAAATGAATCTCCCCTTTTGCTAGAACAGCAATTAGCCCAGTACTAAATTTTCCAAGTGGAGAGTCAGCACAAAAGAGGGATAAGGCAGACCAGTTTCAAGTATTACTTCTGGGGGACTCACATTAAAGGTCGGAGGGAAAGCCGGAGTCAGTTTCTTACCAGACTGAAATATGTTATTGTCATCTTGGATAATTTATCACTACAAATTAAATTACAATGTGCATTTATTTCCACACTTAGGCTCAAGAAACTGTTGTGATATAAAATGAATTCTTCTTGCTCTCCTATATCTTTTATCACTGTTGACCGAGGGTGGAAATACTTTTGGCAAGTGCTCCCAGAGTTCAATAGAACTTCATCATTGGTAGAAGATGAGTGATGGGTGAGCTTCAAATGGTTAGAGAGTTCAGGCTGAGTTCAGATAAGAACTCAAAAATTGAGATGCTTTTCCAAAGCACATCTGAACTATTCATAGCCTCCTCCATCTGCATAACTCAGCTGGAAATGTTGAAAGAACAGGTTTTTTGGGGGGAGGGTGGATTCCAGGATCTTGTGCTTCTGATTCGGTCAGAAATAAACCAAGAGTATCCTTTCTTACATTTTTTTTTCATTTTCTTCTGAAAAACAATTGTCACATTGTCTGGAGTGGCTCATGACCAGGAGTGCCTACTTCAGGGCAAACTGTCAAAAACAGCAAAAATCACAAAATATTCAGGTTGCTTCCAGTCCCAAGAGCCCAGTCACTTACCCCAGATAAACTGGTACCCTAGAGACAACGCCTGTAGCCAGTCCTGTAATAAACTATCTAAAGGTTTATTAACTTGGGAAAAGGAACAAGAGTTATTTGCAGGTTAAAGCAAGCAAATATATACACACAAATGAGTTACCATCTAAATCCCAAGAGTGATAGAGTTGTAGTGATCTGTCAGTTCAAAGTGTCTTTCAGGGCAAACCCAGGGATATCCCTGGGGGATCTCTGGCTTCAGTTTAGAGTCTCTGGCCCTGTGAGAGTTCAAACAGCAAAGAGATGAAAATTTTTTCTTGTGACTCTGTTTTATCTTTTACATTTGGCCTTCCAGTCCATGATGAGTTCCGTGGCATGTAGCATTTCCAAGGTCTGATAGGGCCATTCACTAATACTTTGTACTGTGATGTTCCTTAATGGCCCATTTAATCTTCATAGGCCTCTTGATGGCTGGGGGGAAGAAGTGTCGGGGGGGACGATTCTGCTGCCCAGGTTCATAAGTTCAGAACAAACATTCTCAAAGTTATAAAGCAAAACGTACGTATTTCCTTATAGCAGTGTTTCCCAAACTTGGGACGTCGCTTGTGTAGGGAAACCCCCTGGCGGGCTGGGCCTGTTTGTTTACCTGCCACGTCCGCAGGTCCGGCTGATCACAGCTCCTACTGGCCGCGGTTCGCCACTCCAGGCCAATGGGGGCGGCAGGAAGCGGCGCGGGGCGAGGGATGTACTGGCTGCCACTTCCAGCAGCTCCCATTGGCCTGGAGCAGCGAACTGTGGCCAGTGGGAGCCGCGATTGGCCGGACCTGTGGACGCGGCAGGTAAACAAACCGGCCCGGCCCTAAACAAGCGGCGTCCCAAGTTTGGGAAACACTGCCTTATAGCATGGAATATAGACACTACAAGCGAGATTAATGCATGCAGCCATTTACAAGCATTTCATAGAGTCTAAACACTAAATACATTCTTATAAGACTGATACCTATTTTGAACAAAACTAACATACAAGTGAGATGGTTTGCTTTCCAGTTATGAGTTTGTCAGTTCTTAGCTAATGCCTATGGCCTTGGCCAGAGCTGGCCTTTGGTTTATCAGCCTCACAAAAATGGGAAAAAAAATTGACCCAAGATATATGATGCTTAAAAATAGTTTGATGTCAGGTTTGGTTCCTAGTGTAGACTAGGGCTCAGCATGTGTATTTTTGTGAGCCTTAGATCATCAAACCAATCACTTAACTGGCATATCTCTCTTTCTGCTGGAGTCCTTGTCTATGACGAATATTCTACTGCATGTTAGTTTTAGATGCTAAACATCCCAAATGAGCTTGTCCAGGCACCTAGCTAACCAATGCTGTCAGATTACATAACTGCACAAGGGGCTATGGAGTGTGTCCAAGTGGGTTTGGTGTTTCATCAGTTGCTGCCACCCACCCAAACCCCTACCACTATTTCATTTGTCACCAAACAGACTTTCTTCTCCCCTGTTACCACCCCATGGATGGTTGGCTAGGGGAAGGATAAAAGGTTCATCAGTGGCAAAGAAAGCCCAGTCATGACACAATGAAAGCTGTAGATGGGCCGCAGCAGCTCTGTTTCAACTTGTTAGCCACAATTAAGAAGTCCCAGACTAGGAGGAAGGTTACAGGTCCTCTCGCTGTCACTCTGAAGAACTCCTGACACTGGGACGCTCAAGCTTGCTTTTAAAGCTTCATAAGTGCCAGCTTCTGAGTGTCAGAGGAAGTCCTCTGCCGGTATGTCCAGAGATAGAACTTCATTGTCAAGCAGCTAGGAGCAAAGAAACGGAGGGTGAGAAATCTGCTCAGCTTTTCTAGAGCAACATATCTCCACAATAGTATAATTTAAGTTAGAGCTAGGGACCAGATAAATGCCTAATCAATAAGATTAAAGACACTACCTAAAAGCAAAGGCCTTTATCACTATAGCAAACTGGAGCATGTGCTGATTTGTTTTGCATTTGTATTATTTCCAGTGGTCTTTTTTTCTTGTGAAGTGTTTATGGTCTAGTAATCTTGAGAGCATCTGATTCTGCACATCGATTTTAAAGGGACACTGTCCAGATTCTAAGGTCCAAGGCTAGATGTACTTTCAAAGTTTTAAATACCTTGAGTTTTAAGCCCCTCCACCCCAATGGGACTTCATCACCAATAAATTAAAAATGAAAACTATAGCCACTATTTTGGAAAGACCTACAAAAATATTTTGTTCTGCTCCCCCTGTTGGGTGTGCAACTGGAATCAGCTAACAAAATATGTTGCCTAATGGTCTGCTGACATAATTTACTGATGCCGGCACACAGAGATGTACTGGCCTGATAATTAAGTGCTAAGTAAAGTTGTGTTTGTTGTTCAATTAAAAGAGCCATGTTCATTATAGGTCTATTCCAAACACAGGGGAACATCATTTGCCAAATGGAGAAGGGAAAAACTGGAAGGAAAATGTAGTGCATGCTGCATGTTTAAGCTCATCAGATGGTAGAGAGAATAAAAAGTATAAATTAAAAATATGTATTAAAATATGTGAAAAACATAGCCTTTTTCAACTAGCAAATCAACCATGTCTGAAAGTGACTATGCAATTCAGTTGTTAAATTACAGAAATCACTCATATTACAGGAACAGATGATATCCTCTGATTCACAGGTGTGCTATAGATCAGGTGCATCATAAATATGCAGCATAAAAGATGTTCTCAGAGGCATGTATGTTATCCTCATTGAAGTCAAAAAGAGTCATCCCTTATGGCAGTGTTTCCCAAACTTGGGACGCCGCTTGTGTAGGGAAAGCCCCTGGTGGGCCGGGCCGGTTTGTTTACCTGCTGCGTCCGCAGATCCGGCCGATCACGGCTCCCACTGGCCACGGTTCGCTGCTCCAGGCCAATGGAAGCTGCTGGAAGCGGCGGCCTGTATGTCCCTCAGCCCGCGCCGCTTCCAGCAGCGAACCCTGGCCAGTGGGAGTCGCGATCGGCCAGACCTGCGGACGGGGCAGGTAACCAAACCGGCCCGGCCCGCCAGGGGCTTTCCCTACACAAGCGGCGTCCCAAGTCTGGGAAACACTGCCTTATGGAAAAGTCCTATAGAATATAATGGTGGATGATAATCTCTCTATAGAACAGCGATCAGCAACCTTTGGCATGCGGCCCATTAGGGAAATCCGCTGGTGGGCCAGGATGGTTAGTTTACCTGCAGCGTCCGCAGGTTCGGCCGATCGCAACTCCCACTGTCCATGGTTTGCCGTTCTAGGCCAATGGGGGCGGCGGGAAACGGTGGCCTGGCCCGCGCCACTTCCCGCAGCCCCCATTGGCCTGGAACAGTGAACTGCAGCAAGTGGGAGATGTGTTCAGCTGAACCTGCGGACGTGGCAGGTAAACAAACCGTCCCGGCCCGCCAGCGGAGTTCCCTGATGGGCCGCGTGCCAAAGGTTGCCGATCCCTGCTATAGAAGAATGATAAACCAACTTGTTTAATTCTTTTTCAGGATTATAATTCTCCAGGGTGGTTTAAAAATTCTATAGGAAGGATCTCTTTCTCTGTTCAACTATCTAGTTTTTTAGGGCAATTCCTACAGAACCTCATCTGATTGGCATAGAACCTAACATCCTTACTTGATATTTCCATAAAGTTCATGTGAGCCTCTGAGGTCATAATTTGGCCTTTGCCGTATGTGATCAAAGCAAAGTGGAATAACACGCTGTGATTTTACCATGATCTCTTTCCTTGAAAATCCAGTGTGCTCTTGGTCCTGACTGACACCAAGACGTTATAGGACAATAACGTTTAAGGACAGGCTGAGCAGGCATTAATCAGCCTGGATTTACTGGCTGGAATGAAATGGTAATCTCCTTTTGATGGATGCTTACGCCATGAGAGACTGGAGTAGCCAAGTAATCAGTTGTAGCAACTTCACGTTTGCCTGGATACAAATCACTGTATCCAAAGAGCAAACCTAAATTTTTTTGAGGCAGGTTAGCAGGGCTTAGCATCTCTTACAGTCAGAAGTGCTCACAATTAGGTTTCACAAGACATAGCTGAAAGAAGAAATAGGAGGGAGCATAGTCTTTTAGCTAGAGAAGAGACAGGGAATCAAAAGCCCTGTGTTCTGTTCCTGATCCTGTCACTCGTTCACTGAAGGCCTGATCCAACTCCAGGTGAAACCAATAGAAAAAATCAGATTTGAAGGGGCAGGTTTATCCCAGCATAGGAGTAGTGGCTTGCATCTACCCTACTCAGCGGCACTGTGGGGGCTTATTCAGTCCCTGGGACAGGCCAGGCAGCCATTTGAAGTTGCATTTCTTTTACAACGACACTTCTCCCTTCTTCCAGCTTGTCCTCGCCATGTCCGCACCACACCTATCTCTCTATGGATCAGGCTCTTGTGGAGGGAGTGCAGAGCTGGTGCCATGCACTGGTGTACAGGCTGGTGGGGAGCGTGGGTCTGCTCCTACCCTACTGCTATTTGTGGCAACCTAGTGGGTAGGTATAGAGGTGCCTTAGGGCAATGGTAAATCTGGCCTTACATTTCCTTGGGTTTCTTGGTGTTTCATTTCACTCACATGTAAAGTGGCAGAAGAACACTTTCCTCACAGGACTCTTGTGTGGTGTAACTAATATCTGTAAAGGGCTTTGAGAGCTCTTCTACCTTTATTTCCGTTGACATGCACCAGTGGCTCTCCCCCAGGATCTGTGCAGGGGAAATGATCCATCACAGACCATTGGTCTGGTCTGCATCCAGAATCTGCATCCATTTAACGTGAATCTTTCAAAAAATGATTAAGTCAAACCAATGCAAACATGTCTTGTGGACTCTCATAGCAATTTAGCGGAATGGGATCATTAAATCTAAATCTATACAAGCCAGGTTGAAATCGATTTGCTTACACAGGGTTAAAGCAATGTGACTTTGTGGAACCGACAAAGCCTTTGAGAACAGCTTGTTCCTGCAATATTTTATGTGATGGCGACTTCTCCTCCCCATACTACAAGGAGAGCTCTGTGCTTCTGCACTTTACATCTTCCTTCTATTCAGGGTAACAGGTTCAAACCAGGACCTTGCTTTGTTTTGTGATTCCTCTACCAGTGATGCAAATATATTTGCTACCGAAAGATCCGAAGTAATGCAGCATCCTGCCATTTTTTCTTCTCTTTTTTTATTACTATTATCTCTAATTACAGGCATAAAATCCAAGTAATAAGTGGGTTACATTTTCTGCAAAGAAAATTATGTGCATAATTATAGGCACATGTTCAGTCGAGATATTGAGGCATCCAGTGCTTCCACGGAGATGATAATTGTCAACCTTTGCACTGTAATTAAGTTTAAATGGGAATCCTAATTATTTTCCAAAGGAGCAAACAGTAAGCCTGTCTTGATTAGTTCTGTTGTGGCAATGAATGAAACAGATTTACTGTATGGGGTAATTAACAGTTTTTATGAATGTCATGGCCCTCTCTCCCCAAACCCACATTGTCAGCAAATATTAGAGCTAATTAGCCCTGTATTGTTTTAATGCTGTGTGATATTATTACCTGGATTATTTTATCGGGAATCCTGATTGTTGGAAACTTCATTCCAAGTTCTCACCTTGGAGTGTGCTGCCTTTCCTTTGATTCACCATTTTATGTGGTTCATGGCCTTCTTTCCCCTTTGCATCCTACGGGACTTGGAACAGTAGCTTGCTGAAAGGACACTAAACAGTGCCGTGTTCAGCATTCCTCACAAGCATCTTTTATGCATTACTTTGATTAACAAGCTTGGTATACGTGATCTATCACAGGCTTTCACTTCACTACTTATTCATGTAAGAGGGTTTTCAGTACAGATTTACAGTAGGCCATACAGAGGAAATCTAATGAGGATGGAACATGCACGAAGGTTCAGTGGATTGCTGGATTTTATTCATCACCATGGGTAAATGGTCAGACTACATGAACCATCCAGGAACAAAGACTGTAGCCCATACTTATGGGATGGAAAGCACTGACTCCGAAAAAGATTTGTAAGTCGTGGTGGACAATCAATTGAACATCAGCTCCAAGTGCCACGCTGTGGCTACAAGGACCTAATGAAACCCTGAGAGGCATAAACAGGGGAATCTCGAGGATAAGTAGAGAGGTTGTTTTACCTCTATATTTGACACTGGTGTGACTATTGCTGGAATACTGTGTCCAGTTCCGGTGCCCAAAATTCTGCAAGATGGTTGAGAAGTCTGAGAGGGGTCAGAGAATGATTAAAAGATTAGAAAAGATGCTTTATAGTAATAGACTCAAAGAGCTCAATATATTTAGCTTAACAAAGAGAAAGGGTGACTTGATTATAGTCTATACGTTTCTACATGGGGAACAAATATTTAATAATGGGCACTTCAATCTATCAAAGAAAGTTGTCTGAATGGAGACCCAGTCAGTTCCTCCAGGGTAGTGGCTACAGTAAGAAGCTGCTGAGGATGGGGGTGAAAAAGGGGGAAATGTTGGGCCAGATCCTCTGCTGGTGTAAATCAGCACTGATCCATTGCAGTCAATTGAGATATGCTGATTTGTACCAGTTGAGGGTCTGGGCTATTTTTCCAGCTCATTCCCAAGGCAGTTTCTTGTTTCTAACCCGGGTTTCTAACAGTAATGAACATATTTTTTTCACCTTATAAAGAAATTGGACTGCAAAGTAAAATGCTCCCAAAGAGCTCCCAATGCTCAAGGCCAAATATAATGATTTGTGCAAGTTAGTGGGGGGGTGGGGGAGGGGGAAATCACAGAGCTGAAAAAATAGATGTGCTTCCTGTTGTGAGAACCCCTGAAAGGCAATGAAATTCCATTACCTGCCCATAAATGGCATTACAGAGCTGCCACTTGTCAGTGCTAGATGCCATTTGTGGGACGCCACTAATTGTAGCTTCCATGAAATGGCTTGAATCCTTTCCAAGCTGATGCACAGTGCATGCCAAATGTGTGCTTTGGGAGCTGCAGAAAGCCAGATGCCCCTACCAGAGGGGAGAGCTTACCACTTTCCTTTGCCCTAAGTATTGTAGCCTGATCGAGTGAAAAGCTGAGCATCTGCTTTAAATGGCTGACCAGCTTCTGTGATAGATATGACAATATCCTGCAGATCCTCAGGAGCCCCTATTGAATTACGTTTAAGTATCTTTGGGGTCCACTGTATTAAATGTAAAGTTTATGTATCATTGTGGGCCAGAACGGCCTACAACCTCGCTAGGGGGGAGATGTGATGTGAGGCCTGGGAGTTCAAAGTACTATATTGAAAATGTGCCAGGCAAGAATAGCCTTTTAGGACAATGAGTGTGAAGTGGATTTCATGAGGAATACTTGGGGAGAGATTAATGCAAATTCCCCATCTTTGCTTCGTTAAAAACACAATCTTTTGAAGCTACACCCCGAGGAAGTTGTCATGGCTGATTACCCGTATCCGGAGACTGAAGATCAAAGAAACAGATGAGCTGTGCAGCGTGGCTTCTGGTTCTGAATCTGAGATAGTTATGAACTTGGAACCACACAGAAAACCCAGGTATGGGTTTTGAAGGCCTGACACCTACCGGAGTCCGAGGTTGGAGTTGGGGTGAGCTCTGGTTAGTTTTTTTAGCCTGTCTGTAGGTTCTTTTGTTGTTTTTAATACATTTTCTGTGTCATGCTTTCACTTTAAGAATAAAGGCGCTTGCTTAGAAAGAGCTGTGTGGTAACTTGTAACTGCGGGCAATTAGGCTGTTCATAGCCTTCAGAGAGAAAGCAAAGCGCAGACGCTGGCCTGTTGAGGCGTCTGACTTGCTGGGGAACATCATAGGCTACGTCTTCACTACGGGGGGGGTCGATTTAAGATACGCAAATTCATTCGACGTATCGCAGCCGACTTACCCCACTGTAAGGACGGTGGCAAAATCGACCTCCGCAGCTTCCCGTCGATGGCGCTTACTCCCACCTCCGCTGGTGGAGTAAGAGCGTCGATTCGGGGATCGATTGTCGCGTCCCAACGAGACGCGATAATTCGATCCCCGAGAGGTCGATTTCTACCCGCCGATTCAGGCGGGTAGTGTAGACCTAGCCATAGTATAGGCAGGGAAGCGGGCAGCCTTAAGGATTCCCCATCAGGAGGTGAGTAAGATGCAGGTCACCACCCAAAAGAGGTAATGGCTGGAAACCATAAGGCTAAAAGTGGGTGTCCTTGGTAGACTACAGAGGGGGAGACAGGTACAGTTACCCTGAAACTGTGATACCCTCAAAGTCCAATGCAGTCAATGGGAGCTACCTATCGTAACCCCAACCAAGATCAAGTCTCCATTGCACCAAGCAATGTACAGACACATAGTAAGTCCCTGCCCTAAAGACAGGAGGGAATATTATTAAACAGGAGGGAATATTATTATCCTTATTTTATAAATGGGGAACCAAGGCAGAAAGATTAAGTGATGTGCCTAAGATCACACATTAAGTGTATGGCAGAACAAGGAGTGAAATCACGTTCTTCCAAGTCCCAATCCAGTTCCTTAAACACACACCCATCCTTCCTATATCCCAAATTGCTTATCTCCCTAAACAGTCCAGTCTTCTTTACTGGGTATATTTATTAAATGAAGTGAGTTAAGTCAAACCTTTTCCTCATCATCCTGAATCCAGAACACATGCTTCATTTCTGTCCCCAGGACTGCTTCATATTTTGCCCTATAGCTTTCATACAGCTGACACAAAAGGACATGCTAGACTGTGAAAGTGGCACCCAGCACTGTAGTTTATCAATCTCTTTGGAGAACACACAGAGGAACATGCTGATGTTTGGGATTAGTTTGCATGTCCTTATCTAAATGTAATATGCCCACAAAGGCATACTGTACTTGTTCTAGTAGCTGAAAACAAGTTATTTTAGCTTGGGCCAACAATGTCCTCCACCTTGTATGGAAAATGAAAATAAATAGGTCAGTGAGTTTTAAAAAAAATTTCAGGGTGGGTGGATGGGAGGGGAGGGAAGCAGTATTTTCAGTGGCTCAAGAGCTGGAAAATCAACATTTTTAATGAGAAAAAAAGATTACGGCCACTCGGCAGCTGGAAAAGCAAGCACTTATAACAACAAAATGTTTAATGTTCACAGCCATTGAATGGCTGGGAAAGCATGTTCCAACAATCATGTTTAGTAATGTTTAGAGCCACCCAGTGTCTTGAAAAGCAACGTCTTGCCTAATCTGCTACAGGACAGCTGCAGGATTCCAATAAATAACATCCAGGCTGAGCCCCCAGGCAGTGCTGGGAAACAGCAATGGGAGAAATCTCCACTGAGTTCAATTCAGAGCAGTGTCCATAAGTTTATTCATGAGTTTATCTGACCTGTCCAAACCTCTTGAGTCTGCAGCAAACCTGACAGGACAGGATCTCTCTTATGATTCAGGGTGCTTCCTTCTTCAGGCCAGGCTGGGAATGCGGTCAGAACAGCCACTTTCTTTCTATTTTGGTGCTTCTTCCTGCAGTCCTGATTGGAAGCTGTAAACAGAGGCAGGTGAAAATCAAGCACCAGGGGGAAAGCAAATCAATCAGACTTTGTCAAGTGCCTCCAAAGTTTCAAGCATTTGGGGTTGCATAAGGGCGAAAACAACTCAGACATTTTGAAGCATCGGGAAAGTTTCCACTGAAGTTAGGTTTGAGTTATCTGGGAAAGAAATAGGGCGATTTTTATGTTATCCTAATGGACTAAATTGTTCTGGAAACAGATTCTGCTAACTTATACTCCTGTCGGCCAGATTATGCCAGTCAGACTCATGTTGAGTACTACCATACTCTGGACTAGGTTGTAACTTTACAGTCTGCTCTCAGTGATGGGCTGTGCATAGCTGGACTACCACAGGAGCTAAGCTGGGAAGGAACTGTGACTCATAGAGACACAATTCTTCCCCTCTCCCTTCTTGCTCCGGAAAAGAAGGACTTTATTTCACCTCTGTTTGTGGAACAGCATATTCCTCTCTGCAGCCGGCTGTTACTCTAGCCGATGAGTGAAAGAGTTAAGCCCCTCTTGGGGGACAAAGGGAGGGCTCCTTCTACTTCCTAATCCAGTGCTCCTCAACCTGCACCCGCAGGCCACTTGCGGCCCAATCAGCACACAGCTGCAGCCCATGTGACATCCTCAGGGCCATACAGGTATCTATATTGTGTGGATGAAGCCCACGTAATACATAGAGAGCTGCATATGCGGCCCACAATGGTAAATAAGTTGAGAACCAACCACAGCACTAATCCTTCCCATCAGCAGAGGGTGAGTCACCCCTGCTCTCCTTGCTGCAATCAGTCACAAACTGAACAAGAGAGTAAGGAGGAATTCCGCCTAATTCCGCTGCGTGGCTGAGTAAGGGCAAAGCCATTTAGCTATCTGTGACAAGCCCCATTGAAACCATTCGGACTTGTTGCAGAGGAACATACTACTCAGGACAGGAAATGCGCTCTGGTACTTTCTTCTGGAGTAAGGTATGAAAGTATGAGTGAGAGTGGTAAAATCCAGCCCCCCGAAAACATCTTCCTTGCAAAGATGTTCGCCCCTTGTTTTAAAACCCATATGGCTTGCCTTCATGTGGCATCATAAATACATTCGAAAGCTCATATTTTTGACGCAAAAGCCATTTTTTTTTGCTTGAGAATGTCCCTAGCTTTAGCCATTTTCCTCTCAGAAGTGGGCCCATCCCACCTAGAAAAAATGCCTCAGTTTTGCTCCATTTAAATAAATAAATAAAGGACTGTTTAGGACCGGATCCTGAGCACGGCAAGGCATCTGAAGCTCTTATGCTAGTCCAGGGATCGGCCACCTTTGGCATGCGGCCTGTCAGGGAAATCCACTGGCGGGCCGGGCCGGTTTGTTTATCTGACGCATCTGCAGGTTTGGCCGATCGCAGCTCCCACTGGCTGCGGTTCGCCATTCCAGGCCAATGGGGGTGGTGGGAGCGGCGGCCAGCACATCCCTCGGCCCACACCACTTCCCACAGCCCCCATTGGCCTGGAACGGCGAACTGCGGGAGCCGCGATCGACTGAACCTGCGGACGCTGCAGGTAAACAAACCGTCCCGGCCCGCCAGTGGATTTCTCTGACGGGCCGCGTGCCAAAGGTTGCCATTCCCTGCGCTAGTCTGTAATGAAATGTGACTTCCTTCAGTTTCAAGTAGTTTTGTACTTTCTTGCCAATACTTCACATGCCTCTTAATTTTAATATGCTGAAAATAAATGGGCACGGTCTTCTCGCCTAGGGATCCAGAGAGTTTAGAGTCAATCTGAAAAACTGGTCGTGTTTGGAGCCTTTCCAAAAACGCAGGGCGGTGACTGCAAAAGAATGGCAACTGGTCTTTGAAAAAATATGTTGTCATCTGAAGCCACTGAATGGCAGGCAAAGCAGGTTCGAAAAATATAGGTCATATTTAGACCTAGTCCATGACCAGAAATGCAGCAGGACTTTCAAATCCCTTCCCAGAGAAGTCAGTTCCAGCATTTCTGTTCTGAGAAATCTTCCCTTCCAGAAGAAATAAGGGGTATCAATGTGTGTTAATCAAAGTATCAACTGTGCTAGAGAGCTATCAACAAATAGAAATCGTGCCAGTCTGCTGGCCTGGTGCCAGGTATCTCTCCAAGCCTTATTTAAAACTAAAGTTATAGTAGTCTAGTCCCTTTTTGAAAATCTTGCCCTGTATTCCTTGCATTTCTTTGGACTCCTCTAACTCAACAAGCACATTCTGCACTCGTCCCAGATTTCAAGCACAGATGTGCGCACCCATAATCTTGGAGAGAGACCACACAAAGAGCTGTTCCCTTTATGCAAATGACTCTTTTGAGCTACCCCAGGTAGCTCAGATCTTTCAGCAGGGTTAGTGTTTCATGTACTGCATGTTGGGTAACAGCATGAAAGGACTCCATGACTGTAAAACTAAACTGGCTTTTTATTAAAAAAAACTATTGATCGAGATGCTGTAGCTAGCATTCTAGCCATGTGCGCACAGACTGACTTCCTGGTGCCTCCTCCAAATGCTTCCCACTTGTAACCTATGGTCCTCTCTACAAATTCAATGCAGGTTGCTACAGAGAGAGCTTTGCATGGATGTGTGGGAGCATGTGAGGAAGAGGCCTGAGAGGGGCAAGATGGGGGAACCAAGGCTGTGTGTTCAGCCCAAGGTCTCACAGCTTAGTGTCTGCACTGAGGTGGCAGCAGCATCTGAAAGGCCCCTTGCTGCCTCAGCTCCCCAGTGTGCCAGGAGAACGCCAGGAAAGCAGTGTCTCTGCACTGAAGCACATCAAGGGCTTACCACAGCACTGCTGCCTCAGAGCGCTCTGTATTACTACTCCCCTATAACAGGTATCACTGTGTAGGAATCTTTTTAAGGCTGCAAACTATGCCTTTTCTGCAATCAAATGGGAGGTAAATCAGCTAAGTTATCCCTCTTTTACCCAATGTTGGAATTCATCTGGCAAATATACGGGCCCCACATTCTCACATTGTCCGACTTCTTACCAAGGCACTGCACCACCTCTGAGCTAAGCCTTGGTGGGCCCTGGCATCTTTCCAGCCCAGATTGTATTATATTGTATATTCAGAGCATGACTGAAAGAAACACCTATCACATGCTAGCCACCAGATGGCAGTCAGCCAACTAGTAAACTCAATCTTCAATTTCACTCAATAAAGACAATTATAAAATAGATACACTATACCCCCCTTACCCCCCGCCCACACACACTGAATCTTTGGCTAATACATGGAACAGGGATGGCACTATCAGTTTCTGTAGTTTGTGCCTTTTGCCCATCTTTTCCCTCCCAAACTTGATTTGGAGTTGCAGTATTGCAAAATCTTGGGTCAGCTCCCCCCACAAAATCATGCGATTGGCTTAAAAGCACTAAATTAAAAAAAAAATTATAAATCTCAAGTTCTTTTTCAGTTTCCTTCTGTTGTTGGACCTTTCAGGGTTCACATTCTAAAACTTTTATCTGTAGCCCGAGGGACTAGAAACTTACTTTTTTTAAAATGAAAGCTGAGAGTCTCTGGTAATACCATGATTGTAGGAGCTGGGGCATAAGAAAAAACATTCCATATTGCAGGATCAGGCAATACTGGAGATGAGCAGAACAGAAATGGAAGGAAGTTTTTGAAGTCTGGGCAACATGCAAATTCCTCCAAACATCAGAGGTGAAATCAATATTTCTCCCACATTATACAGCTACACCAGGATTTTTCTTGGGCTCCTAGACAGTACATGAGTGTAATTATAATGAGGATACTGTAATGTAGATATTTCTGGACATCTGAATCTCTGCTTCTCTCAACTACCTCTTCTATTTGAGCTTGTGGAGCTCATAGAAAGCCCTGATTTTGGAATTAAGGAGTTGTGAGCTCTATTCCACACTGTATAGATCAGGGGTCGGCAATGTTCGGCACCCGGCTCGCCAGGGTAAGCACCCTGGTGGGCCGGGCCAGTTTTATTTACCTGCTGACGTGGCAGGTTCGGCCGATCGTGGCCCCCACTGGCCGCGGTTTGCCGTCCCGGGCCAATGGGGGCGGCGAGAAGCCGCGGCCAGCTCATCGCTCACCCGTGCCGCTTCTCGCCGCCCCCATTGGCCCGGAACGGCGAACCGCGGCCAGTGGGGGCCGCGATCGGCCGAACCTGCCGCATCAGCAGGTAAATAAACTGGCCCGGCCCGCCAGGGTGCTTACCCTGGCAAGCCGCGTGTCGAACGTTGCCGACCCCTGGTATAGATATTGCTCACTGAGGAGCCATATAAAGCATTTCAGCAAAATTTCACACCTACGTTTTTTTCTATTTTGCTTTTTGCTATTTCACACTGAGTGAATTCTGCCCTACCACAAAATGATACCGGCATTATTTTCAGGCTAGAAATATTTAAAAATTCAAAACCACCTTTTGCTCAGAAGCAGCCAATCTTGTCCTGGGAAATAAACTATTTTTCTGCTGGCAAAGGCATCAACATTTTCAAGAAAAGAAATGTGGCCATATTTCCAATGAAAGTTTCAGATTGAAACAAAACGCAAAACTTTCAGATTTCAAATTCATTCAAAATTCTTTTGTCAAAAATATGGAGATCATCTCCATTTAAACTGATGAACCTCGGAGGTATGTGGAGGGGGTTGCACACACAAAGCATAGGCACATTAATTGGGATCAAATAACGATATGCCCAAATTTTGAACCTGCTTGGACTTCAATAAAAATTGCTCTTCGTTGTCAACCAACTCTGTATTCCCTGGTTGTGGCCAGGACCAAAAGGGATGAATACTGCGACAAATTCATAGGACATTTCCAGCCACACTGAAAGCAGGAAATACTGGAATTATTCTACTCAGTAGCATCAGACCATTTCAGAGAAACATCCAGATTCCTAGCTGCTGAACTGAAACAAACGAAACCTCTGCATCCTTAGTGCTTCTTTCACCACTAGCACGTTTAAAACCCC
The DNA here is from genome assembly GCF_002925995.2 of Terrapene triunguis. Taxonomy (NCBI): domain Eukaryota; kingdom Metazoa; phylum Chordata; order Testudines; family Emydidae; genus Terrapene; species Terrapene triunguis. Next base: position 41,267,591 of record NW_020664418.1, on the reverse strand, counting down.
AGCACTGGGCCAAATCATGCCAGCCTTACCCATGTCAACAGGACTAACTTGCATGAGGAAGGCTGGCTAGTTTCACTTTACCATGGGAAGGCGAGACCTAATTCTAAGGCCTATGTTGAGTGCCTCTGTCTAACTAGATATCTATACTGCACTCCTTACTGTGTATCTGAGCATCTTGGGATTATACTGGGAACAGACCTGTCATCATTCCCCTCACCAACATTATCCCTTTCTCCATGAGGGGTCCAAGTGTAAAACACCCTAGCTCAAGTTTGTCCTCTTGCTCCGGTTTTGCTCCATTATTAAGATTAAAGGCAGATAGTTATGGATGCACACCCAGTGCAGGAGCCATTTTAATTCCTGTGATAGGGTTGACAATAGCTTCAGGAAGATTAACGTTTTAACTACATTTGTGTCATAATTAGTACTAACTGTCTTCGTTAGATATTTGCTGTTCTGCAGAGGTCAGACAAGATGCCACTAGCTAGGGATGCTGTACCTTTAACAATAAAAGGGCTTGATTCTCCTCTTGTTCACACCAGTTTTCCATCGATTTAACTCCATTGAATTTACATCAGTGTAACTAGATCAGCATCATTCTGAACTTGTTCTGAGCTACAGCACCCCCTAAAAGAGCAGAGTATAGAGTGGGGAAGGAATCCATCCCTGGTGCAAGACCACTGAAATTAACAGAGTGGATGAAAAGATTAATTTTTGCCCTAAGTCACTCAGGGCACGTCTTCACTACCCGCCGATCGATTACTACCCAAATCGGCGGGTAGTAATCGATCTATTGGGGATTGACTTATCGCGTCTAGAGAAGACGCGATAAAATCGATCCCCAATGGCTCTTCCGTCGACTCCGGAAATCCACCGCGGCAAGAGGCAGAAGTGGAGTCGACGGCGGCGCGGCAGCCGTCGACTCGCCGCAGTCCGCACAGCCAGGTAAGTCGACCTAAAATACGCCACTTCAGCTACGCTATTCACGTAGCTGAAGTTGCGTATCTTAGGTCGACCCCCCCCCGTAGTGTAGACCTAGCCTAAGTAAAACAAAAATCAATGTTCCTCCACAAATGGACCTCTTGGTTCCCACTGAAGGCTGCTTTGAAATACAGTTTCCAACATCTCTCTTAGGGTTGCTGCTTTTGATTCTTCAGTCAAATGTTTCTCTAAAGACAGGAAGAGCACCACAGCCAAAAAAGCTCTGATGAAACTGCAGTCTATAAAACTGGCCCTACTGCTTCTGCCAACAGAATTATGCCGCACAGATAACGTTTTACTGCATGAGGATGCTTCCCCTTTGTTCCTGACAAGAAGAATAATAGAGGGGATCGAGCCTGTCAGAAAACATTCTCTGACTGTGGCTTATTACAGCTGCCTTCCTCTTCAACCAGCTCAACCTTCCTCCTCAACCAGCTCAACTCCCAGGGCTGATTCAAAATCAAAACTTTTGTAAAAATCTTTCAGGGATTTGGCAGCAGCTGCTGCTCCAGATTTACTGCCTAGCATCTGAGAATTCCATCTAAGGCAAGGCAGAACAATAGTTCCTTAAAAATAGTTACCAGGCATGGTGTTCAGAGCAGCTGTTGAAGTGGACATTCTAATAATCATGTCATTATAGCCCAGAAGAACGCCATTGCTCCGTCCGACTTATCAACCCAACCTCTCATCTAGTGGGTACTGATTGGCTCAGGAGATGGGTGTTGCGACGCAGATGCTTTTCCCTGTTGGTTTAAATCGGGCCCAGGTTGGAAGTGAAAAAGTCAACTCTTTGATATCTCATCTGAAATGAGTTGCTAATTGTAATACGCTTCCTAGTGGACATGAGTCCACATCACAGAAACGAGCACTGTAACTGGCAGACCCAGCAGATAGGCCAAGGATCAAATCAGCGCGGAGCCTGAACTACCCAGGCCACCTGTAAAAAAGATGAAGCTCTCCCTGTGTAGAATGTTGAACTGCTGCTGCCCCAGGACATGCTTGTTCTGCAGACAAATTAAGGCCAGTGCTCCTTGCAAGCACTAAGGTGATTTGAAGAAAAGAAAGCCCCCTCCTTCCTCATCCAGATGATCAAACTAGACTTTTTAACAAGAGTTGGAAATTCACCAATTAAAGATATATAGGTGGCGTCAGTAACAAGTGAACTTTGATAGGCCTTTTTTTTTTCTTAGTTCAGCTAGTGATGGAGTAACCACAAAATGTTCAAAGATTCAGGTCAAATAACTGGACATCCTGTGAGAAATGCCTTTCTCGTGTTATTTTGGCATCTCTGTTTCTTGCTGGAACTTATGCATCACACCACGAAAAATAATGGGGAAACAAGTTATCCAGCTCATCAGAACCTCAACAAAAATAGCTTATTTTGGTTTCAATTCAATTAAAGACAGTTTTTATTTCATCTGACCCAGTTCACCCACCCTTAATTCCAATGGCAATACAACAAGCACAGGAGTGATCAGAATGCATGGTGATAGTATATCTCTTGTCGAGACCTTTCAGAACTGGCAAATCATTACTCTCATGTAATAGCAAATCATTACTCACAGATCAGTGAATAGCTCCGTTCACACTCCTATAAACAGAAATACTTTATCTGTTACTTCATGCTTCTCTCCCTTCATATCAGCAACAGTTTTCAGTGTGATGGTTTTTGGCATGCAGCATAATTCTATCAGTTTCTTTGTGTGAAATGGAATTCTCATGTAAGAATGGCTCCATTTTAATTTTCCTCGGAGACCACAGCTATAGCTGAATGTTGTCTTTCCATAAGAGCTGATGGTCATTCTGCTGGCCCCTTTTATCATCTCCAGATACCATGAGATGCTTATTGCTTAGTGGAACATGCATGATGAAACATTAGCACATACACTGTCTGAATGTATTTGAAGAACAGATCAGCAGTAGATGGTGGAGAGGAGAGGGTGATTTGGAGACATTTATCTGAGTTCATCATTCAAGAAACACAAACGGCTCTTGCAGTTGGAGTAACAATCAAGGATGGTAACATGAGCATGGCCATCTAACCCAGTATCCTGTCTTCCAACAGCAGCCAGCACTGAATGCTTCAGACGTAATGAACAGAACAGGGCAGTTATTGAGTGATCCATCCCCTGTCATCCAGTCCCAGTTTCTGGCAATCAGAGGTTTAGGGACACCTACAGCATGGGGTTGTGTCCCTGACCATCTTGGCTACTAACTCCATTTATAGGACCGGTCCATTGACAGTTGTTCTGTGACTCATGACAGAGAAGAGAAAGGACTCAATTGTTGTGAATATAAACTAGATTCGTTGAGTCACCTGGGCAGACAGACAGACCCTGCTCCCTAGCTCTCAAATTAAAGACAGCCTGTGCTGACCATTTTCAGCACAACATCTTGACCCTGTTTTGGAAGAGGCAGCGGGAAACTGTAAGTGTTTTACAACAGCAGGAGTAGAGCTGGTCAAACATTTCTGACAAAACGTTATTTGAGGGGAAATCGTGCTGTTGGTAAAATAAAAGTTGTCACAGAATGAATCAGGCCCTGTGTTTGGAAATATCATAGCCCCTGAAAACTGTAGTTACTACAGTACAACGGGGCTTGCTAGGCTCGCCAGAAGCTAAGGAGATAAATCCTATTGAGGGACCACCACTGAGTTCCCTGAGATGGGAAGTACTTTGCTTATACTCTTTCCAATGATGCCATCAGCTACTTCTCAAACTACCCAGCCATTAAGTGATTATTTCTTATGATTTCAGCACTGGAGCATGTGGGATGCCCAAATATCAAATCATTTCAGGTTTAACCCTGTCCCTCCTTTGCCTACCATCTCTCTTCCTCCTCTGTCGGTAAATGGAGGTCTCCCATAAATGTATTGGCCAGTTTAGGCTTAGAGAGATCTGGTAAGTTCTCAGCCCAGGGTGACAACATGGGCACAGGCAACAAATAACAGTAATAATTATTCTTAACACTTTTGGGACTCTCTGCATTTTCTAAAAGTTGCACATTAGCTAATAAGTCAAAGGAAAAGGAATAAGTCTTGGGACTTAGGTAAACAATCGTGGCTAGTGTAAGAGAATTTCTCCAACCTCCAGAGTTAATATCGACCACAGGGTGCTCGTGCTCAGTTCTGCCCCTGCTGGCAATGAGTTTGATCGCACTCCTCGGTATTTGGGCCTATAGAAGTACAGCGTCACAATGGCCAAATCTGGTGACCTCTCCTTCCTTCTGAGGGCTATTTTCACCCTTACAAGTGTTCTGAAGCTGAATCTGTGTCCAGCTGTCATGATAACAGCTTGGCCTAAAGCCTCACCCTGGAAACATTAGCAAGCAAACCCATGACTTTTAAAGTTGAAGCCAAACAACAAGCTGGACATTGTACTTGGAGAAATAAATAAATAAATGGCCATTTAAAATGTTTGCAGACTTAAGCCTCAGTTTACAGAATGGTGTAATTTACAGACTTGTGCCAACCAAGGGATCTGGGATCTTAAAAGCAAGCAATGTATTCTGCTGGTTTTGTAAGGAGGCGCGCCATAGTCTTTATGTTGTTGCAACCTGCTGGCTGGGTGATGCCATCTGCATGCTAAGTGAGGCATCCCTCAATTTAACTACATACAGTTTCTCTCTCTTCACGTGGATGATCACACCTCTCTTTCTCACACAATGATTCACCAGAGGCCTATTCTGCATTCTCATCTGCAACGTGGCAATAATAAAAAAAAAAACCTTCCAGATTTCTCATTTTGTTTTGCCCACAAAGACTCCTTGATGAAAACACACTGGGGACTTGTGATGAGTTGTATTTGTCAGGTCTAGTGCGGTGATTGCTTATTTTTTGTAAAGGCTACAACTCTAGGTGCTTGTCCGTACACACTGCTAGTTGCTGAGAATAACATCCGACGGGTTTGGTTAGATCTGTTTGTGGTCACCTCCCCCCCCGCTTCCAACTTACACCACATCCCTTCATGGCATGTAACAGCTAAGGGCTCTCATTCTGCAGACCCTTATTCACTCAGGTAGTCCTTACTCATGTGAGTAAACAAGGAAGCATTTTAAGATGAGGCTATTTATGGCCAGGATCATTGCCTGCCTTTGTGACAGTGCTCAGGGAAGAAGGGGGCAGACAGGAATCCTTTACTCCCCTTCTGGGGCTAGCCACAGAGTGGCTCACAGTGAGAGGGGGCCAGTACTCCTTCTGCCATGCAAGTGGATGAGGAGTGGGTGTTCCATTGAACCAACCTTTAAAATCCACAATTTCTGAGTGTTACTGGGCGGGACAGCCCTTTAAGGTCCTCCTGTAACTAATTAGTGGCCTCCCTGGCAATAGGTCTGAGGCCCAGGATCAGGTGATCAAGAGACCATCAGAGAGAAGGTAGGCTCCTGCGGGAGATCCTAGGGCAGAGGAAAGGTCCAAGCAGTAGGACCTAGTTTATCTATTTGACTCATGTTAGACTGTTTTGGATTTGGGAAATAAATCCAACCCTGTCGGAAAGGACTGAAATCCTGCTGCTGTTGGGAGCGATATTTGATGCAATGGCTGGTCAGTTGGCCCCACTGGCGTACACTAACATTTTTGAACGTTGGGTTGAAGTTTGGCAACCTGCATTTAGATGTTCGTTAGCTCCTAAGCAGACACGTGTTTGCCCCCCTAGCACATCATGATAGGCACTGACTGGCCAAGGCTTGAATGACCATGAACTAAGGATTATTATTAAGTCAGGGCGGAAGCACTGGGGGCCTAGTGGGAGCTATAATTTGATGTGTCTTACCTGTCCTGTGGATATTATTATTTGTACTGTGGTAGCACCAAGCCAGTCAGGGACCAGGACCCCATGGCGCTAGGTGCTGTACAAACACAGAACAAAAAGACCATTCCTGTCCTAAAGAGCTTACAGTCTAAGTGTAAGACAAATGACAACAGGTGGACACAGACCACGGAACACAAGGAAACAATGAGGTAATATTGGTCAACAAAATAGCCAGTGGGCTCAGCACACCAGCATCCTAATTGTTGAGATAAATAGAGAATCTAGGCACAAATGCTCCCAATCCAGAACTTTCACCAGCATGAAATTTACTTTCAAAGCTTACATACGCCCCAAAACCACACACACACAAACAAGATCCAATAACTAAGGCATCCTTGTTTCACAGCGGAAGTCACCTCTGTGGAAGAATTCCTCTAGATATGACCAGCCTTGAGATTTTAAATCCTTCAAGCTCGTCCACAAAAGGCGACGTTTTCTCTCTTCACGGGACAAAATCTTCTCTCACTCTTCAGAATATTTTAGGCAACACCCTGGAACATTCAACAACTGTTTCCCATTTGCAACATCTTCTGCTACACATGACATGTGACCAAGAGCCTGATGCAAAGCCTATGGAATTGCATAGCTGCACGAACACAGGCTGCCACATTCCCTTTTGAAGATAGCTGGCTATGGACGAATGCAAACTACAGCTGGAAATGGGAAAACAAGGGATAGATCACATGACATTTTGAGTGCTTACCACAGAGTTTGTATAGTATGGGAAATATCTGGAAGAATTCTGGAGAATGATGCTAAGGGATCAACTATTTATCCTAAAAAAAAGTATTTTTGGAACACAAAAGTCCCCCAGCAGGGCTGAATGGGCTGAACTGCAGGGTCTGATGGGGCTAATGCAGACACAGATTTGAGGGCTGCCTGATGTTTGCCATAAAGATGCATTTCACAACGTCAGATGTTTAATTAAATACCCCCACAGCCTTAGGAATCCACCACAGGGTTTCTGCTCCCAAAGGTTCTGTATGGGAAAAGGCAGATTACGCAGTACATTACAGCTCGCACCTTCTTCTGAACAACATCTGGCAATGGAATGGTAATTGATGTCATACAAAAAATAGATCATCTGTATGCCATTTTCCATCCTCCTCGGGAGGGAACCCTTTAATTGGCTGTAAATACCCTCCCCACATACCCTGCCATAGTCTATACTCCAAGAGGATCATATAAATTAGGCATCTAAAAGGTCATGGAACCCCCCCAAGAGAGAATCAATATAAAGCAGGAATCGAATACCAGCAAGCAGTGTTGCCTACCTACTGCCTTCCTCAGAAAATACACACGAGGCCCCTAAAAAGGATGTTGTGGAGCAAACTTTTCCCCTCGCAATGAGACTCTGTTGAGAAGAGAAACTGAGCCGATACCTTTTGGTTCCCAATAATAAATATTTGCTTCCATCTAAGACTGAAATCACAATGAGTGGCACTATATGTCTTACTAGCATACTTGGCGGCAGCTCATAGTCTTTGGGTCCAGTTCACCATCAGTACAGGGGAATTCAGAATACGGACACAGGGTAGGTCTGCCAGGTTCGGGGAGTGCAGCAGCACAAGTCACCTACAACCCTGTTTCTCTGTGGGAATGCGGGGAGTGGACAGAACTGGCTGGCACAGAACCTAAAGTGGGTGGGGCTGGCCCAGTTGGGTACCAGAGCAAGCTGCTGAGGTGATTTGCTGAGTTAATGCTTCGAAGCAGCCTCCATTAGCAGCTCTCCTATGGAGCTGTGGCCAGAGATTAAAGCTGCCCTTCCCCAGTGGATCTGCCCTTGCCTCAGTATCATAGAATCATAGGGTTAGAAGGGACCCCCATCTAGTCTAACCCCCTGCCAAGATGCAGGACTTGTGTCTAAACCATCCAAGACATACGGCTATTCTTCCCCGAAGGGTGAATTCCCCACCTCTCCCCCGGGTGCAGCTGCTCCCATAGATACAGAGTTCCAGTTTCCTTAGGGAAGTTTAAGGAATTCTGCAAATCCCAAAGTGAATGTCTCTCTTTGTATAGGTCAAAACCAGCACATTTTTAAAGTGAGCTGCTTGCGAAATGTTCTTGGACACTTGTGACACAAAGGCCCCTTGGCAAACAACTGTGATCTCAAACTTATCAAATATATTGCTTATGGGTATTTGACCATGAAGGGTAACATGTAAGATCTCTATTGAAAGCTTGCAACTTATCGATGTTCATAATCATGGTGTGATGTGCGTATGGGTAATATTTGAGGAATAATGTAACTAGACTGAAGTTTATGTCCTTATGATCTTAAGCTTAAAAGGAGTGACCAGGCAGTAATATTACTTGGCGATGGCCAACTTATGCAGGAAGGAGTTGCCACCCCTCCCTGATCAGCCAGTGATTTAATGCAAGGCTCCAATGTCTACCCTGCACAGAACAGTTAATGGAAAACCAATAAAGACAACTGCAAACAGTCAAAACCACTTTGAGGTAAGAAAGGGACATTACAACAGACAAGGATTACCCTGCCTCTCAAGAGAGAGAAAAGATTGTTTCATTATAACACAGAGTGAGGAGATGCACTCTGGATCCATTCACTGAGGAGACATCTTGTGGAGCAGGGCTGTTTTCCATGAAAGATTGAATCCTGGTTCCTGTGAAACCAGCCAGCTCTGCAACAGATTGAACTTTGGGGGAAACCTACTTTATTACATAGTAAAGGCGACTATTAGTAAGTGTAGGCCCTAGTTCGTGTTTTTGTTTTGCATTTTAACCATTTGTTTCCATTGCTCTCTCTTGTTTCCAGTGGAATCTCTACCCTTTTTTAAATAAATCTTCTTTTGTTTCATAAGAAGTGTTGTGTGTTATACAGGAATGGTGGTTTAAGGTAAAACTGGTAAACGGGAACACTGGCTACTCACAAAAATCCCAGTTCATCTGCCCTCAGAGGAGCAGTGTCAGAGTGTGGATATCACAGGGGAATGCTTTGAGGGGACTCGGGTGCATTTCTTGTTAACCAGCCATGCAAAGGCATAGCCCAAATGAGTGCTTGAGTGCCTGAAAGGCTGCTGGTGTTAGGAAGCTGACACCCAGGGTATGTCTACACTGCCATTAAAAATCCACAGCTGGACAGCTGACTCAGGCTTGTGAGGCTTGGGCCAAGGGGCTGATTAATTGCAATGTAGACGTTCAGGCTTGGGCTGGAGGGGAAAGGGTCCCGGAACTTGGGGTCTACCCCAAGTCTGAATGTCTACACCACAATTAAACAGCCCCATGAGCCCGAGTCAGCTGACAGGGGCCAGCTCCAGGTGTTTCTTTGCAGTATAGACATATCCCCAGTTACCACAAGCAAGACTCCCTCACACTGGAGGCAGTGGGTAACAAGGTGACTTACAGTCCTGGGTTCCTCGAGAACCATCACACCACTGTGCTTGCTACGTGAGGTGCACTGTAAAATAGTTATCCGGTTAATGCTGAGATGGAAGGTTGCAGCCTCCAGACTGGCAGCCATTAGCATCTTGTCACAATCACTGTCACCCCAAAGAAGATTCATACCAGGCCATTTGCTAGTCTTATTGATATCTCTGTCAAGAGAACGAAGCAGCCCAGCTGCGATTCCTCATGTATTGGCTGCATCATGCCCAAGTGCTTTGACCTTTTCAGTATTCTGCAATTAAGCCATTCCTGTTCTCTCTGGTTTGCAGATGCAGTAATCTCAGGAAGGCGAAGTGGCATGGCCATCTGAAAATGGAAAGGCAATGCTGCACGTTACCTTAATCTACAGATCACATAAGGCTCTAGCACGGTGATACACTTCATATGTTGACTATCAGTGCATGGGTGGTATACAGATAATAATAAATACATAAACAAATACCACTGCTGCTGTTAATAATGAGAACAATAGCCATACAATGAATCTCTCAGTCTATTTTCTATTCCTATTTGAGTGCTTATGTACTGCCTGCAGTTTCAGTTGAATAGTGCATTCTTCTTCTATTGCTCTCCTAACTGTTGTGTTGTGTTGCTGTATGATGTTAAACAGCTGACGCATTCTTCCTCAGAGGTGGCTGCATCATGTGGTGGGTGAAACAACTCTATAATATATAAACATTGTAAACTGCTTTGAAATCCTTCATGGTAGTAGGAGCTATATAAATATAAGTTAGTAATATTTATTATTATTACAACATTTTGTCTTCAGGCAGCTTTGCAAACCCTCAAGCTGCCAATTCGTTTTGGAGTGAGATTGCCTTTTGCCCCGTGCACCTGTGCAGAGGACAGAGGGAGCATAAGGCACGCCTTTGCTCACCTGCATGGACTATCCATGGCAAAAGTAGCACTCCACGGAGAGCAGCCTCCACAGGACTGCTACTCCCTCCCATGCAGTTGGGTCAGGAGTGGGTGGTCAAAGATGCACTCTGGGATCTGGCCCCCCACACCCCAGCTAGTGCAGCTGAGACAGTGTGGAGGGGAAGTAAAGTGTCAGTATAGGGCTGTCACAGATTACATCTCCCTGGGAACCAAGTAGGAACCAGGTTCCCTATTGTGTTATCGGTAAGTACACAGGAGTGAACTACAGTAGAGAGGTGATGTGGCCTAGCTCACACAGTGAGTTAGTGACAGAGCCAAGACCAGAACCCAGGAATCTTGGTTTCCATTCATGTTCTCCTCCTTTGAAAGGAAAACTTCGATTTGCCTTAATTTCCTGCAACTGATGAACTTGCTTCCAATGCCTGCAACTCCTCTCCTCTCAAGAAAGGAACTAATTAGCATTACAATATCTCTTCAAAGTTCCAAAGAGAATAAGGCATCCAGCACAATAAAAGTAACATGGCTTGTAAATTGGCTCTTCTTCAAAACAGCAGGGGTGATTGTACCAGACGTGAGTGGGGGAGGAGTGCTGGTTATGCTAGTGTTTGCTGCTGGAATAATTTTGATGCAACCATGCTCTGGGTGTCCCTAAACTTCTGACTGCTAGATGCTAGGTCTGGGCAACAGGGAATGGATCATTCAATAAGTTGCCCTTGTTCTGTTCACTCACTCTGAAGCATCTGGCATGAGCAGCTAGTGGAAGACAGGATATTAGGCTAGATGAACCATTGGTCTGACTCAGCATGGCCATTCTTATGTTCTTATGTACAATCCCTGTGTACTTTACTGCAGTGTCTCTGGTGCAAGAAGCTTCACTAACTGCTGCAAACGAAGTGCCTGATCCAACACCATTGAAGACAATGGGAGTTTTGCCATTGATTTCAGTGGAATGTAGATCAGGCCCTAAAGTTGCATCTCCACTGAGAATTTCCAGTACCATTGGTCCAGCATTGATGAAACTCCCCCATTAGTAGCAACAGTGGAAGGGCTACTATAGACCAAATGTCAGCATCTTTCCGCCCATGTCATCTAAGAAAGTATAAATGTTTCACCTTAATGCCACATCTAGTTCGGAATCCCATAGTGCAGTGTTTCCCAAACTTGTTCCGCCGCTTGTGTAAGGAAAGCCCCTGGCAGGCTGGGCCGGTTTGTTTACCTGCCGCGTCCGCAGGTCCGGCCGATCGCGGCTCCCACTGGCCGCAGTTCGCTGCTCCAGGCCAATGGGAGCTGCTGGAAGCGGCGCAGGCTGAGGGACGTACTGGCCGCCGCTTCCCGCCACCCCCATTGGCGTGGAGCGGCGAACCGCAGCCAGTGGGAACCGCAATCGGCCGAACCTGCGGACGCGGCAGGTAAACAAACCGGCCCGGCCCACCAGGGGCTTTCCCTACACAAGCGGCGGAACAAGTTTGGGAAACACTGCCATAGTGCTCGGCATTATACGGACATATTCTAAAAGACAGTGCCTGAGGCAGCCTGGCAGGCAAGCTTAAAGACAATGCAGGAGGAAGAAACGGAGATGGAGGAGGATGTAACAATAACAAGGAGAAACTTTGTCATATATCAGCTGCGTGCACAATTTGTAGGTGTAATAAGCTGACCAGCAGCAGTATCCACAACTTGCCACCTGCCTAACCATCGTCAGATGGCAATGCACGGTAAGCATCATGGCGGAGGGGGGCTTTGAGATGGGGCTGAATATTTTCCAGTTTCCTATGGGCCACGAACACAAAAATCAAACCACGGGGTGGTTTTGGGTTGTCATTGGATAGGTAAAATGTGATGAGCAAGGTTTTGCCAAACTCCAAACCACGCATGGACATCTAAAGCCAATCTCTGCCTAGGATAGATAGATAGATAGATAGATAGATAGATAGATAGATAGATGCCTTTTTCATTCCTTAAACATACAGGCTGGCATCTGTGAGTGTGTTTAACATTCTTCCCTAGAGCTTATTGCTGACATTAAACAAGAACTTAGATCAGGGTTTCTCAAACAGGGGTCGCCGCTTGTGTAGGGAAAGCCCCTGGCAGGCTGGACCGGTTCATTTACCTGCCCTGTCCGCAGGTCCGGCCAGTCGCGGCTCCCAGTGGCCGCAGATCGCTGCTCCGGGCCAATGGGAGCTGCTGGAAGAGGCGCGGGCCGAGGGACTTACTGGCCGCCGCTTCCAGCAGCCCCCATTGGCCCGGAGCAGCGATCCACAGCCAGTGGGAGCCACGATCCGCCGGACCTGCGGACGGGGCAGGTAAACGAACTGGCCCGGCCCACCAGAAGCTTTCCCTACACAAGCGGCGACCCCTGTGTGAGAACCCCTGACTTAGATGATCCTCATCTTATACTTAATGGGGGGCTTGAAAAGAAAGAGCTAGCCTGAAATGCAATTATATTTTGCAGTTGAGGGTGAGTGGGCAGGGGCAACTAGTTACTGAGCAAATACACTGCTTGGGAAAGAGCCATTTACGATGGCTGCACCTCTCTCTTACCTTCAATCTGTTTACAGAGAAGTAATTGAAAGTAGAGATGTGTATCAGGCCAAGTGTAACATTCTGTTCATGCTTTTCTGCCCTCTAAAAGTTGATAGAGTGATGGCAGGAGCGATAAAAGAGGGCAATCTGCAAGGTGTGAACCCTATCTGATTGGCTCAAGGAAGAGTTGTGGTGGGCAAGTTGTCAAGCTGGCAACCAGACGTATGTTATTTTTACAGCTTGTGATTCATTTTGGTTTGTGAAACCTTTGCAGATTTGCTCCTGACCGTACAGTCATATGTTTGAAGAGAGTGGGATTGAGTTTTGGCTGCATTCGAGGCTCTGCACTGCTCAAAGGATGGCACTCAACAGAACTGTGATTTCTGCCCCTGATGGTGCCTGAGCCCCCGGACTTGCCCCTGGTGTCCCAGCATACGTTCCAATTTGTATAGCTACACCTGCTGTTTTCTTAGTGCAGTAACAGGAAAGCTCTGTCTTAGTCACTTTCATACCAAAACTGGTGCTGAGTGCAAGTGTGATATTTTCGCTCTTCAGACTAAGGGAGCCCAGAATCCATAATCTGGCCAGACTTTTTGGAGAGTACAGCAGCTTTCCAAAGTTCAACCTATGATGATCATTCCTGCAAAAATTTGTGCTGACGCAACAGATTTAATACTGACACATTGAAAAATATATTGGAAAAAAGTATGTTTCAGGGCGTCTAATTGCTCAAGTCCACAAACACTTCTCCTTGGAAAAAGAGTCTTTCTTTGCATTCAGAACGATTTGCGCTAAAAACTGCTTTGCAAACCAATGGCCACATGTTTTTCTTTTGAAGTAAAATGTCTGAGCAAATATATTTAGGGCCAGAGAAAGTAGGCAATGGCTAGAACTAGTTTAAGACATAGCCAGAGGCAGTGCTAGCCTAAGCAAGAATATTTTGGGGCACCCCCCCGCCACACACACACACACAATAGATACTAAAAAGGCAAATAAGGGGTCCTCTTGAGCCGCCCAGGGCCCTAAGCAATTGCTTAGTTTGCTTTCAGCTCTGGCCATAGCACAAGTATTCCAATGCACAATCCTGCCAATGCATCTCACTCTTGGCCTGCAGTGCCCTTCCATTTCTTTTGATTTCCTTCTTCCTCTTTCAAGCATAGACTTGTGCCTCTATCACATTTTTTGTTGGATTAATAATGTGGAAAGGAAAAAAAAAACAAAAACAAATATTTCATTTGTGTGATCTTAGCCAATATTTGAAACTGGGAGTTCAGAGGTTATAGACTCTCACGTATTTAACCTACTTGCAGAGGGTATTTGGAAGAATATTTATTACCTGGTAAAGAGAGGTTTGGGGTGGGTCAGTGGAATCTAATAATCACTTGCATTTGGAGCTTTAGACACCTCCCTGTATATCATCCCTATCTCCAGATTCATAAAGGTCACCATTAAACTTCTTGATTGAAGATGCTTTGGGACCCCGCAATTGGAAATGGTTTATTCAAAGCTCTTAGAACATCAGCCACCATGAATATTTGGCCTGAACAGGAATCTCCTGGTAACCACAAATAAGGCAGAAGCAAAGAGTTTGGATTCCTTAGACAGGGAGAGTTCATCTGTACTATTAAAATAACAATGGAAAATACTGACGACATCCACTCAGGTCTACCAAACACACTCTTATTGCATATTAAATTATCAAAAGCAGAAGAGGGATCCATTATGATTTGACCTTGCTTTTAAAAAGTTATCAAGCAATTGTTTGTATCTTTTGAGCTACTAAGAACTAAGAAGTTTCAGTGGTAGCCGTGTTAGTCTGTATCAGCAAAAAAAACGAGGAGTCCTTGTGGCACCTTAGAGACTAACAAATTTATTTGGGCATAAGCTTTCGTGGGCTAGAACCAGGGCTGGCGCAACCCATTAGGCGACCTAGGCAGTTGCCTAGGGTGCTACAATTTGGGGGGCGGCGACCGCAGCGGTATTTCGGCGGCGGGACCTTCCGCTGCCTCTGTGGGGGGCGGCATTTTGGGGCAGGACCTTCTGCCGCCTAGGGCGGCAGAAAAGCTGGCGGCACTCCTGGCTAGAACCCACTTTATCAGATGTATGAAGTAAAAAATACAGGAGCAGGTATAAATACATGAAAGGATGTGGGTGCTTTACCAAGTGTGAGGTCAGTCTAACGAGATAAATCAATTAACAGCAGGATACCAAGGGAGAAAAAATAACTTTTGAAGTGGTAAGAGAGTGGCCCATTATAGACAAGAAGGTGTGAGTAACAGTAGGGAGAAATGACTATTGGGGAAATTAAGTTTAGGTTTTGTCATGATCCAACCACTCCCAGTCTTTATTCAGGCCTAATCTGATGATATCTAGTTTGCAAAATAATTCCAGTTCTGCAGCTTCACGTCGGAGTCTGTTTTTGAAGTTTTTTGGTTGAAGAATTGCTACTCTGAGGTCTGTTATTGAGTGACCAGAGAGATTGAAGTGTTCTCCTACTGGTTTTTGAATGTTATGATTCCTGATGTCAGATTTGTGTCCATTTATTCTTTTGCGTAGAGACTGTTGAGTTTGGCCAATGTACATGGTAGAGTTATTTTTCCTCCCTTGGTATCCTGCTGTTAATTGATTTATCTCGTTAGACTGACCTAACACTTGGCAAAGCATCCCCATCCTTTCATGTATTTATACCTGCTCCTGTATTTTTTACTTCATACATCTGATAAAGTGGGTTCTAGCCCACGAAAGCTTATGCCCAAATAAATGTGTTAATCTCTAAGGTGCCACAAGGACTCCTTGTTTTTTTAAGAACTACAAAGGACTCTTTTTAACTCTGGACCAAATTAGTGAATTTTTGTGTAGGGCTGGGAGCGCTTGAATTCTGACAAAGTAAAAATTGTTTGGGTGGGACACGCAGCTCTGCCTCAGAAAAGCTTTTCCCACTCTCCAGTTGCCAGGGAGGTGTATATCCAATTGCTGAATTATGGTTTATTGGAAATTAGAGATGGACCAAGTTAGTACTGAGATCCAAACTTCTTACAACATTTTGGGGTGTTCATGTCTATGGTTTGGTTCTGGACTCTTTTCAGCGAAAAGTAGGTGAAAGGGTTTAGATTAAAAAAATCCAAATGTTCTCTAAAATGTCCTTGGGATTTGATAAAATTCAGATACTCTCGCCACATACACAAATTAAAAAATCAAAAAAACCAACCACCACTCAGCAATCTGACTGATCATTTTCACACTCGTCCACCTTCCAGGTGGAACTGGAAATGCCAATGAGAATGAGAATCCCTCCATGTTCCTGGCTTAGACCAGGAACAAGGATGAAATACCTCACTAGGAAGCCTGCTCTTCTAAGATTTCCAGCCCAGTTTTGAAGACCCAATGTGAACAGATAATCCAGATAAGCTTTGGAGATGCATCTATACTTTGGGGTGACTATATAAGACCTGAATTTGCTCTTATTGAAGCCGGTGGGATTTGGATTGAGCCCTAAAACTGTATAGTTCCCTCTTTCCCCCTGGTCCCCTACCAAAAGGAACAAAATTAAAAAACAAACAAACCTAGCTGCAGTTCCAGTTACTGGGCTTGGCTTACTGATGCCAAGTAGCTGCAATCTATGGATGGATTGCACAGCAGCTACACCCTGGTGAAAATTAAAAGTGGAGTAACAAAGAAGTGAATCAGGCACACCGAATTTTAATGGAATAAAAAAGGCAGGAGTAGATGTGACTTAAATTCATCAGAATCAGAGACTGATTCACAACCACAGCCTCAGATACAAACACCCCCCAAACTTAGCAGAAGTTTAGATCCAGATTTGAGCTTTGTGCTTAGAAATGGGTTGAATCAGAACCCTGGATCCAAACAGCCCCTGCACTTGCTGGGGGTGGGGAGAGACTCTGGTCTGCATTTTGTGACTTTCTCTAATCAGAACCAATGTATCCATGGTACTGAGATAAAAATAGCAGGCACCATCACAGCAAGTTTGGTTTCCCTCTTGCTTGTATGGCTGGGGATCTGTTGAGCTAGCCTTGGTGCATAGTAGGTTGGTTGCTTTTTTTTTTTTTTTGGTCTTGTCATTTGCAAACTGCCTTCGGCTGCATGGATCAATTTGTGAAATAAAATTCAAGGCGTGAGCAGCCAGCCACCTACCCTCTCCAATATTGATTTACTCCACATTGTCTGTGTCCCTGAATAATTTTTATGCTCCTTCAGTACACCATGACATTCTGCAAAAAGAAACGGGGTGGGAGCTCCCAGAGGCAGAAAATAGAAGGCAGGTGTTAAAAGGCTTTGGCTGGTGTGGTGGGACCAGGTGGCAGGAGAACACTGTGGTTAAGAAAATACTCAACATTCATCCTGAACAGAAGTGCCTGTATAATTGCAGTTAGGCTGAGCTGCAAAGATCCCTGCATTTTTTTTACTGAGGCAAAACTCGCACTGAAGTAAAACACTTGAGTTTGATAGGAGTGAGGACCATAGGATCAGGCTCAGAGTCATAGACCCAGGAACATTGTGCTAGAGGAGAGAGAGCATTTGGAGTATGGGAAATGATTTTTGGAGATAGTCATAACTAGGAAGATCAGGCCTAGAGAAAGAACCCACTCAAATCTCCCCTGAGGTTCAGAAACTTTCATTTGATTTTTCTACCTAATCTGACCTCTGACTTTTATCCTGCAAAGATATACATCCACAGCTTTAACGGTATGCACCTGAGACGTCACTCCCACCTCCTTCATTAGGGGCTGCTCATGTGTGTAGTGTAAGTCTTGGCAGGATCCACCCTGACGTTTGTATTTACAACATGTCATTCACCAGGGCCAGGATATCTGATAAAAAATTGAGACACTCTTCCATTATTTCTTATTTCCCCAGTTACATCTAACATCAGCTTGTTCTCTCTGGAAGTAGAAATGCCAAAGGCTATTCTTTTTTGAGATTCCCAGCACAGCCCTGAGGCTCAGCTGAGGCTGAATATTCTCTTCCATCAGTCTTATGCTAGTAGAATAATCAGATTGCATTTTATATTATTCTATTGCCATTTTTTGTTTGTTATGGTCTAATTCATTCAAAGTTCTAAACACGTTGGGTTCCCCTTTGCTCACCTCTCTTTCTGGAAATATTCTAGCAAATTAGTTCACTGGCAGGAATAAGTGCATATAAGCTAGTATTACAGACCAGGCATGAAAGTGATTTTCAAATTCATCACCATGGGTATTCATGCTGGATAACTGTTTCTAAGTTTTCTAAACCAGTGTTTCCCAAACTTGGGACGCCGCTTGTTTAGGGACGCCGCTTGTTTAGGGCCAGGCCGGTTTGTTTACCTGCCACTTCCGCAGGTCCGGCCGATCACGGCTCCCACTGGCCGCGGTTCGCTGCTCCAGGCCAATGGGAGCTGCTGGAAGTGGTGGCCAGCACGTCCCTTGGCCCATGCTGCTTCCAGCAGCTCCCATTGGCCTGGAGCAGCGAACCGCGGCCAGTGGGAGGCGCGATCGGCCGGACCTGCGGACGTGGCAGGTAAACAAACCGGCCCGGCCCGCCAGGGGCTTTCCCTACAGAAGCGGCGTCCCAAATTTGGGAAATACTGTTCTAAACCAATCAGGCAATCAAAACATATCATGTGACCCAAGTGTCCAATCAAAATAGAATTAGAAAGGCTTGCAATAAGTTGCTAACAAATAAGATTTATTTACCAGGCAGTCCCAAGTTTGGGAAACACTGCCGAAGGCGAAGAAGGAGGCTGTCCCCGCTAAGACAGAGGCAAAATCCAAGGCTCTGAAGGCTAAAAAGGCCGTTTTGAAAGGAGTCCACAGTCACTGGTTTAGAGAGTACACTTATAAAGGTTGCAGACAATACTAAGCTGGGAGGGGTTGCAAGTGCTTTGGAGAATAGGATTATAATTCAAAATGATCTGGACAAACTGGAGAAATGGTCTGAAGTAAACAGGAGGAAATTCAATAAGGACAAATGCAAAGTACTCCGCTTAGGAAGGAACAATCAGCTGCATGCATACAAAATGGGAAATGACTGCCCAGGAAGGAGTACTGCAGAAAGGGATCTGGGGGTCACAGTGGATCACAAGCTAAATATGAGTCCACAGTTTAACACTGTTGCAAAAAAAAGCAAATGTCATTCTGGGTTGTATTAGCAGAAGTGTTGTAAGCAAGACACGAGAAGTAATTCTTCCGCTCTACTCCATGCTGATTAGGCCTCAACTGGAGTATTGTGTCCAGTTCTGGGCGCCACATTTCAGGAAGGATGTGGACAAATTGGAGAAAGTCCAGCGAAGAGCAACAAAAATGATTAAAGGTCTAGAAAACAGGACCTATGAGGGAAGATTGAAAAAATTGGGTTTGTTCAGTCTAGAGAAGAGAAGACTGGCTGGGGGGAACCTTATGATAAGAGTTTTCAAGTATGTGAAACGTTGTTACAAAGATGAAAAATTGTTCTCTTTAATCTCTGAGGATAAGACAAGAAGCATTGGGCTTAAATTGCAGCAAGGGTGGTTTAGGTTGGACATTTGGAAAAATTTCCTAGCCGTCAGGGTGGTTAAGCAGTGGAATAAATTGCCTAAGGAGATTGTGGAATCTCCATCATTGGAGATTTTTAAGAGCAGGTTAGACAAACACCTGTCAGGGATGGTCTAGATAATATTTCATCCTTGAGTGCAGGGGAGCGGACGAGAAGACCTCTCAAGGTCCCTTCTAGTCCTACAATTCTATGATTCTATACTTGCAGAGTAAGGTATTACTCAAGGTGAGTAAGGGCTCTTAACAATCAAACTGGGTGCAGCAGCAGCTCTTTTCTGGGTGCATACTGCAGGCAGACTTGTAGGATGCAACAAATCAGCTAGCGTATATACAACAGTGAAATGGTTCATTCATTCCTCTCCTTCCCATCCCAGCAAGTTCTGTCTCTGCAGTGATAGAATTCTTCCACTGGATGCGTGCATGTAGGGTTGTAACTTCCCTTCATGCTACACCAGCAAAGCCACCTGTGGATGGAAAATGCTGGAAGCCAGCCCAGCAATGAACCTATCATTGGATCCTATTGCCAGTTGTCTTTTCTTTTTGCCTGCTAATGGCTTGGGGATTTTGTAGAGCACTTTATCAATTTCCAATGGAGCATATGCAGAAAAAAAGAAATCATTCCTTAAAACCATCAGGAGTCGATATACAGAATGACTCGTATTGATGCAGCCATCCCAGTGAGGCCTCTAAGATTCCTGTCAGTCACAAGCCTGTCTGAAACATAAGCAAAGCCAGGGGAGAGTCTTAAAGGTTATTTTCAAATCTTTGGTTATTCTGCCAAGAACATTTTCTGCACTGAAGGGAGTGTGTGTACAGCATGTCAAGCAAGACCTCGTAACAGTTATCTACAGGGATTGCATCAGACGGCATGATAAATCACTTCAAATAAGGGTAAGAGAAGCAGTCCAGGGGATTCAAACGTCAATCTAATTAGGCTTCTGGTAGCGCTGCTGACCTGAGCAGGTACTGCT
The DNA here is from genome assembly GCF_002925995.2 of Terrapene triunguis. Lineage (NCBI taxonomy): Eukaryota > Metazoa > Chordata > Testudines > Emydidae > Terrapene > Terrapene triunguis. Next base: position 41,247,491 of record NW_020664418.1, on the reverse strand, counting down.
AGATTAACAGGATTTTTGTGAAAAGACGCAGGGTGGCTGATGTCTCGGATACCTCCATTCAGGCAACATCAAGGCACTCCCCCATCTGGTAGCTTTTGTGATTCCATTTGAACATGACCTTGTGGGATTTCAGATTTGTTGAGGCTGCTGGGAGAATTAGTGAGGGTGGTACTCTCAGCGGGATGGGGATGAGACATGGCAGAACGAGGAGCAATGGTCTCAAGTTGCAGTAGGGGAGATCTAGATTGGATATTAGGAAAAACAATTTCACTAGGAGGATGGTGAAGCACTGGAATGGGTTACCTAAGGAGGCAGTGGAATCTCCATCCTTAGAGGTTTTTAAGGCCCAGCTTGACAAAGCCCTGGCTGGGATGATTTAGTTGGGATTGGTCCTGCTTTGAGCAGGGAGTTGGACTAGAGGACCTTCTGGGGTCTCTTCCAACCCTAATCTTCTATGATTCTACGAGATACCACTTCTTTGAATTTGTCCTATAGATGGGGAAAAAATCAGATGGCAATGTGTTTACAGCAACAGGAAGTTTGCATTTTTTTCTGGTGACATATCAAGGCACATAACATTTTGCCTTTGTGTCCTAGCACCACATAATCAAAAAATGTTTCATTGGTCCAAAGCAATGAACCAAAAAGTCAAAAACATTTGGTTTAGTGTCAGTGTTTCAGTATAGCTAACAAACCAAAAAATCAATTATTCACACAGCTCTACTGAATCCTGAAAGGTGCTCTGCACCTTTGACAAGTTGGCCTATATTGAATTGCACTGTTGCCAATTTTCACAATTTTATTATGAGTCTGATGGTATTTACTGTTCTTCTTTGAGCCCCAGCTCCTGGAGGTTACTGATTAGGTTGGAATCTCAGCTTTCATTTAAAAAAAAATAGGTTTTAGCCATCATGGTTGCTGAGAAAAGCATGAAATCATGACTAGAGAGAGTTCCCTAAAGACTCAAAAGTCAGAAAGCAAACAAAAAGAACCTCATAGTTATTATTTTTGATAATTGCATGACCTTTTTAGTCAATCGCATGAGTTTTTGGTACCTGACCTGTGCTTTTCGAAAGTCTGGTGTTGGCAATACTGGAAATGTGCAGCCTTCAGGCCTGATCCAGTGAAATACTAATAAGGATATCATACATCTGGGTTTTCCTGGGCATTGCCTATTTTTTTGGTCCTCTGGGCCAAATCCGTCAGGGAAGACTTTTGAAATACAAACAAATGTCCATTATTTTGTGGCTGTTGGCTGGTCACTCAAGTCTGAAGGCAGCACCGCCACCAGCAGCAGTGCAGAAGTAAGGATGGCGTAGTATGGTATTGCCACTGTTACTTCTGCTCTGGGTGGCCAGAGAGCTGTACTCCCCACCCCCGGCTCCCCTTCTCACCAGCAGTGTCATAGAATCATAGGAGATTAGGGTTGGAAGAGACCTCTGGAGGTCATCTAGTCCAACCCGCTTCTCAAAGCAGGACCAATCCCCAACTAAATCATCCCAGCCAAGGCTTTGTCAAGCCGGGCCTTAAAAACCTCTAAGGATGGAGATTCCACCACCTCCCTAGGTAACCCATTCCAGTGCTTCACCACCCTCCTAGTGAAATAGATTTTCCTAATATCCAACCTAGACCTCCCCTACTGCAACTTGAGACCATTGCTTCTTGTCCTATATTTAGAAATTTGAAATATGGTAACCCTAGATACTAAATATTTCTTGCAAGGAAGCTGAGCACCCTCTATGGCTGCCAAGAAGTTGAGTGAGGTTAGCACGTCACAGGATGTGCTTCACGTGCTGAGTCCTTTGTATGGTTCTTATGTCATACACACAAATTGAGATAGTGATGAGACAAACCAAATACATCTTCACATGATATCTAAGCTGAGATTTGTTTCCAGAGGTAAGAGACATATGGCGCTAACCTTCATCTCCACCTGAGCTTTTCTCAAGAGCCAATTAGCTCCCCTTCACTTTCTCCTCTATCAAAGGCAGAGCAAAAGGGGCAGAACCACAGCAGCAGATGTAGCTTGTTACAGCTCCACTGGCTTCAATGGAGCTAGGACAATTTACACCAGCTGAGGAGCTGTGTATGTATGTGTGTGCGTATGTATATATATATATAATAGTTTAAGAGCAGGCACCCTAGAACAGTGTTTCTCAAACTGGGGTCACCGCTTGTGTAGGGAAAGCCCCTGGCGGGCCGGGCCGGTTTGTTTACCTGTCCCGTCCGCAGGTCCGGCCAATCGCGGCTCCCACTGGCCGCGGTTTGCTGCTCCGGGCCAATGGGAGCTGCTGGAAGCGGTGCGGGCCGAGGGACGTACTGGCCATCGTTTCCAGCAGCTCCCATTGGCCTGCAGTGGCGAACCGTGGCCAGTGGGAGCCGCGATCAGCCAAACCTGCAGACGGGGCAGGTAAACAAACTGGCCCGGCCCGCCAGGGGGTTTCCCTACACAAGCGGCGACCCCAGTTTGAGAAACACTGCCCTACAAAAATATAGTAGATCTGGAATATTTATAAAAATTAGTCAGAAAGAAACGTCTGAAAGTATGAAATATCCTTTGTCATTTCCCAATTGATTCTCAACTCAGAAGGCAAGAAAACAGCCAACACTTTTAACAGCTGCTTTTGGAAGCACAGCTGGCTCAGCCGTGTGATTTGTTAGGCCTGCTTGATTTCCTGGCAATCACTGAGGATCAATCAGTGGTTTCCTTTTTAACATCGTCTGTGATGACAGCGATGGAGAAATGTTACTTTCCTGAAATTCAGCTTTGCAGGATTTTTGTCCCCTGGAAAAGCAGACATTAAAAATTTAAAAACCAAGATGGTCCTAATGTGGAGAGTGCCTCCTAAAAATAGCCAAGTAGCAGATCCATCTCCTCCTAGCTAACGTTTATATTCTTTTTCAGCTGAGAGCAGCACCATGTTCCAGGGCAATGGTCAAACGAATAATGCCACTTTATAAACTAAACTTTTTATGTAGTCACTGCAGATTTAACTCTCTGTTTGCTATTATCTCAACATCCCTGCAGAATGTCTTTGTGTGTACAGGCTTTTCCAGGGAGCATCTCACAGAACTATGCTACAAATGTAGTTAATGGACTAAATGAGGGTACAAATAGGAAGCCCCTTATTCCTTATTATGAGTTTTACTTGTTTATGAGAGCCCCAAAACTGGTGATATTTTTCCCCAGACAGATGTGAAGTGCTGTGTTTTAAACTACCCCCTAGTGTTGAGGAAAGGAAAAAGGTGGGTGATTAAAGATGGCTGGCAGACTACAAGCGAGTCTGTGCTGTAGGTGGTGTCAGCTTTACAAGGGTATCCTGCCTACAGCTTGTGGGATTTGGGGAGTGAGCTGTGCTCTTTTCTGTCTGGGGAGCTGGTTACATTCCATTTAAATCTTGTTTCCCATGGGAAGAGGGCACGATTATCCATATAAAGGTGTAGGGTCTGATAATGCTCTTATGTGATAAAGCTATGTTTAGTGAAGTCTGCATGTGAGTATCCGGGACTGGCACCAAACTGCTGACCTGGCATTTTGGTAACCATGCTGCTGCTTGGTCTCTGCCATGGTTTTGGTTTCCAATCATCACCCACAGAAGAGGCACCTACGTAATTACATCCAGGACCAGGATGCAAAATGGCACTGCAAAGTCTCTAGTTGCCGTCGCACATTTACATTCCCTTGCAGGTGGGCCTTTAACAGAGTCTAAACATTGCCAGAGCTGTAGTCCACACGCCTTATAATTTGCAAGGCCTCAGCCTGAATTGGGGACGGGAAGAGTGGAGGAATCAGACCGTCAATTTTCTCCTGCTCTGCTCCATTTGAGCATCAGTGGAAATTTTGCCAGTAAGACCCTGTGCCACTTAGAAAAATAAGAAAAATAAAATCAGAGTACAAGAAATATATCTATATCCAAAATGTATGTGCTGTACACAGATGTTAAATTAACATACTCTCTCTCCTGAGAGAAGGATATAAATGGGACAGCTGCTTTGGTGCTGGTGAGCGTAGACAATAGTGTGCAAACTCCAGTAGGGGGCACCACAGATACAGCAGTATCATCAGGGCTTCACTGAATTACCACAGCAGAATAAGGGGAGAGGGGACAGGGATCGCTCAGTGGCTTGAGCATTGGCCTGCTAAACCCAGGGTTGTGAGTTCAATCCTTGAGGGGGCCATTTAGGGATCTGGGGCAAAAATCTGTCTGGGGATTGGTCCTGCTTTGAGAAGGGGGTTGAACTAGATGACCTCCTGAAGTCCCTTCCAACCCTGATAGTCTATGAGGGGCATTTTCCAAAATACCCTTCACTGATGCCACAATTCAGCAAAGTGTGTGCTTAAAGTTAAGTACATGCTTGGCTGAATCAGGCCCTGAGTGAGCACACTGTACTGCTAAGGCAAGTTGCAATACATCACCAGAAATTTTGACCCACAGCTGCTACTTGTCAATGTTCTCATTGATCTGTTGGAAAGAACTCCAGATCAAAACTCCATCACTCAATCCCTCAACAGTTCCTGAAGGGCTAAGGCTGTCTTGCAAAGAGGTACCAGCAGCGCATAAAGGAGCTTTCCCAGACATGCTTGCTTTGTTGTGTATTTCTCCCAGCATGAGTTCATGTCTCTTAAATGGTCTTTATTCCCACTAAACCAAAAACAAAAAGGAAAAGAAAAGATTGAAGAGGTACGTGGGCTCCAGGTTCTTAAAGACGTGCATGTGCTTTTGTCCTTCACCAAATAAACTCCAGCAAATTCCTTCACAAGGGTTGGATCATCCTGAGATACAGAGCTAAAAACAACTTTCCTTTTTAAAAAAGAAATCAAGCTCCATAGATATATTTCCTGGGGCTGTGTAGGTGGATCAGGTTAGCCATTTACACAGAGGTTGTTAGCTAACTGCTTACCCGAGTCTGAAGTTTCTCAAGTTAAAGGTAATAATAAGGTTGTTAATATAATAGTTTTGGGAAGCACTTAGCTCTGCTAATTGGCAAGCAGGACTGTAAGAGTGTGTTTATGAGAACAGCAGCTGTGATGCTCCTCCAACCAGTTTTTCTCTTTCAAATGCTCGTTGGAAGGTTTCTGTTCAACCACCACAGCAAGGAATCAATAATGCTTTTTGTCTTGATGCTTTTGCTGGCTGATTTCTAAAAAATAACAGGCCAGATTTATCCTGACTGTGTCTACATTGATTTCAGTGGAGTTTGTCCGGGGTGAATTTGGTTCAATGTACACAGAAATCCAGGGCCTGGGTGAGTCTTTCTGAATCTTTCTCCTAACATTGAACCTGACCCATTTTTTTCACATTTCTAAAGCTCTGTGGTATCCTCTGTGTCCCCTCATTATGGCCAGATGAAGTGATGCTTATCTGGTCCTTATCAGTGGGCTCTCAACATTAGAGGTTCAACCAGCGTCTCCTTCTCATACATTATCATTTTGTCTGTTACTGGAAATGTATCCAGTTGCTACTGGCCAATAATGGCCAAACTAACATGAAGCTTTCTCTTTTACTAGGGATTTGATCTTTCTGTACATTATGAAACAAAAAGCCCTTTGCATGCTTAACTCACCTTGAAGCTAGTGACAGCTGAAGCTTTGATTAGCCCCCTCTGAAGTGAGAGAAATTTGGCTTCTGTATTTCCTGAACTTGGGCTCTCTTGGCTGCCTAGGATCTGAAATCCTGAAAACATTTAGGGTTTCTGGGTCCCTGCACTGAAAACATCTTGGTTCAATCTAGCCTTTGGCTTAGAAACAGCTGCACTGTGTCATGCTGGGTGAAGTGCCTCCCTGGGGATGTGTGTGTGTGTGTGTGTGTGTGTGTGTGTGTGTGTGTGTGTGTGTATACACACATGTGCAGGGCTCTCTTCCTAATGCAACTTGGACTGAGTTAGAAAGGAAACGGAAAAGCAAACTCAATCATATGAATCATCAGGTAAGAGAGAGGAGGATAAATTAAGGTGCATCATCAATCCTGCTTGCAATGTTATCTTTTCCTCCTCCTGTGGACTCTTCATACATTTAGCATGGAATTGCCAAAATTAGCAGTTTTTCTTTCAGGAAAAAAAAAAGACCTGAGATTTTTGTGGGGTTTTTTCAGAAATTTGGTCCAAGATCAAATTGATAGATTATAAATCCAGAAAGCACCATTGTGATCATCGAGTCTGACCTTGGATGTAGATGGCAAACAAATGACACAATTCTGCCATGCAGAGAAGAGACACTGCCAGAGAGAAGGACACTGTGTGCCCTGGGGGTCTGTGCAGGCCCTTGAGTGCACTGAAAAAAGGGGCAGGTCTGTCTGTCCATCCTCCTAAAGACTAGCTATATGGTCTGCCACAATCTGGTCCTCAAACTCTAATAAAGATCAAGAATTGCCAGAATTAAGGTCTCCATGATGTCATTATATTGGTCATCAATGCTGCATGTTTGGAGTAATTTCTATTCTTCCCTTTCTTGTTAAACATCTAGAATAATACACTGGGGTGACATTTTGGTCCCCTGCTCAAATTCAGAACAAATAAGCTTTCCATGGGGGACCAGAGCAGGGACTGGAGGGGAGAAAATATTATTTCTTCCCATAAGGCAATTAGCACCACTGATCCACAACCCTCTGCCATCAGGTCTGAATGGTGACCAGTGAATTCATTCAGTACACAGAGCTACTGACCATACTCCCACACTGTTCCCTCAGCCTGTCCTCAACACCTCCTGTGCAATTCCACAAAGTTCACCACCCAAGAGCTCAGCTCTGTTCTGTATAAGGAGCTGTGGAGTTGCTGTGCATGATGACCCCTGCCCATCCCAGCCCCTGTTTATGTTTGAAAACACATACCACGGAGCATACAAGACACACAGTGAATCAGAGCTAACACTCTGGAGCCTTCTCTTTGCCATTTCAGAACTTTCTGTTTTGACGGCTGTGATGCAGCAAGTCACAAGAGCACGAATGAGTCAGAGGGAGAAGCTAGCGACTACCTTGAAGGACAACAGAGTTGGGGCTTAGGGAAATCATGATGGTAAAGAATGATCAGCCACAGTCCACGATAAAATGCAGAATGGATTCTCTCAGTCAAGTCACGACTCTACCAGTCACAAGTAGGTGAAGGAGCCAAAGCCGGGGGGGGGGAGGGTTTAGGAGGCGGGGAGGGGAGACGTATAGCAAGGGACATGATGTGCATCTAGACTGAAGAGTTTTTCCTTCAGTTTCCCCACCAATAAAGCCCTGACTGATGTCAAGGCTGATTATTTAGCTGAGGCTGACATTTCCATTGCAGATTTGTGAGTACATTGACCTCACACTCTGCCCTGCTCTACCAACAAGAAAACAAATATGAATTATGCATATTCTTCCTGGATTCAAATGCGTTCTCCTTTCCTCTCAGGGTCTATATAGAGTCTTTGCTCCTTACACAACATTAAGAGGATAAGGAAGCCACGCTGGCACAGTTGGATACCTGATAACTGTGTTTATTAACCATGTACAAGTATGCAAGACCCAGCTACCTAGATACACTGCGGCTCTAGCAGAGTTCCGATGGCTTCTGCAATAGAAGACAGAAGGGCCCACTGTAGGGCTCCTAGACAATTAAAACGCTATCACCCATTTCCTATATATTATAGTTTAGTATTTCATCCTATCGTCGGGTAAGTTACCAGTGTGTGTCCCCACCCCTCAGATCAGCATTGCTGGTCCTGCCCCCAGAGCCCTGTTTGGCCGGGGAATGAGCAAACAAGAGAAATTAGCCTGAGTGTCCATCCTCACAGAGCTCAGCTTGACTAGAGAGCTGGCAGGGAATCCCACCCCTGCTTCTCGCTGTGAGGTCTCTTGTGACTCTAGAAGAGACTGCATAGGCTGTCGGAGAGGGCACATTTTGCTACAGGAACATGGCAGGCTGGGAGTCTGAACTCTGGGCTGGGGGACAGGCCCGGGTAGCAGCCTGAACACGTGGTCCCTGAGAGCCTGCACTTCATGCAGGTATCAGCCACAGCCCAAAAGGAAGAAGGCCCCTGATCAGTGGAGGAGTGATGCTGATGAGAGGGGGAGAAAATGGGGAACAATTGTACTGGGGCCCCATGCTGAGGGGCCCCCCCAAAACATCTATAACATCTGTGTAAATAAAGAAATGGGAGGGGGAGGTGCAGTGGACATGATGTACCATTGCTCTTGATGGGCAGCTCAGAGTTTATTACTGATAAAGGTGAAGGAGTAATTTCTAGGTGTATTTCCGCCTCCCCAAAGCCTGTGGGGGCGGGGAAGTGTCTCCATCATAAGGCAAGAGGTAGGAGTTTGGAACTGACTACCCATAAGGGAAGCCCCCACCACACGGTCTCCTGGACTTCTCACCAAACCAAGACAGTCACTGCAAAGATGAAACGTACAAATTTTAATTAACCCAAGAACAGTCGCTTAGGTGGTCTTCAGCCTCACGCTGTTTCTGTAACGCTCGGTTTAGATTTGGTGACAATGCATTAGAGTTTGAGTGACAATGGGAAAAAAAAACCCAGGCATAACGGATCCATAGCACGGAGAGTGGGGAGAAGGCAAGCAAACCACAATTTTACAGGGTTGATAAATTGAAATGAACACAGACTCCGCACCATGACCTTTTAAAGTCTCATTTATTGTGGGAGCAGTGGCACGGAACAGTGCCTTTGATTTGCGTTATGATCAGGAACGTTGAGAGAATCCAATCTACACTTTATCAAGGGCTGTGGCTGATCATCCTTTGCCATCATAATTTACACAAGGCCCAGATCGGGTATGCTTCAAGGTAATAGCTACCATGCACACTTGCTATTCACAGTTACACTCAGTACTTAAAACAATATCGAAGCAACCCTTGCAAATGGCACCCCAGGCATCCCTCCCTAGGCAGTGGCACCCCAGAATTATATATTTTGTTACCAACATGGCTACCTTCTGTCAAAGCCCTACTTATCACTATGAACTTGGGAGACGTCTACCTACTTGGCACACGCCTGTCAATAAAGCATTGCAACTTTCCATTAATGCCAGCCTCCTGGTTGCCCTGTGACAAGGATATCCCTTTAGCAGACCACTGCCCATGCTACCAAAATGGCTATCTTCTAGTCGAGAGTAGAGGCCATTTTTAAAATTTGGAAGAGGATCGGGTGTCCAATTTCAGATACCCCCAGTGTTGGAGGGGTGTTCACACTGGAAGTTTTTCGTTGAGGTCCACTTCCATTAAAAGTACCTTCTTCGCAGACCTCCTTCAAGGACACCCACCTTGAAGAGCACTCAAAGAGCATCCTCGACACAGCTGGAACATACAGAGTGTACCGTGCCTAACAATATGCTCATAATGCTCTTGGGAATCTGCCCTTTACACTTGGAATTCAGAGGACCTCTGATGCATGGAGTTTTTAATATCAGTTTTATAATAGAGTATTAAGGTGGGGAACTTGAGCCCCAGAGTCGCTGGTGCTATCTCTTGGCTTTCTACAGAGAAGCATCACTAAGCTTCAGGTCTCAGAATACATAGTAAGAGGAACGTGTATATTTTCAGCATGAGGCTGCATGGAACGCTCAGTCGATTCTCATTGGCATTCAAGACATTAGGTCTTCGCTATTTGCAGAGACACGGCACAGTGCAAGCTATTATAAAGCACCTATCAAGCTTATTGCAGAAAGAGTTGGGAACTGGCTATTCGAGTGATCTTTTCACATGTCCAGAATTCACAATTATGTTCCTTATAGGCTTTTTTAAGGTCCCTACAGTATGTGAGCACCTTGTATCAGTTGATTATTTTTGCCTTCCTACATCTTTGCAAGGCAGGGGAGCATTAACCCCATTTGACAGATGGGAAACTGAGGCACGGAGACATTAAGAGCCACATTTTGCCTGGTGTTCAGTGTGGGGTGAGCATGCAAGGGTGCCCCTTCCTCCTCACTTGCACATCCCACACCCAGGCCAGGCACAGTTGTAGTCTCTGCATTCAAAGGAGTGCCAGGACCACTTCACCCTAGCACTGCAGGGTGTATTATGATCCCTAAGAGGCCATGCTCCTCCATGCTAGCCTGTGGCGCAAAACCAACACAGAGAGGGTAATATGCCAAACCCCATAAAGAGGTGGAGCAGTGGGCACACTCCTTGTGTGTGTGCTAGGGAGCTTGGAGAGGGAATCATATCCTGAGGCAGGATTCCTCCCAGAACAGTATGGCACAGCACCACCCCCAATGCAGGCTACGCCCACCAGAGCCCTAAGTGACTTGCCCGAGTTCTCATGAGAAGCCTGTGGCAGAACTAGGAACAGACTCCAGCTCTTTTGTGTCCCTGTCCAGTGCCTGTGTAACACACTTCAGACTCAGATTCTCTTCTTTGAAGGGACGGGATTCTTTATGAGTTCAGGAGCTGTATTAAACAGGGCTCAAACCAAAATGTCTCAGTCACAGTTTAACACGGCTGAACTTGATTCGACAGCTTCATAACAGAAGGCCACCCGGTTTAAACTTTTCTGCGCCTTTACAGGATGTAGTGTTCAAGGCCTAATACAAAATAAAACAACAAACTGCAATTTATTCTCTGTAACCACATCTTCCTAGTACTTTGAACCATTTTATAGCTATGCAATCAATGTTTTAGAACTCTTTAAAGCATAAATGTATAGCACACACCTGTCATGCAGAGCAGAGAGAGACTCAGGGATCTGTCTGAAATGTAAAATATCTGCCCCTGCCACAACAATCCCAGCCAGCAAGGGGAGGAAAGGTCTCAAAATTATTACAATTTTTAGGGAACGCTGTGGGGTCAGGGTCCAAAAAGTTCAGCTACTGTGAAAACATCAGTTATCAATGTAAAATCATAGCACTCCCTTTTGTGCACACCTCAAGCCTGAACAATCATTCTCTCTCATTCACAGATTATTTTGTTCAATTCTGCAGCCCTTTCTGGAGTTTGGTGTAATATGAAAGCACATAAATGAGACTTGGTGCTGTGGGGGCAGAAGCAGAAGCTTTGCAATGTGGTGAGAAAAGCTGCCTTCCTGATATTTCTGACACCAGTGTGAGAAAGCTCAGGGGAATGCCTGTTGATGAGAGACTCCAGGCCAACATTGTAGGTCCAAGAGATTCTGATCATTCAGATAAGTATCAATATGTTCTGGGGCAGCTTATCTGGACTCAACCACAGCTCCATATCTTTGGAGATTAAAGCATCACTCCCTGGGCACAGAAAGAGAAAAACGCAATGGGAGAGCACAAGTCCCCCTCTATGGATTCAGTAATGTGTTAAATAAAGGACTGCAGTATTCTACAGAATAAGAACATCAGAGTGGCCATACTGGGTCAGAGCAAAGGTGCATCTAGCCCAGTATCCTGTCTTCCGTCAGTGGCCAATGCCAAGTGCTTCAGAGGGAATAAACAGAACAGGTAATCATCAAGTGATCCATCCCCTGTCGCCCATTCCCAGCCACAGGTTGCCGACCCCTGTTCTAGAGTGAAGCCTCTAAGGATGCTGGGCCAAAGACATCCCTGCTATGACTCTGAAGACTCCGCACAGATGAATTTGTCTCCTTGAACATAGCTGGCTACAACAGGCAGCAGAGTTGGGCAGCCAGAATTTTTCCAAGTGGCCTATTACTGTTTGGAGTTATTTGAACAAGAATGTAGCTAAAATGTCACTCCTCCCAAAGCTCAGCTCAATGAGAGGCCTCCCTTTTCTTGTACATTTAGGCCTGGTCTACACTACGGGATTAATTCAGATTTAGCAGCGTTAATTCGAATTAACCCTTCAACCGTCCACACAACAGAGCCATTTAGTTCGAATTAAAGGGCGCTTTAAATCGATTTCTGTACTCCACCTCGACGAGCGGAGTAGCGCCAAAATCGATTTTGTTAATTCGAATTAGGGTTAGTGTGGCCACAAATCGATGGTATTGGCCTCCAGGAGCTATCCCACAGTGCACCACTGACCGCTCTGGACAGCAATCTGACCTCGGATGCACTGCCCAGGTAGACAGGAAAAGACCCAGGAAAATTTGAATTTCATTTCCTGTTTGCCCAGCGTGGAGAGCACAGGTGACCACAGATACCACAGATACCTGAGCTCATCAGCACAGGTAACCATGCAGGCTGATAATCGAAAAAGAGCACCAGCATGGACCACACGGGAGGTACTGGATCTGATCGCTGTATGGGGTGAGGATTCAGTGCTAGCAGAACTTCGTTCAAAGAGACGAAATGCCAAAACTTTTGAAAAAATCTCCAAGGGCATGGAGGAGAGAGGCCACAATAGGGACTCAGATCAGTGCCGCGTGAAAGTGAAGGAGCTCAGACAAGCCTATCAAAAAACAAAGGAGGCAAACGGTCGCTCCGGGTCAGAGCTGCGGACATGCCGCTTCTACGCCGAGCTGCATGCAATTCTAGGGGGGGCCGCCACCACTACCCCACCTGTGATCGTGCAAACCGGGTCTGGGATAGTCTCTACACCTGAGGATTCTGAGGATGGGGAAGAGGAGGAGGAGGAGGACGATCTTGCAGAGAGCACCCAGCACTCTGTTCTCCCCAACAGCCAGGAGCTTTTTCTCAGCCTGACTGAAGTACCCTCCCAAGCCTCCCAAGCCAGTAGCCAAGACCATGACCCCATGAAAGGGACCTCAGGTGAGTTTACCTTTTAAAATATAAAACATGGTTTAAAAGCAAGGTTTTTTAATGATTATTTTGCCCTGAGGACTTGGGATGCATTCGCAGCCAGTACAGCTACTGGAAAAGTCTGTTAACGTGTCTGGGGATGGAGCGGAAATCCTCCAGGGACATCTCCATGAAGCTCTCCTGGACGTACTCCAAAAGCCTTGCCACAAGGTTTCTGGGCAGTGCCGCTTTATTCCGTCCTCCATGGTAGGACACTTGACCACGCCATGCTTGCAGCAAGTAATCTGGTATCATTGCCTGACAAAGCCTGGCAGCGTATGGTCCCGGTGTTTGCTGGCATTCAAGCAACATCCGTTCTTTATCTTGCTGTGTAATCCTCAGGAGAGTGATATCACTCATGGTAACCTGCTTGAAATACGGGAACTTAGTTAAGGGGACAGAGGTGGCCGTTCCTACTGGGCTGTTTGCCTGTGGCTGATAAGAAATCCTTCCCTGCAGTTAGCCAAGCGCGCGGGGGGGGGGGGGATTGGCCCAGAGCTTTTCGCGTTTGGCTAGCAGGGATCTTCCCTGATACCAGCCACGCTGTGGGGGGAAGGGTAAAGCGATCATCCCAGGGAATTCATGGCGGGAGCGGGGGGCGGGGGGGTTAGTTTGGTTTCTGCAGGGATCTTCCCTGTTACCAGCCACGCGGACGGGGGAGGGGTACATTGATCATCCCAGGGAATTCATGGCGGGAGCGGGGGGCGGGGGGGTTAGTTTGGTTTCTGCAGGGATCTTCCCTGTTACCAGCCACGCGGTCGGGGGAGGGGTACATTGATCATCCCAGGGAATTCATGGCAGGAGGGGGGAGCGGGGGGGTTAGTTTGGTTTCTGCAGGGATCTTCCCTGATACCTGCCACGCGGTGGGGAGAGGGATACAGCGATCATCCCAGAGAATTGGATGTTGCGGGGGTTAGTTTGTTTTCTGCTGCTGAAGGTTAACAGGAAAACCTCAGCAGTCAACAGGCTTTGATTGGTATGTTGGAAAGGAGGGCGCAGAAGCCGAAAGACAATGGCTTACCATGGCTACCTGCAAGCTGAATTCTGTTGCCCGGACCTGCGTCTGTGATCTCTAACACCAAAGCCACAGGCACTCAATATTAAGATGGAAAATGCGACCTTGTACTGAAATCACATGTGCTATGTAATGTGAATAGTGTTCACCATGAAAGAGTATAAGCATTGTTCTGTAAAATGTATCATTTTAAAAACTTCTCTACTTTTTTTCAACCCTCCCTCCAGCAGCTGCAAATGTTTCAACCCTCCCTCCTGCGTCCAGAAGGCTATCTCAGATAAGGCGTCGTAGAAAGATGACGCGAGACGACATGTTCACAGAAATAATGAAATCCACCCGCAATGAAAGAGCTCATTTGAATGAGTGGAAGGACACTGTATCTAAATTTAGGAAAGATGCCAGTGAGCGTGAGGTATTGAGGGACGCTCGAGATGAGAGGTGGCAGGCTGCAACGCTGGGGCTGCTGCGTGAGCAAACGGACATGCTCCGGCGTCTGGTGGAGCTTCAGGAACGGCAGCAGGATGACAGACTGCCGCTGCAGCCGCTGTATAACCTACCTCCCCCCTCACCATGTTCCATATCCTCCTCACCCAGACGTGTAAGAACGCGGGGGGGGAGGCTCCGTGCACCCTCTCACTCCACCCCAGGGGAGAGCCCAACCAAAAGGCTGTCATTATATTGAATTTGATCAGTGGCCTTAGACTTCCCTCTTATCCTCCTCCCAAACCTCACCCAGATTACCTTCTTGGTTCTCTCCCTATGTTTATAATCACTTAATAAAGAATACATGATTTTTAAACGATAGTGACTTTATTACCTTTGAAAGAAAGCTGGGGGGAGGGTGGGTTGCTTACAGAGAATGAATGAGAATGAAGGGGGCTGGTTTTCATGAAGGGAGAAACAAACAGAAATTTCACACTGTAGCCTGGCCAGTCATAAAACTGGTTTTCAGAGCTTCTCTGATGCACAGCGCTTCCTGGTGTGTTCTTCTAATCGCCCTGGTGTCTGGCTGCGCATAATCAGCAGCCAGGCGATTTGCCTCAGCCTCCCACCCTGCCATAAAGGTCTCCCCCTTACTTTCACAGAGATTGTGGAGCACACAGCAAGCAGAAATAACAATGGGGAGATTTCTTTGGCTGAGGTCAGAGCGAGTTAGTAGCGATCTCCAGCGCGCTTTTAAACGGCCAAATGCACATTCTACCACCATTCTGCACTTGCTCAGCCTGTAGTTAAACAGCTCCTGACTCCTGTCCAGGCTGCCTGTGTATGGCTTCATGAGCCATGGCATTAAGGGGTAGGCTGGGTCCCCAAGGATAACTATAGGCATTTCAACATCCCCAATGGTTATTTTCTGGTCCGGGAAGTAAGTCCCTTGCTGCAGCCGTTTAAACAGATTAGTGTTCCTGAAGACGCGTGCATCATGAACCCTTCCCGGCCACCCCACGTTGATGTCGGTGAAACGTCCCTTGTGATCCACCAGTGCTTGCAGCACCATTGAAAAGTACCCCTTGCGGTTTACGTACTGGGTACCCTGGTGCTCCGGTGCCAAGATAGGGATGTGGGTTCCATCTATCGCCCCACCACAGTTAGGGAATCCCATTGCAGCAAAGCCATCCACTATGACCTGCACATCCCCCAGAGTCACTAGCTTGTGTAGCAGCACCTCAGTGATTGCTTTGGCTACTTGCATCACAGCAACCCCCACAGTAGATTTGCCCACTCCAAATTGATTCCCGACTGACCGGTAGCTGTCTGGCGTTGCAAGCTTCCACAGGGCTATTGCCACTCACTTCTCAACTGTGAGGGCTGCTCTCATCCTGGTATTCTGGCGCTTCAGGGCAGGGGAAAGCAAGTCACAAAGTTCCATGAAAATGCCCTTACGCATGCGAAAGTTCCGCAGCCACTGGGAATCGTCCCACACCTGCAACACTATGCGGTCCCACCAGTCTGTGCTTGTTTCCCGGGCCCAGAATCGGCGTTCCATGCCTATAACCTACTCCATTAACAGCATGATCTCCAAAGCACCGGGTCCCGCGGATCGATAGAATTCCATGTCTATATCCTCATCACTGTCGTCACCGCGCTGCTGTTGCCTGCTCCTCTCCGCCTGGTTTTCCAGGTTCTTGTTCAGCATAAACTGCACGATAAGGCGCGAGGTATTTACAATGTTCATGACTGCTGTCTTGAGCTGAGCGGGCTCCATGCTTGCAGTGGTATGGAGTCTGCTGCGTTCACCCAGGAAAAAAGGCGCGAAATGGTTGTCTGCCGTCCGTTGCTTTCATGCAGGGAGGGGGGGAGGGAGGGAGGGGTGAGGCTGTACCCAGAACCACCTGCGACAATGTTTTGGTCCCATCAGGCACTGGGATCTCAACCCAGAATTCCAATGGGCAGGGGAGACTGCGGGAACTATGGGATAGCTATGGGATAGCTACCCACAGTGCAACGCTCCAGAAATCGACGCTAGCCCCGGTACATGGACGCACACCACCGAATTAATGTGCTTAGTATGGCCGCATACAATCGAATTTATACAACCTGTTTCCCAAATTCGAATTATCTAAATTCGGATTAATCCCGTAGTGTAGACATACCCTAAGATATTGCCACAGGACTAATGGAATGAACTGATTTCTCTATGGACTTTACACACTTATCAGCCTGGAAGAGTAAGATTAATTCAAAACCAAATTAAAGCAAGGGGATTGTCAATGCCCAGGGAGCGGCTGGAGATTTATCATTCAGAATCTTGTTTCAGTTCTTTACAGACAGAGTTTATAGAGTTACACACAATTTCAGGAGTCTTGGAAGACTTTATTTTTAAGCTCCTAGCAGCCTCCGTGCCTCCTGTATTTTCCTCGGGCTTTGTCAGATTGCCTGCACCAAAGTAAAATTACAATATTACAGGTTGCCAGGCTCCGGGACCCCACTCACTGTCTGTTGCCATTTGTTTCAGTTGGCTTTCCCCTCAGCACAACAAGCAAGCCCTTCTAAATTAAATGCCAGGTGTGAAAAAGCCTTTTCTTTTTTTAAAAATGCTCCTCTAGTGGGAATAAAGAGAAATTCCTAGGCAGGAGCAGATAATACATGAATAATTCAGCACGTCCATTTTATTTTCCAGATGTAGAGCCTCACTAGCTGAATTCTGGGTCTTCTGCTCTCCTGGGGGGCTTTGGATTGGATTGACATGCAATATTCTACCCTGCTGAATCTTATTCCAGCTCTTAGACTTCTGCTAGCAGCTTCCCTGGGCCCCAAATGATTTCCCCAATGAGTTGCTTCTTCTCCTGCATTTGTTTGCTCTTCTTTTAATTTTCTTCCCCGGACAAACTTAGGAAATTGACTCAAAATCACCCCACTCCCTAATGCCCGACAGAAAGGAATAAAACATAGACAAATGTGTATACAGGAGCACATGCTGAGATTGCTCTGATATCCAGGCTTCCTGCTGCTTTAAACTTTGTGGACACGTGTTCAGTTGTGAAGTACTCACTTAAAAGGTGTTGATTTATGCTAGTCAGGCCAGGTAGGGTCAGGGATTCTTGCCAATTTCCCTTGTCCATTTACTTTTTCATTTGGGAAAAGGTGTTGCATCTCATACAGCACAACTGCCAGGGTAACACTGATATCAAATTCATTTCCATTCAGATATTAAACTGCCTGATGTTGCCGAAAATATGAACTAAAGCAGAAAGGAAGCTCAAACTCCCTGATTATAGCTGTCATTAAACTTATGTGCTAACTTTGCAAAGATCCACCCCAGTTACCTGTCAACTGGTGGCTTCTAGGCCTGGTTGAAAAATTTTCTGACAAAACTTTTCTTTGGGGAAAAATTGGGTATTTGGCAAAATGAAAATTTTCATGAAAAATGTCTGCTTTCCTCAAAAAAACTCCATTTTTCTTCAGGAAACCCAAAACACGAAGCTGTCAATTTTCAGCAAAATACTGGAAAATGTTCAGTTAATGGCAGTTTTTAATCAAAAATTTGGTTTCTGGCAAAAAAAAATTCAGCATTCGCTGGCCAAAAACTAGGGGGGGAAAAAATAGGGTTTTAGTTTTGCAATGAAAAGTCAACATTTCCCCCCCCACACGCACACACACTTTTCTGACCATCTCTGGTGAGTATACCCCACTCACACTACCTAATGAAAAAATATATGAGTCAAGAATTCAATCCTGGGATCCTGCTATGCACTGCTGAGTCAGCCCAAAAGAGCTCAGAAAGCTGCCCTAAAGGGGGTAGCCAAAGAATTCCCCTGTCACAGGGCAATCTTCTAGCTGGCTGTAGGCCACCTCCATCCCTCAAATGGCGGGGATACTATGGGAGGGGGTGAGCAGAGGTGGGAGAGACATAGCAGAACCCTAAATGCTCAGCTAGATTCTTGGCCACCGCAGTCCCTGGATGCCGGCTCTTAGCTTAGAGTGGCGGTCCTAAATTACATCAGAGGCTGTTTTGGCTCTCAGCTGGCCCAGGACGGTCAGAATGGTGGCATGGATCTGCTTCTCTCCTCCCCACTGCCTCAGCTACCCAGAGTGCAATGTTGTCATTCATCCACTTGTGTACTGGTCTTTGTGCCCTGTCACAGTGTAACATGCACACGACGACCTATCTTTTCTTTCTTATTTTTTTTGTTTGAATTTTGCATTTGTCTTTCTCTCTCCTGTTGCGGTGTGAAAAACTCACACAAACAACAGAAGGGCCTGACTGATTGTCCAGGGAAACGGGCTGTACAGAAAATGCTGTCAAACACCAAAAGTAAAGAAACTGGGAACAAATCAAGAAAAATATGTTGTTCTCTGTACACTTTTCATTATACCCTTTGTTGCTGCCTGGAAAAGCAATAACTTAAACAAAAAGTTAGGCAGAGGTGAGGTTTTCATTTGACTTCTTATACGGCATCTCCATTACTGGAGGTTTTCAAGCATGGTAGCCCATTCTGTATGATCCTCTGCTAATCAATTTGTGGATGAATAGTCCTTTTGATCCACCTACAACACCACATTGACCATCCAAGATCTTTTTCTGCCTCCTGTTCTTTTGCCATCAACTTTCCCTTCCAGTGCCCATAAACATGCATCACCCTTGATCTTCTTAACATGTGCCCTGCAGATTGAATCTTTCTTTTCATAAGATCTCTGAGTAGCTTTTGCTGAGGTCCAATCAGCTCCAATACATTTTCCTTGATTGTTCGGTCTGTCCATGATATTTTTGGAATTTTTCTATCACACCATGAATTGAAGGATTGTAATTTCTTTATTACCAGTTGTTTGAATGTCCATTCAAAGCTATAATTTAACACCCTTTTTAAGAGTTGGAATTTAGCCTTCAGATTTATGTTCCTTCTCGTTTCAAAATATCTCTTTCATGCTTGCTATTCTGATGCTGACTTCAGTACCTGATCTTCTGTAATGATGCTTCCTAAATAGCAATTATTTCTCACTTGCTGGATGGCTGTGTCGTTCAGTGGAATCCTACGTGTTTTCCCAGGATCCTTGCATATCATAATTTTTGTCTTGTCTGCATTCAACTTTAGACCATATTCATATATAATTTCCACTAACTTCATCAGACCTTTGGCTGAATCATTCATTAGACAGTGTGCCTATAATAGTAGTAATGATTGATGATAACATTACATACACGGAGGATCTTCACTCTGCTTGTGCGCTTGTGAGATCATCAACACTGGAAAGGGAAAAAATGGAATTCTGAACTTGGGAGATGGGAGATTTGCCATTGACTTTACTAGGGTCTTGCCAGATAATGGAAGGAAGTTGTAGTTAGTTTCCATCTGTGTTTATTTGCAATATTTAAGCCCACACACATATTTGATTATTAATTTTGGTATAATAAACGAGGTTTTGTGTGTATGTGTGTGTGTGTGTGTGTGTTTATGAGAGGGAAAGACGTTTACAAAAGTGTTTTGCCATTTCCCTTAGCAAATGCCTACTACTCTCATAAAATGACGCTTCCAACAGCGTAATAGGCTTTAAATTGCTCTTGGATGCAACAGACACACTTTTATATGGACATTTATTCCAATAAAAAGAACAGCTGATATAGACTAACATGATGCTACTCTGAAACCATTTATTCCAATGTAATTTCTGTGAAATTTTAACAAAGACCAATTGGATTTCACTTATTCAGCATCCAGCTTGAATCGTTACCTTTATCCTTGCATCACTGACATTTTGAGCCACATGTCACCTTGAATAGATAGTACACATTGCCGGCAAACACAAACAGCAACCTACAGCTGTACTCACAGTTTGACCTTTAGTGGAAATATTTTGTACCATATGAGTCAGCCTCACTAAGTGTATGTGTATATTCATGTATATTACTCCCATACCATGAGCTTGACTGGTCAAGACTATCTCACTCCCTACACAGCCAGTTAATCTCCCAACTTCCAAAGCAGAGATGATAATGAGATTGACTTTTGGGGCTAGGTGGAACGTCTAGGTCACCATAAGGAACAATGGTCATGGTTCCTTGGAATGGAAAAGATATACAAAGGAAGTGGCACACATGTACAGCTCAGCCAGTGGATTATGAACTTTATAACACATAAGGAAAATGATTTGAGAAAAATCCACAGGAAATAAATGGGCCTGGCTTACACACTTTTGAAAATCCCACTAGACTTCTAGCTGTGTACCTTTGAAAATCTGGCCCTTAGTCATTTTTGAAATTTTTGACCCAAAGTGCCAAATTCAGATCTGGAAGTCACTGGCCAGATATGAATTTGGCCTTAACTCAGAAAAATCTGCATGCAGGTCTCTCAACGATTAAAAAAACACTGAGAACCACTACGGCATGTCCAAGTTCTTTTCTGCCTATCAGGCTGGCCTGCCTCGGCTCTTGCTGATGTGACTGAGGAAGGCTTAGCAGATGCACATCGCCTTCTACATAGGGTTCGTTTTCAGCCAGTAGCTTCTCCCGTATCTGGAGCTCATGTGTGGGGCAAATACCAGCTGCCACATTGCAGCTGAGAAACACACAGACCTCTCTTCTTAACGCCCACACCCAGCTCAACACCCCATGGTTGAGCATGTGCAGATTTTCTTCCGACTTCCGGAAATGGAGATAGCGTGAAGACAGGAATGGGAGGAGAACACAAATAAGGTCATCAAGGCCAGCCTTGGTGGAAAAACAGGTGAGTAGGAGGTAATGTGATAAGAGCAGAGAGGTAAAGGCAGAGTTGTGCAGGAACTTGGCCATATTAGTAATTATGAAGGTTTTTTTCATAGATGGTGTTAGTTTGGGCAATGGGATGGTAGCTTATAGAGTTCAATCTCCATTTAACTCATCATTGCTGAGTGACTATTTCAGGGATGCTGCCAAACCTTTTCACCTGTCCATGGTGTCCTCTTCATAGGGGAGACGTGGTCCCTAGACACTCCTGAGTGATGTCAGGAACATGCAGGGACACATTTCCCATTCCTCTCTGAACTGACAACGAGGTGAACATTTGATGAGCTGATAAAGGAGAGAACAATAACAGGAAAACCTTTTAATGTGTCCATGCTAAGCCTCCCTAAGCCTGTCAATAGAGAACATTTACCTCCCTGCAGTGCCGCTAATTTATCCCTATAACATTAATACCATTAAACCTGGTATTGAATTTAAATAAGAGAAAAGTAGGATTTGCGGGGAGAATTTAGAATTACATCCAGGTAGCATTTCAACATGAATGACACCCTAGAGGAGGAATCTGAGATACCAATCTATATCCTGTCATCAAACTGGAGATATATCATTTTGCAATTAATTTTGAGAGCTAAAACCCATCAACTATTGATTCCAATTAGCTCTGGGGGTTAATTAATTGTTTTCCTTCCTTAAGATCTTCCAGATAATGGCTAGAGGGTTAAACAGCAATTTCATAAAGCCGGGGAATGTAAAAGCACTGGTGGGAATACAGATGCAGAAAGAGAAGCCAGCTTCTTTCCAGCCATTCTTACTTCATTACGTGCAAAAAGAAACTGCACGTTTAAAATAACGTTAAAATTGTGACCCCCTCCCACATAAATGCCAGGAGGTCCAAAGAACATCAATAATTACATTTGCAGTGTACAGTAGTTGTAGCCATGTTGGTCCTGGGATATTAGAGAGGTGAGGTAATATCTTTTATTGTACCAACTTCTGTTGGTGAAAGAGACAAGCGTTCAAACTTACACAGAGCTCTTCTTCCTCTCATAAATAACTAGGGGAGTTTTCTGATTCAAGGAAGTTGGCATGCACAGGTTTTATTATTATTTTTGTTATAGGTCTATAAACTTGGAAGAACCTCCTTTCTAAAGTGCTTTGAGATTTACTGATGAAAAGTGCCAAATAAAAGCAAGATATTATTATTAGTCACTCTGTGCCTCAGTTTCCCCATCTGTAAAATGGAAATAGTAGCACTGGGGTGTTTCAAGTACAAATATATTAAACATGGTGGGGTGCTTTGATATTACGGTAATGGGGGGGAGCATATAGTACCTAAGTTACAGAGAGCCTAGAGGCTGTGACTGTACAAACAGCAGAGTAAAAACAGACCTGAGAGCTTAAGACTGAGAAAGGGTGGGTTGTGGGAAAGGGGTAAAGAGACTTTCCCAGGGTCAAAGAGCAGGTCAATGGTAGAGCCAGGAATAAAACCCAGGTTTCCTGACTCCCAGGGGGGTGCCCTGTCCACTAGACCATACTGCCTCCTTAGCTTACAGGCAATGGATGAAGTTATATTTTTCTTTTCTTATTTTTAAGTGTATTTCGTGTTTCTGAAAAGTGCTTGCTTGACAGCCCTGGAGATGGAAGTCCTTTATCGAGCCACAGACCCAGTACAGCTCAGGGAATGGCAAAGCAAACTTCCCCGTACTGCCCCACATGTTTGCCTCCACATGAGAAAGTAATTCCATCGGTCCCTGGCATCTCTACTGATCTGTAATTAAGACCATCTATGATAGCTGGTTTCTGGGATGTGGAAACCAATAAGTGACTCCTGGAAAACAGACTGAAACCACCACCAACTCATTTCAGCAGGGGTGCTCTGCAGCCGAGAGTTGGGATTTATGGCTTTCAACCATATACCCCCTGAGCCAGCCTTTTGTGTCCTCTAATTTGAAGTTTGGTCATTTTCCCTCCTATGCCTACCGTTGACTTGCAAGGAACCCCTTCTTAGACTCATAGACTTTAAGGGCAGAAGGGACCATTATGATCATCTAGTCTGACCTCCCGCAGGATGCAGGCCACAAAAGCTGACCCACCCACTCCTGGAATAATTCTCTCCCTTGACTCAGCTGTTGAAGTCCCCAAATCATGATTGAAAGACTTCAAGTCGCAGAGAATCCTCCAGCAAGCAATCCCTGCCCCATGCTGCGGAGGAAGGCGAAAAACCTCCAGGGCCTCTGCCAATCTACCCTGGAGGAAAATTCCTTCCCGACCCCAAATATGGCGATCAGCTGAACCCCGAGCATGCGGGCAAGATTCTCCAGCCAGACCCTCCGGAAAAAAGTTCTCTGTAGTAACTTTTAATATCCCATCATTGACCATTGTTACTAATTACCAGCGATGGCACGTTATTGACCTATTGACTAAAATCACGTTATCCCATCAAACCATGCCCTCCATAAATTTATCAAGCTTAATCTTAAAGCCAGAGAGGTCTTTTGCCCCACTGTTTCCCTCTTCTATTGGTTAATCCATTTCCATTCACATTTTTAAACTTGAGGACACCAGCTCCCTTGCCCCCTTCTCCCCTCACTCACCATCCCTGAGCACTGTGGTTCCTTTGAAGTCTAATTGCAGCTGTCCCTAATTGCACAGGAGACTTACTGCAGCAATAGCTACTCTTCTGAGGATGCTCCATGGGACCGGCACAGGGATGCTAAGTTGTGTGTCATAGACCCTTCGTCATTGCTCCCTTGTATATAATCATTGCCAGGAGGAAAACTAAACGAAAACCAGTGTCAGGCAGTGTTATGGTTTAAGTGGCTCAACTGTGGATGGTGAGCCTCAACCAAGACTCTAGCGCCACCCAATCCGAGGGTTTAAACAACTGCTAGGAAGCAAGCCAGGCAGAAGACAGCTTTGCTTGTTGGTACAGCAGTGGCACACATGGACCATCACCTTAAGGCTGTGCCAACTTCCCCTGCCCCCATTCTTCTGGGAATGTATAAATAAAGCCACTAAAAATTCACCCCATGCTGGAGATTGCCAGAGCCGTTACCTCACGCTGTGAAATACCAATATAAAAATTATATTCAAACGCCATCTGAGTTTGGCTATTTCTGAATTACGGGGCGAAGGCGCTTGATGGGTGATGTTCCCAGTGAAAGTGATCCACTAAACTGGTTACACTGGTGCTCGTAAAGGGTTTTGTTTCAAGTATTTTTTATTTAATCAAACTCCACCATCATCTTCTGGATGTCCAAACACAGGCCTTTAACCAGAGAGGACTCTCTTCAATAGAACAGTACATTTTGCTCTTGAGAACATGGAAGATGCATGCCAATTCCATCCACAAAAGGCAACAACTGGTCCAGGAATGAGAGAACTAGGACAATCACAAATTCAGAGCCTATTACCTTGCACTGGAATCTAGAATTAGGTTTCGTTTCAATTTCAGGCTCCTTGGAGCACAAGGGTCATCTGCTCTTTGGGCTAGATTGAGACTGGGCCCAGCCCTGAGCAGGAGGTGATGTACAAGCTGCGCTGCCCTGGGGCAGCTCCATGAGATGTTGTGCTTCGGAGACACCCGTCTCACAATGCCTCGCTTACTTCCTCCTTGCTCTGCGAGGGGACCAATTTGCTCCCTGTCTATAGCATGAGCAAATTACCACCCAGCTCAATTGGGATAGCCAGAAAGTAGGGATATGTGGAGCCAAGAAGCTCCATTCCCCACTGCTCCCCACCCATTCTCTGCCCACCTGCTCTGGCAAACTGTGCTTCCTTACTCTGGCAATTCCAGATACATGGTCCAGTTCTCATTCCCCCATATTACCTGGGCAGGTGCAAGTCACAGCCTAGCCCAGTGTTTCTCAAACTGGGGCCGCTGCTTGTGTAGGGAAAGCCCCTGGCGGGCCGGACCGGGCCAGTTTGTTTACCTGCCGCATCCGCAGGTTCGGCCGATTGCGGCTCCCACTGGCCGCGGTTCACCGCTCCAGGCCAATGGGAGCTGCAGGAAGCGGCGCAGGCGGAGGGACATACTGGCCGCCGCTTCCCGCTGCCCCCATTGGCCTGGAGCTGCGATCCGCGGCCAGTGGGAGCCGCGATCGGCCGAACCTGCTGATGCGGCAGGTAAACAAACTGGCCCGGCCCGCCAGGGGCTTTCCCTGAACAAGCGGTGGCCCTAGTTTGAGAACCACTGAGTTAGAGGATCAAATGCTTAGCAATCTGATTTCCTGGTTGCCCTCAAGACCACTGGTCTCGCTATAAGTAGTTGACTCAGGAGCATTGCAACAGATTTCAAGGAAGGTATTCTCCCAATACACATAAGTGCTTAAAACGAACCAGATGTACAGCAGAAGGCTGCTCTGTGATGAAATGCTTGGAAGGTTCCCTCTCCCAGTCTGTCCCAAAGTATTAGGAGTGGCCAGTTCATTTCCGCACGTTATTAGGCAAACAGATACGATAGGCCAGTGGGTTGGTTGCGGAGACGGTGTCCCCTGCTTAACGTGACTTTTCACACTTTCATGATGAATTACAACTTTAATAAAAAGCATGAGAGGAAAGTTCAGCTGGGTCATGCACGTGGCACACAATTCATTCTGATCCCTCTTCAGGCACTAATTTGCTCCATATTGAAGAATGCTGATAGCCACCTCGGGTGCAGGGAGCACAGTCAGCATTCAAAGAAAGTTCACGAACTGGAAGGTCCTAAGCAGGCAGCCTAAATTCACTCACAGGTTCACATGCTACCTTAATTTCTAGCGCGCACACACACACACACACGCAGGACACATGGAACTCTGTTTATAGAAGACATTAATGATGCTAATTAAGTAGCTCGTGTTTAACACTTTTCATCCCCTTAGTTTTTCCAAAGGGAAGTTGTCTTCTTGCTGGCTTTCCAGCTGGGAATCCGGAGTCAGCTGAGAGATGAAAAGACCCTGGTGTGACTGAGACAGAGGGTCTGAGTCTCAGTTATTCCATTGCTGCACTCGGGCAATGATGGATTTAAACCACCTTTGCACTCCTTGTACTCTGCAAGGGGGTCCCCAGCCTGCCATGGACGTGAGAACAGCCACACTTTACTGTGCATGGCTCCCCCGGGCTCTGGAAAGCAGAGAATGTCCATAATTTAGTGCCCTCCAGCCACATCCCCAATCCACCTCACTCAACCCGCAAGGTAAAGCTTCCCTAGAGTGCCCTAGTTCCTGCTGGTGCAGGGGGTGAATTAAGCCCAATAGCTGTGTGTAATTGCCCAAAGTGGCTGAATTGCCTTTGGCAAAGGCTAGTGCCTGTTTTTAACCCCATTATCCATTTTTAATCTTGTTAATTTTTCCATGGACAACATCACCTGCTGAGCTACCAGGCCTTCGGGCCAAACAGTGGAGACAGGAATGCAGATTTCTGCTCTGTGCTCAGCTTCTCTTTCTCCCCTGCTCCTCTGTCGCTAAAAGCCAACCATGCAGAAACCCTTCATTTGTCAGACAGTTACAATCCTCTTATCAAAATTCACCTGAATGCTGTTTGCAGAGTGACTCGTCATGTGAGCTTCCAGGCTGCTGCGTTGAGGAAATAAACTGGAAAGTATAAAAGATTTGGGTGCTGGGAAGATTTCAGGGTTTTCAAGCGCATGATGTGTTTATTAGACACTTTAAGGACACTTCCCCACCCCACCCCCCTCTCAAGCCCCATATTCCATGTCAATAAAGGGAACTTCCTCCACAGACAGGAAATATGAGGGAAATCTCCCCATAACTGATAACCAGAACTGCACTCTAGCTCTGATAGCCACTTATTAATATCTCTAATATACAGTAAGATACGAAGCTGGTGTTCAAGCAAGCACCATGCTATGGTCTTATCAGCAAATCTGGCATCAGGAAGGACTTTCCCTCCACCTCAGATTGGCAAGGACCTTTGGGTTATTTCACCTCCTCTGCAGCAAGGGGGTGACATGCCTGCTAGGATCGTCAGAGCATACCTCACCATATCAATCTCCTGCCCTTGCAGGGGCCTTGGGCATTGGTGGCACCTCAGTCTCTCCTGTTCTCTGCCTGTGGCACACAACAGCTTAGTCTCCTTAGGGGTATCTAGGTGAATTGTACTGGCCTGTGGCATACAGGAGGTCAGACTAAATGATCTAATGGTCCCGTCTGGCTTTAAATTCCATGAAACTGTGATTGACATCTGGAGTTTTCCATAAGCAATGAAGAGACACCCCCCCCCCCAAAGCCCAATGGCATAATTTGGATGCTTATCGGAATTATCCACATCTCTTGAATCTGCGAAACTGGGCTTAAATTCCCAGGTGAGGAAGACTAAGTACAAATACATCACAAAAAGGCACATGAAAGCGGCAGGCAGCAGGAAGAGAAGGTGGTTGAGAACATGATTATTATTTATATTGTCGTAACACCCAAGAGCCCTAGTCATGGGCCAGAACCCCATCGCGCTAGGCGCTGTACAAACACAGAACAAAAAAATGGTCCCTGCCCCAAAGACGTTACAATGTAAGTATAAGACAAGAGTTGGATACAGACAGACAGATGGAGGAGTACAAGGAAAGAGTGAATCAATATTATCCAGCATGAAAGTCAGCGGTTTCAGCACGCTAGCTGCCAGCTCACCAACCCAGCCACCCACCACTGTGTTTAAAAGCCTCATGCCCGACAAACTGAAAATCACAACATTATCTGTGCTATTTGAGTCAGCCCGGGAGCTAAATAAGCAGGACGAATGCACTGAAAAATGAAACACACCAATTGATTTTCATTGCTCGATGCATTTGTGTGTCTCTCTTCAGTAGGTGCCAGGAAAAAAAAAATAGCTGATCACAGGGCCCATATTTCACACTTTGGGGTGGTTGTAAAGCTGAAAAAAAGAGAAAATGGATGGACGATGAGCACATAGCAGCTTCATTTGTATTTCTCGCTCTCTCTCTCTCTGTCCTGAGGCTATCTAGGGATGTTTTTAGCCAAAAATATACAAGCAAAAAATAAAATACGTCCCAAGTATCCACTATCATTCATCATGGAGACAGCCCACGCTGGTTCTGATGACAACGGTGCTAACCTTATCCGCTGGCTGCTGCCCAGAAATGACATAACGCTTAGAAATGTGTGTTTGTTTTAGAGGTAATTCACCACTGGGGAGGAGAGGGTCAGGAGGGAGACAAGAAAAAGAAACTAAGAGGATTGGTGGACACTACAGGTCTGATTTTCAGTTGTGCTATGGCCCGCCGACACCAAGCAGCATCATTTTAAGGCCTATATAGAATCATATAATATCAGGGTTGGAAGGGACCTCAGGAGGTCATCTAGTCCAACCCCCTGCTCAAAGCAGGACCAATCCCTAGACAGATTTTTACCCCAGTTCCCTAAATGGCCCCCTCAAGGATTGAACTCACAACCCTGGGTTTAGCAGACCAATGCTTATATGCAGCTAAAGCCTGTAAAGGAGCTACAGTACAAATCAGAGCCCAGCCCTCTATGCCTATGAGTAATGGAGCTCAGAGAGCATGGCTGGGTGTCAATTTCACCCATGGGGTGTGAAGCATCAGATGATGATGACGTCTTTATTCTGGTATCTGAACTAGATGTGTAACCCATATCAAGCAGGCATAGGAGTTCACTGGCTGAGTTAGTCATCGTTTCTAGAATGACTTCTTCCTTTCTCAAGAGACGCCCTAGAATAGGTTAAGGGCCATGGAAAAAGGAGAAAGGAAGTTGACCTGCTCTTCAAATACTCTTATTATAGCAATTAATTGTAGCTGCAGGGGTTTATATCTTCATCAGGCCTGGTCTAAATTAAAGGCATTCAGCTCAAAAGTCCCTAATATACACATTCTGGCCTAACACAAAGCCAGAGAGTAGCTTACGTCAGTATTTTACCAGATTAATTTGCACCATGGCAAACTTCCCAGTTCATGTCTACATTAAGCTTTGCACTAGTGTAACTACATCAGTATAGTTACACTAGCCCAAAGGTCTGTAGTGTGAACAGGGTTTTAGGTTTAATTGCCAAACTGAGCTTAAAAAGGGAGGAGGGAGGAGAAGTTAATTCAATTATATATATCTAGATCTAGATCTAGATACACACACACATACACACACGCACATGCACACACATTGGACATGAGTTAAAAGAAAGATGTTGGTTGTGCTGCGGCCTTGTGGAGCACAGGGGATAGTTTATAACTTCAGGGACCATTGAACAAGAAATGTGGTTTGCAATATCTGTCTTGAAATATATATCTATAGGGACTGAATGCCTGAAGGTAACCCTTTAAATCAACTTTCTAAATATGCATTTCGTGTAGATTTAATCAGCCCATCAGTTGCTAAATTAGTACCTTGTGAGAACTCAAAACATTGTTTTGAGGGTTAATGATGTAATAGATTAATCACCATTACATAACAGTTTAATCTCAAATATGTTTAAAATCAATAGCTATTTAGTGAGCATATAACAACTGCCTGATTGTATCTAAATTAAAGGCACATTTGGGAACCGTATCTGAAAGCATTAGCTGGTAACCACCCCAGACTGACCTCCCTAGAGCTACTCCTAGGAGGAATGGAGGTCTTGTGGTTAAAGCCCAGGATAGGAAGTCAGGAGACATGAATTCTATGTCTGGCTCTTCCACTGATGCACGCTGTAGCCTTGGACATGTCACTTGGTGCCTCGGTTTCCCCATGTATAAAAAGAAAGGATAATACCATCTAACTCATTGGAGGGGGGTGAAGCTAATTTCATTTTGCTTTGTAAAGTACTTTGAGATCCTTAGCTGGAAAGTACATTGGAAGTGAAGAGTCTATTGTCCAAACAAAGAGAGGCAAGGCAAGAACTCCTTGGTTCTATTGCTGATGGCCATAGGGAAAAGGATACTGACCTCCTTTGTCAAGTGCTTTGAGATCTGCTGATGAAAAGTGCTATAGAAGAGCTGGGGACGATTATTAGTTATAAGCAATAACACTATTCTTGAATCTGCCAACAACTCAGCACATCACCTCATTTCTCCTTTATTACAGCAGCACCTAGAGTCCCTGTCTGAGCTCAGAGCCCCTCTGTGCAGGGCCCTAAACAAAACTATAGTGAGA
The DNA here is from genome assembly GCF_002925995.2 of Terrapene triunguis. Taxonomy (NCBI): domain Eukaryota; kingdom Metazoa; phylum Chordata; order Testudines; family Emydidae; genus Terrapene; species Terrapene triunguis. The sequence continues at coordinate 41,217,581 of NW_020664418.1, read as the reverse complement.
GAAAGTTGCTGTCTTAAGGAGCTCACCATCTAAATTGACACGATAAAGGATGGGAGAGGAAAGAGAGGTGGGAAGTGATGTGCTCAGGGTCACACAGCAAGTCAGTTACATAGCTGGGAATAGGATCCAGATCTCTTGTATTGTCCTACTCACCAGAATGCCTCCTTGGTACCTGTCCATCCAACGGTGAAATACATCATGGGTGATGGAAACAGCAATTCGCAGTAAAGAAATGAAACAATAACCCTGATGATATGCTGATTGTAAATCAAGGAGCGGGGATGGGATATTTCCATGCTTTTCACTGTACATCTCATTTGAGAAAGCTGAGTCAAAGCATGGAAACAAATGAGCCATCTGCTTCAATTAAAACCCTAGAAAGATTAATATCCACAAGCCTACTCCTGGACTTCATGAAGAGGAATAGAGTAGATAATCACCCATTAATCTCCCATTGCCTTTCAGAACAGCTAGTCCAAATAGACCGATACATCGCGGAAGGATTATTCCTTTTCTTCAAGGGCTGTTGAGTAAGATCCTCACAATCGGACTTAAATGTGGAAAAACTATCCTTGCAAGACTAGAGGCCAATCCCAGCATCCAGCTTGCTCTGCATACACATACTGGAAAGGTTACCGAAGGCCAGAGTGATGTGTGAAATCTCTCCAGAACACTATATCTCTGTGTGGCAATTCGAGGAGATAAAAATTTGATAACACAATGGCTAGCCATGATTACTCAGAGAAAACATCTCCTTCCTAATAATCTTATTACTGGTGGGGAGAGGCAAGGAAGGGTATTTCTGGTGGCTATTCTTTGTGCAGAGCAATTTATTTTTATGGCTAGTAAAAAGAAATAAATTTCTCTGAAATGGCTCCTTGGTGAATTGGGGTCTGTGTAGCTCAGTCTACATTTGTAGATGAACAAAAGGTCAATTGAATGTTATGTCTTTTATTGCACGGCATGCTAAGTTGTCCCGTAACAGAGGGAAATGATACAACTGTTCTACCCTTCCCCTCTAGGAGCTTGGTTTGAGGGGAGGCTTCTCTTTGTGAGGAAGTGCAGATCAATCACTTGTCACCGGGTATTTGTCTTGATTGTGAGTTTTGATAGAGTGCGGGAGATTAGATACGGTAGGTACTGTCATTGTACACACAGGATGGGGCTGTGGTAGGATCCCCTGGGAGCTTGCTTGGTTTTGGCCACACAATGAACATAAATCTATCTGGGCAAAATGATCTCCGTAGTTACCGATCAATGACTTACAAAGAGTTAATAACACCAGCCTGCTAGAGATAGGGTGTAAACCTTAAAAATGCCTCCCCTGTAATTTACAAGGGATTTAGGATCTGCTCCAATAGGAAACCAATAGGAAAATCCTGTTGTCTTCATTGGGTGCAAGGCTGGACCCTTGTAGTGCAGACTAATCCTAGCACTATAAGAACTAATGCACTTTGTTTTTATGTTGCAGACTTTTCTCCTACACTTGCAGGTATATACAGCACCTAGCACAATGGGGCCATGATCTTGG
>NW_020664418.1:41159019-41191050 GCF_002925995.2 Terrapene triunguis | reverse complement strand
GCAGGTAAACAAATTGGCCCGGCCCGCCAGGGGCTTTCCCTGAACAAGCAGCAGACCAGCTTTGAGAACCACTGCCTTATTTTAAAGAACCTCAGCCATACCTGGCAGAGCATTAAAAGATCTTACAATAAACACAGCTGGTGTGTATAAAGAGGCTTTGTGACCAGTCCATATCTGGTACAGAAGTACATGACAGCAACAGCAATGCTTTAATATAGCGTGGTTTCTTTGCTCAGTCACAGCATAAATTTGGTTCTTGTCAAAATGGATGATTACATAATCTCATGCTAATTCTTGCGGTAATTCCCTCACACAGAGTATTAATATTTCTGGGTAATTATAGAAAAATTTAATCCATTCCTAGAGACACATTGTTCTTAGGTTTTCTTTTCCTGAATAAAGATTTTTGCAGTTTAACTACCTTGGCAAACTATCTGGCTGGATGACCTTTTGTCTTTTACCTGTAGGATAATAAGCAACAGGAAGGAGCACAAACACTGGTTCGTACTATGGTCATGTTTAAATATCTGGAGGAAATCGGAGCTTATTAGAAAAGGCACGGCCCCGATGAAAGTTCCAGTCGCTGCCTTTTCCCAGTGTGCTATTTTAATTTATTTTTAATTTATCATCAACAGTGTTTGGCTGCTTTATCTCCCCCTGTATGCTGAGCCATAATTAAATTGCCCACATCAGAGAGCGTTAAATGAGCGCAAGTTTCCCTGATTTGCTAATAATCTTCTTTCAGAAGTGTCAGTTTTCTAATTTCATAGGCTCTTTCTGTCCGCCACCTACTACCACCATTACCTTCTTCCATCTCCTAATCCATTTCGCTGGCTCTAAACAGCGACAGATCTAACTCCACCGGCAAGAGAGTCATTATTCCTGAATTTCTGTGAGGAACAAACCCACGTGCAGGCCTGTGGGTCCCCTCCCCCTAGCTTTGGTGTTATGCTAAATTATGTTATCTCCTGGCAGTCTGGGAACTGGGAAAGAGAATTAAAAATAAATAAATAATAGAGACGTTTACAGCAAGGTTAAAGAAATGGGATATGTCGCTGGTAACTGCATGCATGTTCAGTTTAATAACAATTAACACACATGGCAGCATGGGAAATTTCTGCAGAGAGACCAGCTTCCTCATGCTGATCATTGAGCATGCAGGCACAAATGCAATTTGCCTCCAAGCTTCTTCAGGGGAGAGTGAGAGAGAGAGAGAGAGAACAGTTCATCTGAGGATCCAAAAGTGCTTTACAAAGATTAATTAACTTTTACAAACTCCCCTGTTATGTAGGTGAGGAGTATTGTCCTTATTTTACAGCCTGGGAAACTGAGGCACAGAGAGGTTCAGTGGCTGATTTAAGATCACACAATATGGCCTTGCTAGAGCAGCGAATAGAATCTAGGCATCCTGATCGTCATGTTCATGCTGTAACTATTAGATTGTAGTCGTACTATGTAATATGTATATGTCATACAGATGCATCTAAATTAGGCCTGTGTGGTGGGGCGTCTGCCCCACACTGGCCCTGATAGGGTTAAAACCCAGCTTGGAGGGCTGCAAAGAAACAGCCAATTAGGGCAGTGGCTGCAGCCAATTAGGGCGACGGCTGGACCAGCCAATCAGGGCCCAGCTGGTCCATATAAAAGGAAGCTGCAGGCCAGAGCAAGTCAGGACGGGACTGGCTTCCTAGAGGGCTGCAGAACTAGCACAGTGAACAGGGCTGCTAGGACTTGCAGGCCCAAGGCCCTGGGAAGAGGGTGAAGGAGCCAAAGGCAAGAGCTGAAGGTGCTGCAGCTGCAGGGAAGTGGCCCAGGGGATTGAGACACACTGGTGGAGAAAGAAAGGAGGGACAGAGGGAAGCTGTTGTTTACGGGGTCCCTGGGCTGGGACCCAGAGTAGTGGGCAGGCCTGGATTCCCCCTCCCTCCAACTCGTCGCTGAAGAAGCAGCCAGGCTGTGGACTGCCAAGCTGCTGCGAGGAGTGGTGAGACTGTTGTGGAAGGAGATCCCCCGGAAGGGGGGAACCTGGATTGTGACTCGGCCAGAGGGCTGTGCCATGAAGGAGAGTCAATGAGACTGGAACTGCAGTGGGTCTGCAGGCAGAGACAAGGACGGGAGAGCCACCACCACCGGAGGGCACACCTGCTGACCAGAGCTAATTCCCAAAATGGCCAGCAGAGGGTGACAGTGTGGTGAATGACTCCGTGACAGCCTGATTGGGCACTGCATTGCTCCAGTTTTATGCTGGTATAACTAGTGATTTGGGTGTAAAACTGGAGTGACAGTGGTGAATCAGGTCTGTTGTTTCTGAAAAGCTAACCTTTTCCACAGAAGGAAGAGCTGGAGGAGACCTACAGTATTAGATATTGGATCAACTCTCAACTGTCTATTTCTGCTGCTCAGAGTGTAACTAAATTATGAACAAAAGGGGCATTATTTGATTGGTTTAAAATATTTCACCAGGAAAGCAGCTCATTTCCAAGTGTGTCATCCTGGGAGATTTGCAAACCAGACTGTGGCAATCAATCATTTTACAGTTCTAAAACCTGCTGTGCAAGTCCACAACACACAGCACCTTCAAAGACGAGGATCACTAGGGATGGGCAAAGCCATTCTGAAAAATCAAAACAAAGCCAAATCTTAGCCCGATCCTGAACTTTTTGAATCTGAACCCTTTTGGGATCCAGGTAGACTCTTTCCCCTTTTATTACGTTTCATTGCAGCCTCTGAACTTCCCATTTCCATCAGGGAAAAAAGGGGAAAGTTGTTATTATCATCACTTATTAGTATTGTGGTAGCAATTAGAGGCCCAAAATCAAAAATCAGGCATTGAACACATATAACAAAAAGATGGTCCCCCTGCTCCAAAGAGCTTACAAGCCAAGCATAAGAGCAGAGACAACAGGTGGATGCAACAAACAGACCAAGGGGAGCACAATGTAACAGAGACAATAGTGGTTAGAGTAGTAAGCAGTGTCCACTGTGCTAAATACCATGAGGGAACCTGTTCTGGAATCCAATTAGACCAACAATGTCTTGAGAAGTCTCATGAGGAAGCCCTGCTATTTGGCACTCCTGAGAAGAACCTAAAGATTTGGCCATTTTTTGGAACTAAAGCAGGTTCTCCGAAGCTCACGGCCTCTCACGTGTCAGCCACTTCCCCGTCGCACTACTGCTTTACTACAATTAGATGAGTTTAAACTAGAGACGTGCACATGACCTGCTATTTTATTCATTGTGTTATTCTAAGGCAGGGGTCGGCAACGTTTGGCACGCGGCTGCCAGGGTAAAGAACCTGGCGGGCCGGGCCAGTTTATTTACCTGCTGACAGTTCGCTGTCCTGGGCCAATGGGGGTGGCAGGAAGCCGTGGCCAGCACATCCCTCACCCGCGCCGCTTCCCGCCGCCCCCATTGGCCCAGCACGGCGAACTGCGGCCAGTGGGGGCCGCGATCGGCCGAACCTGCCGTGTCAGCAGGTAAATAAAGTGGCCCAGCCCGCCAGGGTGCTTACCCTGGCGAGCCGCGTGCCAAACATTGCCGACCCCTGTTCAAAGGTGACTAGCATTTACACCCTGGTTGTTTCATATCAGTGAGGGATTAACAGGGAACAGCCCGTTAGAAGACTCAACAACTGCAAAAATGATAATTTTGAGATTTTGGTTTTATCTTCGGGTTGTAGGGTTGCCAATTTTGGTTGGACATATTCATGGAGGTTTCATCACGTGACATAATCTTTAATTAAAGATTAATCTTTAATTCCTGGAGACTCCAGGACAATCCTGGAGGGTTGGTAACTTTAACAGATTGTACTCCCAGAAATTTTTGGTATCACCCTACCGCTCACACCAGGAGCATGGTTTAACTACCACTTGGAGTATGCTAGCTCCTGGAACGCCAGACTGAGCCTCTAGGGGGTCCTACCCTTTGGACTACAACACTAATGGCTACCAATCCAGAGCCCTCTGGCACCACTTCCCACCATGCTTGGAGTCAGGAATTGGGACACAATGGGCTAGAAACTCCTGCTGAGGCCAATAGGGAGGCTGCTGTGTGGAGGTGATATGTTCGAGCAATTTGCTGGGCCAATGATGAGCCTGGGCTGTTCAGCCCCTTAGTGGGAGGGGTCAACCTCATTCAGAAAAAAAAGAGACTTGTTTAGTTTCAGTTCTGAGCTTTGGGTTTGGAGCCGAGGGAGTCTCTGGTTAACTCCGCCTCCCCACAAAAGGAGTGCTCTAGAACTGCTCTAGAATCTAGTGCATGGGTCAGGCAGCTCCAGCTCTGCAGAGACCAGCGTCCAGAGTGGCAATGATCCAACGCAGTGCCAGCTACCGAGAGCCAGCCAAGACCTCCATAGGATTCCAGAGCAGGGAGCCAGGAGAGGACCCTGCCCACCTAAGACACAATGGGGGACATTTTTGGTTAAGCTGGCCAACATTCACAGTGCTGCAGCACTCATCTCTGGACTCATCCCCAGTGTACCGTCTCCCTAGGAATGTGCCAGGGAGGATGTTGTGGGTGGGGAAGAGGTGTGAGTATTGGGAGGTGGGGAATTGGTTGATTTGTTGATGTTTTAACCCTAATTCTTTCCTTCCCCAGATCCTATTTTCCTGCTCCCATAAAGTCACCCTTTGTTGTGTTATTTTGGGTGTGTCATTTCTTTGCTGGGGTTTAAAATTACAGTACACAGCAATGAGAGCCTGCTATAAGTTCCAGCCAGCGACAGTCCATTCTGCTCCTGGCCATCCAGAACCCACCTTCCCCAAATGAAGCTGGAAGCCAAAAGACAACAGCAGTTTGACCTTGGTTCATCCAATATGCACTTGTGAAGGGGCACATGGCTTCTATAAGCTAATTCATTTCACCCGTCTGAGTCCGAGATTGTAAGACCATGCTGCAGCCTAAGCCATAGAGATCCTGAGATTTTTAAAGTTGCATGGAAGACATTTAAAAAAATGTTGTACGTGACAATTTGGCTGGAGGCCTGTGATTCCTGATTATATCCTTTGCATGGGCACGGTCCACACCCCATTGAAATCAATGGGCACCTTTACATTGATTTCAGTAGCTTTGGGATTGGGCCCTAGCTGAGGAATGTATATTTATTTGCATAGGGGGGGAGTTAAAAAAATATCGGGGGCCAGGCAGGAGTTGCATCACAAAAAAAGTGTAGGCTCCCAAATATACTGAAAAAGCCAAGAAAGATGACATGTTTGCAGATTATTTATTAACAATAGGACATGAGCTATTTTAGGAGCATATATTTAGCCACCATTAACGAGAGTAATTTACTCTCCAGAGTGCCCTTTCAGGAAACAGTAGGAGCTAAGTAAACCCCATATATCACTTAGAGGCAGGAACCTTTCTCATTGTTTTCTTTCCTAAAAATATTTCCTTCCTCAGAACTTTGTCACTACATGGTCAATATGGAAGCAAAGTAATAGATCTGATTGCTAATTTAAAAAAAAAAAAAAAGCTAACTTTGGGAGCTGTGCCAAACTGGTGACATTCGTCCGTCACCTAATTAGGAGAAACTGTTTGCCATCTTATCCAATAGGAAAATAGAAAGGAGACACTCCACATCTGTTCTAGCGAATAAGGGACATCACTGAAATGAGGTCGAGGGGTAAAAAATCAAGCATCCATTTGTGCCTCATGCTTGCATTTTACAAATGGCTCCTTCTATATCTCTCTTCGGCTCCTCAGCTCCCGTTTCTTACACCAAGCAGGCAGCAAACACTATGTAATATATGCAAAGGTTTGCAAGAAGCCAGAATAATATTTTAAGTATAGTTTATTATTATTATTGTGTGTCATATTTGCTATAGCCAAAGAGCAAGTGCATGCTTGAATGGCTCGTTCCAGATGAAAGGAAAACAACATGAGAAAGAACAAAGGTAAAGTCTCAGGAAAAGCAATCACAGTGTTTGTGCATGGGTGAGTGTGTGTGTGTGTATTGTGATACAGCATGGCCAGAGGGCAGCAGGAGAGGGTTTAGAAGGGAGCCTTATTCCCTGTAGAGGGAAGAAAGTTTGCTATAGATTAATTAGAGCACCTGAAGCCTGTCACCTGATAAAAAACCCCTGCTTCAATCAGACAGGGGAAGGAGTTGGAGCAGAGAGGATTGGTGTTGGAGCAGAGAGGATTGGTGTTAGAGCAGAGAACAGTTTGAAGGAGTAGAAACACTGGATTGGTGTTGGAGCAGAGAGCAGTTTGGAGGGAAGCAGAGGAAAGTTTGGAGAAGTGCTGTGGTGGGCTAAGAAGACCAAGACCCTAGGTAAAGGGACACCTGGCTTGTGCAGAGGGAGGGCAGAAAGCCCCCACAAGCTGAAGGGCAGGAGAGGGAAGTAGCCCAGGGGAAGGAACCACTAGTTCAAGTGGTTTACCGCTATCCTTAGGGCCCCTGGGCTGGGACCTGGAGTAGAGGGCGGGCCCGGGTCCCTCCCTCTCCACTCCCCTCCTCTAGGACACTAGTGGGGCAGTTAATATCCTAGTTCAGGGGCAAGAAACAGTGCCCTGAATCCTTCCCCCCCCCCCCAAGAAGAGAAAGCGCGAGACCCATCATAGTAGTGTCGGCAATTTGCCACAGTATGCAGGTACATTCTGTAACAGGCAGTATCTGAATTGGAAACAAAATGGCATGTGCCTCCAGCAAAGGTTGAACCACGGGCAATGTAAAGGTGCGATAATAGGCAAACAATGCATACACCAGGGTCTGCATTTATCTTGTAAATGCTATTTTATTCTAAATGAAGTTTATCCCCACCCAACTAAAACCAACCAAAACAAAAAATTTTTGCAGAACTAACATAATCACATTGTTCCTCTGCCTGTGTGTTCTACCCCTTTCCCCTGCCTGTGTCTGTCTTGAGATTGTAAACTGTTTGAGGCAGGGACCGCCTACTGTTCTGTGTTGGTACAGCCCTCAGCACAACAGGGCAATGATCTTGGTTGGTCCTTAGGTGCTACTGTAATAAACGTGATTAATAATAATGCATCTAGGGTGGAATTTTCACTTGAATCCTCAGAATAGGACTTAATCCAGATTTAAGTAGTGCCTAGCCCTTGTGCTCTACAGGGGTTAATTTCATCCAAACAAAATTGGGCTACGTTACTAGATAAATAAAAATAATTATTACCTCCAACCTTCTAGTCATGAGGGAGAGTCCATTTCACTGCCCCTCCTCCTCTACCCTCTGGATACCCTCCCTGTCCCGGAGACGTATGTACACTTTAAATTTATCTGGACTAAGGATGGGCAGAATTGTATTGTGAAACTCAAGGTCACTTGGAACAATAAGACTGTAAAGGAAGCCCATCTACCAGTTCCTTTTTATCGTCTATAACTTACCAGCAGATTGATTTTATTTCTACATTTGTCAGGAGATAAAAAAAATTACTGCTTGGACTGAGGTTTTATAACATGGAAATGTGCACGCCACCTTCACTGCTACACTCCAAAAAGCACGGCTATAATTCCTGGAGATTGCAGGGAAATGTAATGGAGACATATAAACCCCAAGAAAACCAGGCAGTATGAATCAACAGCACGTGGAAGTAGATGATATAAAACTAATGGAATCCGCAGAGGAATGGCATTGCTGCAGTGTTACAAATGATTCCCGAAGCAACATAAACCACCAAACCGTTACTAACGGGGCTTCTGTTAACTTTGTCTCTCTCCAGTCTCTCGAGCCGAAGTTTCATTTCCATTTTTCAGATTCTGGTTTTCCCACTACTCCTGTGCTTCTCAGTATGGACTGAGTGAGTCTGAATCAACACGCTCTCCGCTGCAGCTTTCAGCCACATTAGCTTGGGAGAAGCAGGGTTGCAAGTGGAAGAATCAAACTTTTTTTATTTGCAGTGTCACATGACTGCACACATGACGACTCCTCTGCTAGGGCCTGATAGTTTAGCCTCCTGCAAGGGGCTGACTGTTGAGAGGCGCTGAGCATCCTGCATTCCCATTGACTTCAAATCCACTGCCTCCCTCCCGCCAACCCAGGACTTCCTAGCAGCAGCCAGCAGGGCTCCCTGCAAGTGGCTGCCCTGGGAACCTCCCTTCTAATCCCCACCATGGAGGGGAGGGGACAAGAACAAATAATTATAATAATAAATGGAGATATACCTATCTCCTAGAACTGGAAGGAACCCTGAAAGGTCATCGAGTCCAGCCCCCTGCCTTCACTAGCAGGACCAAGTATTGATTTTGCCCCAGATCCCTAAGTGGCCCCCTCAAGGATTGAACTCCCAATCCTGGGTTTAACAGGCCAATACTCAAACCACTGAGCTATCCTCCCCCCCGAAGCATAGGCTGGGTGTGAATTAACTGTTCAAGGGAAGCTTTCCTGGGAACAGGGAAGGAGAATCTTTATCCTACCCCTCAGCTTGGCCTCTTCCATTTCTCCCATCCCTGACCATCCTAGATCCCCACACCTCCCTCATTAATTGACATGGCATGAGATCCAGAGCAGAGAGAGTCCCAGCAGAACCAAAATGAAAGACAAGCTGGGATTTTAATTTACGTGAAGATTTATTGGTGGCAGCTCAGATTATAACACTCAACACTTACATAGCACTGTGCTTCTTCAAAGCGCTGCGCTAACATTAGCTAAGTGCTACAGTAAGATAATGAGTGTTTCCCATAGACTAAGGATTACAAGGGTCACACTACAAGGATCTGCCCCCTGTGAGCAAATTCAGGTTCAAAATCTCAAAAAACAATGGCTTTGGTCAACCGTTTCAAACCCCGAAAACCAGAATTTTTCATGTCGAAATGAAACTTTGACCATTTTGAAACTTTGTTTTCAAAATTGTAAGTAAAAGATTTTGTCAAAACTGACCTTTTCCCAGTTTCCGTTTAAATTAATCATCATTTGCTGACCAAAAAAATACCCATGTAGTTGGAAAAGCTCTACTTTTCACCCCGAGTAATTCCATTGAAACAAACCGCCAATCATGTCTAGTAGTCAGAGGCCCAGATTGTAGGTTGCATTGTAGCTGCTTTGTCCTGCACCGTGGTGCAAAGCTGTTTTAGAGTCAGTGCAGCCAGCCATAGGAGATCAATTCTTTGCAGATCCCCAGCTGCTGTATCAGTCCCTTGAGGTTTCAGGCTGCGCCAACATATTTTGGGGGCCGGACTTGGTGCACAGGTGGCTTTACAAGCTACCATTGTACATGCCCCACCACCTCTCCTGCGTTGCACTGTGTGCTCCTTGGTTGTAGCCAATGATCTGGGGAAAGTGTTTGCAGGACTGGTCCTTCTGCTAGCAACTGATGGGGCCTTTTTAGCAGCTAGAGGCTATTAAATGTAGATTTACTTTAAGTATTTGACTTGCTTGATCATTCCCATTTTTAATGCAATTAAGGGGCAGAGGTTTGACAGGTTAAACTATCAGGGAGCCTCTGAGCCAAAGGGAATTTGCATATTTTATAAAATAATAGGTCAGGCAAGGTCAAATAAGAACTGAACTGATCTGAACCTTCACTCAAACATCCACTTTTTTTTTTAATAATAAAGGTCATTTTTTGTTCTATTTGGTCACAGATGTTGTCCTTTCCAAGTTGGGACTTTGCATTTCCTACTGTGGCTAGAACCACAAGTCCTGGAGTACCAGGGAAGACGTGTATCTTGCGGTATTCAGTCAGACCCAGAAAATACTGGAAATCTCCTAGAAGAAAGCCTAATCTTGTGACATTTCCAAGCCTCCTTTCTCAACCAAACAGACTGGAGAGAAGCATCTGAACTGGTCCCTGATGCTTATCTAAGATGGAGATTTGGAAGTTCATCCATCACATCACTACTCTATGGCAGGAAGATACTAGGTAGTCCAGCTTTCCCTGACTAATTCTAGCTCCATCCATGATTCTGTTGAGGAGATTTAACTCTTCGCAGAGGCTGTAACAGAGACACTATTAAATAATGCAGGCTCGACAACGCAGACTTAATAAAACTCACGTGTCATGTTGTGTTTGGATTGATTTTCTTACTCGAGGGCCACGTTAGCGAGCAAATCAAAAGTGCCTTGTGTGGGCTCTTTCAACAGGATGCTGCCATTGCCTGGGCTTCATTTGGAAACAGATTGATGGGACAAGGTTTGTGTTGGGTCAGTATCTAATGGTCTTCTCTCAGCGGCCTGAATTATTCATGAGTGCCATGGTGTTTCATGGTTTTTTGATTGATGAGTCCGATGGAGGGAATGTCACAGCTGCAATCCCAGACTCTTTTCTTGACAAAAGTTTGCCTGGAAAAAAGGCAGTTCCCTTTCGTAAATGGAGATGGGCTTATTTTGGGGACGTGCCCATCCTTTCCGAATGGCAGGGCGGCTCTGGAATGAGGATGACAACACCAAAAGTCACTTAGTTGATGGAGGTTTGTACTTTAACAATTACGTCTTCCCACTTATCTTGCATCTTTCATCCAAGGGTCTCAAAGCATTACAAAATTAAGCTTGATATGTATAATGCCCATTTTTATAGCAGTTTTTAAAAAGGTCACTAATTAAGAATTAGGCCACTAATTAAGTCTGTAACAGACATGGGAATAGAATCCAGGAGTCCCAACTCCCAGCCATCTGCTCTAATCACTAGGTAATGCTTCCTCCCATTTAGCCTGGCTGTTGATTTTCACTCATTTGATTCTCATCTAGTTCCTGCACCGCAATACGAGTTGGAAGGATAATTTTTTGACTAAAGCCCTGTAGGAATCAGGAGATCTCTGTTTTGGATTTCCCGTGTGACCTTGAGGAAGGCATTTAATATCTCTGTGTCTCAGTTTCCCGGGAAATGGGGATAATAGATAAAGCACTTTGAGATTGTCTGATGGAAGGATCTTATTGTGAAAAAACATTTTTTTTCCATATTAACAATGCAACTCCCTCTTTTCTTCCCAAGCTTTTCTTATGAGAACCCCCTTTGAGCTTTGGGGACATTAAAGGTGCAGTTCCATGTGAGGTCCTATAGAAAGGAGTAACTAGAACTGGCCTGGTATGTGCTGAGTTGTTCTGAATAAAGAATGTCCAAAAATTCCAGTAATTGGGTTGGGAAAGGCAGGGAAAGTTCCCTTAAGATTAATTACCCTCCACATGGTACTGATGGAATGTAAGGGGCCGAAATCCATTTTTACTGAATAGCTCTTCTCAATGACAATATAAGGTCCTGATCTTAAATGGTATTTAGGCACCTGACTCCTACTGAAATCGATGGGAGGTAGGTGCCTAAAATATCTTTAAACATCTGGCCCAAAAGGCCTGATTCTCCATTGCCTTGCATGTTGTATTGCCATTTGCACCTGAGCAAACTGGGTGTCAAAAGCCACCGGCAATATGATTGAGTGGAGACTTCCAGTGTGATAGCAATCCGCACCCACTTTGCATAGGTCTACACAGCTGCACAAAGAGCACAGCAGCAAGGTAGCAGGCCCACAGTGTGCTCCAGGTGCCTCCTAATTCTTGGCTTAAGGTCCGTGGTCATCTGGGTGTGCAGCACCTTACAAAAGGTGCTCAGCATTTTACTGGATCTGACCCAGAGATGCCATGTGGTGGAGAGGGGGGGAAGTCGTCCAATCAGCATCTAAAGCTCTGTTTTTCAGAGGTGCTAAATTCCTGCCACTGCCCTTGAGTAGCAGGTGTGTCGCGCTTGTGAAAATCAGAGCCCTAGGCCAGCGTGCTGTGACACATCCCCTCACAGCTAGACAGCCACATTGCTTGCTATCTGATGCAAGGTGATAAAAGACCGGAGGTGACACACAGCAATGCAGATGGTGTCAGTGGGACTTGTCACCAAGAACACAAATAAAATATCATCTTCTTTTCCTGTTTCCAGGTCTTACTCACAACTACGTTAGCTCCAAAATCACTTAAATAAACAAAGGAGTAATGACTAAAATGAAATCAATGTTTAATGCTATTAATTATACCAGTGACATTGTGTAATTGGAAAACGCAAATTACTGAAGACAGAGGAAGGACTTATGATCTGTTCTGGTGATCCACACTGAATTTTTAAATGACGGATCAATTATGTATGTAACTGCAGCAAATTTAAATAGGTTTCCACGGTGTTGCATTTTCCCAGCTGAGGTCCAAATTACTTAGGAGATTTTGATCAGTTTCATACAATATATTTTGTCATTGAAATAAGCAGTAAGCAGCTCTCCCCAGTTTCAGGGCCATTAGTATTCTCTGAGCATCAGAGCAGATTAACAAGTGAAGAACACAGCAGGTTTAGATTAGGACTCAATTCACAAACCACAATAATTAAAAGCCAAAAAATGTGATTTGCGGGATCATATTGGTCACAGTAGCTGCCCAAGAAACTGTAACAACCAAAGGCCCAAACTAAAGAGCAAACTAGATGAAAATGGTAAGGATTCGGGGGTCCTGTGCTCTGATAATGATATAATGATGGATTGCCGGTATAAATTGTCTGCAGTTGCAAATGAGTTCTAGTTTTTTTAATTTGAAATCAATGTGGATAAAATTTTCAAAAATGCCTAAAAGATTTAGGAGACTACGTCGCATTTTCAAACATGCGTTCATCACATCTGAAAAATGGGATTTACATGCTTTTTGGAAAATTTTACCCAGTGTCTATAACATGTTTTTAAAAATGATCATGGAAAAGAGGAAGTAAGAATCATAACCGTAGGTTCAAAGAGCCTAAAGTTTGGAGCAATTTGGATCGAGAACCAAAATCCATAGATTAATAGATTATAAAGCCAGGAGGGACCACTGTGACCATCTAGTCTGCCCTTCTGCATAACCCAGGCCATAAAACTTCCCTGAAATAATTCCTGTTTGAATGTGTGGCTTGGACGACACAGAATGATAATTTAAAGACCTTTACCCTAACTCTGTCTCGGCTATATCCCAACATGCTTCCTACACTGGGATGAGGGGAGCAGGTTGCATAAAATCAGCTTTATGCCAGCTCTGTGTTACACTCAGGTAATCCCCAGCAGCCACTTTTGCGCTGACTTAAGATCCTTTGTGGTGCTCTGGCAATCCAAAAGGGACCTTAGCAGGGAGCCAAGGATGTGGCCCAGGGTTTTCAAAGGGACTTTTATATAGGTTTCTAAACAATCAGCAGCTTGGAAGGCCTCTATTCCAGTAGTAGCAAGAGGAGAACGTGGAGGGGTGGCACGTAAAAGAGAACTCCTCCTTCTGCCACCTTTCCCTGCAGCAGTCCCAGAAAGTGCTGATACCACACATTTGTCAATTCCTTTATCTGCCTTGTTCTTCATCCATCTCTTAGAAGACATTTGGAAGACAGGGAGTGAATTAAGGCTCCTTACAGTTCAAGGGGTGTGTGTGAAAAAGAGAAACCACTGTGAGATGGACTGTAATGGCTCATAATCTCCCTACATAAGGTTGAGACCCGTTGGAGAACAATATATCAATAGTTTAGATAAGAGAAGAATGGCTATCAAGCCCCTGTACACAGCCTCAGAAAGTTCCCTAATAGCTATTCAAGAGGGTGGAATTCATCCCTGTGCAGAGCGACTTATGGTAAGTGGCTCATGGACCTTGCACGGACCCTCAGGACAGAAAAAAAAATCACCAAGAATCCATAAATAGTCACAATAGCAACAATTACAAGAAGGCTCCATGATGTAATAAGTCTAAAAAAAAAATAGTCAGATAGTCAGACCAGCTTTTTTCGGCTGCATAAGGGATGATGGGCCGGTCCCTTCAGGAGAGGTGCAGCAACCCCATATAAGGTGGAGAGTTGTAGCATATATTCATTAGCACATTCTAAAGCTCTAGTTTAACACGGCAAGTTGAAATTCTTTGAAATGCTTTCTCAGACAGGATGAATGGAGATGGGCCGTCCCTTCAATGGAAGTGCAGACATCAACCTGCCCTTTTATAGTGGGTGAATTTTTTAAATGGGAGTGCTGAGGAAAGGCTCTGTGATGGACAGCATACCCTGACTGAACCCAGGAGGATTCAGAGCATGTACTCTGTAAGCTTCACCACATTGCTGCACATTCTTTCTATCCCTCACACCAATTTTCCAGGTTCATCTGAATCATGATCTCTACCCACTCCAATCTGGGACCTGGGCCAAGCAGAGCATCCCCATTATTCCTGAGCATGTCATGGTTCTTCGATTAGTATGTAATTTTTTTAGTACACAAAAGTGAGGAACATCTAGAAGATGAAGTCCCTGCCCCAAAGAGCTTACTAGCCCATATGTTGGGTCTAAATTTAATCTTAAAGCTGGTGATAATACTGTGCAATAGGTTTTGACATCTTTAGGTGGGAAATGTTATAGAAGGGCTAACACTAAAGAGTTCAGCCTCCTACCACCTTTGTGAAGTAGGCTTATCCCAATTTTGGAGATAACAAAGCACCGAACGCCCTACCCAAGGTCATGCTGGAAGTCCATGGTAGAGTTGAGAACAGAACTCAGATCTCCTGAATGACAGGCATGCTTTGTTAGTTTTAGCCACAAGATCATCCTTGCCCACTGACAAATAATCAGGCTGGGCAAAATTCTATTTTTTTTTAAATAATTTTGAAAGACAATTTTGATGTTTATTTGTAAGTGCACAGAAGGAAAAAGTAGCAAACAATACATTCACCACTATATTTTTAAAATTTATATTGACCTCTTTTTGCTAACAACCCAGCACGGCCATACCTTCTTACACTGTGTGGGGATTTGCAAGGAGGGGTTAAGGGGGTTCCCAAGCTTGTGGTTTTCTGTTATGTTAGATCGCAATTTCTGCAGAGGACAGCTTGCTTACTTACCAGATCAGGAGTCGGGGGTCACCAGTGTGGTCAGATGCTGCATGTGTGTGTTTTCCCTGTGTGCTGTCCCAGCTCTGTGCAAACAGTTGGCACAGCTGACCTCAAGTGAACTGCCCAATGACCACAAGATTCGTTAAGGTACGAAGGCACCCAGACAGGTTTATTGTTGACAAAGCACGGTAATAGCACCTGACAGACTTTACGAGGATACTAAGACATGTATGCCCGTGACAATGGACGCAGCTCAGTTAGTGGTGAGACTTTTCACTGCCCCCTAGGCTGGCCAAAGATACTCCCTCTGAGATACATTTTTATGCCCCGATATAAACAAGTTATGTACTATCATCCTGACCTTATTTTTTAGGTGGGGTCAGTGTGTTTTTGTTATCCTTGGGGAATGTTTTTGTACCATCCTTGATATTTTATCCTTGGAGGATGTTTTGGTACCATTTGATACCAGGATGTGTTTGTGTGAGTACTTTGTGCCTAGCACTTCTTAGGAATGTGTATTTCTGCAATATCAGCCCTGTTCTTGCCAGATTCTGTGAGCAGGTCCTGCCTCATACCAGGCCTCTGATACAAGGGCTTATGTCTCAGACTCTCTTCCTATTCCAGCACTTTTTTTTAGATTTTTATCAATTTAAGTTTTCACAGTTGCAGAAAACTGGATAGAGATCTATGTTCAATGTCAAAATATACAAAGTAAATATCCTTAAATCAAATGCTAATAAGTTCCCAAGCAGCATTTTTCTTATTTTGCTTGTCTGTACATGTCAATTATTATCGATGGAAATATTTTTGGTTGGTTTATGTGTGTATGGTGAAATCAACATTTATCAATCTTTACTGATAAAAATCTAATCCTTCCAAGCCTATATATAACATTGTAGCAGCTGTCTGTCTTCCATGTAACTTCAGAGTTGCTCTCATGAGCTATTCATTTTTCATCATTTCTAAGTTTCAGTTTATCATTTCTGGAGTTCACTGTCTATACACTAGACCTGCTCCAGGAATTCATGAATAGATACAAAGACTTAGGCTCATCATTAGCATGTATTTTCTTTTTTCTCTCTTTGGTTTTCATATGTTACTAATCCCCCTCTCTCACAAATCCACTCCACAATGCATGTAAATTACAGCTGAAGTCATTCAGAGATCGGAAGTTTAATAACCTCAGACCGCAATTCAGGAAAACACTTAAGCACATGCTTACCTTTAACCATGTGCTTTAGTCCCATTAAATCAGTGAGGTTTAAGCACCTTTCCTGGTACTTGCATACATATGCAATCGCTGACTGTGGCCTGCTGAGAGCTGAATATGTGCAGATTGGAAAGGATGCAAAATAGTAATTTGCTTTGCACATTTTTGTTTGCTTTTACAAATTAAAAAAACAATCTTACTATGTACGAATATAACGCAGGTTTTTGTATCTGTTGTGCTGCCAAATGTTACAATAAATAAAAAATCTGGCAATAAAAGAGCACAGATTAACCAATGTGCATGTCCATTTCCTACAATGTTTACTATTGTCACATTGGTCTATCCTACTTCAACATTCCCGAGACTGAGCCTTTCTTTCCCCTCCACTGATCTTGAACAAGTTGCCTTAGCAATGTCACCCTAATGCAAGTTCTCTAGTCAGAGTCTGTAGGATTATGGATTCAAAATATTACCAAAATAAATTCAAAAAATTAAAAAGACAGATACAGCTGTTCTAATACTGAGAATATATCAGTGAGAACTGAATAAATAAACTCTAATGGGATCAAATGAAACATCCAAGAGGAAAGCAGGCAAGATATTTGGCATGAAGGGAACAGTAGCAACATGTGTAATGAAGCAGAGAAGACAAAGGAGGAGATGCACAAAGAAAGCTGGAAATACAGGAAGAAAATGTGGTTGTATCTGTTGGGTCATGAAAGACCCTGATGAGGAAAGGAACATAAAAAAACCCTATGTCAATGTGAAAGAAACACCAGAGAAGAAAATAAAAGCTACGAGAAGTCAGAACACCTCATCATAGGGTGATAAGAGATGGTCTCCTGAAGGACAATGATGGGACCATAATTACTTCAGTGAAGAAAAGAAAAGATTTATCAGTGCCTCTACAAGAAAGGATCTGAAATTGCATGACTAGAATTATAATCATCCATGCAGTCAAAGCCAGGGAACGATAGGGCAGATTAACATAAACCCTGTAGAGACTGAGTCAGCAGAAGATAAAGGAATAGAGAACATCTAGTGAAGAAAGTGTCTGCCACAGATGGACTCAGCCCATTTGGGAAATTTAGATGTCTCCTATGCCCTGCACCCTTCCCTCTCCCAAAGATTATGTAAATCCAGTACTACAACCCTAAATATGGCCCCAATTTTCCACAATTGCATCCACACAGCAAACCCTGCTGAAATCACGGGGATTCACAAGGGGTCTGCCCACATGTATGCAGTTGAAGGATCAGGGTCTATATTTGTATGGGAGGCAACAAAGCTTTTCAGCTTAACTTCTGTACCAAGAAAGATAATGGAGCAAATAATTAAGCAATGAATTTGCAAACATCTAGAAGAAAATAAGGTGATAAGTAACAGTCAGCATGGATTTGTCAAGAACAAATCATGTCAAACCAACCTGATAGCTTTCTTTGACAGAGGAAGAAGCCTTGTGAATAGGGGAGAAGCAGTAGACATGGTATAGCTAGACTTTAGTAAAGCTTTTGATACTGACTCGCATGACCTTCTCATAACAAACTAGGGAAATGCAACCTAGATGGAGCTACTATAAGGTGGGTGCAAAACTGGTTGGAAAACTGTTCCCAGAGAGTATTTATCAGTAGTTCACAGTCATGCTGGAAGGGCATAACGAGTGGGATCCCGCAGGGATCAGTTCTGGGTCCAGTTCTGTTCAATATCTTCATCAATGATTTAGATAATGGCATAGAGAGTACACGTATAAAATTTGCAGACGATACCAAGCTGGGAGGGGTTGCAAGTGCTTTGGAGGATAGGATTAAAATTCAAAATGATCTGGACAAACTGGAGAAATAGTCTGAAGTAAATAGGATGAAATTCAATCAGGACAAATGCAAAGTACTCCACTTAGGAAGGAACAATCAGTTGGACACATACAAAATGGGAAATGACTGCCTAGGAAGGAGTACTGCGGAAAGGGATCTGGGGGTCATAGTGGACCACAAGCTAAATATAAGTCAACAGTGTAATGCTGTTGCAAAAGAAGCGAACATCATTCTGGGATATATTAGCAGGAGAAGTATTTGTCATGTATTACACGAGAAGTAATTATTCTGCTCTACTCCATGCTGATTATGCCTCAACCAGAGAATTGTGTCCAGTTCTGGGCGTCACTTTTCAGGAAAGATGTGGACAAATTGGAGAAAGTCCAGAGAAGAGCACCAAAAACTATTATAGGTCTAGAAAACATAACCGATGAGGGAAGTTTGAAATAATTGGGTTTGTTTAGTCTGGAAAAGAGAAGACTGAGAGGGAACATGGTAACAGTTTTAAAGTACATAAAAGGAGGAGGGAGAAGAATTGTTCTTCTTAACCTCTGAGGATAGGACAAGAAGCAATGGGCTTAAAATGCAGCAATGGAGGTTTAGGTTAAACATTAGAAAAAACTTCCTGTCAGAGTGGTTAAGCCCTGGAATAAATTGCCTAGGGAGGTTGTGGACTCTCCATCATTGGAGATGTTTAAGAACAGGTTAGACAAACACCTGTCAGGAATGGTCTAGATCAGGGGTCGGCAACCTTTCAGAAGTGGTGTGCCGAGTCTTCATTTATTCACTCTAATTTAAGGTTTCGCATGCCAGTAATGCATTTTAACGTTTTTAGAAGGTCTCTTTCTATAAGTCAATAATATATAACTAAACTATTGTTGTATGTAAAGTAAATAAGGTTTTTAAAATGTTTAAGAAGCTTCATTTAAAATTAAATTAAAATGCAGAGCCCCCCAGAACGGTGGCCAGGACCTGGGCAGTGTGAGTACCACTGAAAATCAGCTCACGTGCCACCTTCGGCATGCGTGCCATAGGTTGCCCACCCCTGGTCTAGATAATATTTAGTCCTGCCATGAGTGCAGAGGACTGGACTAGATTACCTCTCAAGGTCCCTTCAAGTCCTATGATTCTATGATGACAGCGGGCCAAACCTGACTTTAAATATGAGATGGTGTACAATGAAATTGGAAACAGAGGGATGGGGCTGGGGCTGGAGGTTGAGGCACCACTGAGAAGGCAGTAGGCTAAGAAGAATTTTAAAAGGTGCCAAACCCTGGATCCCAACCTTGTGGATACCAGGTATCCATAAAAGACACAATATTGACAGGCTTTCTGGTACATCTGCAGATCTCTGTGATATTTTTTAAAAAGAGGGAATGCAATGAGGTTTGAGGTCTGTTTGGGGGGATTATTAAAGAGACATCTCTTTGTTCTCTCTGGTATGGTAAACCTCAAAGGTAACAGAGAACGAGAGACAGAGAGCAAAGTGAAGGCAAAAGGAACAGTGACCGAAAGGAAGGTTTATTGTAGCTGTTTGGAGAGACTGTGCTTTGATTTCCCCAACTGAAGGATATCAGGGCTTTTATTTTTTTGTTATCAGGCTCCATCTCTATGAATTGCAGATTATTGTTTGCCTGCCTTCAGCACAAAGCAAATATCTCAGTTCAACAGGAAAACTGCATCACACTGTATTCTCTGTGCACCAAATTTTCATTTCATATATTATTCACATCACAGCTTGCTGCAGTGATTCCAAGAAGCTATGAGAAGAACCTTGTCCTACACTCGTGAACGGGCGCGCGCACACACACACACACACACAGTGTTGTCCTAGTACAGTAAAATCCAGGAGGTAGCTGCAATTGAGAAGATAATTCACCCAATAATGACCTTAAAAAAATATCAAACACAGACCAACATTTGGAAATCCAACTGCTGTCTATTCCCAGGCATGGACTAATTACCACCTGTAATAAAATCTTTCTTTAAAGTATAATCATTCTTTAAGCACTAATTATTAGACAAGGGATGGGCATATTTTCATAAGACTCAGGACAGGAACTAGAGCATGAGAACACTACGCTCCATTTGGAGGATGAGTCATGCAATAAAATGATTACTTCATTACTAAGCGATGTCCTGATGGGAATCTGTGCTCTGATGTCACTCGCTATTAGGTATCAGCAATGATCATGCCATTATTGTTGGTGGGGCTAAATCTGCAGTAATGGCTCTCCCTCCACCCCCCATCAATTGTCTCAGTCCATCTGTCCTCACTTTAAAAAAACATGAATACAAATATTGTAAATATCACTTAAAATGTTATTTATTTATATTGTAGTGGTGCCTATAAGTCCCAACTGAAATCCAGGCCCCATTGTGCAGGGCACCGTTTATATACCTTGCAAGGACTGTTGCAAAGAGCTTTCAGTTTACAGGGACAAGACAGCAAAGAGGAAGTCGTGGGTGTCATGCACAATAAGATAATTATATCAGTAATAATAAAAACTACTTTCAATCAAAAAAATTCCCTGAAAGTCAAGTGAAAAAAACAAAAATAGGCATAAGTGAGGACAGTTGCAGGAACAGCATGGGCGGGTACACCTCTACCCCGACATAACGCAACCCGATATAACACGAATTCGGATATAACGTGGTAAAGCAGCGCTCCGGGGGGGCGGGGCTGCGCACTCCGGCGGATCAAAGCAAGTTCGATATAACATGGTTTCACCTATAACGCGGTAAGATTTTTTCGCTCCCGAGGACAGCGTTCTATCGGGGTAGAGGTGTAGTGACAACCATCCAAAAATGACATTACCGCAATCAAGGGCTCTATTGTGCTAAGCATTGTACCAAATAGCAAGCAATGTTCCCTGCCCCACAACGCTGACAATCTACATAGGCAAGAGAGAGATAGAAAGGGTGGGAAAGGGAAGGAGTAGCACAGAGAGGTCATGGGCAGAGCTAGGAATATAACACAGGTATCCTGGCTCCCACTGCTGGGTTCTTTCTTCTAGATCCCACAGCTTCCCACAGGTTACCTAGGGAGGTGGTGGAATCTCCTTCCTTCGAGGTTTTTAAGGTCAGGCTTGACAAAGCCCTGGCTGGGACGATTTAGTTGGGGATTGGTCCTGCTTTGAGCAGGGGGTTGGACTAGATGACCTCCTGAGGTCTCTTCAAACCCTGATATTCTATGATTCTGCTGAAGTAAAGTAAGTGAGAGGTCTTAATTAAGCACGGGTGACAAGAAGACTATCTTCCATCTTGCTGTTGATTTGCAAGCAGTGATTACTGCAGGCCTTGATTTGGCAAAGGCAGCACCCAGGAAGTGGTAGCTCCCACACGCAGAACTAGGCGTTAGAACCTGTTTTACTGAGAGGGGGCATGTTGGCCAGGGCAACGGGGCTCTCTCATCTTGCTTTCTTCCTGAGGTTCGTTAACTGACACCTGGAGATATGGGCAGGAGCAACGTCCATTTAATGTCTCACCTGAACAGCAGCAGCACCGCTAACAATGCAGCACCTCCAACCACCTAGTGTTACAGTACAACATCAGCACTGGGTGTAAGCTAAAGTCAGGCACAGGGTATTTGAACACTCTGGCCTGGAAGTGAGAGCACAACCAAACAAGCTGATACTGAGCAAGGCCTATAGCAGAGCTGACTAGCTTAACTCTCAGAAGTACGAGGTGGGAGGGGGGAAATCCCCCTGAGCCTAGCAATAGGCTCCTTTCCAACATTTGCGAACGAAGCCTCCGATGTTGTATTTTAGGAAATTCATGTAACTTTCATTAAAAGGAAATATAAGGCCTCTAATGAGGCTGCTGATGAAAACGAATGACCAATTTTCCACCAAATAGAACACATCACATCGGACATAAATTTTTTATTATCTCCGCAGTGACAGATTGCTTCACTATACGGGGCTTGGTGATATTAGAAATTAGGAACATGGCATTAAAGTTTGCAAACTGATTAACATAATTACCATTCATTTGATCTTGATTGCTTTAGCAGGGGCTCCAGATTAAGTCTGTCTGCCCCTGCAATTTCTGCAGATTTTCTGCCGTGCTTGGAATGTCATGGACCCAATATTTCAGCCTAGTCTTCTCCTCTCTGCCACTAGCCTGGTCCCTTTGCTTGGAAGGGTGAAAGCTTCAGCAATCAGCTCTGAATTAACCCACTACGTGAAGGGCTGTTCTCATTCAGAAAGGAAAGACATTGATATACATCAAGTTCCTATTTGATTAATTGGGTAAATTTCTTACCTAGAGAGCATACATTTAACAGAGTGGATCTGCGAGTCTTAATACCATGACCCCACTCTCAGCCACTTGCAATGGCTCAGGAGTCACATAGATCTCATGGTCATTGTCATCATAAGGGATAAAATTCCAGGTTTTTGACTTTATTACTTGAGCTAAACAATAATTCCCATTGTACAGTACAAGGGTTTATCTTACATGTGGACCCATCTTTAGAGGACAATATGATCATATAGGGCAAATGATAGTGAAGTACCCACTACATCATACACTTGCAATGAGCCCTTCTCAGAAGTATCCCAGAATCCTCTGGGCATTTAGGAAGGCTAACGAATAGTGACTGTATAGATAGGACTCATGTTACTACTATGCAAATGGGAGGATATAATGCTAGTGCAGGAGTGACTCTGAGCATGCTCAATGTGAACGCTCTCTTTCCGGAAGACTGAGCAGGCTCAAGCTGGGTTGGCTGCTCATGTGGTTAATGAAAGTTCTGCGCCTTCTCCCCTGACAAACCTATCTATCTCCTGAGTGCTTATTAAGCATTACGACGACTGAGAAAAACTTGCTTCGCTGGAAAACCTGACTGAAAATGAGAGCACACGGCCCACACCTCAGATCTTCCCCGCAGTACTCCCCACAGCCCAGAGATTCTGAGAAGCTCCCTTGGAGGGTCCAACCCTCTGGCAGAACCCCATTAATGTTAATATTGACTGTAGTCTTGGTTTATAATGGAAAATGTCTGACACCATAAGAGGAAAGCCTGGCCAGCCGTAGAGGAGTCTTGGCCAGAGCTGCAAAACAGAGTCTGGTGGGCAGCTGGAGGGGCCATTATTCTGTTATCATTTGAAAATTTCCAGCCAGGGTCCACTTAATTAAACATCTACTTGAGATTCATTTAAATCACCTCCTCCAAGTGGCTCCAAAACGAGGCCAGTGTGAAGAAAGAGCTGCAGAAAGGTGTTACATCAAATACTCCCCACAACCTTTTTCCGAGTTCACAGCTTTCCATCATGCACATTTCTCTAGGATAAAAATGGAAACAGAATATGATCGATACTTATGTGCAGGACATCACACAAATATCATGAATAAGTACAGC
This sequence comes from Terrapene triunguis, assembly GCF_002925995.2. Taxonomy (NCBI): domain Eukaryota; kingdom Metazoa; phylum Chordata; order Testudines; family Emydidae; genus Terrapene; species Terrapene triunguis. The sequence goes on along the minus strand of NW_020664418.1, from coordinate 41,167,920 downwards.
TCCTTTTTCATTGCTGCACACACAGCTATTTCAACATAGCGCAGTGGTAGTCACCAAGTGTTGTCTGCAAGGTTCGGTCCCATGGAATTTTTACTCCCCTGATAATTAAATACCTCTCCATACTCAAATGCGTCCTGATGCAAGAGATATACAAACATTTTGAATAAGTTATGTGTTGGAGTTCCCAGCTGTAATGGGAAGCTGATGCTGCCACAGCTGCTCAGAGATCTGATGCTGCCCAAGACCAGTTTTTTATTTCTTGCTAGCTTTTGGACCCATGTTTTAGATGAAGTCGCGTCAAGCAATTACAATACTTGGAATTCAAGGTGAGGGTGGAGAAATGCCCTGGTAGGGTCCCATCAGGAGGCCTAATGAGAAAAGGAAAGTTGTCAGTGGCAATGCTGGGTAAAGCTGCTTCCAAACAGAGGACATGGGGAGGTTGGCTCATGTCCTTGAACAGCTGATCTTAATCACTCTCAATCAAAGGAATCAGCAAGGCCATCATGTGGCATTTTAATTAATTTTCTTTGCACAACCGTCATAATGAATAGTTTCATAAGCTAATTAATTTATCATCACTGGAGCAATCAGCTTATTGAGCCTACCTTAGATTAAGTTCAGATTCATGTGACCGATGCTATTAATATCTGATTATTTTAGCTCTCACTAAGCTCCAGGAGCTGAGACCTTGAAGATCTGAAGTACGGTGGTAGGCAAATATTTGAATGATGGTCATAATACTCTCTGAGCCTCCACATTAACCTATTTGATGCTACTCCTTCAGCAAACCTGCTGTCATGGGTCATTTACCAGTGAATTCAACAGCAAGTTAGACATGTGCAGATACCTAGTATATTCAGCAACGTAGCAGGGGTATTTTACCTAGAACGCTCAAGCAGAAGTGAAGTGGCTACTGTCTACAGGGTGGCCAAGACAAAATTTAGTCTTTAATGTTACAGATAGAGAAGCTTGCAGTGCAATGTCCACGCTGTACCTATTCGGTGTAAAAGGGCTTTCAATCACCGTTCATTATTATTATAAATTTATTTTCAGATATTGTTACTAGTCTTTTACATTCCTTTCAAATTCATGTATTTGTGGGATTCTGAGGCTCTCACAGCTCTGTCATTCTCCCGGAGACAAGTAATAAAGTGCTCATTTGTTTCCAGGTGGAAACAACCATTATTGCCTACATGGTAGCTAGATATATCTACAACACGTCCATTTGAAGCAAATCCTCGCAAGATTATTTTCCCTTATCAGCTTTTCCTTCTACTAGGTAAATCATATAGCCTATCAAAGCCATTTCTGCGATCTCTCTGAACAATGCATTTGAAGGCAATATCCAAAGGCCTGCTGCCTTTTGTTACATGTATTACAGTAAGCCCTTGATAGCAGATGTTAATGTGTTTTATGATTGGGAATGCTGTCTCAAGATAAAAACAGATAGTCTGCAGGAATTGGCAAAACCTCCTTAATTTCACACATGTATAGCCACCGAAGGGTGTGCAATGAGAATAGGTGATGCCCTTGTGGGCAAACTTATCATAACTTTCTCCTCTAATTAGTTTACACTGGGGCTTTACAGAGTAAGCGTAGCTGGGCAAGAGCAAACAGTAGCTGATTGCATGGGGACGCACTTGCTTAGAGTAGGCTTAGCCATTTTAATAAGGTAAATACTGTGTATCAATGCACATGCACTTGGTTGGAAGATTTATAATTCTATTGTTTTAGTGTGGTTAGACAACTTAACTGGAAATTTTTAGCAGCCCCAGTATCTTAGTAACCAAGGCTGGGGGCATAAAGCATATGGTTGGTGGAGGCTTCCTATTGCACTAAAACCAGGGCTGGCGCAACCCATTAGGCGACCTAGGCAATCACCTAGGGTGCTACAATTTGGGGGGCGGCGACCGTGGCAGTATTTCGGCAGCGGGACCTTCCGCCGCCTCTGTGCGGGGCGGCATTTCAGGGCGGGACCTTCCGCCGCCTAGGGGGGCAGAAAAGCTGGTGGCACGCCTGACTAAAACTGTAGTCTCTGTGGTGTTTCCCACTTATTCACAGAATCGCAGGGCTAGAAGGGACCTTGAGATGTCATCTAGCCCAATCCTCTGTGCTCAAGGCAGAACTAAGTATTATCTATTATCTGACAGGTGTTTGTCTAACCTGCTCTTAAAAATCTCCAATGATGGAGACTCCACAACCTCCCTAGGGAATTTATTCCAGAGTTTAACCACCCTGACAGTTAGGAAGTTCTTCCTAATGTCCAACCTAAACCGCCCTTGCTGCAGTTTAAGATCATTGCTTCTTGTTCTATCCTCAGGGGTTAAGGAGAACAATTTTTTCCCTCCTCCTTGTAACAACATTTTATGTACTTAAAAACTGTTATCAGGTCCCCTCCCAGTCTTCTCTTCTCCAGACTAAACAAACCCAATTTTTTCAATCTTCCCTCATAGGTCATGTTTTCTAGACATTTAATCATTTTTGTTGCTCTTCTCTGGACTGTCTCCAATTTGTTCACATCTTTCTGAAATGTGGCACCTAGAACTGGACACAATACTCCAGTTGAGGCCTAATCAGCACGGAGTAGAGTGGAAGAATCATTTCTTGTGTCTTGCTTAGAGCACTTTTGCTAATACAGCCCAGAATGATGTTTTTTTTTTTTTTTTTTTTTTTTTGGGGGGGGGGGGAGGTTTGCAACAGTGTCAAACTGTTAACTCATATTTTGCTTGTGATCCACTATGACCCCCAGATCCTTGTAGGTGCCTTCAAACCGATTACTTAATTATTTGCTCCATTACCTTTCTGGGTACTGAAGTTAAGCTGACTGGTCTGTAATTCCCTCGGTTGTCCTTATTCCCCTTTTTATAGATTGGCACTATATTCGTCCTTTTCCAGTCCTCTGGAATCTCATCCATCTTCCATGACTTTTCAAAGATAATTGCTAATGGCTCAGCTATCTCTCCAATCAGCTCCTTGAGTATTCTAGGATGTATTTCATCAGGTGACTTGAAAACATCTAACTTGTCTAAGTAATATTTAATTTGTTCTTTTCCTATTTTAGCCTCTGATCCTACCTCATTTTCACTGGCATTCATTAAGTTAGATGTCTAATTGCTACGAAACTTTTTGGTGAAAACTGAAACAAAAAAGTCATTTAGCACTTCTGCCATTTCCACATTTTCTGTTATTGTTCCCCCCAACCCTTATTGAGTAACAGGCCTACCCTGTCTTTGGTCTTCCTCTTGCTTCTAGTGTATTTGTAGAATGTTTTCGTATTGCCCTTTATGTCTCTAGTTAGTTTAATCTGGTTTTGTACCTTAGCCTTTCTAATTTTGTCCCTACTTACTTGTATTATTTGTTTATATTCATCCTTTGTAATTTGACCTAGTTTCCACTTTTTGTGTAGGACTCTTCTTGGGGTTTCAGATCATTGAAGATCTCCTGGTTAAGCCAGGGTGGTCTCTTGCCATATTTTGTATCTTTCCTATGCAGTTGGATAGTTTGCTCTTGTGCCCTTAATAATGTCTCTTTGAAAAACTGCCAACTCTCATGAACCGTTTTCCCCTTAGACTTGCTTCCAAAGGGATCTTACCTAACAACTCCTGGAGTCTGCTAAAGTCTGCCTTTTTGAAATTCATTTTCTTTATTGTGCTGTTTCCCCTCCTACCATTCCTTAGAATCATGAACTCTATTATTTCATGATCCCTTTCACCCAAACTGCCTTCCACTTTCAATTTCTCAACCAGTTCTCCCCTATTTGTCAAAATTAAATCTGGAACAGCCTCTCCTCTACTAGCTTTCTCCACCTTCTGAAATAAAAAATTGTCTCTTATACATTCCAAGAATTTATTGGATAATCTGCGCCCTTCTGTGTTATTTTCCCAACAGATGTCTGAGTAGTTGCAGTCCCCCAACACCACCAAGTCCTGTACTTTAGATGCTTTTGTTAGCTGTTTATAAAAAGCCTCATCCAACTCCTCTTCCTGGTTAGGGGTCTGTAGTGACCCCTACCATGACATCACCCTCATTTTTACCCCTTTTATCAAGCCCAGAGCCTTTAAATAAGTCTGTCTCCTATTTCCATCTCAACCTCAGTCCAAGTGTATACATTTTTAATATATAAGGCAACACCTCCTCTCTTTTTCCCTGCCTGTCCTTCCTGAGCAAGCTGTACCTTAATGGTCTGCCTCTTCCTCCAACAGTGTGTTTCCTGAAGAAAATTCATATCACTCACAGCAGGAAGTGCTGTACAAAAGTAGATGCAGTATCCTACCTGTGATGATGATGATGAAGTGGCATGGGGGAAAGGAACTAGAACTGAGATTAGTTTAATATCTCTGCAAATAGCAGGATGTTGTTCTAGGGGAAAGCAGCCAAGTACCTTCCCTGTGCCATCATGCCTGGAGAATGAACTGTAAGTTTGATGGGGGCTTACAGTGAATCAAACTGATTTGATCATATTCCTCAAAGAAAGCTCCCTGGAGGGAAGAAATAAAAGGAATGCAGGTTCTTCTGCAGATGAGGTTCCCAGTCCAGGTAGGGTCTGAGGACCATATTATTACTGAGGGATTTCTGTAGGGCCAAGAACCTTCTGCAACTCAGTGCAGTAACTCGTGGGCAGATGAGCAGAGCAGACTGGTATCCAGTGGCAACAAATGCACAGGCTCATATATAGTGCTCACTTGCTTGCTGTATTGAGACTAGACTACATGCTTCCTCTGATGTGGCAAGAAGGGAATGAAACCTAAATTCTATGTGTTTTTGTATAATTCATTTTTTTAAATGTATACCCTGTTTTTAATCACGTGACAGACAATGAGAGATGCCCAGACTCCAAGTCTCAATCTACTTTGCAACAGCTTTTTCCTCAACTCTCAAAGATATTTCAGAGCGTCCAGTAACCTGACTCACTCTGAATTCAGTTGCTTGAGTTAATATTCTATGCCTATAAGTAGCTTCCAACTTCTCTATTCCCAACCCCCCAATTTCTGACAGGATCACTCCAGACAGAGTGGGCCTGATTCTTCACTGCCTTGTATCTAGTACCAGCATGCAGGACTCACTCCAGCTCCCATTGAAGCAAACGGGTCTCTTTCTCTTCACTTCAGTGAGAGCTGAATTGGACCTGGGCACTAAGACAACGTGGGTATAAAATGCTACCATCCTGAGCTGGGCATATGTGACAACACAAAAGGCACCGGACAGCATTGTAAATGAGTCCACTGGGTGAATCCCGACCTTCCCCCCTCAGGAGTGTATAGCATGTCTAAAAGCTTGGTTGTTTGAAAAAGGCCGTTTCTTTCCACAATCAAATATCCCTTGGGTAGATGAAAGCTCCCACCTCTGAAAAACCCACTAGCCTTTACTGCAGTTATAGGGCAATTTTAGCTTCCACTCCACAGCAAAACACATGTTAGACAATGAGAATCGTGTCAAATTATATTTTGTTTACTCCCGGTAGAGTAGTATGGGAGGAGTTGGATTTTATTTTATGGACAGTGCATAGTTGCTTTTCTTGATGGGCAGATAAGTTCTTGAGAAAGATGGGAGGACTCTTCTTCTTAGGGCCCTACAGCTTTTGGGCCAGAAAGGTAGCTTTATTTCTGACAAACAGACAAACCCTTCCTGCTGTCAGAAAAAAAAACCCCATTGACTCCAATGAGACATTTTGCCTGAGTAAGGACAGCTGGATGTGGCCCCAGAAATGTCTTAAACATTCTAGAGATGATTAACTACCTGACAGCTATCAGCAGCAGTGCACTGATCAATAACAACTATTCTCAGACATGTTTTAACTATTAGAGGAGCTTACATTTGCTATTAGCATTTTTTAGAAATCACATATTTTAGATTAATACTGCGTTCCTGCACACTGCGCTTTTAAAATGAGCTCAAGCCTAATTACCAAAAAAATGGCTTATTATCGAACTCCCCACCCACACCCCCACACTTTTAATTGTATTTTAAGTGCTGTGGTAGTAAACCAGAGTCTATCTGTAAGATACTGGGATATTAATTGCACATTAAATATACACATTTCCCAGTAAATTAGTCTCTGGTGTACACTAAAAGCCATTTTTATTATTGTAAGTTAGGGAGCTAAGCACCATGGGAAACAGTATGCAAATTAGCAACATAAATGTGCCAGTTAAGAGCCGCCAGACTGAACTCATGAGGGTGATATAGAAACTACACTGATATGTTTAGATTTTTTTAAAGGCTAATTAAGTCAACCTCAATGTCCCAATCAGAGAGAGTATTACCCCCTTGGATAAGCATGAGTAATTAAGTTAGCATGACTTCCAAAAAAAAAATGGTATAACATAATAGAAAGCATCCTGCTCAACCTTCGGAACCTATGGAACATGTGTGAAAAGTATTTCCACTGGAAATGTTCAAATCAAGAGAGTGGCATGAGAGGAATCATTGACCAGATCCAGACAGGGCTTAAAGCAGAATGAAGCTTGTGACTATGTGATTTTCAAAGTAGGGAAACACTCTTGGTGACCCCAAAGTGCCTTCTCCCAGCTGGTTTGTGTGAGGATGAATGCAGAAAGGGAAGGGGAGTCTACAGCCTGAGGGAAATTATACTGAAAACAGACACTGAGGATCAGCTGAGTCCAGAAATGGGGTGCCTGGGTTTCAACCATAGCACCACATCAGAAGTTCCCAAATCAGAACCCGGTTGTTCAAAGTTGACACCAAGGAACACGAAAGAGGTATTATGCACCTAGAGGATGATTTCAGTATTTGGATATAGGTGCCGTCCAGTCAAGGAGCCCTATTAGAGGAATTAAAAAAGACAAAAGAAGTTCTCTGCATTTTATTCCCTTTTTCCTCCATTTCCCATTGGACAGCACGCTAGCTAGAGAGCTGGCTGAGAAGACCTCCCTCCGTGTAAATCCCAACCAAATAGTTCAGCAAGTTAGGACTGTGCAAAAGGTTGACATTTTGCAAGACACAAATGAGAGTTAGGATCCTACCCAAGTCAGCTCTGCCCTCTTTGAGGTAGCTATTGCCATTGTCAGCATTAGCTTTGCACAATCCTCGTGCTTCCTGACGGACTGATTAGCATGTGGGAACTGGATGGGAGAAAAGCCTATTGAATCACAGAAACATCAGATGACTTGTCCAAGGTCTCATTGCAAGTTCTCTGACAGAACTGAGGAGAAAACCTAGAACGCCTACCTCACGATCCTGGGCTTTTGTTACAGATCAGTCTTCCTCATCATTCTACAGTAAGGACTGTGCAAATTTCCCTCTCATGCTGTTGCTAATTTACTTCAAGCCTGACCCCCAGCTCTCCTCTGCTCTTCCATCCCTGGTTCATCAACATAGGTCCACAAGTTATTTCTTGTTTTTATTATGGTAACATAGCAAGCAAGATCAGGGTTCCACTGCAGTAGACACAGCACATGCACAATGCAAGTGAGGCTTCCTCTACTGAAGAGCTTAAGTGATTTACTCAGAGTCACACAGAGAGTCTGGGTGAGGCCAGGAATTGAATTCCGGTCTCCTGAGTCCCAGGCCTTAATCTCTAAACCGTCCTTACTCTGAAACACTCTGTCACATTACACCCCATATTCTTCATAGAAATATGGTTATGATATGAATATGGCGTAACTAAGATATACTTTATGCAAGACGTCTCATGTGAGGTACATTGAAAAGATTATGATCTACTGAATGTGTTCATCCAATTTGTATGCATGTATCATTTTTTTATCTGAAGCCAGGAATATTGACCATGTAACTGTATTTCAAACGTGTTACTTTGGGTGACACCCACTACTAGCCCTTCAGGTACAACAATGAAAAAATCAGACAGGGCTGATGGCCCATCAGCAAAGACAATGGACCGTGAAAGAGCTTAGTCTTCCTGTGGACACTCTGAACAGCCTGTGAGTAATGGCTTCTATGACCTTGCAGAGACATGTGACTGAGTCACCTGCTACCGGACCCCACCTTGGAATGCCAGTGTTTTTCCACTGGAAGACAAAGGGTTCCCGCCATACACAAAAGCTATATAAGGCAGGGAAGTGACATCATCGTGGTTCTCCTCTCCCTCCCCACCCAAAGAGACACTGGGAATCACCTGGAAACAAGAACTGAACTGGGGGGAGAAGAGCTAAGCCCAGGCTGGAAGGGTGTCTAGCCTGTGAGTAATAATACCTGAAGTTTCAAGCTGCCGGCCAGTGCAGCTGGCTTTCAAGAAACTTTGCAATCTGCCTGAAACAACATTTAGGATGAGAAATTACTATTTGTAGCCAATTTCTTTAGTGTATTAAGTTTAGTCTGCGTGTTTTGTTTTATTTGCTCAGTAATTTGCTTTGTTCTGTTTGCTAGCTCTTATGATCACTTAAAATCTGACTTTTATAGTGAATACATTTGTTTTGTTTATTATTAAACCCAGTTTGTGTAATTTCTAACTGGGGTGGCGGGGGGAGAAGTTGTGCATATATCTCGTCACATTGAGGGAGAGGATGAATTAGTATGAGCTTGTGCTGTGCAGATTTTTCTATACAGCGCAAGACAATGTACCTTTGGGTCTGCACTCCAAGGGAGGTGGGCCCCTGAGTGCTAGGGCAAGTCCCTTAAACTGAATCTTCCCAGAGCTGATCTCAGTGTCTGTGTTTTTCTCCAGCTGGGTGTGTCCCTGCCTGTGTTTATGCTAGAACAGTAGTTCTCAAACTAGGGCCGCCACTTGTTCAGCGAAAGCCCCTGGTGGGCCGGGCCGGTTTGTTTACCTGTCCCGTCCGCAGGTTCAGCCGATCGCTGCTCCCACTGGCTGCGGTTCGCTGCTCCAGGCCAATGGGAGCTGCTGGAAGCGGCGGCCAGTATGTCGCTCGGCCCGCGCCGCTTCCAGCAGCTCCCGTTGGCCTGGAGCGGCGAACCGCAGCC
>NW_020664418.1:41133026-41158919 GCF_002925995.2 Terrapene triunguis | reverse complement strand
GCCCTAGTTTGAGAACCGCTGTGCTAGAAGAGGCTTAAGAGCCTGGCTCAGCAAGACAGGGTAAAGGGGGCCCAGACTGGCAGAACAGGCAGGCTCAGTGATATCCCCATACAGCAGATGGCACTTTAAAGGGGGGGGCAACCCATCACACACTCCCTTCTATTTTAGCCCTGAGTCTCTTGAATTGCAGTTGCCAGGTGAATTGCTAGTGGGGCCAGTGGACCAACTAGCTCTGAATATAATTTTTAAAGCGACAGAGCGTCTTTTTCCACATCGCTTTATTTCCTTCTTTGTGCTCAACCCAGCTGCTGACACAGATGAACAGCTCTTGTGGGGGACAGTGCACTGCACTGTTGAGAGATCCTGAGTCAGATTTTTTTAAAGTGTTCAGGCCACCTATAGGTGCAGATAAGCACCTAGTGGTATATTCAAAAATGCCTACATGCCTAAATCCCATTGACTTCAATGAGAGTTAGGCATTTTTGAAAATCCCACTAGGAGCGTATCTGCACCTTTAGGCACCTAAATACCTTTAAAACTCTGGGCCTTTGTTCTGAAAGCTTTGGCATCAAGACAAGGTTCCTTCTCCCTAACTGTGGTGGGCATTGGGCATGTTAAAGTAGAAGTTAGAGTTCCCAAAACACTCCTGGTAACATATTCCCCCAGTTTTCTAGAAAAGCACCAGGTTCTACTTTTCCAAGCCTGTGTGCGAACTGCTGATGAGAACAGCTTCATTAGCCACTCTGACAGTATGTGAAGTGATCACCATTAAATGCTTTGGGACCTTACTGGAAGTATGACATTTACTATTTACACGAGCGAATTCTATTATTTTTAGGCCCTAAGACCGTATCATTTGGGCATATTACCCTGCTTCAGTGCTGGAATTCAGCTAGCAAAATCAAGGAGTGGGAAATTCAATCTTACAGCCGCTTACTGCCAAATATATCAGGGCTTGCCTCACACTCGCATATAGCCCTTGCCTAATTCCAACTCCGTGCCCAGGTGTCATAGCAAAGATTGTAAAGCGATTAACAAAAAGATCCATTACAGACCCTGCTGGGGAAAAACCATGTTTAGAATATAATCCATTTGCACGTTATCCAAACCCAGACATGATTGCTTGTGGTTTTGTATGCTGAAGCAGGCTATAAAGGTCTATTTTGGGGCAAACCTAGTATATAAAAAGGGACTCGATAGACAGAAAAAAGAAAGAGACCCAATGATATTCCCTTCTTATCTAGTACCTTTATCCACAACAAACAAATGAGTCAATTTCAGAGGAAAGAAACTCAATCAGCAAAGCCAAAGCCAACAAGCATGGCCTGAATATTTTATTGGTTCAGTGATCTTATCAATCGGGTGCTGGCTGTCCAGTCCCGTGAAAAGCTCATAATTGTTTTTATCCTCCTGAAAACAAGCCTGTTAGCAGCAGAATTAATTGATTTGTGAACAATGTTTACACTTTTCCTTGTCATCAGTCAGACAACCAATTAATGACATTAAAGATTAATTAACATGGAAGCTTGTGCACCACCTGCCAAAGAAATGATTAAACTTGGTATTACACATTCTTTCCCCAGTCGGGCAAAGACAAGGTAATTAAAGACTTTTTGCAGAAGCATCTGTGTGGAGTATCTAGATTGCTGCAAATTATGCAAAAAGCAACAGGAATGAGAGGATTTGGGATGCTGGTTGTTTCAGACACCTTTTGTTAGCTTCTCATTGCAGTGAATGGTGCAGATTATTAGGAGTCTTCGTGAAACATGCCCTGAAACAGACTCTAACAGTGGTCAGAGATGGGTATGTGTGTTTCAGAGAGAGAGAGAGAGAGAGAGAGAGAGAGAGAGAGAAAGTATGTATTATATATATATTATACACACACACACACCACTATCTGATAGCTTTCAGATTCTTTTTCATGCAAGGGATTAATATGTAATCTATACATAATGTATAAACATCGTTATCTGTGTGCTATATAGAAAACAGAAATGGAAAAATTCAAATACTGTCAAATATCAATATCTACATACACACACACACACGATATATGTATATACGCATATACACACAGTTTTGTATGTGTGTATTATGTATATATGTACACACACACTTTATATATACACACACATACATATTTATATACATACAAACATACACACACACACCCCTTTAATGTGTGTATAAACACACATGCACACATACAGATATTTAACAGTATTTGAATTTTCCCATTTCTATGACGCTACAGAAGAAGCTTCTCTTCTCCCCGTGGGGAATGGAACTGTTAATTATATTTCCTTGCCCTGACATTCCCTGAATATCAAACCATCCTCTTCCTTCAGATTCCTATGGAGAGATCTGCAGTTATAGTCAATGTCAAGGGAAACTGACTGAAATTCCTTCCTTTTAAAGTGAGATCTGGAGGAAGAAATCACCCAAAAAATTGCCAGCAAGGCAGACGGCTCATGTGGGAGATGTTGTCTTTGTTTATGTACATGTTTGGATCAGGTCTCTCCATACATTGGGCTTAGGGCAGAGATGTGCTCTGTGCTTCATTAAAGTTGCAGCATACAGAATTTTAAGTATCAGGAGGTAGCCGTGTTAGTCTGTATCTACAAAAACAACAAGGAGTCTGGTGGCACCTTAAAGACTAACAGATTTATTTGGGCATAAGCTTTCGTGAGTAAAAACCTCACTTCTTCGGACAGAATTTTGAATCTTTGTTCCTACTTCCCCTCCCCCGCTCTTGTTAACCATGGCTCCAGTCCAGCCCACACCCACACAGAGCTGTTTTCAGGTGTATCCAGACCCATCTTTAAAATTATTTTGAAATGTTTTTAAATACAACAGTGAGCAGCTCCTGGCTTCTGTCATTGCTACTGCAGCTGTCTGGCTGAGCCAGAGGTGAGAGGGCATAGATTGGGTTGTTAAGAGAATAGGAAACGAGGAGGAATGTCTTGCAGGAGGTCTGAAAGAGAAATGGAGCAGTGGAGCCGAAGGAACATGGCCTGGGGATGCTCCCTAATCTTTTTAATTAAAAGACATGCTGCAGTTCAGCCACAAGCCATTGGACTTGAAGCAGAAATCACCAGTTGACAGATCAGCTCTGTCCCTGCTCCAACGTGGCATCACAGTGCCTGTAAGGCAGAACCTCGCCACCCATGCCTCAGCTTTCTCATCTGTAAAACGGGAACATTTCCCAACCTTTCGACCCTGCTTTGAATTCCTCAGGTGAAAGGTCCTGTTTACATACGTGTGTTGTTATTAATTATCATGAGCTTCCCAGGTCATTTTTGCAGGCCAAAGAAGTTCAGATAAGAATCTCGGGCTGCTGAATTTTTGAGCATGAGGGTCACAGAAGGCCAACAGGAACTTTTATTATTTTCTCTCTTTCCTCCGGAAAGAATGAATAAGAGCACAGCTTCTAATTTAAGCTTATTAAAATGCCCCGTTATCAGTTTCAGCATGGATAATTTAATCAGAGAAGTTAAATATTTATGAGGCTGCATTTTATTGTAGATGAAAGATAAAAATTTTCTTTAAGTGCTATTCAGAAGAAGAATTATGATGATTTAAAAAGCCATTGGTAATGACACTTGATATTATTACTGCTAGCTACTAGGATTACTGAGCCATCAGAAGGGACTACAAACAAGAGACAGGCAGCTGGAAGTGAAATACTTGCTATCCACAAGTCTTGCAACCAGACCCAAGGATACGTGGATCACCCAACCTGCCTATTACCCAAACTTGTAGAGTGCATGTTCATAATGCTAAGCCAGAGTGTCACAGGAAGAATCAGTTTAACCGTTTTTTAAACAAGGCAAAAAAAACAAATGCAGAGGAATGCACAGTGAGAAAAACAGCCATTGGACGTTCAGAAGGAAGCAGAGATTTGACAGTCAAGTCCAAATGCAGTTGCAAGCCCTGCATGTAACCTGTAAAACAACACCCAGCAGACAAGAAACCAGTTATACAAGTAGAAAGGAAGGATGCAAGGAGCTTTGAGCAAGGAACCAAGTACATTTTCACTCTGCATTTGCATGAAGGTATATTTAGCACAGGATTTTCTATTAGGAGTGAAGCTTCTAAGCTTCTCAAGGTGAACAGCTAGCTAGCTTTGCTAGCAGAGGGCCCAATTAAGCAAGGTGCTTAATTAAGTACCCTGCCTAACTTTAAGCACATAGGGAATACTAAATACTAAATATAAAATTAGGGATGTGCTGAAATGCCTTGTTGAATTAGGGTCAGATCTTGTAAGATGAATATTTATTTGTAATGGACAAAATAGCTGAGGGGGAAAAAAACAACTCCCCCTTTTCTACCTCTCTGGATTTCAATTTTTCCTTTTCATTGTCTCCGTCCAAATAGGGCTCTAAGAAACTAAAGGCAAATATTCATGCACATAGCGGAAAGTAAAACTGAGATCAAGCATGCAGAAGTAAATACATTGCAAAAGTTCCGTTTGCTGTGGCTATGATAACTTGGCCACGTTGCATATATAGTATTTTGTATTTCTCTTACACGTGTTTAAATCTGAATGTATTAGCATTTTGTTATGAATATAGACTATAAAATATAACAGATGGGCAGCAAAGATGAATGATCATTGAACAACCTTCTTTTGGGGTCTTTCCTGAGTTTTCAGTTCTTGAGCTCACAACATTAATGTTGTGCTGATGCTATTTTTTTGTCAGGTAGATTTTAACAGCCTGTGTGTACATATATATTGTTAGAAGTGAAATATGGAAGGAAGGGAGATCTACTTTTGCCACCACAGGTACCTCACCACTAATATTAATTAGTGCCACTTCAGGTTAGGAAACAAATAAACAACCCAAAACTAAGAGAGCTGGTTGAAAAATTAGGGTTTCCATGAAACATTTTGTCATAGATAAAAAAAAATTGTCTAAATGATCTATGGAGAAAAATTGATATTTCTGCAGAAATGTGAATGTTGAAAAGTTTCAGCCAAAAAGCTGAAAATTTTCAGTTTTCAGGCTTTGGGAAAAAAAATCAAACTCTTCTGTGAGCCACTAGCATTTTTCCCAAAAAAATCGGTTTAGTCAAAAATGCAGTTGTCCATTGAAAAATAGTTTTGATTGAAATTTTTCAACCATCCCTATCCCCAATCTCAGTGATACCTGTGTGTGTCCTTTACAGATTGCATCAGGTCTGGTGTGAATGTTGGGGCAGGTTGAGTTTTCAGGAACTTTTAATTGTGCGAGGAAAGTTTGTCTTTTGTGTGTGAAGAATTAGACTGATCAGATGAGGAATCATCCACCTGTGAGGAGAAAAGTGCTCATTTTTAGAGACTAAAAGCTTTGAGTCATTTTCCAATCAATCATCTTAGCTAACAAGTGTCTTGTGCAAAGCTGCTGCCTTGGAAAGACCATTCAATCTGTTAAGGCTTTTCTTTTCTTCCTGTCTACCCACTCCTTGATCAAGGCTTCTCCTGCAATCATGCACTATCTACAGAAGGCTGATACCACTTCAGCCCTCCTTTCCCTGTGGACATGTTCCATTTTACCCTTCCCATCAAGATTTCAGAACCATGGCAGCTATAATTTTAAAGGTTAACTTGAACTTTAAGCAAACCATTTAAGAGGCAGTGTCAACATATCAAAGGAATTCTTCTACTGAATCTGGTTAGGATAAAAGAAGAACTGATCCAAACTTCTGCAAACAGATATTTGCCGCTGGCCAAACTAATGAGTAATATTAATTAGGAGTTTGGTGAACAGAAGAATGAGTTAATCATTTGCAAATGGCTCCGGATTTCTGAAAGTATATAGTATTCACCAAAAAGCATTAATGAACTTTCAGGCTATGTTTTTTCGCAAACTGTCCTCTTGGGCAAGTGGCTATTCATATTCATGGTTTGATTGGCTACCTAATCACATGGCATTGTTCCTGATTCCTGACTGGATGACTATGTTTTTTTGAAAAAGTGAATAACTAATAACCAGTCATAAACTTCTGGACAAAGCCTTTTTGCTAAATCCTTGAAACCTAGCATTTTGTTTGCTTTTTTTCTATAAACTAATGGCTTCAATGGATTTTTCCAAAACCTTTTTCTGGTCAGGGTGCTGGTTTAATGTACTCTTCAGCACATTTGCCCTCAGCGGTTGGTTTCTTGCTCGCGGGCAAATATTTACATTCATCTACATTGAAGTAACTGTGTTGGTCATCTGTTGGCACAGTTTCCTATACAATTGGGTCATTTTGTTCCTCCTTATTTGCTCTGCCTATGATTTTAGTATCTTCTGCAAATCTGGATTGTGTGGGGAAAGGGAAGTCAAAAGAAATAAAGAGTAACAGCTTTGAAAATCTCCCCTTCGAGATCTGATTTTCAAAACTGTCATCCAAATTACAGCTATATGATCGCTGCCTCAGCTCGTGTAAATCAGAGTTATGCTGATTTACGCCATCTGAGAATCTGACCCATTGAGAACAAGTGAAGTCTAAAAGCTGGGCCCTGTTATTCATCTTAACTCCTTTCCAAATTATAACATTGCCATGCCTGTCCTCCCTTTAGATCCTGCTGGGAGCTGGTTTTCTCTCCAGCTGCTTTTCCACTTCCCATTCTGTGGGCTCTTTGCTTAAGCTATTACTCTCTGATGTGGAACTGAAGACTGCATAGCTGTAGGCTGCTCCCGTGCTTGTTAATTTTCCAAGTACCCAGCATCCACTCATCCTCTGCATTTCCCTCATCATGTTAGCAATATCTTCAAAGAACTCCAACAGGTTAGTTAAGCATGACTGCGCCAGCTCGAATCCACAGTAGCTACATCATCCTTAAATTGTGCTGTTCCACATGTCGCCTGTGACTGATGTGAAACTTACTGATCACTATGTTCCTCATTTGTCTTTTGGCCCTTTAAAAAGAAAGCAGAGTAAGATGTTTCCACTTTAACATTCGCAGGAATCTCTCTGATATCTAGTAGACCATTAAAAATACCTTCAGCTGAATTCCTTACTTCTGTCTAACAATTATACTCAGCGTTCACATAGCCTTGTCATTGCTCTTTACCCAATGTTAGCCCCATGGGCCAGTTAAGGATCATTATCTCCATTTTACAGATGGGGAAACAGATATGGAGAATCAAATCTGCCCTCTGCACAGCTGTACACATGAAAGATGGGAGGGCCACAGGAAGCCTGCGCCCACATTCCATTCCCTGCATAGGACCCTAAGAACTGGGAATGGTCCCTCCCTGAGATGTTGGCTATTCCAAAGGGGAGGGGGAGTGGTGAGGAGGAGGAAGGGCCAGGACCTCACACAAGAGTAAGGGATAAGAGATTGGCCTTTATTTCCTGGGCTCAGTCAAGTGACATAGGTCACAAAAGATTATGCCCAGGTCACGTGACTGGGCTCAGAATTCGCTGACTGCTGGTACGGCACCTGTCACGGGCTGACTTCAAAGGGGAGCAAATGCTGCAATGCATTGAGGGACGGCTGTGCTCCTTTTCCATGCTTGGGAGCTCCGGAAGGCATGGTACCTCTGAGACGTGATGCCTGGCCTGACTTCGGCTAAGGTGGCATCACCCCCCAATGAGGGGCTGTAGATTAAAGCCCAAAGAGAGCATAAAGAAGGTAAGTGACTTGCCTGAGCTTACGATCATGGCTGGAGCTCTTGATGGAGGCCACTGCTGGTGGGGGCACTGAATCAGTGCAAACTCTGTGCAAGCTGGCCCCCTGTCTACTCAGACCCAATCCAAATGATGTTGCAGTCTCTTGGAACCACTCCAGCCTCTGCAGCCAACCTCCCACCCTGTGCCAGACTCTGCACTGACACGTCAGCACAAACCCACCCGAGAATCTGGCCCAGTGTTTTTTTTCTTTAGCACTGACCTAGTTACTTGCATGTGGGGTTTTTGCCCTTTAAGCTTCAATGTGCATATGTGTGTCACGATTTTATTTATAAATACGTTTAGCAATCAAATCGAGTCCCCCGCCAGCAGCGATCACTTGTGAAATATATTGCAATGAAACTGAGCTGGAGGCCAGGGTGCAAGTAGGGAAGAGTTGTTTTTGTCCCTTTTGCTAACAGTCTCCCTCTTTCCCCTGGAAGACTGCGTGTCAGCTGGATAATTTATTAGGAAATATCACTGTAGTGCAATATGGTATGTGTCATCCTTGGGGAGCAAGAAATCAAATATTCACTTGTCACTGGGAGGGCTGATTTAATTGGTATGTATAACGATTCGCCATTTTGCCTTAAAAATAGCTGTGCAGGGAGTATTGTTTCATATTCAGAATGGATGGGTTTTAATTCAGAGGGCTAGGAGCTATTGCTATGGTGACACACAATAGTCCATAAGCTCAAAACAAAACAAAACCCAAATGCTATCTATTGCTCAGAACGACGAGGTAGCCCCTGAAGTGTGCAGGTCAATTGTAGGTCCTCTGAGAATTGAAAAACAGCTGCAGCTGTTTGTCTGCCGATTCCTCCATCCGTAACAAACATTAACATCTAAAAATGTCCCTTCCAGGTGGAAAATGCCAGTTTCTAAAAATTTCTCCTGGATCCATCTGCCTGTGAAGTTAGGCACCAGGCCAACAGGGCAATGCCCTCAGTGCCTGAGATTACAGTAAAACCAGGAGAGACTGCTGACCAACCCTTCCCTCCTGTATGTGACCATTTACTTTATACCCGCAGTGAATTTGATCCTGTGCTTTAGTTAGTTAGTGATTTACAAATGGTTCCTGCCACCCTGGCACCTGGATGCCTTATTCAAAAATAAACACAATAGGCTCAGAATCGAGGTCTGTCAAGCATATATCCTGCTTCTAAAGTGACCTGGGAGATCAACCAATAGCTTGATCTAGCAGAGGACTTATACTGCACCATGAAGCTTGCCAAAGTTAGTCTTTATTGGACTCTGTTGGACCTATTAGAAGGAAAAGGTCCTGAGAACCTCCTGCCCACGGTCCTTCAACCCCAAGAATCAACAGCAAGGGTAGCCCCACACATCATAGCCACCTCCACGGGGCATACGAAGAGAAGTGAGAAAGTGTTCTGGGACTTCTTCCTTTAGCAGACCCTTTGCTAATAATTAGTGATGGGCCTGAACTAAAATCCTACATCTCCATTTGGGGTTTGGCCCCAAGTTCACAGCTTGAACCATATTGTCTGAAACTGGGCTCAGTCTGAAGATGCAGAGGTCTGGAGAATCCAGGGTTCTGGTGTGGTCCATGGTAGACCTATGAAGTTTGAATCTGGGGCCAGGTCTGGAGGTTTGGCTTTTGTGGGTGCATGTCTGTTTCCTAATTATTACAGCCAATGATAATTTGACTGAATAATAGTAATGCCTCTTAGCGTTTGCTGTATCTTTTTTGTGGTAGAGCATTTGGGTCCGTGTACTTTTCCTTTGTGTGTAGTTCACAGTTTCATGGTCCAGCAGGGAGCGAGCGTTCTAATGGGGTTACCCCAAATCGATCCCAGAGCAGAATTCCACTGTATTGCTGGTGCCTTATGTGCAAGTACAGCACTCAGCTGCTTTGTATTATTATTATTATTTATGTCACTTTTCGGACCATATCCCCACTTTTAATGAATAGTGACATCAAACACACATAAATTAGACTGTAAACTGAGGATCATAATTAAATTGAGTAGACTCAAAAAAAAATAAAGTATGTCAACTAAATCCCAATTTGCATACTATTATGTACAGTCTTCAAGGTTTCAGCCGAACAATGGATACAACTGGGGGATTATAGCGAGGTTTAAATTTCGCAGGGATGATTTGATATTCTATCTGCACTGCAAGCAAGTCATGTTGCATCAGATCAAATCCTGATTTCATTCTATTGCTGAGAAACCTATTGTTGCCTCCCTCTCCCCCTACTTCTTCATTATGGGGATGTAATTTATTGAAGTGCCCTTGAGAGTTTGCTGCACAGAATGGATGTAGCTTTATATAGTTTAAATTGTTCCTTGGTTGCAGAGCACTAATGGTTAATAGAAAGATAATGAAAATATGGAAATTAAATTAGCTCGGTGCCAGAGCTGAAAGAAGAGTTTCTCTAACTTGCCATACAGTCCAGATATGGGCAAGTTTTAGAAAGAGAAATATGATTTATAAATCATTCTAGAGAAGCTATATATAGGGGGATTTTCCATCTTCCTGCCCTTGGAAACAAATGATGATATGATTTTTCACATGCTATATAGAAGTCAGGGGATTCTAGGCTTCAGTTAAGCAATACAAAGTGACAAAGAAACACATTTTTCAGTGGTGTTCTAAAGAATGAAACCAAAGGTTGAGTGACTTAAAAAATGACCTGTATGAATGATCCTGAAGTGCATGGATCCCAAGAGATCCATCACTATTATACTGGGATTTAGAGATTAAAACAAAGAAAACAGGCCAACCATTTTCTACTATTAGCCGGGGGAACTCATTGCTACAAGATACAGTACAAAATGCCGGTAGACAGGATTTTACAAAGGACTATACATTTATGTGTAGCCCTTCTGTCAAATGTGAACAGCAGTGAATTAAATTCCAGGGTTGATATGATGTGCAAGGTCACCAACAGGCCTGCTACTCCAGTCCACTCCTGCTGGGTCTAGTCCAGTCCAGTCACTGAGGTCAGGTCTGCGACCAACAGAATAGATCTGGTCCAGTAGGCCACTGTCAATTCTAACAGGTCAGCTGCCAACCAACCAGGTCAACTCCAGTCCGTGCTGACCCTAGGTCTGCTCCATTCCACTGATACCAGCTCTGATTAGCCACTGAAATCAATTCCCCGGTGGAACTTGAGATGCTGGGGTGAAGTTTCTTTCACTGGATTAGAAACCCAGAGTAAAGCAAGACCCTAAGATACAGTCCCTGCTCTCCCGTATCTGGCCCCAGTGACTATCAAAACTTTCCCTGGGGTATAACTTTATACACACACACCCCATTCATAAGAATGAAATATAAACACACACACACACACCCCAATCATAAGAATGAAACAAAATTAAAAAGATCCAAATAATATAGCTTTGAACACTTTATGAAACTACCCTGAAACAAATAATAATTGTGACAATCAAGCCGCATGGCTCCTTTTCTCTTACAGTAGAATGTCTCTGGCTCCTGTTCCCTGCACTCTTTTGAGCTTAAGTACAAATAACACAAATATCAGAGTTATACTAACCAGCATAAAAATATGTAAAAGTTATAAACCATCCTGCTTGAGGATGGAAGCCACTCAATTATGGCCAGATTTGCAATATATCGGCAGATTGGGTACCAAGCACTTTTGAAAATCTAGCAGTTTATTTTGGTGCCACATGAGAACTGAACTCATTTGAAAATCTGGCTGTAGGTACCTGAGGTGTGCAAGAAACTTCCTCCCATAGGCATGTACATTCTGCCATTGTTGGGGTTATACATCTTCCACTAAAGCATGTGATATTGGTCATCTTTGGAGACAGGATAAAGGAGATGGACCACTGATCTCGTCCACTCTAGCACTCCCCAATGTTTCTAACTACTGCATATGATTATTGATTTAGCACCAACAGGTGTGCTTGGCACCAGCACAGAGGAAGACACAGCCTAGAGATTGAGTGATTAATATTATAATTCATAGTGGAGCTGCATCAGTAAAACACAAATGGATGCACAGAGAGGATTGACATGGATATGAAAATTCCAGCCAGTGACCAACCCCATTCATATCCATCTTGTATAGTCCATGTCAGTACACAGGCATTCACGGCTGATCAATCAGATGAAAAGTTGAGTAAAAACTATTGCAATTTTTTTTTAACTCTAAGAAAACCGAAGTGTTGACACTATGTTATCTTACATAAACAGTAAAAGAGGGATGTGTATCTGATAAGAAAATACAGCAGAGTTGAGAACCTGAGAGACTATTTATGGTAAGTGTAGATACTGTTATAAAATTTTATTGATGATGATTTGTCTCTAATCTGTTCATTCCACTTCAATCGTGTTTCTTCAAATAGCTCAGAAATTAATCTAATGCAGGCCAGAAGCCCATCCATTTCACCTCTTGCTTTTAATCTGAAGAACCACATTTCTACAAATTCCACCTCATGGAGAGTCAATCTTTTTGCATTCCAGTTTAGACATACAGCATGAAATCCTGACCCCATTGAAATTAATGGTAAGACATTTCACCCAAAATTCCGAGAGGAATGCAATCATGTAGAGAACTCTGATCTAGGACCATCCCAGATTATGAGATATCAGAAAATTGATGCAAGAGTTATATCAGCAATGTATATTCCAAATCCCTACTATTAGACTGTTAGGGTGATTCTTTGATTTACTAAAAGTAAACAATGCTATGGAGCTGTTTAGAATATTTGTGACTGCCTGCAATAAAACATATTTCATCATGGTGGCGGCAAGAGAACCTTTATTTTTTTCCATGGGAAATTACTCAAGCCACAATAATGTGTTTTTCTGAATTAAATAGATACCTTTACAGACTGTAGTGTAATAAAACACAGATAAACACAGCCGACATACCTTATTTAAAAAATTAGCATATCATATTTAAGCCTCTTCTTTTGATTTGCAAGTTAATAAAACCATAGCCGTTGCCATAGGGCGGGTAATTAATTAGCCATCTGTAAAATTAATGGTAGGGCAAAAAGGCATTCATTGAAATAGTTAAGGGACACAGCAGAAGTATATTCCAGCCACAGAAGTGGTGTTATAAGTCTGCCATGTGATCTTATCTTCTGAAATAATTGCATTTTTCTGAAGAAGAGTTCAGTTTATGATAAGAGATAAGAGTTATTCAAATGGGATCTTCAAAGTCTGGGGGAAATGACTCAAATCACCAACTCTTTTGTTAACTGAAACCACCTATCTCCCTTCAGAAAGGGGGAAATTGTGATACAAGATTCAGACAATGTGCATTATCCTCTCTCTCTCTTTTTAAAGTGAATTTAATTTGGTTTAGTTTAATTCACTGAACTAAACCGAATTAAAGCCAATGAGAGTCCACACAGGGATTTAATGTGATTTAATTAATCTGCCTTAAATCCACATCTTTAATCAATTCAAATTAATTTTCTTGAGTGTCCCTGTATAAACAAGCCATCAGTCCAGAAGCTGCCAGAATGAAGTCTGGCCAGAGAAGTGGTGGGCTAGCTCTTGCCTACTAGAAACTGGACTCAGGGTACATCTACACTACAGGGGGGAGTCGATTTAAGATACGCAAATTCAGCTACGTGAATAGCGTAGCTGAATTTGATGTATCACAGCTGACTTACCCCGTTGTGAGGACGGCGGCAAAATCGACTTCTGCGGCTTTTTGTCGGCGGCGCTTACTACCACCTCCGCTGGTGGAGTTAGAGCGCCGATTCGGGGATCGATTGTCGCGTCCCGACGGGACGCGATAAATCGATCCCAGAGAGGTCGATTTCTACCCGCCGATTCAGGCGGGTAATATAGACCAGACCTCAGAGCACCAATTCATTTCGCACAGGATAAAGACTAAATTTAAATGGTATCTAACATATCACTCTTGACATTGGACCAGATTCATTCGGGTTACCTGGGGGATAAAGGATTACTCAACAAATTTAACATGAACGGCGCGTAAGCCATTCAAATGGTTACACTTTCCTTGACCAAACTTTGAACTGAATATACATGTTCATACAGCTTTAAAATGTGCCCAAATAGATCCTCTGTGCTCTCCAATATTCTGTGTCTGGGTATCATTTTCCATCCAGTGCCCTGCATACATACTGTGTCATGATTTGATTCTGTTGGATTCCCAATGTTGATCAATAACTGTATTAGAAGTGTAGCACCCCCTTTCCACCTGGTTACCTCCTTTAGCGCCAATCTCCTTATGCGTTTTGATGGACAGGCCTGGGTTCTTCTGGATCCAACACCCACTCAGCAGGGTGTAACTTCTTTTTCTTCCCATGTGAATTTATTTGGCAGTGCCATCATCCCCTTTGCTCCTTCCTGGCAGGGTCACCAGGGCAACTTGGAAGGAAAATTCTAATCACAAGATAACCTCCCCTTAGTTGCCAGATAGTTGGAGACTTCCAAGAAATAACACAAACACATACAATATATTTAACACTGTAATTATATTGAACAGGAGATAAATATAACATAACAGGGTAAAACACTATTCTCAGGGTCACCGGTGCCCATGTTGATAGTACTTGTGTATTTCCCCAGACACGTGACCTGATATGGCAAACGTAAAATTTGTGTCCCATTGGTATGCGTACTTTGTTGGGGCCCTTGATGACTATGACCATGATATCTTCTGTGCGACAGTTAGCAATATGGCTGACTGGGTTCAGTACAGTCCAAAAGACTCACAAGTGGGATAAGGTGGTAAGTCCCTCCGCAGATTTAATAAGCAGCAGGTTATCAAACCCCCAGACCCTTACCCCCCTGGCTTGAGGACACAGTTCAGGGAGTCTGGGGGTCCCCCAAACAATCTCCCTGACTAGCTAACTAAAAGATGGTGACTCACAAAATCTGCGATGGATCTTCAGGTTCAAAGATGGCTCTGAACTCCCCAGTCCCTGCAGAGGTGCTGATGATCTCTGTTGGCAGGTGTCCTCTTCATGTAGGAGTCGGGCTACTTCCAGTCCCAGGATTTCCCCTCACCACAAGGGGGTGCAGGGCTCAAGGCGCAGATTACAAAACTATACTAAAATCCAAACTTTAGTCTCCCACCTCAGCGCCCAGACACACTCACAGCAGGCAGCAGCCATGGACTGATAGCCAGAGCAGTAGTGCTGTGTGGTGACTGTTTTTACCTAGGGAGCTGGAGGGCTAACTCAGCCTGGCTGGGGGAAGTTTTCCCCGTAAAAACTCTACAAACTGGGAGTCACCTTGGAGTGGGAAAGGCTCAAGCTGAATTTTGCTCTCAGGTCCCCAGAGGCCAGCTCTCAGGGGGAACCCTGCATGCAGGCCTGGGACTCACCGGCCCCCCACACAGCCAGTCCTGCCCTTTCCCTGGCTGGCTCCAGACTGCTCCAAAAAGGCTTTTCCCCACTCCTGAGCACCCAGGGAAGGGCATCTCACTTCCTATTGGTTGCCGAGCAGACTCTGAGTCTGCCTTTGGCTCCCCATCCCTACCAGGGACAGTGTGCAGCTCCCGGAGCTACCAGCACACAGAGCCCCAGGAATCTAAGTGATCTCCTTGTGGGTTACAGAAGGAACAACCAAGGACTCTAGAGGAAATAGCATTCTTCCTTCTGAGATAAGGCTCCAGGATGGTGATGGGGGCATGGTGAGGGTGTACCACAGGGGTCGGCAACGTTCGGCACGCGACTCGCTAGGGTAAGCACCCTGGCGGGCCGGGCCAGTTTTATTTACCTGCTGACGTGGCAGGTTCGGCCGATCGCGGCCCCCACTGGCTGCGGTTCGCCGTCCCGGGCCAATGGGGGCGGCGAGAAGCCGCGGCCAGCACATCGCTCACCCGCGCCGCTTCTCGCCACCCCCATTGGCCCGGGACGGCGAACCGCGGCCAGTGGGGGTCGCGATCGGCTGAACCTGCCGCGTCAGCAGGTAAATAAAACTGGCCCGGCCCGCCAGGGTGCTTACCCTGGCGAGCCGAACGTTGCCGACCCCTGGTGTACCATATTTTAGATATATAAAAACCTTTTGTGGTCATCCCTGATCCCAAGGCACTGCTCAGGAAATTTATTAACCATGATGTCCTGGCTAAATTCTATCTCCTTTAAAATTCCCCCTCCAGTATCAACTGAGTGAAGTATTCGTCTTCTCTTCATGCTCTAGCCTAGTTGGATACACTTTAAAGTGCATCCCAGTGCTGAATAGCCTTGCTGTGAAACGTTAAAGATGTGCTGTGATTCACACTAGGAGGGCCTGTGTTCAGGTGGGTGAATTGATTCCTAGACATAGTAAAATGGTTTGGGTATTTCCTGAATGGAAATTACATACAGATGTAACATATTATTATATATCATCGGAAGAAGCGGGTGCTAAATTGGTTGAGCAACCTTGGTTATTTGCAAAGTCTAAGGGCTTCATGCAGATTCAAGAAGTAAATCTCTCCCTTTGCGTGTGAAGACTGCAGCCTCTAGCCGTGTTTAAATCATCACGTATCTCTAAAGTTCCCACCCGTCCCCCGCTAAAATGTTATTATAAATAAGGAGCTAGAGCAGAGATCCTGCTCCCAGTTGTTAAATATCTGTTTGTGATGAATTTGGCCAGCATAGCCTCAGCTAGTGGTAAATTTGTTTTTAAAAAATGCAGCAATAATTCTTTGACCTTTATACTGTTTCTCTAAAGTCGGAAATGAATGTCACTGTTAACATTTATTATCCAGTAGAGCAGTCACACATCTGCAAGGATGCTGTTTTCTTTAGAGTGGACTTCTTATTTCCCTAAGTTATCCAAACAGATGGTGATTTAACAGAAGGGTATAATTCATGTTTTGTCAAAGAACCAATGGGTGACAATGTAACAGTCCCATGATTTTCTAAGAGTCCATAAAAGAAAATGCACTTGGGTAATTTACAGTCCCATCCTCCTTTTTCCCTCCAAGGAGACAGACTTATTGGGTTCATTTACTTCAATGGCACTTTTCTTTCTTCTAAGTGAATGTAATGTCCATGAAAGGTACCACCCTATTTGTGTGTGTGTGGGGGGGGGGTCTCTCCCCATTTCCAGGTGTCAAACACACCCTCCCAGGAAAGATGACAATTGACAGTTTTGGTGACTGAACTTCTCTATTTATCCATAGGATACACACAGTCTGGGTAGTAAAAATTCAGTACTTGATTTGCAGGCACAATCAGGTATTTACGTTTCATGGAGTCTCCAGGTAATTGTGGATGCAAAAAGGAAGGCTTAGTGAAGGCAAAAAAATATGACCCCCAAATTTGCACCACTGCTTGGGACTGCAGCCTCCGCTTTGCCCATGACTTTATACCCATACCGTTATTGACATCTGGCTCTGCTTCTCCAGAGATCAGCATCCAGTTTCATTTGGCAAGGGGTCCACATCAGTGTCTTCCACAGCTAACAGTCCCAAGCTTCCATTAGGGGAACAGGATGAGTGGTCTCAGCCTCAACATGTCCTCTCCCTGTTATTTGGAGGAGGAGGAGCTGCAGCCCATTATGCCATTTTTTGTGACATCTCTATTTAAGCCCTGCAAAGATCTTGCCAGGGTCTTCCAGCAAAGAGAAGGGTGTGCTCCTGGAGGCATTATGCTGCAGATGCCAGGAACAGGTGTGATATGCACCTAATATCCCTAATAGGAAGACCAAAAGGGGAAACCTGGGTCCATCAGCAGGGAGCCGTAAAGGACACAAATAGAGCTTCACAGCTCACCTTTACTCTCTGCTTTGTACTGCTTGATACTGAGAGCCAGATCCTCAGTACCACTGGAGACTTCTTTTGCGTTGCTTCGGCAAGAGGACTTCAAGGTGACTTAGGGCAGCCACTGAGGATTCAGCTTTCATAGAGGCATTCCAGGGCAAGCTGGGGGGTGGCTCCGGAGCATATCAGGAGTGGGAACAGAGTACAATTCACTTGCACAGAATGGCTCCTCCTCTCACCGTTAGAAGCAGTCCCTCCAAGACAAGGGGAGGCACGTGAGTGGGCGAACAAAACTGCAATGAAGCCCTTATATTCTGTCTGCTCTGTGGACAAATAGAGCTCTTCAGATTGCAGCACCGAGGGCCCGACACAGGATTCACTTTTAAAACCAAAGGGGAAGGAATAGCATTTGCAAGGCGCTGTCATATTATCCAGTAAAGACACTGCCTCCCGTTTGATTGGATTATAAAGGAGCTCTGTGTGTTTTATGGTCTCTCACACACACATATATCAGCATCAGTCTTTGATGCAAGACTAAAAAGATCAGACTAGTGAGCGCCAGGCACGCTCTCGGAGGTAACACCGTGAGACAGGCCCATATTGAACACTAGTTAAGGGAGACAAGAAGAAATGGGGACATTACTTTGTGTTTTCTAGAAAAAATAGGATTTCAATACTGGATCTTTGAAGTGAGCAAGCGTCATTACCTCAGCCCATCTGTATCACAGCGCACCTAATGAATATAGATCACGGAATCGGTGCCTGGAGTAGAGAACAGCGATCCCCCTCAACCAAGATGAATGGTCAGTGTTGCAGAGCTGGAACATTTAATTTGTCAGCTAGAGACTGATAATATTAGATGAGAGAGCAGTATTTCTCCCCCACTTGCCCCTCCCTTTGTTGAGAGGGCAATGGAAAGCTTGTGGCAGTATATATCTTTCTTTCATGGAGGAGGAATCAAAAGTGACTGGTGGCACATCCCAGAGCAGGATTTCTCTGAATTTGATACTTTCAGTAGCACCCATTCATGGTAAAAGGGGAGAGGGGGAGGGAACTGGATGGCTCAGGGAATTGGTGATTGAGTCAGGAGCCTTGCAGACATCTAGGCCATTGGTTGGAATCCAACCCAGGTTGACAGCAACTCAAAGTGTATGTCCACACTGCATTTAGTCACCTGCGGCTGGCCCATGCCAGCTGACTCAGGCTCGTGGGGCTCAGGCTAAGGGGTTATTTAATTGCAGTGTAGACATTTGGGCTCGGGATGGAGCCCAAGCTCTGGGACCCTCCCCTCTCGCAGGGTCCTAGAGCATAGGCTCCAGCCCAACCCAAATGTCTACACCACAATTAAACAGCCCCTTAGCCCAAGCCCCGCAAACCCAAGTCAGCTGGCACAGATCAGCCATAGGTGTTAAATTGCAGTGTAGACATACCCAACATTAACCCTTTCGTAAGCCCAGAATGTGGTAAAGCTTGGGGGGAAACTGGATGGCTCGGGGAACTGGCGATTCAGCCAGAATCCCTGCACACATCTAAGTCCTTCAGTGCCAATCTAGCCTGGCTCAGCTGCAGCCCAATCTTACCCCTTTCATAAGCACAGAAATCCAGTTATTTGTTTTAAAAATTACATTTAAATGCATCTTGTTTCATGCCCGACTGTCAGCCACTTTGCTCCATCTTGAGATTAAAGAGGACAATAAGAAAGGATTAGAAAGAGAAGGACTGGAGAGGGGAAGCAGGGAAATTTTCCAACCTTAAGATCTGTGCAGGCTTACATGGATGAAGAAGCCTCCAGCTCACATTGCCAGCTCTTTCTTTGGGATTTCTGAAAGGGTTTTTTTCTGTTTACACCACCTAACACAATGAACATCCCTTCCCTTTTAGAACAGATTAGTCTGTAGATGTAAAGGCCTCTCTTAAAGTGACCCTTACCATATCCATTTATATTTGAAATTTTTTAGTTGGCCAAATGACTAGGCTACCTGCATATTTCAACATTGCACCCTCTGGACCAATAATTCATTACGGTGATTCCTTGAGTTTAAACAAAAGCTAATGGAAATCCATATGCCCAAAGGAGTATAGTAAAAACATATATTTTGAAATGTATGAGGCTAAATGAGATATGGGGAACCCCATGAGGAAGAACACAATAATAATAAGGAAATAATAGATTTTCACAGAAAGTGAGCACTTTGGGTGAACTGATGAGAAAAAGAAAATCCTCAAGGGCCTTTATTACTTTCAAAAGCCTACAGGATTTTGTTGAAAAATAAGAGGCTGTTTCAGCTCAGGTATTGCATTCACAGAAGCCTGACTTCCTCTTTCACAAACATGATCAAACCCAGAAATATTCACTTCTGGCTTATCTAATGGATGCCATTCAGCAGATCCAACCATAGCTGCGTTTTCATGCAAAATGCATGATGTAAAAAGTAGGAGTCTTATGATTAAGATCTGTATATATCTGCTTACTAATTAAGCCAAATTACTTATCTCCCTCACACAGAAAGCGAAATAATTGTTGACTAACACAACAGTTCATAGCACTCAAAAGCAAATGCTCTGTGTTCAACATGAAATTAATTTCTGGTGTTATTTCTTGTAGGGATGAGACTCTTCCAAGCTAGCAGATTTCCGCTCAAGACGACTCACATCTATCTAGCTACTCAGCCCTCAGCATTTAAGCAACTGACCCCTCCTCTGTCCAACTTGGATTCAAATCTGGATTTGAACTTTACAGAAGTCTGGGTCCAGAGCGTAAGTTTGGGCCCATCTCTTATTTCCATGAGAAACCAACTTTAACGCCACGACTACGTTTAGTTTGTATTTCTTTGGATGAGCTCATATGCAGATCAAGTATCACACGTGGTGGACAACATTGGACAAAATCTAAATTGGAACTGGCCCAACGAATGCCCAAAGAAATGATCTGTCTGTCATTCAAAAGAAATTAAAAGGAGGAACCACAATGGACCCACTTGATAGGCAGCATATGCACAATGCAAGATACCAGTTCATTGATCAGCCTTTGATGTGCTGCTCAGCTTTCCATTTTTAGCCTCTGTGTGAAGGGACAGACTGGAGCTTACAACCAAACAGCATAGGCACCATCAGGAAGCCTGCCATAGCCTGGGCTAATAAAACAGGAAAAGGAAACTGAGTAATGGAGAGGGGACCAGAAGCCATGCTGGTTGCTACACATTGCAGACCTCCAGGTGACAAGCCTGACCTGCTCCCTAGAGACTTTGTTCTTCTGACTGTAAGGTGGGTTGTTCAGGTTTGAGGCTCTGAGTTAAGGACCTTATGAGTTGCGTTAAGTGGCTCTTCCCCTCACCTGGAAGAAAGTCAGCTTCTCTCCTAGAACTTTAAAGAAGTTTAAAGAAACTAGGAATTGTCCAGGCCAGTGTTGGTTGTGAGGCCATCTAAAAGGGGAAACTTGTTTGTTAGTTTGGTGTTGGCCTCTCTCTTCTCAGATCCTATACACCCCCAAATCAGGAAAACATCCCCATTCAGGAGAGCAATTTAGCATGTGCTTAGCTTTTAGCAAGTGCTTAAGTCACATTGATGTCAATTGGACTTAAGCAGATTCTTATTGCTTTTCTGAATAAGAACAAGCTTAAAATTGTGCTTCAGTGCTCTTCTGAACTGGGATTTCCATTTTGCATCCATTCAGAATCTCTCTAGTAGGAGAGTTTTGCTTGGAAACAGCATCAGTGTGAGATGGAGTCCTAGGACTCATAGACATGTGGCCTAATTTTTGAAAGGTACTGAGCACCTCTCATTCCCCCTGGAAACTAGGCCAACTGGTCTTTGATGCCCCTTGAGCCGTTACCCATTTATAACCACATGTGTTGGTTTGTGTTTCTATTATACCATAAAAAACATAAAGCACAAGCTAGATTGGACATGGAAGAAGAGGCAATGAGAGGGCACCGGTGTTCTAGTGGGCCGAGCAAAAAGCTGTGACTCAGGATTCACTTAATCTCTCTGTGCTTCTATGTCCCCATCTATAAATCAGGGATGATATTTACCCAATCATTGTGAAGTGCCATGGGATGCAAAGCTCCCTGTTATTATTTCTGATGGCTAGAGCAGGGATTTTGGAATCAGACTTTCTAACTTCTATTCCCAGGGCCTAGTGACCATGGGAAAGCCACTTCACATCTCTTAGGTTCCATTTACCCATCTAAGATGACCCCGGATCTTTGAGGAAGAGAGGCTTTGGAAAAGCCAGTAACTTATTGACCAGTGAAATCCAGCATCCATGGTAGACAAGATCTAAACGAAACTAATAAGATGAGATCATGAAACATCTGGGGGAAATCTGAGATGATAAAAAATAGGCTTCCTCCAGGATACAAATCTGAGGAAACAAAAGAAAACAGACAGGGCATGAAGGGGTGGGTACAGTCTGCTTTTATTTCAAAAGACCTATGTGACATGGTACCACACACCAATAGAGATGAGTAGCAAGCACAGCTTACGATAAGTCACCATCCTTGAGTGGATAAAGGCACTGATTGACTTAGACCATATTGCAATAGTAAGGGTCCAGGGGAGGAGAATGACAGAAATGATTAATATGGGGTTCTGTATTAAGGCTTTTTTGCTGCATGTGAACGACTTTCAGGACTAACATGGTATCCAAGTTTGCGCAGGACATTTTCCTGAGTGGAATAGAGAACAATATAGCTGGAGGTGATCAAATGCAGAGACCTAGTTAGAACAGAAGCAAAGACAGCTGCCTGGCCCACAAGACAGCGAACAGTTATGAGAAAATCTGAGAGAATATAATATACAACAAGGGAGACAGTCTGCAGTATAAATGGTGAGTGGCCAGTAAAGGTATAACAGTAGAGAGGAATATGAAACCATCAGTAGTTGCATATAGCTGCAGTCCAGGACCCTATTTTTAAAATTATCTATCATACCAATTATCCTTCTGATGAATCTGCCGTAGGCCCTGTAAATTTAGAAGATGCCATTTCCACTGTCAGCAGTTAAATTACAGGTTCAATCCCTTCATCCAGGAGATTAAAATATAAAAAGGGGAGCTTCTCCACTGAGCAGCAAATATTTTATTTACAAAGGGAATATGCCCTGGAGCAATCCCTAAAGGGTTTCTAGAAAGGTAGGAAAACAGAAACAGACTCAAGCAACAACCCACTGTGATTTAACAATGGATGGAGAAAGCAGTTTGGATAACATGAGAGAACTCACACCATCCCCACAAGGCGCCCAAACTGGTTTTGTGCATCAGTGGTAGCCCTGTAGAGAACTTGCTGCTGGTGGACAAAGTTGTCCGCTCACATGGTTTTGGCTCTTCTCTTTGTTCCCAGCTGATGGAAGTAGGTGACGAAATGAAGAGCAAAAGCAGCCCGTGTGATTATGCTTTCCTTTCCAAAAGGACAAAGTATTTATTGCTCCTCAGAGCTGGAACGGACCCAAATTCTCCATGTGCATGTCATTTCTGAAAGGGCACTGCATCCAAGACTGGCCACAAAATTAGTATTGGGAGTGAGTACATGAATGAATTTCACTGCATCTTCTCTTATTTTCTCATTAGTGTCTTTGCCGCAAGTCTGTCTCAGGACAATTTTATGACAGCAGAAGTGATGCTGTATTTACTGTCTAATATGGCTAATTTGAACTCAAGCATGCGTGCTGTCTGGTTATAGCTTAAATAAATCTTGGACCAATCAGACATTGCATATTTTGTGACTCAGTATAGCAGTTACTTCCCCTGTAGATTGTCAGCTGAGATGGCTATAAGGCCGGCTCCAGTGAGACTGTACTAAACAATAACCACTGGGGTCAGTAGTAGTCAGTGTTTGCAGGATTTGGGTCTATACTTTCATTGTACCATAGGTGTGCCAGGCACTTTATGAACAAAGAAAAATGAGGACCTTAAAGTCTAAGTTAGGCCTAATAAAGCAAGTGATGAATTTAAAAAACGGGTGGAGACATAAGAGTTTTGGAGGACAAAGGTGAAAACAGCAAAAGATCAGGATATTCCAGTATGGTTATTGTTATGTACCTACCTTCTTAGAGTGAAGGTTTTGGGGTGGGTAGTTGGTTTGTTCTGGTTAATCTTCTTCCTCCCCCACTAGGCTTTTCTACACACTCATCACAGTGGGATATGAGTGCCTTTTAATATGACTCTATTAACTTTTGGGGCAGTGTATAGACTGGAGGCTGAGATGCAGCCCAAGGCTGAAGCAGTCCTGTCTAGGGACAGGCTAAGTGGGGCGGCTAACATCACACGCACACTCTGCCAGCCCAACCTTTCTTGAAAACTGAAACCAAACACAAACTTTTTCCACTCACTTTTTCTCCTAATTTTCCCATTTCAGCTGGGAGTGACAGTGCCGTGGGAGAGGCTGCTAGCATGATCTTCCTATCTCTTCTGGGGTAGTTTGGATGAACAAACGTCTGAACTTTTTAAATGTTCACCCATCACTGTCCAGCACTGAACGTGCCACTGTAATTTTCCATATCCGCTTCCAATTCCTAGCATGGCTGAAAGGTGTCGCTCTCCTCAAGCTTCTTTCACTGCTCTCCTTGGGAGAATATTACACACCCGTGGTCAGCCATTGTTACCCCAGCAAAGGGGCCGACTGACAACAGCCCCACTAGTAAAGCTGCAAAGCACTTATTCTCTCATTCACACGGCAAAGCCCTGGCTGTTTTCTGGAGAAGCTGTGAAGAGAACACGGCCTGGCTGTGATGACTGCCACTGTGTGCAACATACAATCCCTAATCCAAATGAACGTCATGATGAACAGACTGACTAAAAACATTTCCATACTTGTTTGTGGGACACAGGACAGCTGTGACTTGGCTACTTCTCCCCCCGCCCCCAATTATTCTATCAGCAATATCCAATTGCACTCCCTGATGCCTCTGAATTCAATACTCTCAAAAAGATTCAGAGCTCATTTCCCTGAGACACTTTCATACTACAAACCTCCTGAGGCAGCCCAATCTGGCTGCATCATCCATGGTTGAGCATAAGCCAAATAATCCCTGGCAGAGAATTCCTGATGCATTTGTATTTCGTTTTGGCCTGAGCAGTGAAGTTATTTTTGAAAGCTGGCTGAGAAAGCACAACTATACAGCAAGTCCTGTGATCCAGTGCCCTTGGTGTCTCCCCAGCCCTTAAACTAAACACAAAAGCTTTTTAACCCAGAGGGAGGGATTCAAACAGAATCCGCATCCACTACAGTTACATCCCCATCAATACTATTACACGCAATGAGAAACTAGGGAGAAATTTTGCCCTCGGATTCATGGTACGTGCTTCACTTTAATAGGTGTGCTTGCTGGCAGCTGAGACAGAGTGTATTAGAAAGAGAGAAGAGACCAGAGATGCAAAGTTCTAATCCAAATACAAACTTCTCTATACTTTGCGAGTGTTTATAAAAAGAAAAAAATGCCTAATGTCTCAAAGGTATGATTAGGCATTTCAGTGTAACAGCAGTGTGGTGGTGATCTCATTAATAATACTTAACAGTTCCTAGGATAATAAACACTTCAGCTTTAGGTTATTTTCCTTATTAGGTCTAATTTTTATAATGCTAAGCACCACTCCAGCTGGGTGCTTTAAATACAGAGATTAAAACAGAAATAAGAGCACAATAGATAGTGAGCAACAATTAAACAAAATCAAATTGGCCAACTCCTTGCCCTGAAGTTCATTCCACTTTAACATTGCTAATCTCAGGAATTATACTGATTGACTGTCATGCACCATAAACAGGAGAGTTAGGATGGGCATCTATGGGACTCA
This sequence comes from Terrapene triunguis, assembly GCF_002925995.2. Taxonomy (NCBI): domain Eukaryota; kingdom Metazoa; phylum Chordata; order Testudines; family Emydidae; genus Terrapene; species Terrapene triunguis. The sequence continues at coordinate 41,133,816 of NW_020664418.1, read as the reverse complement.
ACAACACACAAATCTCTACAACAGTGTTTCCCAAACTTGAGACGCCGCTTGTGTAGGGAAAGCCCCTGGTGGGCTGGGCCGGTTTGTTTACCTGCCGCGTCCACAGGTCCGGCCGATCGCGGCTCCCACTGGCCTCGGTTCGCTGCTCCAGGCCAATGGGAGCTGCTGGAAGCGGCGGCCAGTACGTCCCTCGGCCTACGCCACTTCCAGCAGCTCCCATTGGCCTGGAGCAGCGAACCGCAGCCAGTGGGAGCCGCGATCGGCCAGACCTGCGGACGTGGCAGGTACACAAACCGGCCCGGCCCACCAGGGGCTTTCCCTACACAAGCGGCGTCCCAAATTTGGGAAACACTGTTATAGGCCATAAAGAGTGCACATTTAAATTTATGGCATACTCAAGTCCTAAAATTGTTTAAAACAAAAACAAAAACACTCTTCCATGTCCAAAGGTTGGTTGAGCTGCAGAGCACTGTCTCTTGCTCATCCCCTTGATAAGTATTGTATGTGGAGTTCATCACACTGTAAGTCAGATCCATTAAGAAAATAAGGGCAAGAACCTAATGTTTCCAGCCTTGAAGGGAAGATAAAGCACTGATTAGTGTCAGGAAATATAAACAGTGCAGAAGCTACAAAGAAGAGGAACAAACCAATTCTAAAGATGATTTTCTGGTCCTGCCTCATCAGAGCTGAAAATCTTCAGGGGAGGATTTTTGTCTATGGGAGAAATCTCCATGGAACAAGAGGCAGATGCCTTGGAACTCGCCCCAGGCTCAGCCAGTGCCTTTGAAGC
>NW_020664418.1:41130596-41133016 GCF_002925995.2 Terrapene triunguis | reverse complement strand
GCCAGTGCCTTTGAAGCAGACAGTGCCAATCCTGGGATTCTCCACTGACATGGCTCAAGATGTCAACAGCGTTTCTCAGTGGAATTCTGCCCTTATGTGATGTACTGCACAAGCTTTTATCTTGGTTGTCTATGGCAGCCTCTCTGATATCAATGGTTTTGCTCAGAAGAGGATTGTCACATCAACTTCAGAGTTAACATTCCCTTGAACACACCCTCTCAGGATATGCATATTCAACAAGACAACCAAACATTTGTCTATAGACCCTTGAGCAGTGCTTCTCAAAGTCAGGCCGCCGCTTGTTCAGGGAAAGCCCCTGGAGGTCCGGGCCGGTTTGTTAACCTGCTGCGTCTGCAGGTCCAACCGATCGCGGCTCCCACTGGCCGCGGTTCGCCGTCCCAGGCCAATGGGGGCTGCGGGAAGCGGCGCGGGCCGAGGGACGTACTGGCCGCTGCTTCCCTCAGCCCCTGTTGGCCTGGAACAGCGAACTGCGGCCAGTGGGAGCTGCGATCAGCCGAACCGGCGGACGCGGCAGGTAAACAAACTGGCCCGGCCCGACAGGGGCTTTCCCTAAACAAGCGGCGGTTCGACTTTGAGAAGCACTGCCCTTGAGTGATGGCCCTGAATCGGCAAGATGAGATCCAAACTTTCCTAGATTTTTTTGGGAGAGGGTGAGAGAGAAACAGGGAGAAAGGAGCTAGTTCAGATCTTGTGCTGTACTTTGGGCTAATTCTAGTGACATTTCCAGACCCAAGAGGTTCTGATTTTCATGTAAATAATCAGATGTTTATCTAAAATAAATCTTTTAGGGTTCAGTCATCACTAGCTGCCAACTGGGGAGCCAACTCCTGCAGCAGAATGGACCACCAATGCTGCTCTATGATGCAATCAAAGGAGAACTCCACCTAAAATAGCAATATGTAAAGATAATTAAGAGTCTTTGATTCATAAATTTTTTTAGGCCAGATGGGACCATTATGATCATCTAGTCTGACCTTCTGCGTAACACAGACCATAAAATTTAATCCAATAATTCCAACACAAAGCCCAATAAACCTTGGTTAAACCGCATGGCTTTTAGGAAAATATCCAGTCTTCACAGAACACTGAGTGATGGGAGAATCCACCACATCCCTTGGGGGGTGGGGGGAGGTGCCTGTGTGTGTGCACCATCATAGAGATGAATAGAAAGAAATATGGTCTGTTCCACAACCCTCTTCATCCAGCAAATATTAATTCCATAGCAAGGCAAACTGAGTGAGGTAGGTCACCCTCTCTCTGCTGGATCCTTTGGTTTCATTTTACTTCACAAGTGAAAGATTTATCTTGGAAAGACAGTCCTCGCCCTCTGTCCATCTACGACAATGTAAAGTTGCAGCCGTCTATCAATAGGGGACCTGTTTTAGGAGAAATTCCTTTAGCAGACAGTGCAGAGAGCTTTCCTTGGTCCATTAGGGACACCTGCTGAGAATCACTCAAATTGTAAATGGACAGTTGTTTCCTTATCAGGAATACAGCAATTAAACACCTGGGCTCCCTCATTCACTGATGAGGTATATTCAGAGGAACTAGAACAGATTACCCAATCATGTAAACCCATTCGGGAATCCAGGATGAGCATTTTTGCAGCTTGATGCTGTATTTAAACTCAAACTCCCTAACCTAATATTCTATTAATCTAATAACCAAGCACCCATTATTTGAAAGAGCGCCAGAGACAATAGCTTGTTGGCATTAGACGTTTTTCTCAACAGCTGAAGTATCCTTTTAACGAAAAAGAAAAGAAACAAAGCATTGTATTGATTTTGCATGTAGAATTATCAGGGAGGAACAGCAGTTCTTGGACAATGCAGGGCTTCTAAGCTGTTTTTCCATGAATATTTCTGTCGTCCCTCTCTTCTCACTAGCTCATCCTCTAGGATGTTCTGTTTTTCTTTGCCCAAACTTGTTGGCTCCTTTTATCTGGGCTGGTCTGGTGTGGGTTTCCATTGTATTTTGAATTGCTTTTGCATAGCCTCCTGGATCATCGGTTGGGAGAGGCAATCTTTCTAAAACATATTAAAATAATATTTTTAAAGTGAATTCGGGACTGGTGAAAGACACTGGATTGACAGCCCTTTGTCTGGATTCGTTTAAACTGTGCCTGCTGAAGTGTACAGACACCATGTATTGACATTTACATGCAAATACTCATTGGCCATAATTAATTCTTCCCCAATATATTCAAACTAACGTTCTCTGTACCCCTGAATTCCTTTCCACTCATTCAGCCAGCCTACATATCACGTGACTGAGTGTGGAATAGATAGAGAGATTAGACAGATAAGAAAAGTCTGGCAGAACTGATAGGTTTTGCAACCCGTTCTGAAGATCAATACATTCAAGCTGTGATGAGCCAATGTGGGAAGCAGATTCCAGTG
>NW_020664418.1:41113667-41130586 GCF_002925995.2 Terrapene triunguis | reverse complement strand
AATACATTCAAGCTGTGATGAGCCAATGTGGGAAGCAGATTCCAGTGCTGAGACAGACTCTGGAGTGAAGATGTGTTACCTACAGCCCCCTCTGAGCCCTTTGCCCAATCTCAGTTGCCATATCACAGGAAGAGAGGGCTTTCTCCATATGAGAGGTGGAGCACAAACAACAATAGAACAAGCTTCCGCCACACTATTCTGGTAACATGTCCTGATCCAGATCAGAAGGATGGCACCTGCCTATAGAGTGAAGCAAATGCAAAAACTCCTATGGTCTCCAATGTGATTCAGAAACAATAAAACCCGAAACTTAACCATCCTAGTGGCCTCTTCTGAGCAGACTGCATTGCTCTGTTTCTCACTGGCCTCTCTCGTGTGAGTGGCTTACCTCTCTGCTCACAGTCATGATGTTGTATCAGCTTCAGTTACTGGAGCTTTTCTTCTGTTTCACTTGGATTAATGAGTCAAACATTCCTTGAAGGCCATAGCCCAGCAAGAACGAGGGCAGGTTTCCCAGATACACATAATACCTGCTGCAAGGCAACGCCTGCTTAAATCACCAGAGCATTACTGCAGCAGAGGGACTAGAAATCCCTTTCAAACACGTTGGTTAGCTTTGCTAGGGTGTTTGGTTTTGGGTTTTTTCCCCCCTGCTAAATATATAAACTTGAAACTGGCAAGTCTGTTTATGTAGCATGTTTGTTTAATGAACTGTATTGTGCCTTTTAGTTTTGTAAATTCTGTTTGCTAGTCCTTGGGAAGAGACTGTCCTTTCCCCACTGTTGGGTTATGATGGGGACAGAGCTATGCAGCATTTGGTCATTCACGGCTCAACATGGGAGTGAGCTGATTGAAAGTCAAAGCTCATACTGTACTGGGAGCTCTGCATAGCTCTGTATCATAACCTTCAATCCTTTAGAATGAGGACTGTTGCTAGAACAATTAAAACACGCGGGCACTACCCGGAGAAAGCAAAAATCAGTTCAAAGCATCAATACAGAGTCAGTTAATGATGTCCCTGGAAGCAGAATTTGAAGACCTATCATTGCCATGCACTAGGTAAAGCTTATGGGGGTAATGACAAGATGGGGTGGCTTTCCTTTTATTTTTCTATTTTTCATGTACCAAGTGGTGGATAATAACATGAGAGGACTCCGTGTTACTCAAACTAAACTGGCTCTGTTTTAAAAGAACTATTTAGAAAGATGTTATAACTGCAGCTAGCATTTAAGCCATGTGGACACAGACTGACTTCCTGGAGCCTCCTCCAAACTCTTCCTTCTTGAAACTTGCACTCCGTCCTTCAAGTTCCATGCAGGTTGCCACACTAATGTTGGTTGGTATCAATGTGGGGGGGTGGGGTTCCTCCCTGAAGGTGAATACTTTCAGGACCAGATCCTCAGCTGATGTAAATCAGCATAGCTCCACTGCAGCTCATGGCTCTACTCTAATTTACACCAGCTAGGAAACTCTGGTCCCTAGTGTTTAAAATATATAAAGGCCAGTGTGACAGCCACCATCTTAGCTGACAGACTGGGTATTGAAGCTGGGACCTTCAGAGCTGCTAGAGCTTGAGCCACAGAGCCAACAATCCCTAACCTAGGGCTGTCACAGGCTCAAATCCTTTGTGGATCAGGCACAGAGGAGGACACATGACACATGCTTTGCAATGAGTCACACCAGCACTCAGGAGGAGCTAGTGCGTACCCAAGATGAAGATGACAAATGTCTGATAAGGAAAGGAAACAGATTTCCATTTCAAATAGCAATGAGAAACACAATTTTTAAGGTTACCTGATTAAAATCCTGGACTGTATCTTTTTAAAGCTAAAATTTCAGTCAGCTTCAAGCAAGCCTCTTTTTGTTTGCTCACACAAACCCTACATTTGCAAGCATAAGTGAGGCATTGAGTTGCCTGGTTTAATCAGTTGAATGTGCTAAAACTTGATGCATCAAAGATGAACATTAAGGTTGAAAAGTTGACCCTTAAAATCTGCAGCCAAATTCAGAGGACTAGCAGCATTTTACAATAAGAAGCAGTGCCTTTCAGATGAGATGAATTCCCACAATCCATAACAGCATCTCCTTATCCAGAGACCTAACAAGAAGATATGAGAGTTACTACTATTACTACTGAAATTAAATGGAGGGTCTCTGTTAGATGAAACGGTAAATTCCAACAAGCAGGAGGTGACTGGACTGAGATGCACCAATCATTTCACATAGTCCAAACAAACCCAAACAGATGGTAATGACTTTCAGTGAATACTAACCCAGGCCAGATTTGAGCCAGAAGATGAAAGATTCCATAACCCATTACAAATCCCAACCCCTGAGCCATCCAGTCTGGCCAGTAACTTCTACAAAGAGATAGAAGAGGACATCAGAGGAAGCTGCCTGCGTTTTTTTCCTCACTACCTATCCTGGCATTTATACCATGCTTATTACTGCAGGAGCCATGTGCCTCTACTGTTCTACTCTATAGATTAAAATGTAAGAGCTACAGGTGGTTCTGAACCAAACAGTTGCAGAAGTTCAAACTGTGTTCTGTTCTTACATGGCCCCTTTCACCACAATGTCTGAGATCGACATCTGAACCCTGTGGCTCAAACCCAGCTCTTCCGAGTGTCTATGAAACGTATACAATCCCGGCTGTGCTTCACAAGTTTTAGCCAGATGGCCATTCCAATTGGCTTCAATCAGAACTGTGCAGCAGAAATCCCACACAACGCTTCTAGCAAACAAAAGTTCTCCAGAGAATCAGTGTGTCCCACAGACAGGAAAAGGGTCACGACCATGAGAAATGGGTTCTCAGTGCTTTCCCTTCACACACACGCCCTTACGCTCTCTCTCTCTCGATGAACAGCTGTGAACCAGCTGAAACACAAGAATCCAGCAATCTCTCTCCTCCAGACTACACAGTCCATTCAGGGTTCAAGTTGATTACACAGTTATTTTTTGTAAGAAAAGTTGAGTGGGAGAGACAAACAGGTTTATTTCTCACCCGGCTACATAACGGATTACTAAGAGCACTAACTCATGCATCTTTGCACTATTTTACCTTCATTACAGAAGCCATTTTTCACAAGTCTAATCTTTAACTGCTTAGAAATGAAACTGTTCAGAGTTGGGGTACGCTGCAGAATTAGACTTCCGTTCTCCAGGGTACCCTGGCTTCAGTTGTTCCTTGTTTAACAGTCACCAGTGCAGCTCCTTCTCCAACCCCAACCCCACTGAATTCCATAGCTACTCTCCCAGACCCTCTTTTGAGACTCAAAGAGCAAAACCCAGGACAAAGATGGAAATGATCAAAACCAGTGTTTCCCAAACTTGGGACGCCGCTTGTGTAGGGAAAGCCCCTGGCAGGCCGGGCCAGTTTTTTTACCTGCCCTGTCCACAGGTCCAGCCAATCGCAGCTCCCACTGGCCACGGTTCACTGCTCCAGGCCAATGGGAGCTGCTGGAAGCAGCATGGGCCGAGGGACGTACTGGCATCCAGAGTCTAAAAGCAGCCAGAGTCTGCAACAGGGTGGGCTGGGTCTTTCTTTCTTCCATACCCTCACCCTTCCCAATTCCTCCTCCTCTGTTTTATGCCTTGTGTAGCTCCTTTCCAGTTTTTCCACATCATTTTTTTTTAAATGTGGTCTCCAGAACTGGACACAGAATTCCAGCAATGGTCTCTCCAATGTCTAGGGCAGGGGTCGGCAGCCTTTCAGAAGTGGTGTGCCGAGTCTTCATTTATTCACTCTGATTTAAGGTTTCGCGTGCCAGTCATACATTTTAACGTTTTTAGAAGGTCTCTTTCTATAAGTCTGTAATATATAACTAAACTATTGTTGTATGTAAAGTAAATAAGGTTTTTAAAATGTTTAAGAAGCTTCATTTAAAATTAAATTAAAACGCAGAGCCCCCTCGGACCAGTGGCCAGGACCCGGGCAGTGTGAGTGCCACTGAAAATCAGCTCGCGTGTCGCCTTCGGCACGCGTGCCATAGGTTGCCTACCCCTGGTCTAAGGAGACAATAATATCTCCCTACTCCTACTTGATATTCCCCTGCTTATATAGCCCAGAGTCACGGTAGCCCTCTTAGCCACAGCATCAAAGGTTTCCCTTTTCTTTTGAATCCCAACTGGCTGTCAGGGAGTGGCCCCCGTGAACAGGCTCTGCTGCTTATCTGAGTCCCAAGGAAGAGCTAGGCCTGCTGCCATTTGTTTGTTCATGTCCTTGTGAGACAAAAGCATTGAATTAATTGCTTTGAAACAACTCCCCCACCCCCCAAAAGTCATTACATGGGTTTTAGAAATAGATTCCTGAAAAGTAAAGGTCAGCTCTTTGACCCTGACAGTTTTGACAGCTTCTCTTGCCAAAGTGAAGAGGATTTATAAGATCTCCCTGGCTGGATTTCTGTGCCCCTGCATACTTTGTGTTCTTGAATTAGCAGAACTGTGTAGCTTTGCTTTCTGGTGTTGTCACCCCAAGAACGCAGTGACTGACATTTGATCCACTGAGAGAGAGAGTACGGTTTATTACGTAGATAATAATGCTTTGCAATTGTATACTGGAGCAACTTTCATCCGAGTATCACATCTGAGCGCTTTCTAAGCGTTAGTTAATTAAGCCTCACAACATGCTAGTAAGTCAGGAATGCAGGGGCAGGTGCTGAAGAGGTGCAAAGTGTTGTTATTATAATTGTTATCACTGCTGTGTAAAAACTGAGGTACAGAGGCACTAATGACTTCCCTTCCTCTTCCCCCCCACCCCCAACCCCGCCCCCAAGACCATACAGCATGATAGAAGAACAACCAGGGGGGAAAATCCAGCAGTCCTGATGGCCAAAATAACCATATAAAAATACGAACGTGGTGACATCTCACTGTGAAGAGAGAGAAGCTGCCTGGGAATGGGGAAAACTCCTTTCTCATTCGAAGGGCTAATCATAGCAAGCACTGAGCAAGGGAACTGATTTTTATAGACATATTCTCGTCTTTCGTGTTTGCCCGAGTATGGTGGCCCTCCTTGAAGGGGATATTGCAGTGGCTCTCAAACTTTTGTACTGGTGACCACTTTCACATAGCAAGCCTCTGAGTGCGACCCCCCCCTTATAAATTAAAAATATTTTTTTATATATTTAACCCATTATAAATGCTGGAGGCAAAGCAGGATTTGGGGTAGAGGCTGACAGCTCACGACCCCACATGTAATAACCTCGTGACTCCCAGAGGGTCCCAACCCCCAGTTTGAGAACCCCTGGGATATTGGTTCAATGAACTAAATATACCATATATCAGATTAAAGGAGGGAATTCTTAACCCAGGTCCGTGTTGTGATGTTCAGATATGATCCAGATAAAAACCTTCCCATGTCAATGTTGCTTAGGTCTGGGGTGCTGCCTGAAGTGGAAAGGAAGGCTTTTTACTTAGTTTATTAACTGTGTTTTGTTTGGGTCTCCCATTTTTTATTTGTAACATGTGAATGTTTTCAGGAGAGTCTATTCCTGTTTCCTGCCTTCACCCAGGGTACAAAGAACTTTCAGAGCATGTTCCTGGCTCTCCTACCCCACTTATAAAATGTTTCTCACAATACAGCAAATGGACATCAATTCCCGCAGGAAGGAAGAGAATTCTACGGGCATTGGACAGGTGCTGAATGCTGCTACTTTGTGTGACACAAGCTAATAAAAGGCAAGGAAATTTGGAGTGCAGGTTGACAACCTGCCTGTAATTCATCTCCTGCTGTGCCTGAAGTTATGGTCCATGCATTAAGGATCAAATAGACATTGACATGATATAACCCATAATGTTTCTGAGAGGGTATTGATTCAGGACAGTGATCTTTCAATAAAAGCATTGGGAAATGTTCCATTTCATCCATATCCCAGTGCTTTGGAGGAAATATCCAGGATGTGAGAGGGTCTCTCACATGTTACCATCAAGATTCTCATTCTAAAGAAATGGCTCTTTTTTGGAAGTTAGAAAAAGGTCAATTAACTTTCCCCTTCCATCTATATTTATCATCTGTGTTTCCGCTTCTGTCATACAAACCACATGGAACCATGACGTGCTATCCCTGACTTAGGATGTGAACTCCCATGCGTGTTAGGTGCCCAGAAATAACTTTGTCTAAATTGGGCAGATAGAAGGGGACAAGTGGGGCAGAAAAACAGTATTGTGATTAAGGGACTAGCCCATGACTCAGGATACTGGAGTCCAATTCCCACCTCTGTCACGGTCTCCCTGTGAAAATGTGTCACATAATCTCGCTGTTCCTCCATTCCCTGTTTCTAAACGGGAATCAATACTTTTCCCTTGTATGCTTCACAGGAGCTTTGTGAGGATAAATACTTGGAAACTACTGATGCCTATGTAAGTTCCTATACAGACAGATAGAAACACTAGTTAAGGTCCTGATCATGGTTCCACTGAATTAAATGGCAAAGCTCTCAAACATCACTGGGAACAGAATTGGGCCTCAAATGTATCTGTGACTATGTTGGGTGTTGTCCAACAGGCAAGATGAAAGGGAGTTTTTCTCTTGACTTCAATGGGACCAAGATTTCACCCTTAATTTTAATGATAATGAATGGAGATCAAAAGATATTTTATCTTTATATTTTATCTTTTAGACACCTAATTTGTACAGGACATTCAAGCAAAACCAGGGTTTCTCAAACAGGGGTCGCTGCTTGTGTAGGGAAAGCCCGTGGCGGGCCGGGCCGGTTTGTTTACCTGCCCCGTCCGCAGGTCCGGCCAATCGCGGCTCCCACTGGCCGCGGATCGCTGCTCTGGGCCAATGGGAGCTGCAGGAAGCGGCGCGGGCTGAGGGACTTACTGACCGCCGCTTCCAACAGCTCCCATTGGCCTGGAGCAGCGAACCGCGGCCAGTGGGAGCTGCGATCGGCCGGACCAGCGGATGGGGCAGGTAAACAAACCGGCCCGGCCCGCCAGGGGCTTTCCCTTCACAAGTGACGACCCTTGTTTGAGAAACCCTGAGGAAAACAGTATGGTGGGTGCCAATCCAGGAAGTTGAAACAGAATAGCTCTGAAATCTGCAGGTCCCCACTTTTGTCCCATTTCTCATGGGAAAAAGACTGGTTCTACGTAAATAATTACACATTGAAAAACACCTGCGTACATTTGTCTCATACTATTTAATTATTCAGCCAGCTCTATTGGTTATAAAACATGGCCTCATCGGGGTTTGTTTGTTTTTCATAAAGACAGTGGCTGGCACCTTCGAAAGTGCCACATTCTAGCTGCACACATGCCCTTTTCTGGAAGAAAGATGCAAACCGTGCAAAGTATGATTTCCAGATAGGACCAGTTAAACTCAGCTGGTACCAGCTTGGGCAGAGGGAGGCTCCTTTGCGGCTCAGCCTAGAAGTGCTGGTGTCAGTGGATTAGGAGCGTTTGAGTCATGGCTGTGGCAAGGTGCATGCACAGGGCCACATCCTCAGTGTATAGCAGAATAACTCCATTAAAATCAATAGAGCTACAACAATTTACGCCAGCTGAGGATGTGGCCCACAGTAAGTGCTGCTGACCTCTGAAGTCTTTGTTGGCTAGAAACTACAGCCCTGTGCACATGGCAGAAACCCAGTTTCTAACCTTCCTAAAGGAACTCAGCCATATTCTCAAAATCACGCCAGTCCCATTGCATGGACAATTGCACACTCCTCGTTAATATGCACAAACCATCCGGAGCAGAGGGCTGGGAGTGGGTTTGCACTCACGCACTGCCTGCTAGGCTCCTGACTCACCGTGTGTTTGCAGAAATACCACATGTGTGTGCGCACGTTAGAAGGCAAAGCCTCAGCTGGTATGAATCGGCACAGCTCCATGGAGGTCAAAGGAGCTACCACAATTTACACCAGCTGAGAATTTGACCTATGGTATTTACCTATATAAATGAGAGCACACATGCAACTGGGCATGTGAATTTTGAAGATCTGGACTGCTATCTACACCTCACTGTGTATAAAGTTGTTCGGAAAAGCTATTTCACTTCATGCAGACTGAGTGCATCTCTGTTCTTTGCCGCTACTCTGGGTGAGAGGAAGGATGCATGTATTTTTAAGAGGTGTGATGTGATTTTTATTGTATGACTATTCACCTGCTTTCTGTGACCTTCCAGACATATTTCAGAGGGAATTTGGCACTGAGACCAACTTGGGGGTGGGGAAGAAATCAGCTAACAAACAACACATGTGCACAGGCAGTTTGCTTTGGCTCTGTCTGTCTCTTCCCCTTGCTAACGCTGCACAGATTTGTATTTCTCCTAAGAGCTTTTGCATTTCAGCTCAGTCCTGCAGGGAAAGGCTAATCCTCAAGTTACGGTAACGCAACGAGTTGACACGGGGTGGGGAAGTGGGGGACAGATTCAGCATTCTCACCTGCCCCTACTGCAGGTTCACATGAGAAGAGGAGGGTTTGCAGCTATTAAGCTGGAGGGGGAAATGCTCCCTAGTGAAGTAGTGGGGGGGAAGGGCAGGAAAAATGAGAACTGCTTGAAAGAGTTAAGAGAGGGGGTTGCCAATAGTGTTTGGGGTCCGATACAGTAAAAATTTACTCTGCTGTAGCGCACCTCACATTTATACATATCAGGTTTGCACCCCATCCCAAGCACTTTCAGTGGATTTACAGGTGTGTTTACAGTAGGTTTTCCAGTTATCCCACCACACAAAGTGTCATCCTCAAAGTGTCCTCCAAGTGGTTTCCAAAGTAACATCCTAAACAAATGCACCTGTGGAAATAGCTGTCCAGTGTTGGTTGAATACCGGAAAAGCAATGTTTGTGAACTTTGCTTCATGTTCTCAACAGCTGTTTGGCTCAACTATATTGATGCCCCATTTGTGTGCTATTTGTGAGCATTCGTATGCCGGATTTTTGTTCAGGCAGATGCTTGGGGAATAGCCGCTCTTTGCATAAATACTCATTGTCATTTGCCAGTGCATTTTGCCACCCATTTAAAAGTCTCACCGTGATCTCAAAACATCTCAGTCAACGAGCTGAAGCAACATCCCATGTCACAAATGGTAAATAAACCAAAATGAACAGTTTGAACAACTCCGGGTCAGAAAATTGTGTGTTTGCACCAAAATCGGCCCAATCCCCCAACAGAAATAAGAACTACATTTGACAGTTAATTTATTCCCATCCAATAATCTGACCAGCTCTTCCACTGACTCTGAATCAGCTCTCAACATCATTTTGAGAAAATAGCAGGGGATTCGGGGAGGGGAATAATTGTCTTATTGCAGCAGCTACCTGGGATTCCTTCCTGCCCACGCCCCATTAACTTGGAAAATATGATAGGGGCAGTATTATTTGTGCTAAGTGCAGCGGCAGCAGGAGTTCGGCCTGGCAGGGGAGACCGATGCATCACCAAAGGGAAAATTACACACTGCCAATGGTGCTGGCTTCATTTTACTATCTCCCCATGAGTCTATCAAGGTTTGTGCATGGGCAGCTTGATTCTTTATCCTAATGGATTCAGAGAGGCTGAAGTAATCAGGGGATCTTTTAATGACCGGGCCTGCTACAAACACTAAGTTGAACATGGAGTGAAGTCCTCCTGGGTGAGTCCTTAATAACGCACCTTCCTGTCGATAGGTGGGATAATAGAGGTTCTGGACTCTGATTTGCATTGAGTCAATGGACTGCCTTGGTGTGAAGTGCCAAATAATCACCGTTTGAAACAAACACCCAGCACGGCTCCCACTAGCAGAAAAAAGCATCCCTCCATATAAATTGCGATTAGCTCAGAAATAGCAACTTCCACTCACATTCCCCTCCGCCACCACCATCCACCTCCAGTTGTCAGCATGTGTCTGAAGTGAAACGAAACGCTCTGGGAAACAAAGACCGGAGTAAGGGCGGCTGGAGACATAAGCAGCCCCAGCCTGTGCACTTGTGCAGTCCAGCTGGGGGATAAGATTTCAGGAAAAGCTGAAACCCACCACTGTGCTACAGATATTCAATCCCCCGAAATCACTTGTGAACTACAGTTGAAATTCTACACCTGCAGCCCTTCTCATGGGGAGTAAGAGCCTCGTTCTGGTATGATTTATACAGTCACCATTACTCTTTTGTGAGGGAAGGGTCTTATGGGTTTGGACGAAGGGGATGCATTTCTGACAGCCTTTTGCCGTTGCTACTTGTGCTGCTATATAAAACACAGGTGAGCAACAATATCTCCTATGCAAAGGCGTAGGCTGAACTTGAATAGTTTTGCATCACTGTACTGCTTAGAGGCTCCAACCAAAATTGGGGCCCCCACTGTTCTAGGTGTTAAACACACACATAACAAGAGACTCTAAATACACAAGAGAAAGGAAGTGATATTGTCCCCATTGTACAGATGAAGAACTGAGGCACAGATTAAACGACTTGTCTAAGGTCACACAAGAAGTCAATGCAGCTTTAGGGCGTGAGCTCAGTTTCTATAACTGTAGCTCACAAATTAATGCTAAAGTTACATGTAGATCTAGGTAAATATCTCAAGATATTCTCCGCGATTCCCTAGTGTACAAGCTTGAGTTAACTTTGGCTGCTCACTTTCCACCAATGGTCTACCGAATGAGTTTACTGGCGGGGATGTTAATGGAAACAGTGTATGTTTAGCAAACAGCAGAAAAATTACACAGAGAGCAAATGCTGAATTCACCAAGGTGACCATTCACTCTAGAAACCTGATCAAAGTGTTCCAATTCAGAGAATAAAACCAATACCCTATGGCTGGGGTGCCCCATCAAAACTAACCTACCTAATTTGAAATCTGAATTTCAGATAGCAAATCCTCGCAATGAACTGCTTGCTCTGCCCATTATGTACATAACTGTGCAATTAATAAGGGGAGCCGGCGATAATGCATGCAACTTCTTCGCTAGCTGCAGCATGACTTCGTTCATGTCCTATTTCTAATTTGCCCTGTCTAGCGAAAACACATTTAAATTTGACGCCTTCTGGGTGTAGGGAAAAGAAGAGGTTTATTGGGAGGAAGATGCAAGAGTCTTTAAAAGATGATGGGTGCCAGTGGCCATGGCTGTTGGGATTTTGCATTATTGACCGAGGGTTTTGCCAAGCCCAGACTTGTTGTCCCTTTCTAGCTGGGTTTTATGTGAGAAGAGGGAAGGTGGGCCTGACGCCGCCAATCTGTTAGAGTCCCCCTGTTTACTCAAGTCACAGCTGCTAATAAGATAAGCTAGTGTTTCCCAAACTTGGGACGTCGCTTGTTTAGGGAAAACCCCTGGCGGGCCGGGCCGGTTTGTTTGCCTGACGCGTCCGCAGGTCCGGCCCATCGCAGCTCCCACTGGCCGCGGTTCACTGCTCCAGGCCAATGGGAGCTGCTGGAAGCAGCATCCCTCGGCCCGCGTACTGGCTGCCACTTCCAGCAGCTCCCATTGGCCTGGAGCAGCAAACCACGGCCAGTGGGAGCCGCGATCGGCTGGACCTGCGGACGCGGCTGGTTGATGGGGAGGGGAAGGGAAAGTGACTTCACCTTTCTAATCACTTCCCCCAGCCCATCTTTTGGGGATCACTTGGCGAGACCATTGTCACGAAAGCCCGCCTTGTTTGTTACAGCTGGAGGTGACAAGCTCAAGGTCCTTTCAAGGGAGCACCACAGTAAGCTCACAGTGAAATAAGGGTCAGAGCCACCCAGCACAGAACTACTGAGTGCAAGGGGAAAACAAGGGAACATGGGCATAAGGGAAGGGGGCTGAAAGGGCTAACAAAAAAAAGTACAGCGAGTAGGGAGATTCATGAGGGCTTGGAAATTAGACGTGGGAAGAGGATCGTATGTTGGCCATTTAGTCTGTGTCCCCGCCAGTGGCTGGACCGAACATTTGCTAATGCTTCATCCAGTCTAGTTTTAACTATACAAAGAGACGAGGCTTCCAGTGCTCTCCCTGGAGATCTGTTCTGCAGCCAAATCCTTCTCACTCCCAGGAGGTTTTTCCTGTTGTTCAGCCAAAAACTGCCCCTTAAATCTTGGTTATAGCTCTTGTACCACCCCTCCAATGGTGGTACAAGACCACATCCTACCCTTAATGATGGGTCACATGGGCAGGGGAGAAGGGGGATGAGACAGGAAAGTAATGTTTATGATTAGCATCTAGGCATTTCTAAAGAGTTGGGTTAGAGTGTGCCGCGCTACTCAGGCTGAGAAGCACCTTCCATGTGAATGGTGGTAATATCATCATCCCTGGTTGTCACGTAGCACTTTTCCATAGACCTCAAAGCACTTTAGAAAAGGAGGTCAGTATCATCATCCCCATGTTATAGATGGGGAAACTGAGGCACCGGGCAAGGAAATGATTTGCCCAAGGACACCCAGCCGGCCAGTGGCAGAGCCAGGAATAAAACCCAGGTCTCTCAAGTCCCAGAGATGTACCCTATCGTCTAGCCTTGTTAAATTCAGTGGGACCACTGGCAGAAAAAAAGGCCATATTCAAAGTAAGGGTGACAGAATTTGTTTTTCCACAGAAAATAAGATACAGCCAACAGGAGAAGGAGTCAACCCATATTTTACGTGACACAGCTGATATGCTTGGAGCAGCTCGGGTCCTTTTGCTGTGACACACTGAACTTAGATTAGCCATTCAATATATATTGCGCCCTAAAATAAATCTAAATATACTGTTCAAAGCCTGAACTGGACACTGACAGAGTGATAAACCTGAGTTTTGAAAGACTCATTCAATATTATTCTGGGTTCCCTTATGCTTTTTTATTAAATTTATTATTGTTCAACCATTGGTCCCTGCAAAATGAAACAGGGAAACTGACACTGAAAAAAATCAAGCCACCGAACCTATGATAAATGCATAGAGGAGCTTATCAGCAATAGCTCAGGATTAATCCCCTACCTCAGATTTATACCATTGTCTACTATACTATGGCTGTCCAAATGGCATTGACTGGATCTCAGCTAAATTGCAAGCTCCTTGGAGCAGAAGCAGCATCTTCTCTTGGGTTTGTACAGAAGCCAGCACACTTTCAGTGCCCAATAAGCAGACTCCTTTGGACAGAAAGCTGAATGTCACTTTCTTTATACATTGCTTATATTGTGCATGTTACTTTCTTTGGGCTAGGCGCCAAGGTCCAATCCTTAAGCAAGGCTTCAATAGACTTTTCACCCAAGTAAGTACAAAGTAAGGAATCACAGGATTTGGCCCTTTATGCCAGTCTCTTCAGATGTTTGTTTTCTGTTGGACAATATGACTAAAATAATTCATGGCTGGGCTAGTGGAAAAAATGTATTAGATCAATTGTTAGTTTCCCAGGGATTCTAGTTGATTATCCTAGGGAAACATCTAATCTGCTTAATATTTTCTGAAAATTGAAAAACTGCAATATTTTTTCTCTGGCTACTCTTCCTGCTTAATTAAGACAAGTTGCAGTAAAAGCTGGAGAGCAACACTGGCACTTCAGTGATAACATGGAGGATTTGGAATGGCCGTTTAATCTGCTTGGGAGAGCTCTTAGGTTCCCAGGTGAGAATATAGAACCGTATGTCATGCACAGTATATGTCAAGTGAGCAGAACATTTATCACTTTAATGCCTCTAAAAACTAGAGATGGGACCCAGACAAACTCCTGGCTCTAAACAGTCCCTGGATCACCATGTATTCACAGAGTAGGAGGAGAGAAATTTGGGAGAGGGGCCCTGCATTCTGAGTCTGGGAAACAGATGCACGAACTGAGCTCCTCCCAGGGGCAATTCCAATGCCTCTGTAGACACACAAAAGCAAATTGTTTTTGCTCTTTGGCTACAGAATTGCAACAGTTATTTTGGGCTCCCCTCTGCAATAGGAAGAAGAGAAAAAATGCAAACAGGCATTGCTAGCATGGCATGAGAACTGGATCAAAAACCAAGAGTGGCCAGCCCTGTTCAGGTCATCCAGCCCCAATAGCTTTCTTCTGGCAAATCATGCAACCTGCTACTCCAAAGGGGATGAGTACCACCACTCCTCCAAACTAGCTTTGCAGTTCTGCATATGGGGGAGAAAACTCTGGTGGGGTCATCAGTTTTCATCCTACTGCAAGAAGTGCCTCCCCCGCTCCTTGTTCCTTTTGGTTCGAGCTCATGTGCCTCATAATACAATGCTATGCAGATACGCTGCTCCCTACTAGCCCTTCCAAACAATAAAGGACTCCATGAGTAACAGAAGTGCCAACCCAAGGATTGCCTCATTGGAGGCAATTTCTGCCCCTAGTGGAACAGACTGGACTTTTCAGTAGTATGTGGAAGAATAGCCCAGCCTTCCCAGTTCAACCCTCACTTCCCTCTTTGGGCTACAGACTGTGTGTCTCTCTCTCCCTGTCTACTGACTAGTCTAGGGAATTCTCTTCTCTTCCCAAAGTTCAGCCTTCCAACTCCACCCTTGGTCTCCACAGCAAGAAGTCCTCCTGTTTTATAATCCCAGCTTTGTATCTGAGCTCTCTCTTCTGCCTTTCCTCCATAACAAATACAATGCTCAAACCTTGACTATTACAGACACCTCCCCTGTAAACACTGCATTTTGCCCCACATAGTAGACTCTTTTTAAAAACAAAACAAACAAAAACCCTAATACCTTTCCTTGCTGGTTTACATACTACTAATGCTCAACACTTGTAAATTGCACTGCAGTTTCAACACTCTACACAAACATCCAGCTATCCCACCTCTTCTGCCTCTCTGTGCTTTACATAAGGCTCAGCTGGCACACTCCTCCCTTCCCAAGACCCAATCAGGTTTTCACATCTTTGAGGCTAATTAACATCAAGTTGGACACATTTCCCAATTATGGCTGGAGCCTGAAACCAATCAGAAGACAAACCCCCCCCCCCCCACACACACACACAGAGTCCCATAAACAGTCCCTCCAAAAGGGCTTTCAGAGTGAAACCCTGCAAAGAGCAAACGAGGACAAGGAGTGAGAGATCATTCATTCTCCCTTACACACACCTACCCTGCTTATTCACAGTTTGAAAGCCTGTATTGACGTGCAACAAATCCACAAATGCCTTTATCGAATGATCATCATATCCCCATAACAGCTTTATGGAGAGAGCAAGTCTTTCTCCCATATCTGGAGTGTTGCTTACAACCATATAATGATCCTCTCTCTTTTCAATTTTACACCTGCTGAATGGTTTGGTTCACGCCAGGAATCTAATGTTTGATTTGAGCATTATTCAGTCAAGGGCACACAACTTTCTTTGGCTCTTTTTGAACTGACGCACAGTTCTCGTACATTAGGTGATTTAATTAAGACCACCTGAAGCCCAAACGGTGTCTGAGCACACCACAGTGAACTCTTTTAATGCCACGCTAACAAAAAATACCCCAGTGTTTCTCACTTCCATGTAAACTTGGCCACGGTGCGGAGGAAATTTAAGCAAATAGGGCCATTTTGTCAAATGGAACACTCCTGCTGCCCGGCCGCCATTTCTGGGGCTAGGTGTTACATTATGTGGACTTGAAATGCCAACTATAATTTGGCACAAGAGGTGTGCAGCTGCCCTTAGAGAAAATCTGACAGCTTTGCTTACTGTTCTCCATTGCTATGTGGTGCTCTGTGGCGTACAGGCTGGCGTGCAGCTCCCTCATTTGTGGGGCTGAACTTACCTGCCTTTTCATGAAAAAGAAGCAAGAAAAGAAACGGTGTTTTTTTGTAAATGGTGTGAATTTGGTGTTTGTTAAAGGTACAATACACAGAACTCTGTAGAATTAGCTAGAGCAGGAACAGGTCCTGAACCAGACTACACCAGCACCCCTTCTGCCAATGCACTGCAACTCGAGCCAGCAGGACCCATGCTCATCCAGTACCGGAATCCTCCATACTGCTGCAATATCACTTCAGTCCTCACCTGTCCATCCTCTGCTATTTTGGCCTCAGCGTTGCTCTGCCAGGTCTGAGCTGCGGTATCCCCTGCTACTCCAGTGCTGTGATCCATCACCACACCCCCACAGTTCTGCCTGTATACCTGAGCAAACTCTGCTATTCAAGCATGGAGATCTCCACATTGCTCTGCCATTCACCTCATTCCTGGATCTTGTTAGATGAGTCCTTGGCCTCCCTAGAGCTGAACTGTGGAGGGTATGCTGAAAATACCACCAGGGCCTAGCAATCCTAATTCCACTGATGGAAATGAGACCTCCAGGCTTGTTTGTATTAATCAGGATTTGAGCCAAGGTTGCTGTTGTAGAAAGGCTATTGTAGTACCACACAGAGCCACCTGACAGTGGGCTACAGACTGTGTGTGAACATGATGTTAAACCCTGAAAAGACATCCCTGGAACCTGTTCTTTTGGAACAGTGTTAGAGTAATGGGCCGTTTTAAGGAACGCTGCATATAAACCGGCTGAGGGGGGGACGTAAGGGCCACCAGTTCCTCACCGAAGTGGGAGAAGAGGAACCAATTTTGTTGACATTCTTATCCTAGTAACTGTGCTTAAGGTTAGAGCATACAGCCTGAAGACTAAAAAATGAGCAGTTTGATGTCAAGGTTGCAGCCTTCACAGAACACTAGTTTAGGATGACATTTTGATTTTCAGATACCATGGTGCGCAGGGATATATAAGAACCCAGAAGAGATAGATAGATCCTAAAGGTATCAACAACACTAATGGAGAGTTCACACACTGGCCAGCAGGAGGCAGCCATCAGCAGGAGGCAGCATGAATAAGGCACTGAACTGGGAGTCAGGAGCTCTTAATCCCAGTTCTGTGACTTTGGGCCAGATACTTCCACATTATGCCTGTTTCCCCTCTCACCCCTTTTCTAGTCCGACTAATAATTTGTTGGGGCACTACTGTTACACTTCTCAGGGTGCCCAGGACTGTGAGTCATCTTGTGTTCCCCCTGCCTCCAGCGAGAGAGACTTGCTAGAGCTTAACTGAGTGTTAGCTCCCTGACACCTCCAGTCTGTCAGCC
>NW_020664418.1:41046709-41113657 GCF_002925995.2 Terrapene triunguis | reverse complement strand
TTAGACCTTGAGCAAGAACCAGCCAGCCAAACACCTATGGCACTATTTGTTTTTCCTGTGCAAAGCATGTGACTGTCTACCTCTTCTGATGCATCCATGGGCACTATGGGCCCTGGGTATTTTGATGATACCTGAAGACAGGTGAATCTGGCATTTCTATGTTTATTGAATCAGATTCTCTACCCTGGTTCCAGCCACTCTGTGCCCCTGAGCAGCACAAAGGGGCCAGAATCTGTCTACAGCTGACTTTAGTCTCACAGCAGGAGGGAACTTTCACTTGATGTAAAGCCAGCAGAACCAGCACCTGTGCCAACTGCTCACTTAGCCCAGCATAGGGATACACAGCATAGGGAGGAAGGAGTGTGTCATTGGTGGGGAGCAATACAAAGCTGATTTATGGCCTCTTGAGAACCATGGCCAGCTGAAGACGCTAGAGACGCCACTAGGTTGCTCTATCATACATTGGCTTGGTGTATGATTAGGGAGCTGTAACCAGCTCTTTGTCACTCCACCCCAGCTCCTTCACCAAGCGGGTCTTGACATAAGAGAGAATCTGGTCCATTATCTATACTCATGTATTTCTACTTTTCTTTCTACTGAGACTGAAGCTTGCATACGTCCAGTCAAAATGACCAGAGTGGAGATACACATTAGTCCCCCCCATCCCCACCCATCAGGAAAGTGGAGAAGAAAGGAGATCAGGGATAAACAGTTCAGCTTTCAGAGAATCAAAAGCTCTGTAGAACACAAGCTACTTTCTGTGATGAGAGCAAGCAGAAATTGTCCACCAGCCGTAGTGTGTCAGAGGCTCATGGAAACAGATTGCCTGTTGTAAAAACTAGAAAACAATATTGAGCTGCTGGCATGTGTCCAGGATATAACACAGAGCTGGATTTATTACACTGGCATAATTTATGTCTTTAACAATGATGATATCCTTTCTTTCCGGTAAACCTGCTAGATACGGAAGCTAATGAGTCAGATCTTCAACTGGCACAAACTGACCTAGCACCGTTGAATTCCATAGAGCTATGCTGATCTACCTCAGGTGAGGACGTAGCCCAGTGTTTTGCTGAGCTACAATTTAGTATCCCCACTTACGCATTTACACTACTGATGGGTGAACCTCCAAAAATCCAGTTCAGATACGCACCCAACTAAGGGCGCCATCCAGTAGCTACTCCCACGCATGACTTGCTTCAATGGGATTTCTGCACATACAGGGCAGCCCCAAGTCTGCAAAATTGTTCTGGAAACTTTGCAAGCTTTGGGCAGAGCCGGAAATACTATGCGAAGAAGACCTTTTCCCCAGGGCATTTTAACTCTTCCACTTCAGGATCCAAATGGATCCCAGAAAACAGATGTGTACAAAAGAAAAATATTAACCAAATTTTTTTAACTTAAAAAAAGAAATTGACTCTGGTTTGGGTTGAGCTTTGGGCAAAAGTTCAAGGGACATGATATTTGTGGGGTGGAGCAGATGAGTGGTTCCTACTTTATTCCGTTCTTAATTCAGTCCCACGCTGAATACTGCTTGAAAAGTTGTTCAGTTTGCAGGAAGGGTCAAATAGACAATGACTGGAACAGACTCAGAACTTTAAAATCTCACCTCTCCTGGCAGAAGGGGGTGCCTTTTACAGGTGCCTTGTTATTCAATAGAATTCACACTGAATCCCACACCAGATTGGTGGCACCTTAAGGCTTAAGTGTGAGGTTGCCAGAAGATATAAGGGAAAGAAAATGGCTCCACATTCTGCTCTCAGTTGCACCACATTAATTGCACAGTGATTCCATTGAAGTTACTTACTTTGGATTTACGTGGAGAGGAAACTGCTGTCAGAATCTGGCCTGTGAAACGGAAATTTGAGAGCAGGATTATTCCAGAGTAATTGGAGGCTCTTCAAAATGAACCCAAGACAAGGTGAAGATAATAGAAGAGAGCTGGAAAAAGTTGCAGAGAGCTCCCAAGGACAGTGAGAGAGAGATGAATCCAAGCCTCGGGTCCTAGGCCACTTTTCAAATGGGAAACAGAACTGATTTGGCTACAGAGTCAGCTGCTTCCCTGTTCTCCGATACAAAGGGACAGGCGCTTTCACACCATCAGTAACCACCATCTAAAAGTTGTCATCACAACTAACAGTGTCCCATTAATTCATAGACTGCATAAATGCCAGAAGCCCCGAGCTGTTATATAGAGAAGGTCTCTTTGAAAGAGGCAGGCAGTAAAAATAGGAAACGATCGCACCTTACTGGCGTAAGTATCATTCTACAGTCTGCAACCCCCAATGCATCATTTCTATTATTTGTCTGAATTTTGTTCATGGAGGCAAAATGTACCCATATCTTCTTGGACAAGATCAAATCACTGGGAATTCAGAGACTCCCTGAAATCCACTAGGGACTTTGCAATTGCTATTGATTTTACATGGAAGGCGCTTAGACACTAGAATGATGGGTGGCCGCATAAAACCCTAAAATAGAGAGAGAGATAAATCTCTCCACTTTCCCTCTAGCACTCTCTGATTAGCAAGTATAAATAAACCCATGCTATTTTATTGTCCTTCTAGTCCGAGAGCATGGAGCCAGTTGGAATAATTTCCACCAGATAATGGAACCTCAGATTAAAGCTTCCTCCGATTTACTGTAAACATGGTGAAGTAAGACTCTCTGAATTCAGCGCAGGAATACTTGACACTATATTAACACCTTCAGCTAAGCATTTCAAAGTGCTTTGCACACGTTCACTATGCTTTTGTGAACTTCCCCCCCCCCATTTTACAGATGGGGGGAAACTGACACAGAAAAGTGACTTATCTAAGGTCACATACCAAATCAGTGGCAGAGCTGAAAAAGGAACCCAGGAGTGCTGACTCCTAGTCACCCTGCTCTAACCATTAAACTACACTGCCTCCCAAAGGTTGGATTAGAACACAAGAATCTTGACTGTAGTGTTGCTTCCAACCTAACCTTAGCCCTGTACCCCCAGTCTACCCCAACCCCAAACTTCTTCCTTGCCCTTTGCAGTGATGAGCCCCTGGATTCCAGGCTCTTGACCCAAGCAAGGTGCCCCAATAGGGAGGCAATGCAATATTTGATCTACAAATATTTGATCTACAGCCATCAGGAACTCAAAGCCAACGTTGGATACGATAACAGCCCAGCAGCCCCTCTGTGTAAAGTCCCTGGAAGGGGGGGAGGGGCGCAAAGGCTTATTTTCAACAGCAGAACGATATGGTTCCATAATTGTAGCAAGTCTGTGCCAGAAAGGGAAACCCTTTCTTGAGAAAGAAACTGGCAATAAATCACTCTCAGCCAGGAGATGTGAGCCCAAACGGTGCTAATTGACCCACAGCTTCTGCTGCGAAGGATGCAGCGTGGTGGTATCCATCAGCTGGATGAAAGGGTAACATGTCCTCATCCCTGTAAATATTCACTCAGCTGCTTGTTCTGATGGCTTTTACTTTGGGCAGAGATGCATTCACTGCTGGCTTGGTACATTTTGAAAGGAGCTTCCAAGCTGGGAAGAATTTTCACGTGCTCTGTAACTGAGCCAAACACAAATCCGCTAGCCTTTCGTATGGTTTCCATCATTGTTGCTTTGACGGTGAGCTCTTTGGGGTAGGGACTGTCTTTTCATTATATGTGAGTGCAGCACCAGTCACTGATTTTGCCCTCCAGGTGCTATTGCAGCATAGACACTAAATAATAATAATACATCTTTCTTACCATAAGTGATAACTAATTACTTAACAACAAGATTGTTTGTTTCCTCATGAAATTTCTTGCGGGTGCAAGCTGTCAGACTGATAGTTCTGGAGAAGGGAGTCCTTTGTTAATCACCAGAGCAGACACAGCCTGGGTGGCAGCAAAACATGTTTCTCTGCACTGCCCCACCGATGTATCTCAACCCATTTCTGGAGGGACCACATCTAGAGCTACGGGGGGAGGTCAGTCGCCATTCCCATCGAGTCCTTGGCCTCTCTGCTGTGACAGGCAATAAGTGGGACAGTTATGCTGGAGTTCAGGGAGGAGGTTATGTGGACTGCCTATTGGGAATTGAACTGAGCCCCACCAATTCCTTCCGCAAAGGTCATCAAACAGTCAAAAGAGGGCA
Organism: Terrapene triunguis; assembly: GCF_002925995.2. Classification (NCBI taxonomy): domain Eukaryota; kingdom Metazoa; phylum Chordata; order Testudines; family Emydidae; genus Terrapene; species Terrapene triunguis. Next base: position 41,109,543 of record NW_020664418.1, on the reverse strand, counting down.
ATCAACTATCAGTCACTGCCGACGTGGAAATGATTCATACTGGACGCCTGAAGGTGAAGTCCATTAACAATTCTCTGAGCCATTCATCCACCCAATATTTTTGTTTGAACGCGGACTCTGATCCCTCAAACCCAATCTTCTCCCTGCCGTTGATCCTGCACACAAGTCATGATGCTGCAACTTTGATCTCCCTTCCATTTCCATGGTTAAAGAGCATGATGTCATGCACGCGGAAGAATCACATTTCCTTGCAAGACTGAGGCTATGGCTATACTACAGAGCTTGCATCTGGGCTGCTGCAGCACTGCTAGGGCAGATGCTCTAAGTTGACGGGAGAGAGCTCTCCCGTCAACTTAATTACTCCAGGCCCCGCGAGTGGCAGTAGCTTTGTCGGCGGGATAAACTCTCCCACCAGCATAGCGTTGTCCACTCTGGTGATTAGGTCTGTGTAACTTACGTTGCTTGGGGGGTGGCTTATTCATCCCCCGAGCAACATAACTTATACCGGCGTAAGCTGTAGTGCAGGGATCCGCAACCTTTGGCACACGGCCCATCAGGTAGAGCCCCTGGTGGGCCGGGCTGGTTTGTTTACCTGCTGTGTCCGCAGGTTCGGCCGATCGCAGCTGCCACTGGCCGCGGTTCACCATCCCAGGCCAATGGGGGCGGCGGGAAGTGGCGGCCAGCACATCCCTCAGTCCGCGCTGCTTCCCGCAGCCCCCATTGGCCTGGAGCAGCGAACCACAGCCAGTGGGAGCCGCGATCGGCCGAACCTGCGGACGCAGCAGGTAAACAAACCGGCCCAGCCCGCTAGGGGGCTTACCCTGGTGGACTGCGGGCCAAAGGTTGCCGATCCCTGCTGTAGTGTGTACATGGCCTAAGAAAAAAACTGGTTTTAGAAGGAGAAAGGTCTCATTCCAAACACGGCCCCAGGAAGAACAGCAAAAGAGACACAGTCCAATGCCAGCCAAGTGCATAGGTGTTTGGATAATTGTTCTTTTTGTTAAAGTTTCCTCCAGGCTAAATATCTCCTCAAAAGAGGACAAGGTGATTAGATAATCTTTGAAATTTTGCCCCATGAAATACTAGAGAATACAAATCACCCTATCCCCTATTATCACTTTGAACACACATCCATATTATTGCCACAGGAAACGATTGAAAGCCAGTCTTGCACTAGCCAATTGACTGGGAGCCAGAATTTCAAATGTATTTAGGTGCCTAGAGATACAGAGAGGTTCCTAGTGGGGCTTTTCAAAAGCACTTGGGCACCTAAGTCCCACTGATTTCAAACTCCCACAAGGCATCCTATATGTATTTTTAGGCACTTAAGCACCTTTGAAAATCTGGCCCTGTGTGCCTCAGTTCCCCACCGGAGAAATGGAGATACCTCACAGGGGTGTTGGAAGGATAAATTCAATACAGTTTGCGAGGCACCCATACACTTCAGCGAGGCAGGCCATAAGAATACCTAGGCAGATAGACAGATAGATAGACAGCTAGTCAGTCCTACCCCATGGTAACATATGTTAATGATGAAGAAGCCGCGTAGGCTGGCGGTGATTTGGCATTCATAAGGCAATGCTTTGAAATTGGCACAAAATGAGAAACCCTCAAGATTTAGTAGTGAAAACTGAAAGAGTGCTGAATGTGAGTTCTCCGAGACGAAGAGGCGTCTGAGAGGAGGAGAACCATTAAATTGAATTATAAAGGAACTTGTGTCTTGGAGCAGGGATCTGTGTGGTAATGAAAGAGGAGGGGAGGCTCCTTTCCTGGTTCTCCTCTCTCTCTCTCTCTCTCTCACTCTCTCTTATCAGTCTTACACCAGTTTAACTGCACTGTCAGTGACAGGAGGGTGGGGCCCATTATGTTGATCCAGGGTGTTAATCTGAACTCATCGATATAAAGGGAGCAGATTCTGCAGCTTGAAGGGGGAGGCAAAGCTGCTATAAACTATTTGTAGGGTATCACATTTATTTAGGCTAGGGTGACCGGATGTTCCGTTTTTAAAGGGACAGTCCCGTTTTGTGGGACTTTTTCTTATATAGGCGCCTATTACCCCCACCCCCACCCCCACCCCTGTCCCATTTTTTCACAGTTGCTATCTGGTCACCCTAATTTCGGATCAATCCTGTGGACCGCAGAGATCCCCCAACTCCCAGTAAAGTCAGTGCGGGTCAGATGTCCAGCTGCTGTAAACTGACATCATTCCACTGACTTCTGTGGAGCTCCAGCGGTTTCCACCAGCTGAGTATCTGGCCACTGGGAACTGAGGGCACTCATCAGCTTACACGGGCAGCCCTCTGTGAGCTAGGATGATGAAGAACCTCCGAATTGGAATTCTCTCCCAGCACCTGTGGCCAGCGAAGGCTTTAACTGGAAAATGTTAATCCTTTATAATAGGCTGACCTTTTGGGGTTGTACTTTACTGGTTTTAATGAGCCCGCCTGCAAAGGTTGATTGGTTTACTTGCATGGTGCTCTCAGGCTCAAATTTATGATAATTAAGTTGTTAGTTAAAGGAGCTTGCCTCGAGGTCACCGTCTTTTGGTCTTGAGCTCATTAATATTAGCTTCTCACATTAATTTCTCATTCATCCCACATACAGAAACTAATGAAAAGATTCTCAGCGTCATTTTTCTTTCTTTTTTTTTTTTCTTCCACCCCCACCGCCCTTTGCTGAAGTGGTTACTTTGGCAGGAAATGGGCATGAGCAAATGGAACTAGAGAGTGTGGGCTTCTCTGTGTGAGCAGAGGAAAAGTGTGTGACTCACAAAACCACACACACTGGCACTAACACACCAAGGGCGCTCTTCCAAGTGTGTTCCCTGCCCTCTTCCAAGATGCTAAAGGGCAAAAGGCTTGAGTGGATGATGACCATGGTACAGTATCTCGGGGGACTGGCACACACTTTCATGGAGGCTCAATTTCTGACTTACTATTTAATAAACCTGGAGATTTTTCCCCCCTCATATCATGACAATAATGATGCACAATATTTCTAAGAAAATCAAGGGGGCTTCATTCACATTACATAATGCTATCAGACTGCCAAGGGTAAAGATTCATTGCAAGAAGAGCCAACAACAATTGCTGATGTGATGTCTCAGTCTGCCCAATCTTTTCACCAGGTCTATGTCTTACAGAGAGAGCTCTTGTGTGTTTCAGGTTCCACTGGAAATGAAGGCTGGTGAAGAATTCAGCCTTGAGCATGTTTCAGTGTAATCAATGGGACATTCAGCAATCCACAGACTCTGTGGCCATTGGGAGAATCTTGGGATCTTCTAAACTCAAATCCATCTTGAAGCAGCAGGTGGGTTATCTTCTAGGAAGCCACTGCGCCTCTTGCGTTCCTTTTCTGACACATGGTTCCTTCAGCAGAGCCACTGGCTTCCTTAGCTGATTATTGCTCTGGTGAACCTGGAAATGTCTGGAGATTCAAAGGAGGTTCAAAGGTTTGGAGCACCTAGCTACCAAGAATGTCCGAGGCATAGATTGTAAACCCCTTTATGCATATGCTGTCTTTTGTTCTGTGTTTGTACAGTGCTTAGCATGATGGGATCCCCTTCTCTGCATGGGATCCCTAAGCACTACTGCAGTGGTTCTCAAACTGGGGCCGCTGCTTGTGTAGGGAAAGCCCCTGGCAGGCCGGGCTGGTTTGCTTACCTGCCAGGTCCGCAGGTTCGGCCGATCGCGGCACCCACTGGCCGTGGTTCGCCGCTCCAAGCCAATGGGGGCTGTGGGAAGCGGTGCGGGACAAGGGATTTGCTGGCCACCGCTTCCCGCAGCCCCCATTGGCTTGGAGTGGAGAACCGCGGCCAGTGGGAGCCACGATCAGCCGAACCTGTGGACCCGGCAAGTAAACAAACCGGCCCAGCCCACCGGGGGCTTTCCCTACACAAGCGGCGGCCCCAGTTTGAGAACCACTGAACTACTGCAATGAAATCATCATCATCATCATCATCATCATCATTCCCCTTAGCAAGCAGTTATTGACCAGCAGATCTTATTACCACAGCTGGGCATGTTATTGCTACCACAATCAGTGATGATGCTGAAAGAAGCCAATGAAAGCAAGCCATGCTGCATTAGAAACACAGAAGTGTTGATGTCAGTGGGGTGAAGTGGGGAGGGGAATGAATAATTACCAAAGAGAAAACCAAAATAGGTAAGGAAAGAAATTTTATTTTCAAAATATGGTCTGAAAAGTGGCCATATAGGTTGGAACAACAAGGAGTCCTTGTGGCACCTTAGAGACTAACAAATATATTTGGGCATAAGCTTTCGTGGGCTAAAACCCACTTCATCGGATGCCTGGAGTGGAACATACAGTAGGGCGGTATAAATACACAGCACATGAAAAGATGGGAGTTGCCTTACCAAGTGGGGGGTGGGGTCAGTGCTAATGAGCCAATACAATTAAGGTGGAAGTGGGCTATTCTCAACTGTTGACAAAAAGGGGTGAATACCAAGGGAGGAAACATCACTTTTGTAGGGCTAATGAGGCCAATGTAATCAAGCCTCATTTCAAACAGTTGACAAGAAGGTGTACTATGAAAGCTTATGCCCAAATAAATGTGTTAGTCTCTAAGGTGCCACAAGGACTCCTCGTTGTTTTTGCGGATACAGACTGACACGGCTACCCCTCTGAAACATATAGGTTGGGTTTCCCTATTTACTACTTTACAAGATTTTTTTTTCTTACAGCCAGTTCTACAAATATAAATTTTGGATGTGAAGATCCACTTATTTTCTTTCTGCTTCTCCCTTTATCACTAGAGATGGACCCAAACTGGAACACCTGGTCCAAATACTTCCCTTGAACTTTGGATTAGATCGCCATTTCATGGCTTGGCCCCAGCTAAGAGTAACCAGCAATAAAGATTAAATTAAAATAAATAAATTAATGGAGATATCCTATCTCCTAGAACTGGAAGGGACCTTCCAGTTATCCTATCTCCAGATATCCAGATATCCGATCTCCTAGAACTGGAAGGGACCCCAAGATTCTACAGTTGCGACCTGACATATTTAGTAAAGATGCATGGGCCAGCGTGGTATGCAATTCGCTCTTCAGTATTTCCATCGGGTCTACAGGAAGGGAAACAAATATGGCTAAAATACACAGAGGCATCCGATATGTGCAGCAATGTAGTGTTGGGCTTGATTCTCTGCGGTCTTTCACCTTGCACAGTCATTTATACTTGTGCAAAGTGAGGGCATAATGCTTAGAGCCGGTCAGAACATTTTCGCTGAAATTTCATTTTGGAGAAATATGCTGTTTCATCGAATCCAAAATGTTTCACGGAGATGTATCAGTTTCCACAAAGCTTTCAATGGGAAGGTTAATGGATGGTGGGGGGGGGAAATCAAGAGAGGCTCTGTATAGCTGAATGGTCAGGGTACTGTTCTGGGATGTGAAAAACCAACATTCAAGTCCCTTCTTTGCTTGGTTCAGAGTGATCTGGCATGAAGAACTCTGCTTTGAATCAAGCTGTGTCTCCCACATTGCAGGCCAGCACCCTGACCGCCTCACGATGAATACATGGTCATTTTTCTGCCCATAACCGTGCAAATATTTTTAATTGGACCTCAACCCTGACTCTACTTATGCAGCTGCATTTTCACGCCTGCAGTCAGTGGTGGGTGAAAATGAGAGGATTCAGCCATCCATGCAACCACTTGATTTGCAGGTAGGCAGATGACTAAATTGTATCACTTGTACCTGCAATTCATTGCAAATACAGAAATGACAGGCTGCTAAATTCAAGGGTCTCTCTCAAAATAAGACACTCAGGTTTCTAAGAGGGCATTTTCAATAGGTAGTTTTTAAAAATGTTTGGAAATATAAAAAATTAGCACGACTGTTTTTTAAGCGTCTCATCAGAACTAGGACTGAAGTGCTGCTGTTTAATTAATGAATTGGACTTGGTCATTATGAACTCCTGCTATGCTAGCTGTAATCAGGTGAGGAAATATAGAGAGCCATCGGACTGTATTACCAATTAATGCAGAAGGACCAAGTTCATAATTGAATATAACCACTGCATGTGTTAATGGCTGCAAAAGCTCTAATCATGATCTCGTTTCTCCGCTTTATGAGATGTATTTACATGTTAATGACCATAACAAGCACAGGAATAATCCTAGAACTGAGGATGCTGCTGCAGAGAGGTAGTGAGGTGTGACCAGACTGACAATGTACTAAGGACAACAAATTGCTGGAAGCGGCGGCCAGTACGTCCCTCGGCCCGCGCCGCTTCCAGCAGCTCCCATTGGCCTGGAGCAGCGAACCGCAGCCACTGGGAGCTGCGATCGGCCGAACCTGCGGACGCGGCAGATAAACAAACCGGCCCGGCCCTCCAGGGGCTTTCCCTGCACAATCGGCGGATCAAGTTTGGGAACCACTGCTCTAGTGGCACTCCCTGTGTGGTGAATGTAACCATGTAACACCACGATCCTGCAATTTTTGCAACCATGATGGTGTTTATCCTGATGTCCTGGCCAAATTGTAACTTAGGTAGTGCCATGGGACCAGATCCTTAAAAGTATTTAGGCAGGGCCGCCCAGAGGATTCAGGGGGCCTGGGGCAAAGCAATTTCGGGAGCCCCTTCCATAAAAAAAAGTTGCAATAGTATAGAATACTATATTCTCGTGGGGGACCCTGCGGGGCCCGGGGCCTGGGGCAAATTGCCCCACTTGCCCCCCACCTCTGGGCAGCCCTGTATTTAGGCTCCTAACTCCCACTGATTTCAATGGGACTTAGGTGCCCAAATTACTTTGAGGATCTGATCCATTCTGCCTACCTAAATGCCCCAGAGTTTCAATTAAATACTGTCTTCTCTTCTGTTTCCTATCCTAATCAGTTGTGCACTGTTGCTGTATTTAACTATGTGTAATGAAGGGGCAGCAAAGGGAAATGAGTAAAATGATGTGCTTCATGGCACTGTTGTGGGGGTTAATTATTAAGCAGAAAATTCTGCCCTGGGTTGTGCATAAACAACTCCTTTTGAAGTCAAGGCTGTTGTTCATCTATATCTAAGGGCTGGATTTGGCCTGTCTATTTTTTGTACAGCACTTTGCACTATCATCTTTGTTCCTATATCACTCAAAGTTGCCCGTTCTCCAGCTATTTCAAACCATTGTCCATACATCATTGCTAGCTTTGGGTCCAATCCTGCTTCCACTGAAGTCAACAGCAAAGCTCTCATTGACTTCAGTGGAAGCAGAGTCAGACCTGCTTCCTCTGCAGCAGTAGTTCTGTTGTAAACCTGAGCTACCCTTATAATATTTTCCCAAGCAGGCTCAAAATCCCTTTCCTCTGTTCAAAACTAAGGTTAGTGCTATAAACTCAGGGACCACCCCGCACAGAGAGAGCGGGTGTGAGCTTTCACCAGCACTTGTAACTGAATTACGCTTTGCAGAAAGGTGCCTTGCTGATTCCTTCACCGATAAAAGAAATCACAGTTAAAGAGTTACTTTCCCCATTTACGTGACACTACACAATGGTGAGGCTAGCGCGAAAACAAGCGTGCTCTTCTCAGGACTCCAACAAAGGGAATCCATTGACTACTCCCACAGTGGAGAAAAACGGTTACTAATGTGAAACTGCCACATTAATCATGTCAGACAGAGTAAACAGTGAGCTGGCTACTGTGGTAACTTAGAGCCTTTTATAGTATTATGGATAGACAACCCGGTTTGGCTAAAATAAGAAGTGACCTGGCACTTCTGTCCATAACTTGCGCCAAACAAGAAATTCCGTGCTGTGTGCTTTCAGGTAGAATCAGTAGAGGGGAATTCTATGGGAAGGGCTATTTTGGTGATATTTCCAACCCAGCTGGAAGTAGGAGTTACAAGGTATATCTCATATTAATATCAAGTTCTCACCTAACTCTGTTCATCAGTACATCTCAAAGTGCTTTACAGAGGAGGTCCGTGTCATTATCCCCATTTTACAGATGGGAAAAAGAAGACACAGAGAAGTGAAGTGACTTGCTCAGGGTCACCCAGGCAGGCCAGTGGCAGAGCCAGAACTAGAATTTAGGTCTCCTGAGTCCCAGTGCACTGCTCTATCCACTAACCCTGTTCCCAAGAGGTCCCAGGCCCCAATATCCAGAAGTCTTTGGATTGGAAAAATATGAATGTTTATGTCAGTGTTTCTCAAACTGGGGCCACCACTTGTGTAGGGAAAGCCCCTGGCGGGCCGGGCCAGTTTGTTTACCTGCCCCGTCCACAGGTCCGGCCGATCGCGGCTCCCACTGGCCGTGGTTCACTGCTCCAGGCCAACGGGAGCTGCTGGAAGCAGCGCGGGCCGAGGAACGTACTGGCCGCCGCTTCCAGAAACTCCCATTGGCCTGCAGCGGCAAACCGCGACCAGTGGGAGCCACGATCGGCCAGACCTGTGGTCGGGGCAGGTAAACAAACCAGCCTGGCCTGCCAAGGGCTTTCCCTACACAAGCGGTGGCCCCAGTTTGAGAAACACTGCTCTAAAGCTTAGGGATACAGGTTACCTCCCTCATCCCTCTACAATGACATGAGGTGTGTTCTGAGTGTGCCCACAGTAGGCTTCTTTCCTCCTTACTTAGGGTGTGATCCAAAACCCACTGAAGTCAATAGGGGCTGTCCATTGGCTCTGATGGGCAAGCCTTGACTTTTATTCCTTGAAATCACCAACAGCAGACACAAGGGAAACAAAAGCAATAGTTTATGGTTATAAGTGTAAGGTAAAATTATGGGTCACATAAATACAAAAAAACAAGGGATTAGCCAAAAAAAAAAAGAGCTGAACAAAATACACAATAAATCAACAAGAGAAATGCTTGGGTTCAGATCCACAGAAGTACTTAGACATCTAAATCTCAGACTTAACCCCACCATCTCCACCTCCTCCAGCCGTTATGTGTGGAGCGAGGCTGGCACCTAACTCATTCCCTCAAGAAATGATTTGGCACCTGCTGCATGCCAAAAGGCTGTTTCCCAGCCATCGCTCACCTGGGAAAAATTCACCCAGGAAACTGCCAGTAGGTATTTCTTTCAACGCTTTGGAATTACTTAAAACCAGGTTGGAAAACTCTCCAGAGATCTTTGCTTCTTCCTCTCTCTCCTCAACAAGTTAGGGGAACCATACTGTGACGGGTTGGATCACAGAAACCCCCTTGGGAGCTGCCACCCGATGTGCCAAGACTACCCCTGCTTCTGTTTTCCCTGCCAGCTCAGGACTCCAGCACCCCGTCTTGCTGAATTAGACACTCCAGTCCACTTCAACACAGACCCAGGGTCTGAATCACTTGTCCCAAAACTGCAAGTTTACCCAAAAACAGCTCACAGGAGTGTGCTTGTCTTTAGCACTCAGATGCCCAACTCCCAATGGGGTCTAAACCCAGATAAATCCGTTTTACCCTGCATAAAGCTTATGCAGGGCAAACTCATAAATTGTTCGCCCTCTATAACACTGATAGAGAGATATGCACAGCTGTTTGCTCCCCCAGGTATTAATACATACTCTGAGTAAATTACTAAATAAAAAGTGATTTTATTAAATACAGACAGTAGGATTTAAGTGGTTCAAAGTAGTAACAGACAGAACAAAGTAAGTCACAAGCAAAATAAAATAAAATGCGCAAATCTATGCCTAATCAAACTAAATACAGATAATCTCACCCTCAGAGATGCTTCAGTAAGTTTTTCTTAGACTGGACACCTTCCAGGCCTGGGCACAATTCTTTCCCCTGGTACAGCTTTTGTTCCAGCTTAGGTGTTAGCTAGGGGCTTCTCCATGATGGCTCCTCTCCCTCCCTCTTCTGTTCCACCCCTTTATATATCTTTTGCATAAGGCGGGAACCCTTTGTCTCTCTGGGTTTCCAACCCCCCCTCACTGGAAAAGCACCAGGTTAAAGATGGATTCCAGTTCAGGTGACATGATCACATGTCACTGCAAGACTTCATTACTCACTTGCCAGCACACACATATACAGGGAGACTCACAGGTAAACAGCCATCTGCAGACAATGGGAGTCATTAAGATTCCAAACCATCATTAATGGCCCACACTTTACATAATTACAATAGGCCCTCAGAGTTACATTTTATATTTCTAGTTTTAGATACAAGAGTGGTACATTTATACAAATCAGATGATCATACTTAGTAGATTATGCACTTTGTAATGATACCTTACAAGAGACCTTTTGCACGAAGCATATCCCAGTTGCATTATATTCACTTATTGTCAAATTTTTATAAAACTATCCCAGTTACATTATATTGACTTATTATCAAGTTTTTATAAAACCATATAGACTGCACAACGTCACACATACCACCCCATCTAGGTCCGTCTTCCAAATCACGTGCCACCCAGCAATTCAGAGCCACATCGCATTCCACCTGCTGCATGGCTGCTTGCTCCAGTTTCCAATCTTTGAGTCCGAACTACCACACACAACCTTCCGGTATGCCATGCAGCTTTCTTCTGACTTCAAGTACTTAGGGAGAAAGCCTCACCCCACTGAAGTCACTGGGAGTTTTGCCATTGGCTTGAATGGGGTCAGGGTTTCATCATTAAACCACGCCCTTCATTGTGGGGTATAAGAATTTGGATATGCTAGACAGAGAGACAGATTGGATAGAAACCAATGGATGCACAAAACCCTACCTCCCTGGATTGTCGTGGGCATCTCCATGTTCAGATGCACTGGAAGACAACAATCTGAAATAACATCTTATCCAAACTCAGCTATTAGACCTTTTAAGACTCAACCATCTCTAATCTCTCTACTACATTAATCCATTTTCTTTTATATACCCTGAATCTGAAACCTGCCCCCACCATCAGATGTCACTTAGGAGCCTTGTTCATGCCCATCATCCCTGTCTATCTTGCCATTTAGTAGAATAGGTACTTTGTTTTGTGTCTATAGTGTAACTTTTTTATGAGGATGGCTTGCTGGCCCATTGCTCAACCCCCAACCTAGAGGTCCCACCATCTGACCTGTCCAGCTTGGGTGGCTACACCAGGAGTAATCATTTGTCATTTAAATGTCCCCCAGGCTCAAATTTTATAACCCTGATCCTAAATTATTCCCACTAAAGAAGTTACACATGTGAGTAAGTGCTTACTTGTGTTAGAAAGACACAGCCTAGCCCTAAATGTTTGTTCTCTGGTTTACTGAAGTGAAGACACGTGGGTAGGTGGCCTGGGTTCCCATAGCAAATGGTTGGTTAATGGATTCAGCTGGGGTTTCTGCTCCTGAAAATCATTTTTCAAAATGGATTGGGGGGGGGGAGGGAATCCATCATATAAATGAATAGTCCTCTACAAAAAACCGAAGACAGTTTTCTGGCCTTATCACTAAGATCTTCCAGCCCCAGCACCCCCAATCTCTCCATTGACTTTGCATTACATTGAGTTTATCAGGTTATTCCCTTCCCCCATCATGCACATCCAATTAAAGGTGCTTTGACATGAACTGGGAGATGGCCATCAAGCTTTTCTTCATCTCCCCCGCCATCAGCCCTGCTAGCATCACCCTGGGAAAGGAGCTTTGATACCAGAGACTGAGAGAAAGTCAATAGCTGACAGTAAGGAAATAATCTGTGCCATTGATCGTCACTTCAGGCTTCAGATTCAGCACAAACCAAAGGAGAGAGAGAAAAAAACAAAACAAAAGGAGAGTGAATACATTAACCCTTTTTACACTGGAAAGCAGTAAAGAGAATGGGAACTGCTGATAGGGTCATTGAACAAATTAAATACTTATACATAACAACAACCACCCAGAGAATTGTCTAATCAGATACTGACAAATTAAAAATATGGAACAAGAAACTACATAGCTCCAGAGACTGGACTGAGCTTTAGAACCTTTCAACCCTAGATCACTGATTCAAGTCTTATTCCATGCAATTGTGACTCAAAGTCTTTGCCTTCTGATATTTGTTCATCAGTGGACCATGTGAAATTAGCTGATGGGTTCAGCCCAGTTCTTAGTTGGCAGGTGTCCACAAAACACTCTCCCCCTACTCTGTAACTGATTAGCCCTTTTGTTGGACTAACCAGAGAAGACAAATATTAAATGGGATAAGCCATCAAGACATAATTCTCCACTGATCCCTAGGAGGGGACCATATGCTCAAAGTTGGGTCATATCATCAGAGCAGCCTGGGAAAAGCTTGAACTCCTCCTCCCTGCAAAGCAGACGCACCCTACAGGAGAATTTGGCCCTTCACTTCTTTAGCTTCAATTTGTTTTCAAATGATCCCTCATCAAGAACCTCTTTTAAATTCTATTTGCTCATTTCCTACCTCACCCACACTAACTCCAAGGCCTTCATCTTCCAGAAAGACCATTTTTCTTTTACAGATACTCCTAGAGGATTTCAATACTCCATCAGAAGTTGAATAAATCCAGTGAGATTATTGACTGAAATAAGTATTCCTCATAATTAATTCAGAGTGTGCCCTGAAATGAAGATTCTCAAAGACACATTATGGTCAGGGTTTATCCACTGAGAATAAATCTGAGTAACTCTTTTTATGGGCAATATTGATGAGAAAATACATCATTTAAATGCAGTAAGATATTTATTGTATAGTAATAATATAATGGGTGATTACTAAACATTTATATAATGAGTGGTAAAATCACATCTATAACCTTGACCCATACCCATTGCACAATTATTAAATTCTGTTTGGACAGTCTACTGAGGTGTAATGTAAAATTAAGGTTTTGTTGATTCTTTAAAAAGTAGTTACATATCAATTGATTGTAAAATGATATTTCAATTCTTAAGATCCCATATTACATAAGTTATTCATCACATGGTTACCTCTCATTTAACTTTTCTTTTTTTAAATACTTTTTTAAATATTTTAATTGTTTAATTTATTTACTACACCACAGATGTGCTTCTGAATCTAATTAATGAAATGCTCATTTGGAACATTAACGCAAAGTGTAACCAAAATTAATCAAGTAAAACCTAGTGATATCTGCAAAGGCCTGGAGATATAGATAATCACCAATAGCTGTGACGTTTATTTAGTTCTTGTCTGAAAAATTGGACAGGAATTCTTGTGAGATTTCCCAACCCTGCCTGCCTCCAGCTGGACCAGAAATTCTACAAGAATAAGCTTCAGTCCCTTCCTGCAAACCTTATTTACATGAGTATTCCAATATGTTTCCAATGAAGTCAAAGGAGAATTGCAATTTGTGTAACTGTCTGGCTCTTGAAATGGAACTGCCTGTCAGTGTTCTAAGAATTGTACACTGAAATATCCTGCTTCTCAAACTCAAGTAATAGAAAATATTTAGGGGCCTTTCAGAAGCACCCAGGGGTGCAGACATGCCCACAAATGGGCAAGGCTTGCTTTCACCTGGGAGGCATTCAGGTCAGCGGTAGGAGTTGAGCAAAATGAAAGTGGGATCAGAATCAGGCCCTTTACTGAACTACTAGGTCACCTAGAGCAGGTGATACCAGGGACTGGCTTGCTGCCTTCCTAAACTGTGTCAGAGAGATCTCAGGGACCAGCACCAGTCCACGGACCAGTCATTGAGAAACACTGACCTATTCTCCCTGCTTAGTGCAGGATTGTTCCATCTAGTAGGCTCCAGTGCCTTGTCCAGTCCATTTCTAAATGACTTCAGAGATGGGCCTTCACCATTTCCTTTGGGGAGACTACTCCACCCTCTAGCAGAGCTCACTGCTAGAAAGGTTTTGTGAGAGAACTGGGGGGGTTCTTGGGTTAGTTGTTTTTCCTATGTGCTTTTAATTGCTTTTCCTTAAAGGCGCACACTGGGTTCGATCCACTACGGTACTTAAGAGTCTAAACCACAAACTTAGGTACATAAACTCTGTATTTGCACTTTCGTGCTTTAGCACAATGTTACAGCCACCAATAGTTCCCCACCGAAAGAAAGAAAGAAAGAACTTGCTATTTTAATGTGCCAACCATGTATAATGTTTTTTAAGAGAAAAATACTCTCCCAAGTCCTGGCAGGAGAAACAACTCCCATCCCCAAAATCTTGGCAGACATTCAGTCTGTTTAACTTTGACTGAGCATGCTGGCTTCCGTGTGTGAGGCAGATGTTATTTAATGTGACCCTAACACCAATAATATTGTCTGCATGTTGAACAATACAGAACAGTTTGGATACCCAAGCATTAGGGATTCGCTTCTGTCATTTTCCAGCGAATTGGTCTCTGGTATCAGAAGCTCGTGTACAAGTCCCCATCAGTTTGTCTATACAAGTTCCAGTGTCATTTAACACCAATGGGGTATTAGTTACTGGATTCCTGAATTAAAGTCTTTATCAGCTTGTCAGCTTTGCTGACATTCTACCAGTCTTTTGCTGGATACAACAGACGATTCTGTAAACACTTATTGCTAAATATAACACTCCTCTCAAACCCAAGATATTAGAGTTAGATCAGCATCGGTGTGTGTGGTAAATATGCGTCATAAAATTAAGAACTACTCAATGTTCAATTTTTAAAATATTTCTTTACAAAAATCAAAATCAGCCATTTTTCTGGAAAAAAGAAACATGTTACGATGCACAAAAATCCGAAGCAGAAACAGGCCTGTTTTCAAGGCCAAATGAGCCCATTTCTGAGTGGACTTGGCTTTTGCATGGAACTTTGTATTTCTGAGGCAAAAAATAAAACAAACCTCAAAACAATGCCAAAAAAAAAAAAAAAAGCCAAGACTTCACATATAATGAAATGTAAAGAGGGAGGATACAAAATGATGCAAAACAGTGAAAACATTCATGCTAAGTTCTACAACACAAAAATATTGGGCTAAATCTTCAGCTGGTGCAAACTAGAGTAGCTCTGTGGATTTCAGTGTGATTTCTGCCAGCTGAGGAACTGGCCCAGTGGTTTCTGCAAAGCTCTAGTGCTTATTCGGGGAGATAGATGTATAATATTTCTCTAGTTCCTTCATCTCCCCCATTGGCAGCTCCCTGATTGCCTGGAATAATTATAAATTAAGCACATCTCACCATACCACCTTTCCTTCCTCTACACAAATACCCATTTACAGAAATAAAACTGCTAGAGTTGTAATTGGGGACATATGTAGCGAAAGATTTGCCTTCCCCTTTGCAATACTATTTTAATGATTCAAGTCAATGTATTCCAAGGATTAAGATGTCCAAATCAGTACTCCAAGTCACACAATCTCTTCTAAGTGCTTCTGCATTGTTTAGTACTATGTAGTATTGATTCTGGACACTGTTATAGGCAGAGAAATTGCAAGCTTGGCTTGTACTTTTCCAGCATGTCAAACACATGGGGCTGTCTCCATGTGGGGCACCCTAAAGAACAGTGCCTTTAAAAGCAACATGTGGCAATCTGAGGCTTGTTTCCTCACTTTTAGAGCTTCAATCAATTAAGGGGCCAGTCAACATTTGAATCATTTTAACAAGAGTACACACAGAGTGCTTTAAAGGAGGGAGAGGACAACAGGGAGGGGTGGCAGGAGTGTGGAGAGATGTGAGCACACTATATTGTGTCAGCATAAAATATTTAACCTGTCCTGATGATGATTTTTGGTTTAATTTGAACCCTTGTGGAAAGTAAAGTGTTGAGAAAAAAAAGAGCCCTCATCCAAAGTGAAGGATGGGCCAGTGGTTGGGGTGTTATCTTGAGTTTTATGAGACCCAGGTTTGATTCTTTGCTACGCTACAGACTTCCTGTGACCTTGGACAAGTCATTTGGCCTCTCGGTGCCTCAGTTCCCCATCTAGGTCAGGGGTCGGCAACCTTTGGCACGCGGCTCACCAGGGTAAGCACCCTGGTGAGCCGGGCCAGTTTGTTTACCTGCCACGTCCGCAGGTTCGGCCGATCACGGCTCCCACTGACCGCGGTTCACCACTCCAGGCCAATGGGGGCAGCGGGAAGCAGCGCGGGCCGAGGGATGTGCTGGCCGCCGCTTCCTGCCGCCCCCATTGGCCTGGGATGGCAAACCGCGGCCAGTGGGAGCCGCGATCAGCTGAACCTACGGACGCAGCAGGTAAACAAACAGGCCCAGCCCGCCAGGGTGCTTACCCTGGCGAGCTGCATGACAAAGGTTGCCGACCCCTGATCTAGGTAATGGAGAGAATAACACTTCCCTGCCTCTCAGGGATGTTGTGAGGATAAATCTATTAAAAACGTTGACGCTCTCAGATAGTATGGTCATGGGAGCCAGGCAGATAGGACTATTGACTTGAAGGGGCTTTGGATCAGATTCTTAGAGTCCATGCTAAAATGATAGCTGTGCGCCCTAAATCTTGCAGCATCGATTGTTGGTGAGTGTTACCCAAGTAAGATTAACTTTCTAGGGAAAGGTTTATTATTTCTAACAATATTTTAAAGATCTTCCATTGTTCTTCGCAGTGTTGTTGTAGCCAGGTGTTGTGGTAGCAGTTCCAGGACATGAGAAAGACAAGGTGGGTGAGGTGATATTTTTGATTGGGCCAGCTGCTGTTGGTGGAAGAGACAAGCTTTCAAGCTTCATAGAGACAGAAGTTGGTCCAATCAAAGACATTACCTCACCCACCTTGTCTCTCTCTAATATTTTAAAGAGACACTCTCCAGGTAAGTGTTTAGCCTCCAAATTTAGACCTTGCAACATTTGTGTAAAGACTTTCCCAGAGCCAACATGAGCTGTTTGCACGCTTTTGGATGTCAGTGAAAAATTGCGGGCATTTGTGCCTTGTAGGGGAAGGTAGGGAAAGGACTGTGAAGCTGAACACCAACATTGAGCTAGAGAGTTCATGAGAACCAGAAAGTAAACTGAGTGGTAATGAAGTGAAGCTAACCAGTCTGTTTTTAGTGGCCAAGCTGTGCGATGTGCCTAGGGCAAACAAAGAGCAAATGTTGTATAAAGGAAACCCAATAGGTAAAATCTGTTCATTATTAATAATTTCAGGTTTAATTAGTTATACTCTCCCTATTAATAATCTCAGGTTTGATTAGTTATGCTCTCCATTTGGAAAGGTATTTAAGCAGCTGAGTAAGCCCATTAACTTCAGTGGCACTACACAGATGCTTAAAATTAGGCATGTGCTTAAGTACCTTGAGGAATTGATACCCTAAACTGATACGGAAAACCTTTATATTCTCTATCTATCTTCTTAGGTATTAATTTTGTAAACACTTAGGCACCTGCCTAACTTTACTCACTCAAGTACTTCCACTGATGCCTTGGCCAAGTAGAAATGTTACATTGATGCCTGACGGTTTGCAAGATTGGAAAGAAAGAAAGAAAGAAAGAAAGAAAGAAAGAAGCTATAGCAGAAAGGTTGAATGAAAAATGTGTAGTTGACATCATCTGAGTTACCCTGGGGACATCTTCAAAAGCAAGGCAGAGCTATGCTCTTTACATACCTCTGCTAAGGGCAAGATTCAAAATAATTTTTAGTTGAAAACCTCAGCTCCCACCGACTGTATATGAACGGCAAATGTGTCATATGGCTGAAGCTGTTAGGATGATATATGCTTTAAAAGGTCAACTCCAGCGCTATTGTAATACTTGGCCATGGCTTTCATTTTCCTAATTTGCTGACACAGAGCAACGTCCGGCTGTGTGCTATGTGTTCGGATACTAAGCAATCTCAGAGTTACAAATTTTCTCTGAATGTCTGAGTTGACCTTTGAGGCTTTCAATAAAAAATATAATTTAAAGAAGGGAGAAAAATTGTTAACATGGAAACGGAATTACAGGAACATGACCAAATTCATTCCCTTGACTTGGACTCTGCTGATGTTTGATGTCAGCTATATAATTATACATCGTGTCTTGAGTGAAAAAACAATATTGCCCTCCATCGCTACAAGCAGCCCACATACAGATGGCTTATTAACTGAAAAGGAATGGACTGTGTCCGAGGGTTTCAGAATATGCACAATGCCTAGCGGCACTAATTATCTGAAGGATCTCTCTTTGTCTGACCCACCCATCCACCAGGCCTGATTCTTATTTACACTAAGGCTGCTTTACATCACTGTAGCACTGCAAAGGGACCTTACAGTGGGTGCAAATGATATTTACATCCCCTATAAAGCCCCTTTACCTTGCCAGAGAGGGGTAAAGCAGCCAAAGTGCAAATGAGAATTTGGCCCACACTATTTAGCCAGAGAATAAAAAGGTCTCGTGTAGAATTATAGGAATTGCCCTAATGAAGGGGTCGGTAACCTTTGGCATGCGGCTCTCCAGGGTAAGCACCCTGGTGGGCCGGGCCGGTTTGTTTACCTGCAGCGTCCGCAGGCTCGGCCGATCACGGCTCCCACTGGCTGCGGTTCACCGCTCCAGGCCAATGGGGGCGGCAGGAAGCGGTGCGGGCCGAGGGACGTGCTGGCCGCCGCTTCCCGCCACCCCCATTGGCTTGGAACAGCGAACCGCAACCAATGGGAGCTGCGATCGGCCGAACCTGCGGACGCGGCAGGTAAACAAACTAGCCCGGCCTGCCAGGGTGCTTACCCTGGTGAGCCGCCTGCCAAAGATTGCCGACCCCTGCCCTAATGGATCAAACCTGGGGTCCTTGTAGCCCAGCAGTTTTTCTCCAACAGAGACCAGTCCCAGGTGCTTCAAAGCGCTCTGAGTTCTATACATGAAAAGTACTAGAATGAGCTAGGTATTTCTATTATTATAAACTTCAAGAAATCCCGAGGTGGACAATTCTGGACCTGCGGAAGTTTCTTCCCAGTCCATGTCAGTTAGTGGTTGTTTCTGGCCTGAAGCAGGAGGTTTTATAGTTCTCTGAATGTATTGCACTCTAGAGAATACATTCTCAGCTGTGCAGGTGAGAAGATACCAGGCTGCTGGCCCTCACCATGGTGGTGACAAAGGAAAGGCCCAGTTTGGCAGTCAGATGAAGGAGTAGAAGTATGATGGGATTTTGCAGAGAGGGAGCCAGGGATGTTATTTCTAGGGGAAGGAGCTGAGGCGATAATGGGTTTCACGCAGTGGGAGGTGGAAGTATGTTTTTGCATGGGAGGAAGCTGGGGTGAGTTCGATTTTTGGGAAGAGTCAGCCTGCATAAACTGGGCTTCACAGATAGAACTCAGATATGGTGTCAAGGGGAGAGAGCCAGGAACATGGGGAGTTCCTTGGGGAAGGGAGAAGGTGTGACTGTTTGCAGGGCCACACTGATTTCCATGGCGACAGAACGGGAAAGGAGGAGGCACAGCATGTTTGAGGTCCTGGGGAAGGAGGTGGGCAGAGGGATGGGTTCTTATCCAAACTAAAATAACCCTTAAATGTTGAGCTCAGTTTAGAGAGAGGGCTGAAGTTCTGGCCAGTGTATGGTGACCAGACAGCACGTGTGAAAAAATCAGGACTGGGGTGGGGAGTAATAGGAGCCTATATAAGAAAAAGACCCCAAAATTGGGACTGTCCCTATAAAATCGGGACATCTGGTCACCCTAGGCCAGTGCTTATTTAATAAGAATCAGTTCACCCATTCCTAGAATTTTCAGGCTATCAGTTTGGCATGAGCAGAAGGTAGGAAGCCATGCTTAAGTAGCTGTTTAATAGAAATGCTTGCTTCTCTATCACCATGTATTAGCCTTTCATGCCCCAGCCTGCCATGGTTTAAAACAACCTTATTTCCCTTCTTCTTAGAGCCTGACAGAGGTGCAGGCATTCCTCCCTTCCCAGGGCTAGAAACACAGGGAACATAACCCCACCAATAGATTACAAAAGTTCCTCCAAAATAATTACTTTCTGGGGCAAAACATGTGGCAATATTGCTGGCCTGCACAAACTGGCTGGCTGCGTGAAAGCGATGGGCCAGATGCTCAGCTGGTGCATAATCAGCATCGCTCCATTGAAATCGGTGGAGCTGGGCCGTTTTACTTCAGCAGCCGATCTGGCCTGTGAAGCGCTCAGAGATCTGAACTGGACTCTGAGTGACACCCTGGTGAAACCCTGTTTTTAAAGGCTAAGTAGGTGGCTTTTGCAGCACCAGGTGTCATAGCACGTATTGATTTTTATGGCCCTGTGGTAGTTAATTTATAAAGGTCAAGATTTACATGTTTATTTTGACTGGTGCCCTGCCCAATACAAAGACACAGATATATTAATAGTGCACAAATTAAATGCAGAGCTCGTTCTAGGAAACTACAGGGCTTCTTTCTATTTCATCCAGAAAGTGACATTTCATTACAAGAAAAGGCCAAAGCGAATGTCCCAGTACAGAACATCTGGTTGGCTAACACAATGGAACATAGCACCTGTGAACACGCTGAGTGCTTGTTTTGTAACTAGTTGTCCATTATCCACATAAAAATATGTTTTTAGGCTGTTACAGCATACGCCTTGCCAGGGGAGTCTGGTGTGATAACGCAGCCTGTTTGTCTTGGAATGGTCCCATCCTGAGACGTGCACTGCTGAGCCAGGACATCAGTTTTGCGGAATTTTTTGGGGTGGGTTTTTTCTTTTGTTTTTTGTCTTTTCCACTCATACTTTCTATTGCACGTCTAACGGGACTGGACTCTGAGTCCATCAGCATAGTTAAGAAGGAGAAAGGGTGGATGGCAGCAAGTTCTGTGGCCTGTAATTTACCATCCAGGGGAGACAGGACTGTAAACAAATTAATAAAAGCAGAAAATTATGAAATCTTGGCACTGGCTCCAGAGCAAAGTTGCTCATTTTGAGGCTCTTGTAACCCTTCAAACTAGCTCAGTGGTTGTCCCAGACCCTTCCTTTACAAGGGAAGGAAACACCCATTAACAGAGGATCTCCTGGATCCCAGACAACCAAAGGTCTTGCAGGGGAAAAGGGAGTGCAAAGGAAATAAGGCTGAGGAAAGCAAAGTCCTTGTAAAAAAGCATTACCGATAGGTGTGTGCAGCATTATAGCTCACAGTTTGTGGTATACAGGCAGGCCCTTTTCTCTGTTGCTTCGTAATTATCCAGCTGCATAAAGGGGCTGTAAAGCTGACCGATTTGACCACTGGTTTCCCCCAAGTGGTACAGAGTTGGCAAAATAGCCCTTCACTCTTCATCCTTTTATAGCAGTGTTTCCCAAACTTGGGACGCCGCTTGTGCAGGGAAAGCCCCTGGCGGGCTGGGCCAGTTTGTTTACCTGCCGCGTCCGCAGGTTCAGCCGATCGAGGCTCCCACTGGCCGTGGTTCGCCGCTCCAGGCCAATGGGAGCTGCGGGAAGCGACACGGGCCGAGGGATGAGGCTTTCCCTGCACAAGCGGCAGAACAAGTTTGGGAACCACTGTTTTATAGGATGGGCTGTGGGGGGCGGGGGTATGGCTGGACCGCTGCTGCTTCATTCCTATTATTCTCAGCTGCTGGAACAGCCCCGGGCGGGCCTCAGCAACCAAGTATAAGTTATGATCAGCCCTGCTTGATTTTTCCTGCGTTCTGAGGTGCTTTTTCTCGAGTGGCGAAATGGCCTTTTTTAAAGAAGAAAAAAAGAACCTCTCCATTCTTTAGGAAATGACATGGTTTTTGTAACGAGATCAGAGAAAACAATGAAGCACAATGGAAACCGAGTCTCTCTAAAGTTTTATTGCCAGGCTGATAGACCAAGGATGTGCATTAGAGCCTTTAAAAAAGAAAAATAAATGGTAGAAGTTATTGGTATTTTCCAGCACTGGTCACTGCAGTCTGCACAGTAACTTTTTGTTATAAAGAACATTTTAATGGGGGGCGAGGAGGGTAAACGCCTCTGGGTTTACTTCCTGGCTCAACCACTCACTTGCTGTGTGGCCATGGGCAAAGTCTGTTGACCTCTTTGCATCTTAATAAGTCAACCCAGCTGGAAAATTGGGTGCGAAGCAGGAACCACACTGGAAACCAGATGCTGCATCTGAGTAGAGTTTTTTCTTGGTAAATAAATTACATGCACACACAAAAAATGGGACGGTCTTCTTAAGATATACAGTGAGCAACCTCCAGCTGAGATAAGATCTCGGCTGAGGCTCATGTCCTATAGAGCTACTGTCTGTTGACAACAAGAATTCAGGTTAAAGATTCAGCTGTGATAATATGCAGGACCCTTTCGCCCCCACCCCCCACCCGCCCCACACACACAAGATGCACACACATAGCAAGTCTGATCACTAAATCTCTCAGCTGGAAGTCTCTCTTGCAGATTTCACAGCAATGAGTTCATTCAGTCTGATAAGTCACGTCAGGGAAAGAGGTCTGAAGTAGAATGGCTGGACACTGGATCTGTGCAGAAGACCCTGATTTGATTATCCACAGAGTATCGTGGCACAGGAGATATCAAGCAATTCCTTTCGCAATCAGACAGCGTATTGCAAAGACACTGCCCAGAAGCAAATCAGAAGGACTAGATGACTCATTTATGGGATGTGAAAAGCATTTGATTCTGCAGCTCTCTAGTTTACCAGTAACCTTCTCCCCCACCCCAAAAATAAATACCTATATTCAAAGCCTGTTGCTCATGGTTGAAGGATCTCTAACTAACGCAGAGTCTCTGCCCATTCAACTTGCACCAGAATCTTCTCTGAGTTACACCAGGGTGAAAATGGAATAACACTGTTGACTTCAGTAGAGTTATTGTGTTCACTCTGGTGAAACTCAGTTGAGAATCTGGCCTCTTTGGTTCTCTCGTGTCTTTTTTTCTGCTGCCATCCTGCACATTAACTAGAGCTGCATGGTTTATTCCTAGTAATGCTCTACATGACTATTTCAAACACATGGTTGTGCACAAACTCTTCATTTTCACTATGTCATCTCCTCATTATTTATAATTTTTAGTGTGTGATTGGTCACCTGCGTCACATGGCATTGTTTCTGATCCCTGATTGGATGACAGACTTGTATTAACTTGAGAAGGACTATGCAAGAGATTTCCAAATGGGCAAGTGAACGGTGACATTTCCAATGTCAACTTTCACCTGAATTTAGATTTAAACTAGGATTTGCAAAAACCTCTACTTTCCACAATGGTTCTCGCAAATCAATATCACTCCTATGAATGTTCCCAGAAAAGGAATAAGAACAAAGAATATTCCTGGTTTTTATTCCAATTAATATTTGCCAATATCTTTTTGCATTCTACTTGTGTTAACCTGTAGAATCAGCATCATCCTCACACATATTAGGTTATACATAGTAGGTAATTCTTCCCCGTCTCTCTCTCTCTCTCTCTCTGTATATATGCACACGAAACCCTGTAATATTTTAATGCACATAGTGTTCCAAGCAACATGTTCCATCAGGTTATGATATTCAAGCCTTAGTTGTAGCCCTACATGGTAATAATCCCTTCAAGGCGAGGAAATTCTGTGAGGTCCTCCTAACGGAGTTTCTTCTGCATTCTTCCACTAAGGATACGTCTACACTACCCACCGAATCAGCGGGTAGTGATCGATCTATCGGGGATCGATTTATCGCGTCTCCTCTAGATGCGATAAATCGATCCCCGAACGCGCTCCCCGTTGACTCCAGAACTCCACCGCCGCGAGAGGCGGAAGCGGAGTCGACGGGGAAGCGGCGGCCGTCAATCCTGCGCCACGAGGACGCAAAGTAAGTCAATCTAAGTCGATCTAAGATTCGTCAACTTCAGCTACGCTATTCTCGTAGCTGAAGTTCAATGTTTGCCTATCTCCCACTCTGTGGAAGATAGCCCTGTGTCTCTGGCAGATCTCAGAGATTCATGGAGTTTGAGCCTGTACCATTGCTATCAGTATGGAAGCCCCATGCCTATCCAGAGTCTGTCTCTGGAATCAACATCTCCCCTTCCCCTCACCACCCAGACACACTCCCTAGCAGCACCAGTGGTAGTGCAGACTGTGCCTTTAAGGGTTGAGCTTCCCAGACAGAGCATCTGGGCAGGTGCTGTGAAGTTCTGGTTGTTAAGCACATCCAAATGAAACCGAACACAAGAAAGATCTGTTGCAAGCACCTTAGCACTGAGTGATCACTGCACAGTTCCCTCACGGGGGGTCCCGACCTTAGAGGAGGTCCAGTGAGCTGTGTCCTTTGAACATGCTGTAGTGGGGGGCAGGAAACGTGCATCTCTCCCAGCCTGCCCCTCCCTGCACTAGTTCACCCACTGCCCAACCTACATGATTCCTTCAGTGCATGGATCAGAGGAGCAGGACTGGGCCCTCACTTTGTTATTCTCCTTATTTTCATGCAATGGGCCAAGTTCTCTGCTGGCATAACTCAACTGATTTCGGTGAAGTTCCTTCAGCAGAGAACTGGGCCAAGAGTCTCTAAATAATATGCTTGAGGGGCTGGGCAGATAAAATCTCACATACCGGATCTCCAGATGATTAACTGTCTTCTCTCTCATGCCGGGCAGGACACGGAATGCTGAACATCCTGCAATTCTGCTGAGCTACCAATTGAGTGAAATTCACCAATGATCAAAAGCACTTACACTTCTCTGAGTTGCCTGTGGTGTATTGAAAACTGTGTTAGATTACTTTCAGTGTAAGGGATTTCCTGATCCTGCTTGCAGGCTAGGAGGCTCTGCAGAGAAGCATGTGATCAGGGTCAGTTTGAAGCCAGCCAGCCTAGAGTAAGGTGGAATGAGTGGAGCCTCTCTGTTTTGGGTAGCAGCTTGCTTTGCATCTCTCTGTTTTGGGGTTCTTGTGTGTTATCATTTGGAATTCTAAGACATAAAGTCGTTTTACGTTGCAACCTTCCAGGAAGAGTATTTATGTTATTATCTAACTTCCCTGTGTGAATGCCATGAAACATAACATTGCCGTGCTTTAAAGACAATTTGTTTGTAATATATTTTATTACATGCCACTCTTCAGCCCTTAACTGGTCTAAGTGGAAAACTGCACCCATGAAACCACTAGAACGATATGTCAGGTTTGCATTGCACATGAAATGTCTCAGACAGGGTGCACGGTAATTTCCTTCTTTATGCTCTCCTCTTTCATTTCTTCAAGGATTTCCTAACGCCATAGCCAACAGATCTTCCAAACTTGCCCAATTACTCTGGCCTTCACCTTTGACAGGAGATAAGCCCCTGGGCTGCAGGATAATAATGTGAGGATATTGATCCAGGAGAATGTTGCAGATGACAAGAGTTGACTGTTAGGCATGTGTGTCTACTTCTCATTTCCTGGGAGGGCACTAGAAATGTCGACGTTCCCATGGCTGTTCAAAATCTAACCTAACCACCCTTCTGATGAATATCCTAATGACAAACAAGATGATCAAAGTGTGTAATAAACTGATTCTTGGAGCAAAACCGGTGCTCAGTTGTTTGAAATGTACATAGCACCAGTAAAGGGTGTTGCTGTGAGAACCCTACGGGCTTTATCTACAGAGGAGGTTGAGAATGGGCAATGGCAGCACAGACTGCTCCCATATTACCCGATGTGACCAAGATGGCCCACACCTTTAGAAAGAGATGGAACACTCTGTCCTTGGACGCTCTCCTGAGACTGCCAGGGTGGGTGCCAATTAATGCGGGTGGGGACGGTAGGTTTTTTTTTTTTTTTTTGTGGGCTAGAAAGAGGACTGAGAAAAATAGCTTATAGGAAACAAGGAAGTGAGGATCTCAGGAAAAGGTCAAAATATGCTGGCTGGCTAGCACAAGAAATGTGTAACACCAACCAGCAAGCGGGAAAGAAGAAAAAAGGACCATCTCTGTAACAGGAGAAATCAATTTGATAGCTCATAGATATGGCTGTTATTCATATATCTTTCCTGAAATGTGCTAGGAATCTGAAATTTGCATTGGACTGGGTTTTCTACTGTTGTGTTTAATTGGGACTGAGCCCTTGCCCGCCACCTCCAGGCATGGATCTTGTTCCCAACCTCCGACGGAAATCCTAGTTAAAAATGCCTGTTACTTAATATTCTTATTTCTTATTTGCATTGCAGTAGCACTCTGATCACCCCATTGTGATAGGTGCTGTACAAACAGAACAAAACGACAGTCTCTGCTCCAAAACATTTACAATCTAAGTAGAGAATATGTGCATAGGGGGAGGAATTATCATCAAAATATCCTGCAGAAGATACAGGCTAGTGCTGAGACAAAGCACATAAGCTTTACTGTGCTCACACTAAATGCACTGATGCCATTTCTGTGAAGTTATTTAAACGGCTGAATTGTGTAATAAAGGGTGCCACAGAGGGGCGGGGAAGAGATGCCAGGAAAATTGCTAACTAAATAGACAGTTCAAAATACACCTATGTACTTAGGTGATTGTTGCATCAATGTTGTAACTCAGAAAAAAAGTCTGTTTCAGAGAAGTTGGTTTGTGTGCAGATGTGTATGCAGAAATGTGTGTGTGCTCTCACTATGTCACTGCTATCTATGGATACATAGACAGGCAGACATTGTGGGAATTTCATGTGCTGTAGCCAGGCGGGGAGTTGGCTGGCAAAGAATCATCCTGTACCGATGTTCTGTGACTTTAGAAATTTACCTTGAACTGTATTATTTCTGCTTGTGATTTTATTTTTCAGCTTCCAGTTGGGGTGAAACCAGCCAAAAGCTTAAATGTAAACTTGCAGAGATGCCGCATGTCTGTTATTTTCCAGTGAAGTGTGGAAAATAATAAACTCATGTTTCTGGTGGAGTCGGACAGAGAGAGAGAGGGCTTTCATATCCCACGACTCAAGCAATCCCACCAGACCAAGCTGGAATTATTAACAAAATCCGAAGGCCAGGAGACGAGGCGGGGCAGGAGAGCAGTGCCCCAGACGCTCACTTCAGTTCACTCAGACTATGGTCAGAATGTTTATCTCCCCTGCCTTTTTTGACTCACCATTGCTAGCACAGACTTTCTCTTTTCTGGGACAAACAGCGTTTTGAGGTCTCTGCAGCTGCTGGAGTCACTCACTTAAAAGGATTTGACTTCCAGAGCAAGTGTAATTACTTTAATGGGTCTTATGCTTAGAGCAGATAGGAATCCATAATTAACAGGCCTGGGGTTATGGGATTTCTGTCACAGAGAGCCGTTCAGGAAAGGGTTTCAGTGGGACACATGCATGTCAATGTGTGTGAGGGCTGAAGAGAGGCTAAGATGGAAAACCAGAAAACCACTAACCATGAACACAGACATTACGATTCACTGACTGATTCGTTCAGTTCATTATTTAGGCCTAAATTTTCAGAAGTGGCTATTGGTTTTGTGTGTCTCCGTTTTTAGTTGCCCAACCTGAGACAGCCTAAAGGAGCCTGGTTTTCAGAAGCGCTGATCACCTGCGATGCCAACTGAAGTCAATCTTGTTTAGGCCAGAGGGCGAATGATACGTGTCCCCCAGCCTAGGCATCCCTCCCTCCTGCCCACCAGTCTCTTCCTCTGTCCTTCATGTGGGCCTGTGGAGACCCCTCTGTGGTGTCTGCAGGTGAGGGACATCACCCTTTCATCGCTTCCTCAAGGGAAGAGATAGATCCATTCGTAAAGAAGGTTCAGAGATCTCCACACACAGATCTGGGGGTGAGCGCGGGCCAAATTGAACTTTGCATCATGGTGGAAGTTACAGGCCAATTCATCAGGGCAGGGATCTTGTCGCCACTTGTTTCCAAGACAGGCCTAGCATGCTTTGCGTGCTCAGTAATAAATAATAATAATAATAATAATAATGGGTTGCTCAGGATACCGGGGTCTTCGAAGAATGACAGGAGAGGCTGAGAAAATATCAGGAGCTCTAAGGACCCTTTCTGCAATATATGAAGGCAGAAACAGCATTCTGAAACACCCCAAAGGAGTTTTCAAAATCTCTTCAAGCTGCATTAGAGGTCAAGCCTCCATCCCCATTGTAGTAGTTTGCAGATATGATAGGTGGGATGATGTTTGCAGAAAGCAATTTCATTCTGTAAAATAAATCATTCTTAAAGGACACTCATTCGACTCTGTCAGCACAAACCAGGAATCAAGCTCAATGAACAGTAAATCCAAATTTGCCTGCCTCCCAATTCCACTGCAAAAACTAGACCCAACGGTGAAATGTTGCCCACTATGACAGCTCTGCCAGCAGGGAATTCTGATATTTGCCGTAATCCTTGCAGGTCTGAGCTTCCTAATCCTTCCCTATTATTTGCTCTCAGAAACATCTGGCTTGTTCTCTCCTGAAAAAGTACAGTTAGCAATATATTTATGCAAGACTGACACAGAGGGCAACTGAGTAACGGGCACGTATGGACTAAGGAAAGAAGCAATGCTTTTGAGGCTGGATATGGCATGATAGACATGCTTTGAAGGCATCCATAGCATTGGCTGTATGTTCAGAGCTGGCTGGCTTCCTCTGAATTCAATTCAGACATTGCAGACACCTGCTATTAGTGAGTGACTGGACAATCTGAACCAGGCGCTTATCAGATTGAACGTCACCTACAGATTACTGTCATTGAAGTTTATGGGAATGTTATTGATGCCCAAGAGCCTCTTGAGTTAAAGGTGCCTCAAGAAGAGAGGAAATGTGATCTCGGGTTAAAGTAAAAGGCTGAGAGCTGGATTCTAGTCCTAGCTCTTCCATTATCTTGCTGTGTGACCTCAGGCAAGGACCTGAAGCACTCTGTGCCTCAGTTTCTCCATCTGTAAAATGGGTGTAGTAATAGCTGTCTTATCGGGGTGTTGTGAAGCGTAGCTTATGGGTGCTTGAAAAACACTGCAAGATTCTTGGGTGGAAGGTGCAAAGTATTACAAAAGCAGTCCTGAAGCTACTGAATGGCATGCCCACCCACGGTACAATTAATTGCCCTGTTGGCACGTGGGAATGACTAAATGAAGGCCTCAGCCATGGAGGAAAGGCTGGTGCAGGATACAGGGGCTCTTCTGGTTGCCAGCAAAACAAATTCTACTGCAGCAGGCACCTGGGAAATCCATGGAGAGTTGCGTGGCCTGGAGCATGACATGGAATTTCTACTGTTGTATGCACCCACCTTGTTGCTCATGGAATTTCTACTTCATAATAAGGCAAACTGTCAGACCCTGTATATTCACTGGGGGTTGCTGACATGAGTGTGATGTCATTGACAGCCAATCAGCATGCTGCATTTTTTTCCCCAGAGCCCCAAAGCCATTTCACAGTAGAAATGATGATGCTTAATGGTGAAATGACATGAGAAACAATTATTTTTGCTGAGGACAATAGAACAATTGTTAGCAAGTTAAAAAATGACCGTGCTAGACCAGTCATGAGTTTTTCTCTTTAAGGGCCTTATTTTCACAAAAGTTAGACAACATAACCCAATGCACAAAGCACACACATGACACACCTAATTTGCACATGCAGTTACTTAGAGTTGTGCATGGAAATTCTACACACAAATGAACAGTTCAATGTCTAACTAGCCCCCTGCATACACACACCAGTGAACACCTAGCTTCAGGGTCCAAATGTACAACAGGGAAGCTGGAGAAGTGGTTATTCCATTTAAAGCACTTTCCAAGGATGTACTAAAATGAAATATGAAAACAAACTGTGTAAGAGGTTAAGCAATAAGAAAGAATATTGTGATTCTCTATGTAATACCACAATCCTGGCTGTTCTAAGAGGCATGTATAGTATATAAAACAGAAACATTAAAAAATCCCGTAGTAAGCAAACCTCAAAGATACAGGGGTTCTTTTCTATGTGAAGAAGACGGAAATTTATTAGGACTATCCAAACTTCTCTTGCATCCACAAAACTGGGTTTGGAAGCTCACAAGAGGAGGCTCTCTCTCTCTCCAGATTTCTGGGATCTCCCACAGCCATTCAGGCTAGAGACCCCATGAGAATGGCGATTTTCACCCTACTTTGGTGCTTCCATGGCCAGTGCTGACCAGAATCTGGAAAGGCAGGGACTGCAATGGAAATGAAAAATAACAGTGGAAAAAAGTGATTGAAACTTTCGTCAGCCTCAAGAACAAAGCAGGAAGTGAACCAAAGCCTTGGATTTGTACATCTCTGAATTTTGGGGAAATGTGAATTAAGACAGAACTGTGATCGATAGGGTAGATGGGGATTTGGATAAAAATAAAATAAGGTATAAAATTTTCAAAAATGCCAAAGTCCCATATTCAAAAGTGACTAGGAGCAATTGGGCTCAATGCAGGGGTAACGCCATGAAATTCTATAGACTGTGCTATGCAAGAAGTTAGATGAGATGATCTAATGGTCCCTTCTGCCTTTAAAAATCTATTAAGTTATGATTTAGGAGCCTAAATCTTATTGAAAGGCAATAGGATTTAGACTCCTAGGTCACTTTGGAAAGGGGGCTTAGGCTTCTAAATCCCTTAGGCTTGTTGAAAATTTTGCCCAAGATCTCATTTTTTAATATGGCCTTTGGAGGCCAAGCCAAATCCCAGAAGATGATCGACTCTGCATTTGAAATTTGCAACTTGAGCTCAACCTTATGAACAAAGGTTGAGATGGCCATTGTTTTATTTCAACTGGTTCAGCCATATCACGTTACAGGGAGGAGTTAGAGAGAGGCAAAGGAAGAGCAGCTGTCATTCTTGTGTATTAGGTGTCCAGATTAAGTCCAAAACTAGTCTCTCTCCCCTTCTTATTGTATATTACTGACACATCCATGGTTAAGGGATGATTGACATTCTGACTCATTAGCATTATTTATCACTGCAAACGGGGACGGCTCTAGGTGTTTTGCCGCCCCAAGCTCTGAGAGCGCAACTGTCCAAGCCAAAAAAAAACAAAAGAAAAAGCTCCAGGATCACAACAGTCCATAACGCCGCCCCTGGAATTGTGCCGCCCCAAGCACGTGCTTGCTTTGCTGGTGCCTAGAGCCAGTCCTGACTGCAAAGTCACCAAAGGTTGTGTCACTAGTGGCCCACCTCAAGCCACAGACTACAAATAAGCAACAGATAGAACTTCCTGGGGACCACAGAGGAGGTTCTTCCCCTGCCCTCTCCCTGCCGTAAACATGGCAAAAGACCGAAGGGGGCTTATGATTTCGATGCTTTCGATTTGGAACAAGTTATGGATACAGCACAATCATCAGCAAAATGGAGCAAACTTGCAAACCCCTCCTTATTCCATTTGACCCTTGATGCCAAAAGCGGTAGGAGTCAGCGGAGGAGCTCTAGCTACCCTCCTCAACCTCACAAGGAAATGTCCTTATTCTTCCTGGGTGAACTCTCACTTCTACCAGCCCATTATTTTCTCATCAGATCCTTTGTACAACTGTAACCGTGTGGCTAACCAAAACCAGCCGGGCAATTACATTTTAAACGTCTCTTGGAATCTGACTGCTCGGTAACCCTATAGCTCCCAGGACTGACCTCCTAGAAAGGAAATTGAAGTATTCTTTGCTTCCATGAGAATCAGCATTATGCCCAGGAGGCAGTGGCTCAGGAGCTGACATTCCATTCCATTCTGCCTTTTTGTGCACAATGCATTCAGGTTTTTGTTTCTGGTGTTAATATTTTACCATGCAGTTGACACAGGCAGGTACTGGGGCTGTCTTTCTAGTATTGGATTTCTTCCCGTTACAGAAACGTTGTTACAGAAAACACATTTCAACTGTGAGGAATTAATATTTGGAGCCTCAGCACCCCTGGCTCAAAGTTTTAGTTAAAATGCCTTGTGGAAAATGTTGAAGCCCGTTCTAGTTAGAAGCAAATCTCTACCCGATTCCTACTGTGATTTTGCTTTTCTTCCTTGTTTTATATCACAAGGGAAACTTGCCTGAATACGGGATTTTTAGCCTTAAAGAATTATCCTTCATTATTCCCCAGAACCTCTGCTTCTAAATCAAAACCATCATCGCGGATAATTAGACATGGGCCCCAAATCAGAAAATCTCAGATCCAAATGCCATGGATTCCACACGCAAATCTGGGTCTAAATTTTGAAGCCAGGGCTGATGTGTAGATCTAATAGCGATGTCACAAAGAGAGCATACGATTTCAGCTGGAGAATATGGGTGAGGAAGGTACACAGCCTAATATGAACAGAAATATTGTTATGATAATTTTATTTCAACAGAAACAGTGTAAGTCCCTCGGCCCGTACCGCTTCCAGCAGCTCCCATTGGCCTGGAGCAGCGAACCGCGGCCAGTGGGAGCCGCGATTGGCCAAACCTGCGGACGCGGCAGGTAAACAAACTGGCCCGGCCCGCCTGGGGCTTTCCCTACACAAGCGGCATCCCAAGTTTGGGAAACACTGGCATAGGATATGTGTAACTGACCGCACAACACGAATCACAAATAGCAAGCAGTCTAGAAAGAAGCATCCTCTGAAAGTTATTCATCCAAACAAATACATAAGATGAAAATCAGCGAATGATTCTCTAACCAAAAATGGGTTTAATTTCATAGGACCAGATCCTTGGCTGGCTCTATTTACTCCAGCTAAGGATGTGGCCTATGGCCAACATCAGGCCTGATTTGCAGAGGCATTGGACACTCATTGGCTCTACGGTTCAGCTCCTCTGAAAATCAGGCAACTGGCTTATCGTAATGAATATTCCAACCTGCTCTAATTATTATTGTAATCATTCCCAGCTTCTTGGAGGAGTGAAGAAATGGACTCAGAGGAGGCGTTCAGCCTCCAATGGCCTTGACAACTTTGCCATAATTAAAAACTTTGAAAAGCCAATACTGTCTTTGTTTCCCTCTGCGTTTTGTCTTCGTGGGCCCTGAGAAGCATGATCCTGAATTGATAGCTTCTCCGACTGCTCAGGGCATGATTTATTGGGCCAGGAGGCTGCAATGGAGAAGTAATTGCATTAACACTGCCACTGATAAATAGTGCTTTCTTCAGCCTTATGAGCCGCTAAGGGCTAATTATTCCTGAGATTCCGTTTGGCTTTAATCACAGGGTGAATCATCTCCTTCCAAACATGGCAGATATTAATGGCACCACATTTGTCTCAATTTATCTTCCACGGGCAACCTTTTTCTCTTTAATTAAAGACATGAAAATGAGCAAAAATGACAAAAGAGCAGGTGTTCGGAGACGGACGGGAGTTGAAGGACCCGGGAGGTGGCAGTGGGTGTTGCGTTCAGAGGGAGGTAACATAGTGGGTCAGATTCATCCTTGGCATAAGTCTTTTGCCCTCACTAGGCTTATGCATTGGCCCGAATTCATCCTGGACAGTTCAGCTAAGAAAGTGTGGCAGCAATGAAGGTGACGCGAGATCCATCTCTGGCTTTGTGCTTTGCTCACTGGACCTCCCACAGTGGCGCAACTTGGTTATGATGGTATCCAGTACCTGGTGAATTGACAGGTTCCTTGATTGAAGGATCAAATGAGACCTGTCACACTGGATGCTGGACTTCAAAAGACCTGGTGGAACCAATAGATCAGTGTTTCCCAAACTTGGGATGCCGCTTGTGTAGGGAAAGCCCCTGGTGGGCCGGGACGGTTTGTTTACCTGCCGCATCCGCAGGTCCGGCCGATCGCGGCTCCCACTGGCCACGGTTCACTGCTCCAGACCAATGGGAGCTGTTGGAAGCAGAGTGGGCCGAGGAACGTACTGGCCGCCACTTCCAGCAGCTCCCATTGGCCTGGAGCAGCGAACCGCAGCCAGTGGGAGCCGCGATCAGCCGAACCGGCAGACGCGGGAGGTAAGCAAACCAGCCCGGCCCGCCAGGGGCTTTCCCTACACAAGCGGTGTCCCAAGTTTGGGAAACACTGCAATAGAGTATCAAATCCAACCAAAAAATAACGTACAGTATGTTTCATGGAGTGTATTCATAGGCTCTTGAGACTCTTCCTACTGGCCTTTACTGGCAGACAAAACTATGAGGTATAATATTAGCTGCATCCTCTCTTTTGAGCATGATGCTAATCACAGGGGAGGGCTCTGATGCCATTCATTCAGCTACCATCCAGATGCTCCGAAGAAAGTGTCTTCTGGTGGAGACAAGCCTAGCTCAAGTCTCACTGGGGGTAACATGCAGGATACACCGTGGGCCCAGGTTATCCCTGTGTTGTGGCCCTTTTATGCTCACCCTACTACAAAGCCATCAGATGTTGGCCCTGGGAAAGTCCACTGAGTTAGATGGCTTCTACAGCTGGCATGACTCTGCACACACACCCCAGGAAGTCTTGGTGCAAGAGATGTGTTGGGGGCATGGCCAGGGGAAAAGGAGTAGGGGTGGAGAGCTACTGTGGTAATAGTCCCTGGGACAAAAAGCAGCTGGTGCGAATTAGGGCAGTCCTGAGGCTGCTCTAACCTGTGCCTGGAGCTAAAACAGACCCCAGCCCACCCAAAACAACATAGATGCAAAGGTGGCGAAAAGCCACCTTTCCTCCATCCAACCAGGCCCCGCATGGAGCTCAGCCCTGGCACAGGGATGAATTGGGCCCCATGATTCCTTCCACCAGCTGGGGTTAAATCTCTTCTAAGATCCTGGATGCCAACCACAGACAAGAAGAGAACAATTGCTGTAGGAGCCAACATGGGAATGCCTAAACCAAACCACCCTGAGGAGCCTACCCTCCCCTGACTTGTTTGAGCAGCAATACGGCTGTGTAGATAAACTTGTTCTGGAATTCGTAATGTTTCCTATTGCTATTGTTTAATGATAAACAGATTTGAAAAGAAATAAACTCTTTTTCTAGGTATGGGCCAGAGCAGGAAATTACTCTACGAAGTGAGGCAATTATGCTGGTTTGGGGCTCTGAGAGAGGCCCTTAGCTAACCCATTAGTTGTGTTATTTTTGATGAGAGCGGTTTACGCTGAAAGCAGAGGGCAACTGTTTGCTTCTGAGGATTTTCCAACCCACAGCACTTGGCTGGTGTGCTTTTGGATGTGTGTCTCTGGACTGACCTGTTGAGCGGTACAGCAGGAATCGGGGACAGCCGTGAGTGTCAAGGAATGTACCAGATGCCCATTAAAGGAGAACAGCCCAACCTACTCACAGCCTTTTCTAGCTAACACAACCAGCACATTGCATTTACGCAAATAGGGCCCTTGTACATGTCTAATGTAAAAATGAAAGAGTCAGTCCTCAGGTCCATGGCACAAATTCCTCCTTTGCCTGACATGTTCTTATTAGAGACACAGAGGTGCTTGAGGACTTTGTAGGGAGGAAAGGACAGGAGTAAAAGGAGCGGACAGAGGATCCCATCGGTCAGTGTCATAGTGTTATTTGAAATCACTTGTCGGGCAACAGCTGTGGCACTCCTCAGGGGCACCCAGGATTGTGAGGCATCTCACCACTACCTGCCCTTAGAGAGAAGCAGTCTCATCTGTGCCTGCTGTGGATCAGCTCCCTGAACCCAACAGCCCCTGGCAGCACAAACACTGCCTTCCAGGCCCCTGCAGGCCTCGCTTTTTCTGTACAAGTGATGATAGGCACACACCAGCCCCCAAATACTCGGAGCATTCGCTGTAGCACCCAGCCCCTTATCCACGGAACGCTCACAAATTACCAGGCCTGCTGCTCCCAAAGGAACAGGACATACCAGCTTGTAAGATTCAACCCAGATCCAGCACTTGGCTTGACAGCACAGCACTTAGATACATTAACAGTGAAAACAAGAATCTCGATTGTTCAACAATAAAATAACTCTAGTGATAGGGCAGGGATCGGCAACCTTTGGCACGTGGCCCATCAGTGAAATCCGCTGGCGGGCCAGGACGGTTTGTTTACCTGCCAAGTCCGCCAGTTCGGCCGATCGCAGCTCCCACTGGCCACGGTTTGCGATCCCGGGCCAATGGGAGCTGCGGGAAGCGGCGTGGGCTTAAGGATGTGCTGGCTGCTGCTTCCCGCGGCCCCCATCGGCCTGGAATGGCAAACTACAGCCAATGGGAGCTGCGATCGGCCGAACCTGTGGATGCTGCAGGTAAACAAACTGTCCCAGCCTGCCAGTGGGGTTCCCTGACGGGCCGCATGCCAAAGGTTGCCGATCCCGTGATAGGGTGTATAAACATGGGAAACAAATGGTTACATCTAAACCAAAGTCATAACACGCTTTCTAGATCCTAAACTTAACTAACAAATGAGTCTCTTGGCTCAAGAAGTTTATCTCCCCCAAAGTTCCCATCAGTGTTTTCAACCAGGCCTCGTTGAGACCCCTTTTCAGTGAAGCAAAACCACTGTCCTTTTATTTCTTCAGAGAAGGTGCCAGGGCATCCCCTTTATCCTCCCCAAATATACTCAAGCAAACTTTTGAGCTGTACCTCCAGATGAGGGTCTCTCCCCCACTGCCGTTTTACTTTTCCCGTCAGCCTCTTTCTGAAGTCCCCGTGATTCGTCATTTGCATTCAGTTCAGTAATTGGTGATAGGTGACCCATTCTGACTGAGACAATACACAGTTTACATGTCAACAGATTGATGAATAAACACCTCTTGTATGACAGAAAACCTGTTTTTCACCATTGCTGATGACCACTACCTTGCTACAGACCTTAAGAACATATTTTCAGTACATATACATAACTCTTTGCACAACATCTGTACACACATTTCACCATGATATTAATTACCAATATGATGCCAGCTTTTATCTGAGACCTAGCATGACATTCTTTGGTGAACTAGAATGTACATATCAGACTCAGGCGATTCCTATAACCCCTCTGCACCCCCTTGCCAGTTAGCATTAAGAGGTTCTTGGGTTACAACAACATACCACCCCTTGGTACTTTGATGATAAACAGGCAGCTAGCCTCCAAGCTGGTACGGTTACAGAGAGTATTCTTGTGGTGCCTGCAGTTATGAAACGGGGATGCCTTAAACTTTCTAAGAACTAAAGTGGTGCACAGAGTTCAGACCCTGCTTTGTTCTCAGAGTTGCCATCAGGGCCGGCTCCAGCATTTCTGCCGCCCCAAGCAAAAAAAAAAAAAAAGCCGCGATCGGCGGCGGCAGTTCAGCGGCAGGTCCTTTGCTCCTAGAGGGAGTGAGGGACCTGCCGCCCCAGAATTGCCGCAGGTGCCGCCCCTCTCCCTTGGCCGCCCCAAGCACCTGCTTGTTAAGCTGGTGCCAGGAGCCGGCCCTGGTTGCCATGGCCTGTAACAGAGGAGGTGCTCCCTCATGGAGCCTTTACTCTTGTTCTTTACTATTTTCCTTAATCTGAAATGAGCCATTTTACAGTGAAAGCACACGTGCTGCTCCTTGAATATGCAAATGCAACAACTCTAGGCTTGCAGGCCCATTGAAAAGAGGGTAAGTAAAGTGTGTGTGGCTTTATTCTGTGCCAGTGTATTAAAAATACCCTGGTTTTAGTCTAGCTTGATGGATACAAGGTGTTCCCAGACACTGAAGAAACGTACCTACTGGTACATTAAGCGAGACTGCAGTCGATACATCTAAAGTGCCTGTTTGTGCTGCAGCAGCCGGAGAGGGCTGATAAACAACCTTGCCTCTAGTTTCTCTTAATTTAGAATTCATTACGTCTCTCTTTCCATGAAAGAGAAACCAATAGCTGTCCTTGACAGCTGTTTTCCTCGGGGTCATTCTCTCTATCCGCCCATCTACTCTTTCTTTAGGGGGTTTACTCACTGTAATGTTAGCTCTATCAGTTTCATTCAGCTCTTCCAGCAGAATCTACAGGGACGCGGGAGGACAGCAAAGCCAAATGCACTTAACCGCTTGTGCACCACGCATCAATGGAAACAGGGATAATTAAAGGACCGGGGAGGGGGGGGGCAAAGGTGCAAGCTCTATTTGCAAGGGGGTTCCCTGAAAAGTGGGAATACAGCAGGGGATTGTGCCAAGAAAAACCTCCAGCTGAGACAAGTTTAGCAGGACTCTGCTGGCTTGACTTGAGTGAAACTTCTTTTGTACTCATCCAGATGCTGCGTATGGATGCTGCCATGGTGCCAGTTTGAGTTTCAGTTGTGCTCATGTGCAGGATTTATGCACAGAGCAAATTCAGCTTCTAGGCAGGACAGTGACTACTTTCTTGTGCTCTCACTTATTCCCAAAGGAGACAAGATGAATGTCTCCTGGGGAAATCACATCCAGACCTCCTCCACCAGAAGGAAGGTCCCCCAGATCTGGAGCATTTGAGGAAAGGGAAAAATGAGAGCTCCTGGGTCCAGATGGCCAAAACTAGGCAATGGGAATTATGCACCCTTCTGAGAAATGTAAGAGAGTAAGTCAATGCATTTGGGGTGACCAAAGTCTTCATGACCATCCTGACTCCATATTTAATGGTGGTGGTGTTAGCCTTATCATTCCTATGGCGAGAGCCATATGAATAAACATAGATTGCAAATGCCCCAGGAGAGGAAACAGACAATATATTTCACATTGCCCTTGAGAAAACACTTGAGAATGCCTCTCAGACTTGGTTCTTATTAGAATAACTTCTCACAGCACTGTTCACCAACTCTGATACTGATGTGATAACATGGTGGTGTCCTGACCTATAGAACTTGAAGGCACTTTCTGGATCACTGCGTCCAGTTCCCTGCTATCACAGACAATCCCGTCGTACACATCATATAACTGTGTTCACAAATTTATCAAGATCTATCTTAAAACCAGTTTAGATTTCTTGTCCACACTACGCCTAGTGGAAGGCTGGTCCAGAACATCACTCCTCTGATGATTAGAAATCTTCTTCCACTGCTCTGCCTCCTAAGAAGATATGACATTCCAAGGTTATTTTTTCCATCAGTAACAGAGCTGATTTCTGTTCACCTGTCGGTGATAACTATTTGGCTTTCCACTTCCATAATCCATGGTTAACATGAGCTATTCTGCTATAAATTAGTGCTGAGTGGCAAGGGTGATATTGACAGGACCTCAATGGTCAAACCCACAAAATGCTGAGAGCACCAATAGACTTTAATTGGGTTATAACAGCAATCAGAAAGTAAAAGTGAAGGTTTCCAGATGTCACCAGATTTAAAGGGAGCGTGTTACTGATGCCTAAAAGAATAGTTATTCTTCAGGAGGGTGATTAGGGTTGGAAGAACTGTATTGGATAAAAGAACCACCAGCTTCCAATTCACAAGATACCTGCCTCTGGAAATTTCCATTACTTGCGTCTGATGAAGTGGGCATTCACCCACGAAAGCTTATGCTCCAATACTTCTGTTAGTCTTAAAGGTGCCACAGGACCCTCTGTTGCTTTTTACAGCTTCCAACTGCAATTTGAACTGAATTTAGAAAAAGTTCAAAATTCCCTCTTCTACCCCTAATAATTTTCTATTTTAGCAGAATTATTTTTTGAGTCTTTATTCTCCACTATTCATTATTTGCACTACCTTATCTGGTCTCCTAAGTCACATGCATGCTTTCTGTTCCCTGATTAGACAACGAAAAGTTTTGTAAACTGGAGGCAGGGCTGAACAAGCCACTTCCAGTTCAAACCTTTGCATGAGTAGCTATGTAGTAGTAGTTTTTCTTCCCGAGATCATTCCAGTGTAAAATTCAATCTTATGAATGGCTATGGTTGAAACAAAATGACAGGGCTGAAAACACCATGAAAGCAAATGTTTGGGTCTTATCTGAATGAATATTTGTGAAAACCTGATGCATTCACCCAGCTCAATTCACAAGATACTTTTGAGATTCTGTAGGTATTAGCCTTGTTACATAGGTAAGGAAACTGAGGCAGAGGGACTAAGGCTCCGATCCTCAAAGCTATATAGGTGCCTAACTCCCATAGATTTAAATGGGAGTTAGGTGCCTAAATACCTGTGATGATCTGAGTCTCAGGGGCTGATTCAAAACCCACTGAAGTCCCTACAAAGACTCCCATTGACTTGAGGGCGTGGAAGCAAGCCATCAATGACATGTGCAAGGTTAGAGAGAGTGTCAGTGTGAAAGCTAGAATTAGAAATCAGGCTTCTTTGCCCACAGTCGTGTGCTTACCTCGATGGATCTGCCATTCCCATACTTCACGTTACCCAACTGGTAACCTGTACTCAACAAAGATGCCTGACCACAAAAGAAATCACTGTGAAAGCCAAATTGCTACTAAAAAGCACAACCCGGAAAGCTGTGGTAAGCTACCCACTCCACCCACGCAGGTGAAAACCTGTTGCCAAAGGCAACGCTTATGGTGAAAATGAT
Organism: Terrapene triunguis; assembly: GCF_002925995.2. Lineage (NCBI taxonomy): Eukaryota > Metazoa > Chordata > Testudines > Emydidae > Terrapene > Terrapene triunguis. The sequence goes on along the minus strand of NW_020664418.1, from coordinate 41,069,657 downwards.
TAACATTTAACCCCCTGACATAAATCAGAATTGCATAGGGGTTTGCCTGGGCCCAAACACTGCCATTATCCTCTGTGACAAACCAGCCTTCATTACTACAGAAAGCAGTGAAAGATGGCGGCTCTATGCTAAAGACTCTAGTAATGGGGGAACCTTGGAAGGCTTCGATATTCTATTGAGCCAAGTGTCCAAAAGCTAGGGTGCTTAACCAGACTTTTGGGGTCTATAATACTTCCAGAAATCTCATGGCTCTCATGAGAACTTGGTATATCCTGCTTTTGGTAGAGCAGAACATTCTGCAAGCGTGGCTGTTCTCATGGTTCTTTGGCACCTTCTGCTTTTGGCCAACAACAAAGGAAGGAAGCCCAAAGAAGTTCAGAGTGAGAAACCATAGTAAATCGAAGATTTTTTTGGAAGGGTTTGGGAAAAGTTGCAGGAGGGGTATTGGGAGATAATTGTTTACACTTACTTAGCACTTTTGTCTGAGGAGCTCAGTCATTACAAACATTCATGAATCTCCATTTGGGAGAAGTGGTGATCCAAAAGGTGAAGTGACTTGTCCAAGGTCACACAGAAAGTCAGTGGCAGAGCAGGGAATAAAAATCACGTCCCCTGATTTCTAGATTTATTCTTTAGCTCTGAGCCCCACCTCATGCTGAAAACTCATTTGACTGAGGATAATCTCTTAGCTCAAATTTTCATCCAGTTCATTTTCCCCAAGTTTTCCTCCTTTCCCTGCCCTTGTTATCACTTCCCATACAAATCTCTCTAAGAGGGAGAGAATTTTTACACTGCATCTCCGTTATATAGCCTTTAGTATAGCAGTATTGTTTTGTAATATTTTGCTCTACCATAAGGTTGCTGTTTTTCAGCTCCTTTTCCATGTGAATGATGGCACTTGATTCAGTTTGTTTATTCATCCTGATAGCAGGATGAATGACTGCCTTATCCCTTTTCAACTCCAGACTGCAAAACTCCTCCATGTATTATACCTAAACCTTCCTCCCATTCAGGTGCAGAATATGTAATTATACCAATCTTCTATCTGTGATATTTATATGGCCCCATTACTGTAATATCTGAGCACCTCACGAGCTTTAATATGTTTATCTTAACAATACCCTAGTGAGGCAGGGGAAAACAATTATTCCCATTTTACAGCTGGGTAACTGAGGCACAGAGGGGCCAAGTAATTTGACCAATGTCACACTGGAAATCTGTGGCAAAGCAAGAAACAGAACCCAGATCTCCTAAGTCCCAGACTAGTACCCTAACCATACGTCCTCTCAACCGTGAACATGGTTTTGAGCTGATGCTCCTGGTCTGGATACCCCAAACATTATTTAAATGATCCCCTTTGTGTGATTTTTACCATTCCCCCTCTCTGAGTTTATGTTCGTTAATTACAGGAAAAATATTTTATATTCCAGAGTTCATGGACTTATGCAGAGGCTGTGCATTCCTCATACTGCTGGAGCAACATGAAAGACATTTATGATAGTCCTGTCCTAGCAACCCCCTGGAGTCCTCTCCCCTGATACGCCAGTAACCATGTGCTTTAGCAAAGAGTGTGCATTTCAAATGGACAGGCAAGCTGTGCAACCTATGCCATGGGGGAAAATGCCCAGGCAGCTCAAACGGTTAATATATACCAAGGTGCAAAGGAAAATCCAGCTGTTTCCAGACTGCACATGATATTTCTGATACTCCTCATGCTCACACAAGAACACAGGCTGTTTTAGGATGAATGGACCCTTTTTCCATCCTTTTGCAGGTGTTCCCCAACCCCAGATTGCAACAAAGTTCTACCTGAACTAGTACCCCACAGTAAAAATGTGGGGAAATGCTAAAAGTGCATCGCCTCGGTATTTGCTCATCCTCCCAAAGACACACTAAGCTAAGCTATTTGCTCCCTGGGCAATAACTGGTATATCATTTCAAAGCCCAGGGGGAAGCAGAGCACTAAATGTGGTATTACAGCAAAGATCATTAATGGTACAGTGTGTTCACTGAAGCAGCATAATGAAAAGGGAATATTTATAGCCAGGATACGTTTATGCGGTAAGCCCGTCTGCCCCTTTCCCCTAGAAAAATCTGATTCTCAAAAGTTTATTGCATCTTAAAAACGATCAGAGCTAGACCTATAAAAAAAGACAGATCCTTTATCAGACATCAGACCCTGTCTACATACAGAATGCATAGGTATAATTTCCTAAACGTCAGGCTTAACTGTTTTGGTCATACAGGAGAAGCAGTGGGGTTGAAATCTACAATTGTGTCATCCCATTAGAGCAGTAAAAGCTAAAATAACATAATAATAAAACACCCTACGGCTTTGCTGCCAAGAGAGATATTTTTCAAAGGTTATTAGGACCCCTTGATAATTAAAAAGGGAAAGTGAGTCCTGATTTTTTTCTGTTTCTCACCAGGCAATGTCCTTGGCTTGCTCTCAGAGCTGAACACATTTTAATGAAGTTCACTAAGGCCTGGCCTAGAAAATTAGGTCAGCTTAACTACATCCAAGAAAAAAATTCACGCCCCTGAGCGGCACAGTTAAACTGGCCTAAATCCCGTGTAGACAGTGCTAGGCCAACGGAAGAATTCTTCTGTCAACCTAGCTACTGCCTCTCGGGGAGGTGGATGACCTATGCAGATGGGAGAACCCCAGAAACAGAGAGGAATGAGAAGAGTGGGTCAGGATAGTTTTACATACACTTTATACCACTTAAGTGGCACAAAGGAGATTTAGCGTGGACCGAGGATCTGCCTTGATTAAGCTACAGACGTACCTAATTTCCTTCACGTATCCCGGTAAATTTGTGCCATTGGCACTTATTTCCCACATTTTTACATCTGTTACCTCTAGGAAGAGACTGGCATGAAGTAATTTAAATAAAGAATGCACAGTGGGTAATGTTAAGCCAAGTTACTATTTTTACAGCCCAGTAGCAGAGGAGAAGAGGGCACACTCGGCTATTAACGGCAATCAAGTTCAGAACAGATGTTAGGAAATTAACTTTGGTTTTGTTCCTCCCCATGCAGGGAATTCTAAACTCTGTGGCTGTGTCTAAAAGACCGGGGGGGGGGGGCACGGGGAGCAATGCAGGCCTCATTTAAAATGCAATCAGGAGTGCCAGGGGAGAGCGGGAATGAAATATTACTGTGACCTAACAACTGAATGAAATGGAATGAATGCAAGACTGCTGCTGTTAATGACCCAATTGCTCACAAATTAAGAGACCTGGGAAGTCTGGTTACTTCTTAATGGACTCTTTGGATTCTTGACCTTTCATTTTTTTTTAATAATGTGTATTTTTATGCATTTTCATATTACTCCACAGCCAGGTTTTTTAGGGCACATTGATTCTAATTGCTTTTTAGATGTATTGTGCCTCTTGCCAATTTTTGTTTGTCTGTTTTTTGTTCTCGTCTGTGTTGGCTCATTTCAGAGATCACAGACAGTAAGGCCAGAAGGAACCATCATGAGCATCCTGACCGATCTCCTAGATCACTGTTTCCCAAACTTGGGATACTGCTTGTGTAGGGAAAGCCCCTGGTGGGCCGGGCCGGTTTGTTTACCTGCCACGTCCGCAGGTCTGGCCGATCGCGGCTCCCACTGGCCGCGGTTCACTACTCCATGCCAATGGGAGCGGCGGGAAGTGGCGGCCAGTACGTCCCTCGGCCCACGCCGCTTCCAGCAGCTCCCATTGGCCTGGAGCAGTGAACCGCAGCCAGTGGGAGCCGCGATCGGCCGGACCTGAGGACGCGGCAGGTAAACAAACCGGCCCTGCCCGCCAAGGGCTTTCCCTACACAAGCGGCGTCCCAAGTTTGGGAAACACTGTCCTAGATAACATGAGCACTAGAATTTCATCAAGCAGTTTCTGCATCAAGCCTAATGACTTGTGGTTGAACAACAGCATATCTTTCAACTAAACAATGTGTCCTCTGAGCCCGCAAAATCTAACTGGCTCAAACATCCCCATCATTGCAGCATCTGGATGCCAAATACTTAATCTTCAGTTGGAAGATGCTACAGAAGATGAAGGCTCTTTGCAGCCATTAATGACCTAAGCCTCCCAACTCCCCCATGGAGGTAGGTAAATTAAAATCTCCAGTTTACAAATGGAGAAGCTCAGGCCAACATTTTCAAACCTGGTGCCTACAGTTGGACTCCTAGATCCATATTTATGCACCTAAATTTAACTTGATTTTCAAACTTGCTGAGCCCCACTGAAGTCAGCGGAAGCTGAAGTTGCTCAGAGACTTTGAAAATCAGACAAAACTTATATTTAAGTGTCTAAATACTGAGTTCAGAGGCTAACTCTAGGCAACCAAGTTTGGAGAATTTGGTCAGAGCACTGAACTCTTTTTCCTTCCTATCCATCTAGGACTCAGATCACATCCTTGATATTTGGGGACCATGCAGCAAAAAAAGCTGTTCCCAAAGGCTTGCAGCTTACTGTAAATGTTGTTTCCTTATTACCATATCTGTCCATTCCTGGCACGCAGCACTTTTCAGTGCTGTCTTTGGGAATAAAAATGAATCTTCTTATGACCTTTCATGTAAACTTCCTGCAGCAAAAAGAGCATCTGAGCTCTCCTGGCCATCACATATCCTCGGCAAGTCATTGCAAGAGCTGGCTTGCGACTTTGCTCTTTAGGCTTGCATCATTTATCAAGTCGTGATGCTGTCAGACTCCAGCCACACTCACACTAGCCCCAGGAAGTAAAGCAGCAACAATTTACCTGAAGAGATTAATAGCAATGTTGCTAGGTATTGGCAGGAGAGAAAAACGTACATGGCAAAAATAACCCCACTGAAAAATTGGAAATATTTGTTTAGCAAAAGCAGATTGATTGAAGAAACACAGAGATCAAATTACTTTCCCAACCCAGGGGGAGTTGTCCCCTGAGAGCAGGTTGGAAGCATATTGGCAGAACACTGATGAAGATAGCAGCGTTCTGTCCATATCTACCGTATTAAGGGATTTAATCTCATAAATGTGCCATAATGTCTCCTCTTTCAAGGGGCTTTAATTCCATCATAAACGCTAATAAGAGAACCAAACCATTGACGGTGATCTGTCCTGCATCCAGGGGTCCTTTTCCTTTCTATGACAAACTGAAAGCGCATTGTTTTTAAGTGAGTTTCACTCTTTCAGGGACAATGCTCCCAAGCGTATTTGGCTACTCGTTTGAAGGTTAAAAATGCAGGGGAAACGGCAATGCAACCCAAAAGGTATTCTAATCACTACACCTTGTTAGGGAGGAATGTCAACCACACCCACCAAAAATAACATTAAATGCAGTTTAAATATAATAAAGAAAATAAACAAACTCCTCTGCCAGGATGCCTACAAAAGACCTGGCAATAGTTAGACAATTGGCCCGCTGAGATCACATTCCACCGTTCTGACCAGTAATGTCTCCATGTTTCCTTTTGATCCCTCATCTCTCTGTCTGTATCCACCTGTTGTCTCTGCTCTTATACTTAGATTGTAAGCTCTTTGGGGCAGGAACCGTCTTTTTGTTGTGTGTTTGTATGGCCCCTAGCACAATGGGGTCTTGGTCCAGGACGAGGGCTCCTACAAATAATAATAATAATAAACAGGAAGTTGCCATCTTGAGAGTTTCACAATATAGACTAGAATGCAGGGAACCAGATCTTAGTCCCTGGTAAAGCTGTTTCATACTTCTATGGAGCAAAGCAGCTTAAAGCCGATGTCACTGGCTACACAGGAGTTCCCCTGGCATAGGGAAATGCACAGCTGGCACAAAGCTGGTACAGCCAGCCCTATGCCACCCAACCCTTTAGCAGGGAAGCGTCATAGCCAGAAGGAAGAGGGAAAGGCTGGAGTGCCATTGCACTCTTGCTATGCCTACCTAGGAACAGCCCTTTCAGGGCTACTGAAGCCAGGCACAGTTTAGAGCAACCCTGAGGCTGATCTAACCTGCTCAGAAGGCTGAATTGGACCCTGATCAACACCAGGAATAGGGGGAGTGGGATGGAAAGCCACCTTCACCTCCCTACCAAGAAGGGCTCTGGCACAGCAACTGCAGCTAGGTCTTTGAACATATGACCAAAAGGAGATTTTTCTTAATTTCTTTAAGCCATTGTTTAAAAGGGGTTAATTTAACAGTATTCTATACACAAAAAAGTGGGGAATTGCTAACTATAATGACTTAGCTTTGGGCACAACGGGTTCAATTTTTTCTTTTATGAAGATATTTGGGGAGGAGGGGAAATTAATGGACTCAGGAACAATAAATAATCTTTCACTGCATTATGGACTGTATATGCAATGCACTGTATATAGAGCTTCACATCCTCTCATGTCCATCATACGCGCTTAATCCTAAAACGTTTTTGAGAGCAAAATAATAGCTGCGGAGTTAATATTAAAAACTGACAGCACAGGCAGAGAGACATTGAGAGTTACAGCGGAGGGAGGAAAGAGGTGTTTCTGGATGAGAGCTGAAAACAGATGGAAAGTGGCTGAAGCAGAGAGAGATTCCGTGTTTGTGCAGAAATAGCTTTGAACTGAAGTGATTATTAAACAGCAAAAAACCAGCAGCTCTTATGCCGACTTGCTCACAGATCTGCAAGTATTTTTCCAAGGACAAACTAGCTATCGACTCCGCCATCCCAGACTCTGAGCTTCCCTCAGTCAGTCCCCTAATTTCTCCCTACTGTTACTCACACCTTCTTAACTGTCTGTAATGGGCCACTCTCTTACCACTTCCAAAGTTATTTTTCCTCCCTTGGTATCCTGCTGTTAATTGATTTATCTCATTAGACTGACCTCACACTTGGTAAAGCAACCCCCATCCTTTCATGTATTTACACCCGATCCTGTATTTTTCACTTCATGCATCTGATGAAGTGGGCTCTAGCCCATGAAAGCTTATACCCAAATAAACGTGTTAGTCTCTAAGGTGTCACAAGGACTCCTCATTGTTTCAGCCTGGCCTGTAAGCTTTTCTTCAAGCACTTCTCTTTCTTTCTGTCCATGCTGTGTGTTCTAGAGCAGTGGTTCTCAAAGCTGGTCCACCGCTTGTGCAGGGAAAGCCCCTGGCGGGTGGAACCGGTTTGTTTACCTGCTGCGTCCGCAGGTTCGGCCGATCGCGGCTCCCACTGGCCACGGTTCACTGTTCCCAGCCAATGGGGGTGGCGGGAAGCGGTGCAGGCCAAGGGATGTGCTGGCCACCCTTCCCGTAGCTCCCATTGGCCTAGGACAGCGAACTGCAGCCAGTGGGAGCCGCGATCGGCCGAACCTGCGGACGCGGCAGGTAAACAAACCGGCCCGGCCACCAGGGACTTTCCCTGAACAAGTGGCAGACCGGCTTCGAGAACCACTGTTCTAGAGGGCAGCAGATGTGACCTCTCCTCCCCACCTGGCCTCAGAGCCCCTCTCTCTGGGGTGGCATCAGTACAAAGCAAAAGGAAGCCACTTTTGCCCCTTACTCTAACTCATTATCTTTAAGGCCATAGCCCAATCCCTGCTACCTACCCAATCAATGGCCTGTAATTGTGTGGGGAACCTCAATCCTTCCCTCTCCTCTTCTGTATTTGTAAGGGAAGAGGGCACTTCCAAAAGTTGTATTTCCCACTTGTCACAGGAGATCCAGTCACACTTTCAATTAAGGTTCCATTGACAAAGTTCTAGGTGAGGTTCTCTGGCCTGTATTACATGGGAGGTCAGACTAGATGGTCCCATCTGGCCTCAAAAAAAAAAAAATCCTTGAATGGTTTATAAAAGGTTAATAAATGATTAACAGCTGTCCTAAGTATGTTGCAGACATGAGTAGGATGAATTAAAGATGGTTATAAGCACATCAATAGATTCTGTTCGTTCCAGTCAGGTTCTTACACTGCCCTCATCCCCACAGTATCTGAGCACCTTCCAGCTGTACATTAAAGCCATGTGACTAAGATCTGTCACAGGTAGTTCATTCTGTCTCATCCTCTTCTTTTCTAGGAGGTTATCAGCAATCTATAGACCTTTCTGCCCCTATTTTTGGAGCTGGCTGGGGTTTGGTTTAGCTCTCACAGCAGATTAGATCAGCCTGCAAACCGTGCCTGGTTAGAGTAGCCCTAAAAGGATTGTTCCTAGGCAGGGATAGCCAAAGTGCACTCCATAGCAATTATATTAAAACATCTATTAATCCTTTATTAACCCTTTACAAACTACCCATCCATGGAACTATTATGCGAAAGCATTACCACAGATCCTGCCAAGGGTGGCAAGGGGTAGCCTGGTAGACAGAAAGCCATCCCCATTACAAGTATCAGAGGGGTAGCCGTGTTAGTCTGAGTCTGTAAAAAGCAACAGAGGGTCCTGTGGCAACAGGACCCTCTATCCCCATTACAGGCAGCCATCCCAAACAGGGAGCAAGAGGCCCACAAAAGAGCTGCAGAGCAGAACTGGGGGGCAAAAGAGATGTGAGGGACATGAGGAAATAAAGATATCCTGATTGGGCTCATCTGAAGACATTAAACGCTAATTGTATCCTATTATTCATTTGTATATTTCTGCATGCTCCTTTTGCTTCTCTTTCAGATTCATTCACATCTCTGACAGGCAATTAGGTTGAATTGTCAGCCACATAGAGACATGCAATGCGCTGTGGTCCTACTCATATATGGCTTTACAATAGCAATAATACCTTTCTATTATCTACTGCTTTCCCGCTGAGAACTTCATGGCTGAATTCACCACAATCAGTTTCTATTTGTATTATTATTTCTATTACTGTCATGCTCACAGGCTCCAGACAAGATTGCGACCCTTTTGTGCTAGGTGCCGTACATACACAGAATGAGAGACAGTCCCTGCCCTGACTAGATAAGGCAGACAAAAGGAGGGAGAGGAAGCAGAAGTGAAGTGACTTGCCCATGGTCACATTATAGGTTGGTGGCAGAGCTGGGGAAAATGCATAAGTCTCCTGACTCTTCATCCAGTGCCTTATCCACTCGATCACACAGCTTCCCATGGCTGGACCATTTTTCCCTCTCCAGCATCACAGGACTAACCCCAAACTATGTAGGACTTTTCAATTCTGTATTAACATCTGGATTGCAGCTGGAAATGAACAGGGAACCAAAGCAATCTTCAAAGCACTGGTGTAATGTGTTGCCTCCCATCAACACCGCTTATGTCTGCTGGTTCTTATGTTCAGGTTGACATGAAATGTTTTCTGCCTCTGCAGCAAAGGGCTAAGAGCTAGAAAGGCTCGCTGCCACTTTGTGTTCTTTTGTGAGAGACTCTGTGGAAGAATCCACTTTGAGAGTCATCCTGAAAAGCAGAGTGCCAGAAGCCATCTAGTATTTCTATTGTGTAGGAAAACAGCTAAGAAAGAATTTGCTGCTTGTCTGTACCTGGTATATTCAATTATTTCTGTGAGAGATTCCTTTACTTATACATTTACCCCATAGTTACATGCAAGTCACCAAAAACCATAACTTCACTTCTCTCTGGTGTAGCAAAAATTTGACATCAACAGACACCAAGGTTAACTGGTAGTGCCTAGAAGCATTCTACACTCTGTAACTGAGATAATTAATTATCTACATAGTTGTTACACTGAAACAAATATGGCCACCATGTTGAACAGCAGTTATTGCATAGTGGGTCAGATATGTAGATGCAGAATTAAAAATCAGACAGGAGTAAGCACAAGCAACTCCTTAAATAGAAAAATGCCTCTTTAGGGCTTAGGAGAATGGAATGAATGGTGATGTGTCTAATTATCTGAGCAGGGGACTGAGAATCAGGAGGACTTTTGGCTTTTGTTCCCAGCTCCAACATCCATTCAGTGAAGCAAGTCTATGCCTCAGTTTCCCCATCCATAAAATGAATCCAATACACAAACGTCACAGGCATGGGAAAGAGGCTGCAAGGCTTACTTTATTAATAACAAATAATTATTGCTTTGTACGGTGTTGCCTATAACAAGAGCCCCTTGGACACAGCTTTAAAGCACAGAAATGCTTGGGTAGAAGGAGCTACAGTCATCCTGTTCAGCTACACAAGATTCAATTTTAAAAGTGTTTGAACAATACAGATCATTTGTCAATTTCTTTTCCATTAGCAGTTCAGCGTTTGCAAATTGCATGGTGATAGCTGACCCTCTTGCCCCCTTCTTGACACACTGTGCGCGTCAGAGCATGTGTGCATTGAGCCTCAAAGCACTGCGGCAGCCAACGCTTACACAGTAACCCGCCTAGTAAACCTAACAGGCAGCAGTATTTCAGACTTTACTGCCAAGCGATCCTTTTGCGTCGGTGCTAAGCTAGAACATTAGGACACATGAAGCATGAGTCTCAATTCGCTTGCACCCATCTGATGTCAGTGTAACTACACTACCTGCAATGGAGTTAACGTGTGATCTACTTCAGTGCAGAGGACAGCAGTACCAACCCAGCAGACATGTCCGCTACACTCCACACACAGGAGCACTTAACTGGCTGAATATTGCTCCAGCAGCAAGTCCCTGCTGCCTGACTCACGGTCATTACAAGGACATCCCTGGTGCACCCAGGATGGCTGCCACCAGGGATTGAACTGGGCACCTCCAAAGCTAAAAGCATGAGTCTCTACTAGAGCTGCATGAACAACTGATTTTGATTTTGTTTCCAAAAGCAGGGGGGGGAATTGATTCCGGTCAAACTGAATCTGAATTTTTTCAAATTTTTCAGTGAATTGAAAAAGTTTGTTTCATTACGGTTCCAGACCAGGGGTCTTTCACATCCCAGGTGAGTGCTATAACCACTGGGCAAAAGTGTACTTATGGGCGGGGGAGGAGAAGAGCACCGACATCACCACTTCCTCCTCTGGCTATTTCAAGAATGGCCAATATAATCTGTGTCAAATTCACAAATAGTTGCAGGTTGAAATGGCACATTTCATCCAATAATCTATTTCTCTGAATAATTCCACCCACCTCTAGTCTCTCCAGCTTGATCAAAAGACCCAGGCTCTCCAGCTGGGGTAATAGACTCATATCCTCCGCAGATCAGGTACAGAGAGGGACTCATAACACAGTGACCAGCTGGTTACTCCTCCAGAGAAAGATGTTCTGGGGAAAATTCACCTGGCTGGACACATTTATAGGAATGCAAATATTGCTACACTAGCTCAGATCAATGATCCATCAAGTCTGCCATCCTGCGTCCATTGGCCAGGACCTTGATGCTTCAGGGAAAAACAAGAAGAAAATATGTCACAAGGACTTTGCACTTGTATATTCTATAGCATCCAGTTATGTTTCAAGCTGTGTTTGAGAGATAGCTGTACTTACTGTTATCCACATCCTGTGCTGTGCTGAGCCACTGATCTAAATTATCCCCTCAGTGGAACAAGACTATTTCTGAACATCACAATTTATGAACAGGGGATTTCAAAGTGACTTTAGCTTTCTATTGTTTCAACGTCCAGCTTATTTCAACCTTTCAAATACAGGGCCATCTCTCCTAGATTTAAGGCTTTTCAGATAAGATTTTTCTTTAACACCAAGGAGCAGAGCAAAGGAGATATTGCCAACCCCGCAGCGTCCCAACTCTGATTATGATATATGGCAAGTGACAAAAAGCAATTTTTAAGAGTGGGTGGCAAGTGTGTTTTTGCTTAGGTCCCGGCTCAAAAGAAACCGCATACCTGCTTACTGAGAATTGATTTGCAAGGTTCCAATTTAAGCAGCAAATTGCTGTAGTTGCGTCGGTATTTCAGATCTCGAATGGGCAGGTATGTAAAAAATGTAATGTTCCTTTTGGCTGCCCTAGAAAATGCCAAAGAGAAATAATCAGTGTGTCTCATAAGCTTTGTATCATCTTTGCTTTTTATTTTTAATGTAGCCCTAGGCTTGTCTTGTTCCTTTCTATTGCTTTATAACAACAGCAGTAAAGCTATAAGGGTGAGATTTTCAAAGCAAACTGAAGAATTTGCATGTCCAATTCAAATTAATCTCATCTTAAAGGTCTATAGCACCCTCCACCAAAGTATCTCCAAGCACTCCACAAATCTTCCATGAATTAAACCTCACAACACCCTTGTAATATAGGGATGTATCACTACATAACAGAGAGAGAAACTGAGGCACAGAGCATTTAAGATCAGCATTTTCAAACTGAGCAGCTTAAAATTCAGATCTTAACTCCATAGAGGCACTCAAGTTTGAAAAGACCTGGCTAAGCAACTTGCCCAATGTCACAGAGTAAGTGCCTGGCATAGGCAAGAATCAAACCTGAGTCTCCATCCTTAGCTCTATCCACAGGACAGCCCTTCTCTTTAGCTCATGTGTGATTGACTGATGTGATAAGAAGCTGCATGAGAGACAAGCAAACCCAGTTCCATTAAAATAAATAACACCTTGAACAGTCAAGCCAAGACCAGATTATTATTTTTTTTAGATTCGTACCCCAAGATCAGGACCACCTGCAGAGAGGGCTACTAAGTGTATTGATTTATTTTTATTTGAGGATGGTGGAGTGGGCAGGAGCCACAAACACCAGGCTAAAAGCTTGGAGCTACCTATTGTCCTCTAATCTTCAACAGCCTCTCCTGGTGAAGCAGTATCATAATATTATGATGTTGCATTAGCCAGAGAGGAGGTCGGATGAGACTATTAAACTGCAGGCATCACCTGCTCAGTGGAGGCATCTTGATGGAGCCTGCAAAGAGGACTATTTCACCATTGGAGATGGCAACTAGGCGTCGTGTTGCACTGCAGCAGTCCTTGCCAGCTATTACACACGCATGCAGACGAAAGAAAAAAAAGCAGCATCAGCTGCTGAAAAACCCACTCACCCACCTGCTGTCCCAGCTAAAGCCCTGATTCAGGCAAGTACGGTAAGGACATGCAGAACTTTAAGCATGTGAGTAGACCCATTGCTTTAAGAATATAAGAACGACCATACTGGGTCAGACCAATGGTCATCTAGCCCAGTATCCTGTCTTCCAACAGCAGCCAATGCCAGGCACTTCAAAGGGAATGAACAGAACAGGTAATCATCAAGTGATCCATCCCCCATCCCCCATTCCCAGCTTCCGGCAAACAGAGGCTAGGACACTTCAGAGCATGGTTTTGCATCCCTGCCCATCCTGGCTAATAGACATTGATGGACCTATCTTCCATAAACTTATCTACTTCTTTTTTGGACCCCGTTATTGTCTTGTTCTTCACAACATCCTCTGGCAAAAAGCTCCTCAGATTGATTGTGCAATATGTGAAGAAATGCTTCCTTTTGTTTGTTTTAAACCTGGTGCTTATTAATTTCATTTTATGACCACTAGTTTTTGTGTTATGAGAAGGAGTAAATAACACTTCCTTATTTACTTTCTCCACACCAGTCATGATTTTATAGACCTCCCCTCACCCCCCAAGTCGTGTCTTTTCCAAGCTGAAAAGTCCAAGTATTGTTAATCTCTCCTCCTATGGAAGCTGTTCCATACCCTCATCATTTTTGTTGCCCTTTTCTGTACCCTTTTCAATTCCAATATATCTTTTTTTGAGATGGGATGACCAGATCTGCACGCAGTATTCAAGATATGGTCATACCATGGATTTATATAGAGGCAATATGATATTTTCTGTCTTATTATCTGTCTCTTTCCTAATGATTCCCAACATTCTGTTTGCTTTTTTGACTGCTACTGCACATTGAGTGGATGTTTTCAGAGAACTATCCACAATGACTCCAAGATCTCTTTCTTGAGTGGTTAACAGCTAATTTAGACCCCATCATTTTATATGTAGAGTTGGGATTATGTTTTCCAATATGCATTACTTTGCATTTATCAACATTGAATTTCATCTGCCATTTTGTTGCCCATTCATCAATGACATATAGAAAGATCAAAAGCCATATGAAGACAAATTCCATTAAACATACTAGGCAGCAGCAGGGCTACTTCCAAAGCAGCTGATAAAGCATAAGAAATGTCATGTCCAAATGCCTTAATATTTACTTGCAGCATTGAAAGCATTAGTGCAAACCAGTGTTTCCCAAACTTGGGATGCTGCTTGTGTATGGAAAGCCCCTGGCGGGCCGAGCCAGTTTGTTTACCTGCCGCATCCGCGGATCCAGACAATCGCGGCTCCCACTGGCCCCGGTTCGCTGTCCCAGGTCAATGGGGGCGGCAGGAAGCAGAGGCCAGCACATCCCTTGGCCCGCACCACTTCCTGCCGCCCCCATTGGCCTGGAGCAGTGAACCGCGGCCAGTGGGAGCCGCGATCGGACGAACCTGCGGATGCGGCAGGTAAACAAACCGGCCCGGTCCACCAGGGGCTTTCCCTACACAAGCAGCGTCCCAAGTTTGGGAAACACTGCTCTAGACTTAGGCTCCTTGGCCTCCAGAAAAGATCCTCTCATTGCTCCTGACCAGGAATAACCTGACAGACTCCATTCCAGGTTTCAGATATGGCCCAGTGCCTGTTAAGCCAAGATACTCTGGGAATGAGAGAGAGAGGCCCCTGGCTGGGAGAGAAGATGCAGCCCCTCCACAGCTGGGCCTAATAACAAATCAAGTCTGACACACCCTCCAGGTGCAGCAAACTGGGCTGACTAAGATCTTAGATTACTATTAACCCTCTATTCACCTGTGTGGGGTAGGTACTCCATCACAGGTCTCCTTAGTAAGAGGTGATAGGATGAATGCAAACAATCCATCCATCACCAAGTTCATTCAGCTAACAGGTTTTTCACAAGTAGCCTGATACATTTGCCTGGGATTTGGAGATTATAAGGATATGCAGTCTCCTCAAGAAAAAGAGGAATTTTCTCCTCAGGAGTAAGTAACTCCTGAAAGTTACTGAATCCATATCCTTCACTATTGTCCTTATCTCACACATCACTTCCGGTGCCAGCAATGGGTTATATTCCCCAGCAGCGAGTAGGAAGCGGAACAGAGGAAATTACCATAAAACAGATGGAAGAGTCTCTTTAAAGCAGCATCTGCCTGCCAGAAATCCAGTTAACTGGCACATCCCTAGGCAGCTGTCTTCTTTTGCCTCGATAGTAGTTCTATTTCTGTGCAGTCAAGCTGGCACTTGCATTCGAGTGCATATTTGCACTTCCTTGATGCCTCTCCTTTTATTTTACCTGTGAACTCTGATTCTGAAAGTGAGGAGCAATAACTCCAGCAATGGCAAGGTATCATGAGTGCAGGCAACCATGAAGCTCTGGTAAAGCTCCTCAATCCCTTCCTTTTATTGTTCCGGGGCCCCACCTGTAGCTCCATCATTGCACCCAACCCTGACCTGCAAAACCTTGTGAGGTTGAATTCTTAGGATCTTCTAAGCAGGCTGTCAACTGGGCCGAGGAGTGATGATTTTGTGCCATTGGCCAATGGGACTTAGATGACATGCTCCAAACTCATGACCTAAGACAGGATTTGAAGTGAGACATCCTGCAGTGAAAGATCTGTGGGCTAACTGAATGTACCTCCTACCTCCCTAAAACTCCTTGAGCAGGTCTAGCAGATTTTTCATTGCTTTGATCATTGTCTGATGACCTTTTACAAGTCACAGTAGCTCTGGGTGAAACTTCTGCTGCTTTAAACTTCGCCAAATGTTCACAGCCAAACTGAAAAATTGATGGAGATTTCTTTTGATTTTTTTCTGTGGCATAAAATTTTGCATGAATCAATCAGTCTTTGAAACATGTAAACAGGTGGTGAATTGGAACAGCCATTTCAGTGACATTTTCTCTGTCATGAGAGAAAACAGTTTTTGGCTTATGGCAAAAAAAATCCAGAGATCAAAGTGGCTTAAATATATCCATATCCTTGAAAGTTTCAGAAAAAAATATTCTTCACAGTAGTCCTCAGTTTTCCTTATGTGCTAAATCTTTCACCAAGCTCTATGCAGAGACTGCCATTCTGGGATCTTGTCCTGAGACAGAGGGGTGTGTGTGTGTGTGACACACATAACAAAATGCACTCCATCCGGAGCTGGGTGGGTAACCAGTTTTCTGGTTTGTTGGCAATTGTTTGGGGCCAGAGTGAAACTGAAAGTTTTAGAAACCATTTGATCCTCAACAAAATGTTCCAAGCATTTAAAACCTTTTTGAGGCATTTTTCAAATGAAATTAAAGGAAGTAATTTCAAACTGAAAAAACAAACTATTTTACTGCAAAAATGTCAAAATTGAATGTTTTGATTTTTCAATGTTTTTATAGGGTTTTTTCTTCAGAAAGAATAATTTGTCAAAATCAACAAGAATTCAAGAAACATTTTGATGTTGCCAAATCAGCATTTTTCACGTTTAAAAAATTCGACCGACAAATTTTGCTCAGCTCTAACTCCATATGTTCTTTCCTTACATTCAAATGAAGAGTTGGCCATCAGTCTGGAAACTTCCATCTGACCCAAGAAATGTGTCAAAAACACACGGATTATAAAACTAACTGATGCATTAAGAGACAGGACTGAATCAAAAAAAAACCCTGAGTCTTGGAGGAGTTTAGGGCCAACCCACAGTAATAGGACCAGATTGTGTCTTAAAGGCACAGGACCAGGTTTGGTGACGTGTGGAGCTGCTCAGCCCCAGGTGGAGCTCTGGGGACGTAATACCTCCCCAAAGCACAAGGGCATTGCAACAAACCCTAAGAGGTTACAATGTGTATGAGTCTTTCTGGAGGATCAGTTCTGCTGGATGGTGCAAAGTGTGTGTGTGGGGGGGGATTTTCTCCACGTCCCTCCCTTCCCCCTCTGGGCACTATCAAGTACAATTGTGCCTAGCCTCTGCATAAGGACCTCCCTTGCACCTTCCACCCTTGCACACTCACACCATGGGTAGGCAAAATATGACCCATAATGAGCTGAACCAAAACCTCAGATCCAGACTTCTTTCAGCTATGTGAGAATTCAGATCTGGATGCAAACTTTACATCTTGGGCCCGTGCTGGTTATACAGCAGGAAGCTAGGTAGCCCCATAAGATAGAATGCCTAACTGTAAAACAACACACTGATTGTTTGAAATAAAAAATAATCAAGGAAGAAAGAAAGAAAGAAAGAAAGAAAGAAAGAAAGAAAGTCATGGGAGCTAAAATAACATTTCTTTCAGTAAACGCCAGAAGGTGGAACTTTTGTGACTCGTCAGCTGTTGTTTTAGCCTTCAAGGTGCTATAAATTACACTAATTAGAACATGGTATTCTTCTTGCAGTTATACAAAACACTATCTCTGCCTGTGACATCTAAGAGCAGAGACATCAAGAGAGAGCATGCTCAGTACATGTTTTAACTAGAATCGGCCACTCGTTTGTATGAAAATACTCCTAGCAGCGGCAAATTGGTGAAAGCTGGCAGAGCATAGCAAGCAGGCTGGGCTGGATTATGAGAGGAGGGAGAGTAAATTAGTGGCCAATCAAACCTGTCCAACCAGAAATGGAGCCATTACTTACTGTCAGGAATTACAGTGCTAGACTATCACTTTCACTCGGAGCAGAAAGAGAAGGTAATTTATGGGGTCGTCAGTCTCTCACACCACCGGCTTGTGTGGATAATAAGTTCAGAGGTGTTATTAGAATGTGTCCATGAGTATGTGTGTGTGTTCTGGGGGTAGGTTATTTGCTTTTACCATCTCGGCTGAATGTATAGCCTCTTGGAGGCTAAAACAAGGAGCTTATTCAGACCCCCAAATCCAGCAATTACAGCAGCCTCCCGCACAGAGCTTCCCTGGCTTGTTTTCCAATGAGTCTCCTCAAGGCTCACACACAAAACATTTTTTCCATAGGGTACATAAATTGTTGCAGCAAACTACAGGGCCCCAACTTGTACGGGCAGTTGGAAGAGCTCCCCCAGAGGTGGACCTGAACATTACACCTCTATAGGTAATATGCCTGTCGGTCTGTCCTTGGAACTTATAGAGCCCCAATCAATGTAGGTGCCGTCCTCATATTTATGCCAGCATGCTCTTCATAGGCATCCTGAGTTGCTGGATTAGGATGCACCTCCTAACTTCTCTCCAGGGACTGTCTCTCATAGCTGGGGAAACAAAGCCTCTCATTTGCAATTAAGCCCCGAACGTGGATGGCATCCTCTCGTTATTTCATTAATCCAAGAGAAGATTATTGCGTGGTCCTTCTTTGGCCACTCAAGGGTGTTGTGTGCGTCACCAAGAGCCTGGAATTAACATCCTAAAACCCTACCTAAAGCACTGCTAGCTCTCACGGGGTGCAGTGATCCTGGCTGGATGGAGTAGCACTAACTAAAGCTTTTCAGATAATAATACTAAATAATCCCTAGTTTTTGCATGGTGCTTTTCACCCACAGCTCTCAACATGTTTTACAAAGGAGGTTAGTGGAACCACCCCCAGTTTACAGAAGGGGGAAAATGATGCACTGGCATGGGAATGACTTGCCTAAGGTCACCCAGTAAATCAGCTGAACCCGGGTCAGGGCCAGCTCCAGGCACCAGCACAGGAAGCAGGTGCTTGGGGCGGCCAATGGAAAGGGGCGACACATCCGGGTCTTCAGCGGCAATTCGGCGGCAGGTCCCTCGGTCCCTCTTGGAGGGAAGGACCAGCCGCCGAATTGCCACAGAATGAAGCGGCGCGGTAGAGCTGCCGCCGAAGCGCCGCCAATGGCGGCTTTATCTTTTCTTTTTTTTTTCCTTCGCCACTTGGGGCAGCAAAAAAGCTGGAGCTGGCCCTGACCCGGGTCTCCTGAGCCCCAAGCCAGTGTCCTATCCACTAGGCCACACTGCCTCCCAAGTACTGGCAGCACTGGATCTTGTATAAAGCCTGGAACGATGGCTTCAGAGGCATTTTTTATTTCCCAGTTTTAGTCAGGAAGTGTGGCAGTAGCAATGGTGGTGACTTTCCAGGACATTATAAGGAGTGTGGCCCCTTTGGCTGGTTCCCTATGTGACGCTGTTAGACCACGTGCCAGCTCTTGCCCAGGTCTTAGGCCTCAGCCGAGCACTGACCTTGTTGGAAACCAGTCTGTTTCACCTGTGTGTTAGTACGGTTAAGACGGGCATTGGATTTATAACAATGATTGCAGTGTTTAGACTTTGTGAAATGCTCGTAAATTGCTGCATGCGTTAATCTCGCTTGTATCTTTATCACATGCCATAAGGTAATCTTTTACGTTTTTGCTTTATAATTGTAAAAAAAACGTTTGCTCTGAAACTGTGAACCCAATCAAGAGGGATCATCTCCTGCCCAGCTAGAAGGCCTATCAAAACCAAACGGGCCTTTGTGGAACATCACAATACAAAGACTTTGTTAACTGCCTCCTTACCCCCCACGAATAAGCTACGTACCCCCATCCCATCAGCTTGAGTTCTGGAAGAAGGAAATAAAAATAACTGACAAGAAAAAAATGTGTCTCTCTTTTGCTGTTTGGACTCTCTTAGTGCTGGAACTACGAAACAGAAGCATAGATCCCAGGAGTTAGCTCTAAAAGACATCCAGAACAGACAGATTACTACAATTCTGTCATCTTTTGAAACCGTAGACTGTAAGTCATTCATGTATATGTTTTGCCTGCTTTCACCTTGTATTAACGCTCACATTTCTTCTCTCAGCTAATATATCCTTAGATAGTTTACTGCAGGATTGGCTACAAGCATTGTCTTTGGTGTGAGATCTAAGGTACAAATTGACTTGGGGTAAGTGACTGGTCTCTTGAGACTGGGAGCAACCTTAATATTTTGTGATCTTTGGTATTGTTGTCAGTAGCTACCGGTGTGGTGCTCTGCTCTGGTTCGATGATGATAACAGTCGGCTGCGTGCGTGTTCCCTCTGTGTGCTGCCCCAGCTCTGCGCAGATCGCTGACACAGCAGACCCCGAGAGAACCCCCAAAGACCACAGACTCTAGTAAGGTACGAAGGAACCTGAGCCAGGTTTATTGTTAAACGAAGCACAGTAATAGTTTCCCGTAGACTCTACAAGACATACTACGAATTTGTACCCCCTGGCAATGGACCGGCTCAGTCAGTGGCGGGACTTTCCACTGCCCCCTAGGCCAGACAAAGACATGCACTCCGGGACCTACTTTTATACAGTTACAGGACAGATTACTCATCCCTACTGACGTATTGAGGTACAGCCTCTTGGCTCATTAGGGTGCTGTCTCCCCCTTTGATCATGTTGTTTCAGACAAACAGACCTATCCATCATGCTGTACTTTCGACCCTGTCTTCAAGATACACCTGCCTGTTCCTTGTTATGTCTATGGAGTGTCCTTGTATCGGACTGTCCAGGTGCCATCTTGGCACAAGTTCCTCTTATTAGCACTTATAAGTTAAGCACCTGCTTCTAACAACCTTCTTCTCGCCAACTTCTGTGAGCGGGGCCTGCCTCTGGCTCACAGCCCAGCTTTTGCTTAGCAGTGCCTGGAAGTACTTTGGTTCAGGCTTCAGGCCTCAGACTGGGCCTCTGACACAAGAGCTTATGTTTCAGGGCCTCATCTTACTACAGGTATCACTAAGTCCAGCTTGCCTGGGTGGCAAAAATAGACTGGAATGCCCAAGGGGACTGTCTGTGACTTCATGGTAAGACTGTTATAGTGATTTAGGAGTTCACACTTGTTACTAGGTTGGTGAAATCTAATTATATGGCATACAATCAGTTTGGGGTCTCTGCCCTGCTTCTTGTCAGTCTGCCCTGTGGCTGGGACCCACAGTACTGAATCCCTCCAGGCAGCATTACACCCCACTTTCTAGGAAGCAGAGAAAAATGCACAAATTCTGCATGCAGCCTCGTTATATGCGTTGTCTTCATTTTTCCCCTTGATGTCAGGGTCAGCAATGGTACAGTATGCTACCTCCCTGGGTGTACATCTCTTGGTGCTGGTCATTTACCAAACTGATGCATTACCTTGGGAAGCCAAACCACTCACTGGTATCTCTAACAGGGATCAGGCTGATTGGCATCATTAACAGCAGAGGTCTGAGGCATCAGGCTGCACAAAGTGATTAACTATCAAACCTAGTCAAACGTTTCCTGCCAGGAAGGTTGTTTTTATCCCCCGTACACAAAATGGCATTTTACTCAAATTGAAAATGTTCATTTTTGACAAAAAATAAAATAAAAATGGGTTTCTCACAACCAAAATGTGAAAATATTTGGCTGAAAATAAAAAAACAAAACAAAAATCCATGCACACTTTTTTTGGGAGGGGTGGGGTAGGCTTTCTGCTAAAAGAAAAATGTAGATGAAAATTGAAAATATTTTTCATTTTCATTTAAATTTTTCCTCAGGGAAACCCCCCATGTTGAAACCAGCTATATCACCTATCTTGGCCTAACTCTTCGTCTCCCTCTGGTCTCAGTAATTCCTGATATAAACACACCATAATGGCAAAAAAAACCCAAGAGGCAAAATTCTTTGAACCGGCTTTGTACCAAGATTGTACCTCAGTAATTCTGAAGTACATAAATTGTCAGGTCATTGTGAAACAAAAGCGATCGGCATCAGTAAAAAATGGAGCAGTCTGTAACCAGCTGCTTAGGGCAGGAGTCTATTGCAGTCCCCCTCGACATTCGTTACGAGCAAACACACACAGAAGGCAGAAGAAGCTGTAGACTGAGTATTTTGTGGCAACTGTTATAACAACCTCCCTTCTCCCCACCACATCCAAGCACAGGACATATTAAGGTATGTACAGCACAGTCTCCAGCTGTGACACATAAGGGTAAGTCCACAACGGCTCAAGCTGCCTCCTCATTGCCCAGTGAATTGTGCGTCCATCTTGACCTGGCATGCGCCCCTCTCTAAGTGCAAGATGGTAGTTCAAACCCATTCCCATTCATTCCTTGTCCCTGGTCTGCTAAAATTACCAAGAAGTATTTAATAGTTTCTTGCAGATATCTGGCCACAAGGAATTTCTAGACAATAATTCAAACAGGTATCCTGGGACACCAGAGCCTATGTTATTGAGAAGGGATGTTGGCTGGGACCCCAGCCTTCTCCTTCCCTGTTGTGGGACCTTTAATTTTCACCTGTACATTTTCACCAGGGACAGACAAGCAGGGACAATGTCTGACATCACACACCCTTCAAAAATGGCCTCTCTAATAAGGCAGCCCCACACCAATACTGAGCATGAGATCACTTCATGGTGGGGGATTTGAACCTAGGTTTCCAGACAAGAATGTTACCAAGTGAACCACAGCAGAGGTTAGCCCATGGGAAGGGATTTCTGTGAATTGGCATTGAACTTCAAGGAATGATCTGGATCATTCCTTGATCATTAATGATCTGGATGATGGGATAGATTGCACCCTCAGCAAGTTCGTGGATGACACTAATCTGGGGGGAGACGTAGATATGCTGGAGGGTAGGGATAGGGTCCAGCGTGACCTAGACAAATTGGAGGTGTGGGCCAAAAGAAATCTGATGAGGTTCAACAAGGATAAGTGCAGAATCCTGCACTTAGGATGGAAGAATTCCATGCACTGCTACAGGCTGGGGACCGACTGGCTAAGCGGCAGTTCTGCAGAAAAAGATCTGGGGATTACAGTGGACGAGAAGCTGGATATGAGTCAACAGTGTGTCCTTGTTGTCAAGAAGGCTAACGGCATATTGGGCTGCATTAGTAGGAGCATTGCCAGCAGACCAAAGGAAGTGATTATTCCCCTCTATTCGGCACTGGTGAGGCCACATCTGGAGCGTTGCATACAGTTTTGGACCCCCCATTACAGAAAGGATGTGGACAAATTGGAGAGAGTCCAGTGAAGGGCAACAGAAATGATTAGGGGGCTGGGGCACATGATTTACGAGGAGAGGCTGAGGGAACTGGGTTTATTTAGTCTGCAGAAGAGAAGAGTGAGGGGAGATTTGATAGCAGCTTTCAATTACCTGAAGGAGGGTTCCAAAGAGGATGGAACTAGGCTGTTCTCAATGGTGGCAGATGACAGAACAAGAAGCAATAGTCTCAAGTTGCAGTGGGGGAGGTCTAGGTTGGATGTTAGGAAAAGCTATTTCCCTAGGAGGGT
>NW_020664418.1:41018821-41046309 GCF_002925995.2 Terrapene triunguis | reverse complement strand
GGGCTTTCCCTACACAAGCAGCATCCCAAGTTTGGGAAACACTGCTCTAGAGCAATGTTTCTCAATCGGAGGGTTGCAACCCTGAGGGGGGTTATGAAAGGTCATCCGAGGGGTCACAAGGAATTGAAATAATTGTTACAACCTAAAGCAAAGAAAATCTTTCTTAATCCGCCACTCCCTTACCCTCCACTCTCAAGCATTCTCTATCCACCTCTTGAAACACGCACACAAATAAATTCTTATCATTGTTAACACTGATCCATATTTTACAGTAAATTGAAAAGAGGTCGCCAACCTGAAAAGGTTGAGAAACACTGATCTAGATGGTCCCTACATGGCTGCAAGTGATGGTGCTGATAATGCCCTCCCTTCCACCCAGCAAGAGGACAGATTAGCTGGTGATGTCACCAGGTGAAGCTACACCAAATCAGAGTACTTTTGCTGTGTTAGATTTTGCCTACCCACAAGAACTCCTGAGGCAATATTCAGCCAACATCTTCAACAGCTGTCAGCAGTACCTCCCTCCTCCTGCAGGGTCTGCCCAAAGCACTGGCCACAGCTCAGGCTTCCGCCTTTCCAAAATCCACCCCCCTCACTGGCCACAGAGTACCAGAGCACAAATCTCTCCCCAAAGTGAAACATGCTTTGCATAATGTACAGCATATGGCACCTCATGATCAGCCTTATGATCTCATCAGGCTTGATGGTTATTTTCACAATCCGGTATTAATAAACATAAACTAGGAATTTTATACATTGTCATGTTGGGCATTCACATGCCTTCAGCCCAGATGGTGCTGTATGGGAATTACCAAACCCAGCAGATTGTCAGGCCGAGCGCTGTTCGGGATGGGAGCCACAAAAGGACTGCAGGACCTGGCGATGTAAACTGCAAGTGCAGCAAGGTAACACTGCTGCTCCTGGGGTTCTGTCCTGAAATATGTGAGCATAACCCTCTGGTGGGTAGGCTAGGTCCCACCTTGGCTGACACACAGGGGATGGAACCAGATACCTTCAGAAGTAACGGTATGAGCGGCTACAGCTTGAGTTAAAGCTCTCATGCTAGGGCTGTAACAAACTCGTATCCTCTGCAGATTAGACACAGGGGGAACCACTCACCAGTGGGACACATATGCATAACCAGTCATAGTGTCTGGGACAGATGTAACACTGGTTTGTCCTTCAGCCTCAGAGAGTACTGAGGTCGGGTCACTAGCTGGATCATAAGTCCAGGCTTCAGCCTTCAAGCGCTTTTAACTTGGACAAGCACTGGTGTACCTAGGGGTATTCCAGCCCTACCTTAAAAACCATTCCCATTATACCTTTTTCCTGCATCCACTGCCTCATGAAAGACCCACAACAAGTGTTCTTTGACCATAGGGACCCCTCGCTGACTCCATGACCTGCTTTCATTACAGAGGTCAAGCCCGTTACAATCATGCACTCAAGTGTTTTGACCTATAGATATGGAGAGTAAAATCTCTTTGAAGTCAACAATATCCAGAGGGAGAATTTTTTTAAAAAAATCCCCTCAGACACACGTGACAAGGCACAAGGTAAATGAGGCAGCGATTTATGGGGATTTGACACACGTGGGTGGTGCATGCGCGCGCGCACACACTCAGGAGCCAAGGCTGAATCTACTCATATGGGGAAAGAAACTATTCTATGCATTCAACATGCAACACAATGTATTCCCATAAACTAGACTGCGTACAATGCATCACAGAATAATTGACAAAGAGCTGGGGCTGGGGGCCAAGGACTCATGCAGTGAGGAAGGAGAGACGATGTACAGACACAGAGCAGTGTAAGAACCTAAAAAGTGGGGGAAACGGAAATAAGTGTCCCTGCAAACTAGTTATGGGGTGGGGTGGGGTGGGGGGGAGAGATGGGAAGGAGCAGGGTGATGAGTAGGAGAGCACGTGGTTAGAGAGGTTAGACAGTGGGATGATAACTTTATAGGCCTCATAAAATGGATTGGGTTATTGCTATTTCCAATATTCAGCAGGACACAGCTGCGTTCAAGGTATTTCCTTCAAAGCCAAATATTTAAATACAACGCAAACCAGCAAATTCCATGCTCTTGGA
Source organism: Terrapene triunguis (assembly GCF_002925995.2). Classification (NCBI taxonomy): domain Eukaryota; kingdom Metazoa; phylum Chordata; order Testudines; family Emydidae; genus Terrapene; species Terrapene triunguis. The sequence continues at coordinate 41,044,218 of NW_020664418.1, read as the reverse complement.
AACAGCGTGTGCAACTCATTGGCCAAGGCAGAAAGCATATATGTGGAAACTACGTTACAGCTCCCATGTGGGTGGTTAACTGTCCAGTCCCCGCCTCTGCTGGCTGGCTTGGAGCTTTGTTTTCGACGCTGGGAAGGCCTCTCTTCTGTAATCTCACTGACCTTTATGTTGCACTATGCATATTGCTAATTTATTTGATCTTGCAAGGGATGCTCTGGTGGTTTGTTGAAAAATCAGTGCGTTTATAAACTGCTTCTTGTCAGGACTCTGCACGTATTCCCCACACAACAAGACAAGTCGAGAGGGATTTTTTGTTGTCTTGTTTTGTTTTTTTAATTAAATCACCTCCAAGAAATAGAATTTAGGATCTGACACTGCAAGATGTTCAGCTGAGCACGAGCACCCTCAACTCCCATTAACCTCCAGGGGAGCTGAGGGCACTCAGTGATTTGCATAAATGGGCTCTAAAATTTCTAAGCCGAGGCTTTGGGGGATTTGTCTCCATGCCCCTTTCCTGATGGTCTGTGCCAGCACCCTCTGCACTAAAACTTGGACACTATGAGCTAGATCCTCCCAACCTATCCCCTTTGTGTCACTCCTGCAGCACAAAGGAGATGTAGCGGCAACCTGGCAGTACACTGAGGCAGAGGTGGGCAAACTACGGCCCGCGGGCCGGCTGTCCTGCCCAGTCCTTGAGCTCCTGGCCCGGGAGGCTAGCCTCCAGCCCCTCCCCCGCTACTCCCCTCCCCCGCAGCAATGCCACCACGCGGGCAGCATGGCTGGCTCCGGCTGGGCGGCGGGGCTGCGAGCTCCTGCTGCTCTGAGCTGCATGGTAAGGGAGCAGGGTGGGGCGGGGCGGGGCGGTGGGGGGGGGTTGGATAAGGGGCAGGAGGTTCCAGGGGGCAGTCAGGGGACATGGAGCAGGGGGTGGTTGGATGGGGCGGAGGTTCTTGGGGGACGGGTCAGGGGATGGGGAACAGGGGGGGTTGGATAGGCGTGGGAGTCCCAAGGAGCCTGTTAGGGAGTGGGGGTGAGGCTAGGGGTCAGGGCAGTCAGGGGACAGGGAGCAGGGGGGGTTGGATAGGGGGTGGGATCCCGGGGGGGCTGTCAGGGGGCAAAGGTGTGGATAGAGGTCGGGGGGGCAGTCAGGGGACAGGGAACGTGGGGGGGTGGATAGGGGGTGGGGTCCCGGATGGGCAGTTAGGGCGGGGGGTCCCGGGAGGGTGCGGTCAGGGGACAAGGAGCAGTGGGGGTTGGATGGGTCAGGAGTTCCAAGGGGGACAGTCAGAGGGCGGGAAGTGGGAGGGGGCAGAGGGGGCGGGGGTCAGGCTGTTTGGGGAGGCACAGCCTTCCCTTCCCAGCCCTCCATACAGTTGCGCACCCTGATGTGGCCCTCAGGCCAAAAAGTTTGCCCACCCCTGCCCTAAGGATTCCCCCTGAGTAGAGAAAGCCCAGGTCATACAAAGTCAGCATAGCCAGGTCTAGGTTCCTCACTCCTGTCCCCTTGCACAGTGGGCATGCCAGGGGTGTCTTGGGGCAGGAGGAGGCGTGGTGAGAGTTTACTGCATTGTGGAAATATAGGTGAGCAAATAGGCCATTAGAGAGGTTGAGGGGAAGCAGGGTGCAGGGAGAGATGAGAATAAACTGCTGTAAACATCTAGGGCAAGGTCTGAGGTAAGGAGGGAAGGTGAAATGAAATGGGGATGGAAGGAAGGGGGTTAACCAAAGCTTTGTCTATTACTGACTTTATTCTGACACCTGGCAGAGAAGGAAGGGGACAGGTTTAAAGAGTCTAAAAAGCTTCCCTCTTGAGGGGGTCTCGACTGGTTTCTCTAGTTTGGCGAGCTTGGAGCATTTTCCTTTCCCTGGTTGTTGTGAGCTGGTTCTACAGGCCGGCGATTTCCTAGGCTCATCCAGCTGGAAAACACAGTAAAGAAGGAGCTTCAATTTAAGAAAAGAATCAAAGTTCTTAATGTACCATTGTTAGCTGAGTAATTGCTTCCTTTCCTCGACTCCTTTTAAAGCCACGGGCAATTCCTTCTAGGTTCTGAGGCAGCTTCCTTGAGGCTTTTGTTTAAGTCCTTAAAAGGCAGACTTTCCAAAGAAATAATTGCTGCTTTTATACTGCACAGTCCTAACAAATATCTTTTGACCTCATTTCAACACTTAGCAGGTTTTATTTGTGCCTTAAAGGGATTTTCACTCTCTTTTTTATTAATCATTATTTTTTATTAATGGTTATAGAAAGTACGTGTGCAATTGCTTTTAAAGGTGAATGTAGGTGCATTATTAAGATTCAAGATTGTGCAAAAATGTAAATTAGATCCACGTATGGTGTTTTGCTCTGAGTGATAAGGCAGTTTGAGTAAAATGAAATGAGATTTTTTTTTTTTTTTTTTGGCCAGAGATATTAGTTTATCCTTACAATGTGGCTGCCTACCTTGGCTAGGATTAAAATATCTGTTCTTCACAGAGTAAATATCACATCAGTTACCTTGACAAAAGCTACAACTATGCCATTTTCATGCTGTGATTGGGTCAGCTCTTGCAAGGCTGAGCTTGGGTAGGAGGCCTCTATAGAAAAATCAAGATCTTGAAGCAAGTGCTCCTCTAAATCGACACTGAAACACCGCCCTAATCTTTCACCCGAGATACTAAACTGAGAACCTGACCATTACTAGTCATTAAATATCCCACGGCAGGAGTAGCGATGTTATAACTAGGTTGGAAGGATTAGATTTTCATCAGTACATGTCTGTAAACATCGATTTCACTCTATACCAGGGATCGGCAACCTTTGGCATGCGGCACGCCCGGGTAAGCCCCATGGCGGGCTGGGCCGGTTGTTTACCTGCCACGTTCACAGGTTCGGCTGATCGCAGCTCCCACTGGCCGTGGGGGCTGCAGGAAGCGGCGGCCAGCACATCCCTCGGCCCGCACCACTTCTCACAGCCCCCATTGGCCTGGAGCGGTGGGAACTGCAATGCGGCAAGTAAACAAACTGGCCTGGCCCGCGCCCGCCAGGGGGCTTACCCTGGCAGGCCACGTGCCAAAGGTTGCCGATCCCTGCTCTATATACACCAGGGTTTCTCAAACAGGGGTCGCCGCTTGTGCAGGGAAAGCCCCTGGCGGGCCGGGCAGGTCTGGCCGATTGCTGCTCCCACTGGCCGCGCATCACTGCTCCGGGCCAATGGGAGCTGCTGGAAGCGGCGTGGGCCGAGGGACGTACTGTTTGAGAAACCCTGATATACACAAAGCAATGAAAAAAAAGTTTCCATTGATAATAACCAAAATTTACAGATAGGAAAAGTAAGAAAAATGCTGCTTGAGAATTTATTAGAGTTTGAGTTAAGGATATTTACTTCGTATATTTTGGCATGAGATGCTGACAATTTGTGTTTTAATGCTTATAAATCTTTAACTTTTTGAATCTCAGCATCTACGGTCATTAAATAATTATTGTCTGACCCATTGGCTCACAAACACACCCAATAATTTCCTATGACTATGAAAATTTAAATTGATAACGACTGGGAAAAAAGCTGGGAAAAAGAAACATGGATATTATTCATCAAAATTATTTTTAAAAAATTTAATTCTGCCAAGCCTAGTTATAACTCTAATGTCATGGTCAATTCTAATGTGGGCGCATCTATTTTGTCTCCCTAATTTCCTCCTGTGATTTCCATTGCACAAGGCATTCTTCACTTCTTCCTTAAACTGAGGTGTAGTGTTGTTCTGTCTCATAGGAACAGCTCCTGTGTATGCTGATGGACTCCAAACCTACAGGACTCTCTGAGGAGAAAGGAGCCACCATGGAGGGCTCAGTGAAAATGTTTGTCTACTGGATAATTTGAAAAATAGAGTTGGGTGCATTAAAATGAGGCAAGAAGATAATGCAGTAGTATGGTGACAATTATATCAGACAAGGACATGTTTCTATCTGGAATATTATGCCCAGTTCAGATGGTCACCTCACCTTAGGAAAAGGAGCTGGCATTGAAAAGGGACAGAAAATGGCCACAAGAATGTTTAAAGGTGTGAATGGATTTTCAGCCTCTGGGATTTTACGGGCCAATGCCAGCAGCTACTGCTACAGATCATAGCAGAGTGCACATGCTGCCAGAAAGTTTGCCTGGGTAGTGGTCCTAGTGATGCAAGGCACTTCCATTTACCACTCCACCAGTGGGCCTTCAGCCAGCCAGCAAAGCCCCAATATTGGCCAATAGGGGGTATGGCCAGAGCACTGCAGGATGCTCTAATGCCTTGGGTAGCCTGTGCTAGTAAGGGTTCCTGCGTACCTCCTTTTTGAAGGATTGGTGTACTTCTAAATGTTTGAGGTGGCATCTGATACTACAGGATGAGATCTTTAGGAATCCATGTAATAAAGAGGTGAGAACACATTGAACTAGCTGCAAACTGGAAATTATGTTTACGCTGTACAATATTAGTATGATAAAACTCACAACCGCAGATGGGTTTGGGGAGGAAGCGATCAGTTTGAGACCTGACCCTTGACAACCATCAGCTAACTAATACACTTAGACTGGCCACCTGTCCTGATATTTCCCAGGATAGTCTTGAATTCTAGCTACTACATCCTGTTCTGAGCCACTACATTTCTGGAGGTCACAAAGGCTTTGAGCAACAAGAGGTCAGCATGAGCGTTAATAACAGAGGGGATATTCTAACTTAGATATGGGGAACATGAAAAACCAGGAGGAACTCCAATAAAGATATGGAAACCAGTCAGGACCAAAGCTTCAGCCAATATTCAAGTCTGGAGCTGACCAAATAATGCATTATAAATCAGCTATTCCGCTACTTTTTGTTTCTTTATCTGCTTGTGGATTGGTCTTATTGTATTATTTCTGTTCTCTGATTGGCTGAGTGACATTCTTATACGAATGTTTCAAAAGCCCAGTTGACTCCATTTGGATTTAAACTCCAGCTTAAAATTAAGCATGATGTGCATATGTGCTTTGCTGAATTCGGACCAAAGTCCTGACCCAATGTAAACCTTCAGTGGCACCACAGAAGTTTGGGGGTTGGGTTTTTTTCATGTTTCGGGTAGAGATTATGGAAGACGGTGACCTTACTTTATCAGATGAGTTTCCAGTTAACTCATCCTTGTTACTTATTTGGCCAACTTATGCTTGTGAGCATCATTAGCTTCTTTTTCTTTTCAGCCCCAGATAAGTGGTTCCTGAGAGCAAATGCATTGGCAGGACAAAAGGTTCTCAGAGAACAATACATTTATTGTTCCAACTTTTTTAGTAAGGTTGAGCCAATATTTTTTTTTAAGGAGGGAATTGTTTTCCTGCCATAACACCTTCTCAGATTAACATTATTGCTAAACAAAGACACATCAGAAGACACTTTTAATCAAATTGATTTATGGGAGGAGAAAATGGAGCTCTGCAAATTTAGACCAATGGAGAATTGACCTTAGATGACTGTGTGTGAGAGACAGAGATCTGGGTTGAAGATTATTTTATAGTTTTTAGATAGACATTCTTTTTGCATGCTTCTCAAGCCAGCAAACTTCAAACCACCTTTACTCTTGTCTACACAGGGACATTCAGGAAAATTAATCCAAATTAACTGGAGGTGTGAATTTAAAGTGAATTAAACTGCATTGAACCCCTCTGTGGGCACTCTCATTCAGAATTAAAGTGGCCATAATTCGGTTTTTCTTAATTCAGAGAGTGTCCACACAAGGGTTTAATGTAGTTTGACTAACCCACTTTAAATTCACACCTTCTATTAATACAGATTAACTTTCCTGAAGATCCCCGTGTAGACAAGCCTTTAGATAGCACCGTTTGTCCTTGTTGCAACGGCAATAGGAAATTCACTCTTTTATTTAAAAGTCTGAAGTAAAATTATATCTTTGATTAAGATGTGCATGGGGTGGGTGGAGGGAGAGTTGGTGAAAAATACCAGAGAGCCAGCCCTGAAATCCCTTCATACCCAAAGGCATGGCTGATGCAGGCAGATCTGGGAACCCACATGAAACCATTGCATTGGAGAACCTCTGCACATTAATTGGTAAGAAATCAGACTTACGCTTTGGGTCTCTTCCTCTGGCTGAGTGTCCCATCATATATGACACCTTCTCTCAGCTAGCCTTGTCCCCAGACCCTCCTGCTTTTTCATAGAGTGAGGCCCATACAATGCTCACCAGCCCCTCTATCCCCTCCATTTCAATACACTTTTGAAATCCTGCCAAGAGATCTCTGCTTCTCTGCCATCATCATCTGTTAGCAACAGAATATGCTGGAGACACCAGATGTCCTCTCTTCTCTCACGACTCTGTATGCAAAATCTGTGACTCTGAGATGGGCCCAGGTCTCAACTGTAGTCCTGTGGATTCTAAAAATGAGCTTGCAGGGCTGGCTGAACTATGCTTCACAGCCAACCGTCAAATTAGGAGCCTTCTGCCCATCACCTGTGCCAGGTAAGCCAGGTGACAGCCTCCCTGTCTGAATAAACCAATGGAAGTTGTTCTGAGCTTGTTCCACTGGCAGTCTCTATTGGCACACCTCACATTGTGTTGATGGCCACATTTTCTATGTCTTTTCCTTAAGCACTGCCCCAGAAATTCAAAATCCCAAGATGCTGTCCCAATACCAACATATTAGGTACTTTGAGTAGGTGGAATGGTGTCTACTTGTTATCACTGGTGACTAGTTAGTGTCCTTGGTGGGTGGAACATGTCTAGCAAAAATATCCATTCCTGATGGGAACCCCATCTATCTTCTTCAGAAGAGCACAGTATACCTACCTTGTGCTTCGTGCATTGTTCTGGGCATCCTTTCAAATTGACAAGTCATTCTTATTATCCAGTATAACTGCTCATGCCATTATATGGTAATAAATATCTAGCACCTCCTCCTCTCACCCAGGCCCTTCTCTTCAAACTGCCCCTCAACCCCGCATGAAAAAAGATTCGGGTGACCAGACAACAAATCTAAAAAATCGGGACGTGGGGTGGGGGGTAATAGGCACCTATATATGACAAAGTTCCGAATATCGGGACTGTCCCTATAAAATCAGGACATCTGGTCACCCTAGAAAAGATGGAGTTATGCACCATGATCAGAATTCCAGCAAAGAGGCAAAAGATTGAGTAGGACCAGAACTGGACTCTTCTCCTTGCTAGAGGAAGAATCTTTTTTGGTTGCGGCATTCTGGGAAGAGAGAGGGGAGTATATTGCACTGTGGCTTCCTGTGCTGTTTCCATTCACTCAACAGAGGGTTTCATTCTCCAGAGATGTCACTAAGTCCCAAGACCTCCCCATCAACCTCTGCATATCACTAGTCAAGAGGCCCATCCATCAATGCAGAAGGGAGAAGCTGAAAGGGGTGGTTGTTCTTTGTGACTACGGGGACTTATTTCTGATACCTTGTCCAGTCACACATCCAAGCAGAGTCGCTCTGGATTATGTCCACTGTCGTCTTGGAATCCTTCTTGCAGCAGCAGGCATTGTCCGTGATTCTCTGCCCTGGGTATAAAACACCAGTGGCTGGCCTGTGTCAGCTGACTCGGGCCACTGGGCTATAAAACTGCAGTGTAGATGTCCAGGCTCAGATTGGAGCCCGGGCTCTGAGACCCCATGAGTGGGGAGGGTCCCAGTGCCCGGACTCTTGCCCGAGCCTGGACATCTACACTGCAACTTTATAGCCCCACAGCCCAGGCCCTGTGAGCCTGAGTCAGCTGACATGGGCCAGCCACGGGGTGTGTTATTGCAGTGTAGACAAGCCCGCAGTGTCCCTTTCTGGTTCCTTGCTTTTGACCCTCTGACCTGCATCCTCTGTACTTGTTTGTTCATTTTTTGTCCCACACACTTTGTTAAGTTCTGAGTCTTGTTGCCCCTCCCTCAACTAAGGGGGTGGAGCTTTTATTGTTTTGGTCCGCTTTGCCCACCATCCCAGCATTTATATAGGGTGGCACTTTAAAAATGGATTGTATCCATTTTGCTTTGGTTTACTATGCTTCTGCTCCACCTTCAGCTCAGTTGTCGTTCCAATGTTGCATAGAGTTTTCTCCCTGGAGCCCCATAAAGGCGAGTGACATGATTGCAGTAGGTGTATGTGTGAGCCACGGAGTAAACTTTGCAATATATCCATTCTTGAGATTGTAGGAATGTTTGTACAGTAGCAAAGAGGAAATGCATCACCTTCTCAATCTGCCCTTTTGATCAGCGTGAACAGCGACGAGGTGTGAATGTGATGCTGTGCCGTACATGCACCAGCATTCTAATATCACCTCCATTGTGATGCTTGGGAACGTTGATTAAAAGTGTTCCATTTCTTTTTCCGAATGCTTCATTTGGTTTCCTGCTGCTGGATCGGCTGAAGGGGCCCTTTGAGTACTATAGGGGACCAGTGTTAAAATTCAACCACCTAATTCAGTGGAGGTTTGAGACAAATTCCCTGCATCTGGTGGAGTTTTTACTTCCAACATCCTTCTCTCTGCACTACTAAATAATCTCTCCCAGAGATGACCCGTTATATAGACATTTTAAATTGTTTGGGACAGGGACTATCTTTTTATTATGTGTGTGTAAAGCACCTACCGCAATAAGGGCCTGATGCCTGATTAGGGCCTCTGGGTGCTAGTGAATACAAATAAATAACAACATGGAACCTATATGAATAACTTGCAATGAGCCAAAGTACACACACACACACACACGGAGTTCAAATTACACAGGTCAATCACTGTGATGTGCTATCAGTAAAGTTAGGAAATTTGTCAGGAAAAAAAGTGTAAGCATTTCTAAAAAATATGCTTAGTATGAGGTCGTTTGCCAAAGGAGTTATTCTCCCTCGCCGGTTATGAAAAATGTTTTGTATAAATGGGAAAACAATGTAATATATTCCCAAATCCATTGCCCCCACTCTACAGTCACACACACAGACTTCCTCCAGTATCTGGAATTTGCAACAGCCAAAGGGAACATTTTGATTAGAGCTCCTCGTTAAAATAGAAGCAGCATATCATTGCCTGCTTGCATTCCACGTTGGGCTATAATAGCAAGACTCACAAGCTAAGCTGGGTCAACCCTGCTTCTTTGGAAGCCTCAACTAAGAGGCTTCCAAGAAAAACTCAGCTGCTAGTATTGGTAGTTCAATAGATGGCACTCTTCCCCCTGAATCATTTCTGAGCTAGTGCCCCAGCTTAATGTTAGGGAGCATTGTAGTGTTGGAAATGCTTTCTTTTTGGATGAGACTTAAAACCAAGCCCCAATGAGATCCCATGGCAATTTTTGCAGGAGTGGTGTTATTAGCTATAGGGGATACTAAATGTAGTATGTTCTGTCACCATAAATTCCCCCTTGCAGTTTCAGTGGGATATGACATTGTCCTTCACTTCCTCTACTCTAATGTTACTGTATGCCATTGAACATAACCATGATCCACCCCAGAGATGGCTGCATTTCTGCAATAGGGAAGTTATTCCTGAAGATAATGTATGTAAAGCATTTGGGAGATCATGTTGATTGAAGAGCACTCTATACATGTTAGATAGTGTTTTTCTGATTATCCTTTTCCTGAAGTATTTCCCTTTTACATTATTTTAGGACAATTTTTCAATAAATTTTATCAGACACATAACTGCTTCCCCTTTGAGATCTTCTAGATTAATAACAACTTTTTCTTATTTTGGAAAAAAGATGAGTAAGTAATTTAAGGCCATTTTTTTATACCTGGTTATTTATTCTGACTGGAATATTATTTTATTATTTATATTACTAAAAGAGCTGTGCCAAGGACAGAAGTCCCATTTTACACAGGATTTCAACATTTGCCTTCAATCTGGTTAAGAATGAAAACCCAACATTTCAAAATTCTCCACAAAAGAAAATTCCAGGAAAAATTAATTGCAGATCAATCAAAACATTTCATTTCAATTTTGTCTTTTTTAAATTTAAAATTTATAAATTATTATAAATAATTATTATAATTATAATACATAATATAAAACAAATTTTTTAAATAATTCAAATCAAAAAGTTGTATTCCAAGAATGTCAAACTGTCCTATTTTGACATTGTTGGGATTTTTTTTCTCTGCGATGAAAATTTGGCAAAATTGGCACAGTTTCACAAAGCATTTCAGCTTTGACAAAACTGCATTCTCCAACAGAAAATGGTTCTGTCCGAGTTTTCCCAACCAGCTCTAATTACTAGTAATAACATTTATATAGCCCCTTTCATCCCAAAAGATCCCACAGCCTTTCACAGATTGGAAATAAAGGGATAACTTCATCCACCATTTGAAACTCAGCTCCCCCCTGCCCCCCTTCGCCTTGGAACTCTGCCGCCAGCCAAGCCCTGTCAACACTAAGACGGAATTGGAAGTAAAAGGCAGCATCATGCTAAACATCCAGAAAGGTCTTGGAGGCAGAGTGTAAGTATCCAAAGCAGAGTTTGCACAGGATATTGGGGCTAATTCTACAAACTCTTACAGAATGTGACAGAAGACCTTTAAGAAGCATGAGTGGCTGGGTCCTTGATTGCAAGTTCTATCCGAAGGTTAGAAGAGATTTTCGAGATTGCAAATTCTCATTAGGAGTGAATAAAGCTCTTGGAATACATTAAACAGCTACATCCAGACATGAATCCCTAACACATAGCACGTGCTTCTTCTTGTCTGAAAGAGCCTGTGCCTTTGCAAGCTCATCCCTCCACGGACTGTACATTAAGTCGTTAAGCTGTAGCAGAAAAAACTGCATTGAAGAAATGCAACAGGGTCTGGCAAGTGATAGTGTTCAGATGAGAGGCTGTAAGTTCATTCAATAAGACATCCTGTTCATGATCTCCTGACTGAGCCTAGGTATGGCAGCACAACAGTGGACAACAGAACTAAGGAAGGGTGAACCCCTCCAGACCAAGCTACTACTAGGATTGGGTGAATCAATTTAGTTGAGATAAGAAGTTCTTCAAGTCTTTTCCGCAGTACTCAACACCAAACGTTTGAAAATGTTTTAGATCAGTGGTTCTCACCTTTTTCCATCCTATAACCCCATGTTATAGTGGGAAAAGTTTTGGGAACTCCTTTTTCTGCCTCCCGCCTCCTTCCCCATCCTTGTTATACTGAGGTCAGATTTGCAGCGTTAACATGACCTCTGGATGCTTAATATCCTTCTTCCCTGACAGCAAGACTGTAATTACTGGGGTTGAATCTGACATGCAATGACTGTCTGGTTAAATCTAATACTAACTGCAAACACCTCATTAAAGAAAGGAGACAGTCTTTGGATCCAAGTCAGGTGCACCACAACACTGGAACTTCTGCTGAGTCCACAACTACCATGTTAAATGTGTAAGCTCCGCCACCATAGCAATGGAACACAGGGGTTGCTTAGTGCTGAGACATAGCTCCAAGGCACCAAATCAAACATTATTTTAAAAATATATATATACAATTTATGACTCCTCTTCTAACTTCTTCCTCATCCTGTGTCTTGCCCAACTTCCTTGATACTTTCCATGTCAATGTCAAAGAGCCCAAATTAAGAGTGAAAAAAATTTAAAGTTGTATCTGGGTTTATGAGTCTTTCTTGAAGCTTTTTGTTTTATTTAATTTATTTATTTATTGTAATATGGAATTAAAACCAGTATTCCCCTTTCCCTAAAACTGACCCAGCCACTTACAGGATTCTGAATGATATCACGTAGGAAATATGTCCAGTTGGTGGTCATGGCTTGGCAGTTTTTTAAACCTATGCTTTGGTCTCAATTAAAGGTATTTTTCTTATTTTAGATGTAAAGGACATTAGAATGTATTCCTAAAGGACCCTTTTCAGAGTGGTAGCCATGTTAGTCTGTATCAGCAAACTGGACACCATTAAATTAGGCTTGAATAAAGACTGGGAGTGGATGGGTCATTACACAAAGTAAAAACTATTTCTCCATGCTAATTTTTCCCCTACTGTTACTCACACCTTCTTGTCAACTGTTTAAAATGGGCCTTCCTGATTATCACTACAAAAGTTTTTTTTCTCCTGCTGCTAATAGCCCACCTTAATTGACTAGTCTCGTTAGAGTTGGTATGGCAACACCCATTTTTTCATGTTCTCTGTGTATATATATCTGCCTACTGTATTTTCCACTGCATGCATCTGATGACGTGGATTTTAGCCCACGAAAGCTTATGCCCAAATAAATTTGTTAGTCTCTAAGGTGCCACAAGTACTCCTCGTTATTTTTTGCTAAAGGGGCCTGTGGCCCATCTAAAAAAAAAACTGTAAGAAACCTTGTTACGGAGCATCCCCATCCGCCCCCAATTTCAGATTCATAGATTCCAAGGCCAGCAGGGACCATTGTCATCATCCTCTCTGACCTCCTGTATAACACAGGCCAGAGAACTTCCCTCAAATAATTCCCAGAGCAGATCTTTTAGAAAAACACCCAATCTTGATTTAAAAATTGTCAGTGATGGAGAATCCACCATGACCCGTGACAAATTGTTCCAATGGTTAATTACTCTCCTACAATTTGACAGGATAGTCCTGACCTGGATAATGCTGTCCAGACTTAAGCATGAGAAACATGCAAAAGATGAACTAAAGTGAGATCTGGGAATTATTAACTGGCAAGAAATCTCCAAAACATTTTAAAGCTTGTTTGCAGCTGCAGAATAGGAAAACTGGGCATATTGTCAGAGGGATACAACAGGAACTGTAAATTCTAGGAAATTCAGAACAAAAGTATAAAAAAATCAAATAAAATTAGAAGGAATATAGAGAGGAGTAACCAAAACCAGTATCATGGCAGCATGATTAATTTTAAAGGCAAGTTTACAAATTTCAGTATACATAACTAGGATAGAAAATCAAGACTCAGGTCAGGTCCAAAAGCACTGAAGTAAATGGAAATCCTACATTGACTGCCATGGGCTCTGGATCAGGTCTCCTAAAGGTGCTTGATAACCATCTGTTTGAAGGGAAAGGAAAGGAATCATTTAAGTTCAAGAAGGTGTTAATTAACTCCCAAAAGGGGATGACGCGTCACCAAGAAAATGTAGACTGAATACCAGGAAATATTTCCTAATGGTGAAATCTATTAGGCTGTGAAAGGTTTCCCCAGGAGACATATACGAAGCCCTGTTGTTTCAGTCATTTAATCATCTGTGAATACCCCCTAGAGAACACTCTTATACTATCCATGAGATGAATAAAATAACCTTAAAATCATCTTTTTCTAGTTGCAATTTTATAATAAAATTCACTTGGGGATATAGTCAGTATTTGTCTGAAAAGAAAAATCAATGTTCTGGTGCACTATGGAGCTGGCAGTTGACTCAGTTGGTGCGCAACTTGAGACATCCTCAGGAGGTCTTGATTTTCAGAAAGTGGCAAGGACCCTCTGAAAATCAGGCCCCTCTGTCTCCTATCAAGCACCCATAAACTGAAGTACTCAAGAGAACTAGTCACTTCTGAAAATCTTGGCCAGGAACAGCCTGATAGAAAGGCCTGTTATATGATAACATTATCAAGGTAGGTCAATGCTGTTGCTTACTTTGATCATGTTACTTTAAGGGAAACTACTCTCAAGGTCTAATTAAAAAGCACGAGTTTTTCCCCCTCTAGCTATATAGATTAATCTATTTCATTTGCAAAATCCTTTTTTCTCTCCTTCAAATATTCAGAAGAGATTACATTATTGCAATCATGAATTGGCATCAATCCCAGAGCAAAAAGACAAAGAGAGCAAAGTCTTTTGTTAAGCATACACAACAGGCAGTTAACGTAAGCAGTTGATATGTTAGACAAAGTGCAAGTGCATTAATCAGTTAATTAGGAAAGGTGACACTAACACCTCCTGGCAAAAAGCACAAAAGTAATAGACTTTTATCTGTATGTAACAAACAATGTGAGAGAGAGAAAACGTGATTTGGAGGGAATAATATAAAAAACAAATCTTTTCACAGAAGGAATGTAATATGGGGTCTCATAGAAGCGCTAGGATGGAAAGCAGAAGCTTTGAACAGCACACAGCAGCTTAGGACAAGAACTGGATAAGAATACTGTATCTAGTTGAAAGTGTAGTATTATACCGTTACTATTTGTATTGTTGTAGCACCTCAGGGTCCTAATCATCCATCAGGACCCCATTGTGCTGTACAAACATAGACCAAAAAGACGGTCTCTGCCCCCAAGGAACTTACAATCTAAATGTCAGTTTCACAGTCAACATGATCATCTACATTTTCAGAAACTGAGTAAAACAGCTAAGCAGATAGCAGAGCTTGGAGTGACCTGGCTGTGAGAAAATAATGGGGCAAAAGGAAGTATAGCCATATATTGAGCTCTATTATTTGACTGCAGGAATTCAAATGTCTCTCTAGAAGAAACTAATTCTTTGGAGGAGCTAATTTAAGGGGGCCAGATTCTCATGTCAATTACTTCAGAGGAACTTCTTTAAAATAAATGGCGTCACTTTTAGTTTGCTCTGGCAGCAAAAACCTCTGTCCCTATAAAATGTTTCTTCCCAGAGTCTGCTGGTGAACAGGGCTCACGCACTGCTGGTGACGCTAGGGGAGGACAAGAGAGTTAGACTCAAGCTCAAAACTGGACTTCTGTCTGCATGGGGCCCCGGTGAGTCACCATCCTTGGAAACATGGAGCCTTGGATTTCACGCCAATCCCCTTGAAACTATCCCTGATTTTTTATGAGACAGACCCAGTCTTGACAAGTCTCTCGCAGAAGCTTGCAGGACTATTAAAGAGTCACAGGGCTGGTCCTCAGCTAGTGTAAATTGTTGTAGCTCCATTGAAGTCAACAGAGGATCTGATGAGGATCTCCCCCCCAGGACTTGAGTTTGGGTACCCCAACATTTCACTGTGACACAGTGTCAGACTCCGATGTCAGTGACTGCACTGAAGGGCTTTCCCAAAGGGGACCGAAATTCAAAGCACAAGAGAATAGGTTTTGGTTTTGTTTTTTTTGGTCCAAGGAATTTTTTTAAATAAAATTATATATTTAGTGAAAACCCAAATAATTTATGAATGTTTTCAAATGCATGAATTATTCAAGCTAGAACTTAAATGTCAGTCATTCTAGTATAGGCATACAGAATAGCTTATTCCAAGTACATTTCACTGCGACCAGGATCATGTGCACATTCTGCAGTAAACAGCTGCCTCTGTCTTTTAGCCTCTCCGGCATACAGCTATTCTGAATACTAGGTGAAGGCTGGGGTATGAGTATGCTCATGAGTGTATATATCTGAGCCCTAAATTGAGCCACAAATTTAAAAGTAGGGGCAGAGCCAGCTTAAATCCCATTTTATAGCTTTCCAAACCACATCTGAACCACAGTGTGTGTGTGCGGCATTTAAGAACAAATTATCTGAGCGCAGTATAAATGGTTGCAATAGCTAACTCGGAACGCGAGCAACCAAAGCTACCAGAGTTCCTGCCTGCATATTTGTGGCTGACGTTGTGTAGACTTTGAGGCATGTATATTTGTTAACTTGAATTCCATGTAGATTGTGGGCAACGAGGGTGTATCTTTTAAACCGAAATGTGTGTATGTGTGTATAATGCTAGTCAAATAAATTAGCAGGAAATTCCAGGACAAGTAAAGTTCTGGTTCTTAAACAGTCTTTAATCAGGGTTTCCATGATGCTGACACCAAAAGTTTCTTTTGTTTTTTGTTTTTATTTCTCCAATTTTACTTTCCTTAGTTTAACTTTCAAGCCCATCTCTTTTAAAAGCTTCAATTTATTTTAGACTTAATTAAATCAGTGTCATCCAAACGGATTGTGCAGAGCTGTTCCTGACTTTCTGATGCAAACTCAAATCCTATATAACGCTTCCTCAGCAAATCAGGCCCATGCTTATCCTTGTGAAAGAGTGGTATTTGAGTTCAGCGTTCAGGTTTAAGAAAAAAAATGTTTGCCCAAAAGAAGTGCCCCAGATTTGTCATTTTACTTATTACTAATTTAGTGGATAATACCAAAAATATATTCCAGTGAATGTCATCATCCTACCTCCAGCCACGCCCTTGTAGGTTTCAGACCACGCCTATCAGTTTCATTCTAAGAAGCAATGTGAAACTCAAAACTGGAGGAGTGCAAAGATCAGGGTCAGAATAGTTAGCAGTTAGCTTCACCTAAGCAGCTGCAAACACTAATCACTTTAGAAAGTGAGTTAATTCTCGTAAGGCCCCCTCTGTGGCATATGACTGTTATTGGAATTTACAATAAGCCAGCACAGGAAATCCAGGGCCCATTGTGCTAGATACTGTACAAAAACTCATAGGAACACCACAGCCCTTGCCCTGAAGAGCTTTGAGTTCAGGAAAGTGCGCTTAAGCATTAATGGCCACCTAGTCCTTCAGGCGTGCCACTATGCTGCACACACTGGGGCCACTCAAAATGTCATGGTGGCATCAGTGACAGAACTCAGCACAGTCCCTTTCCACATGGGCTAAAGGGGAATTTCTGTTAGCTGTACAGGTCCCATGACACACAGGTGAGCAGCTTTGATTACATCCACTGGTGCCACATATGCATTAGCTAATTCATCATACTATTGCTGTACCCACTTTACAGAGGGATAAATTAAGGAACAGAGAAGTTGAGTGATTTGCACAAGATTACAGAGCCAGTGGCAGCAGTGGGGGGTAGACGCCAGGAGTCTGTCACTCCCTTTTATCTAATCCTTCCACAACAATTCCTGTCATTTAATTTGGTCAGATTTCATACCTGTATTCCTAATATAGTATCCATAGTGGCAATCATTTTACATACAGCTTTCATAGTAAATACGTTTTTACTGGAATTGGTTGGAAAAAAACATGACCATTTTGTCAAACTTTTTTTTTTCCAGCCAGAAATTAAATTTTCCACAAAAAAATTAATCAAACTCCAGATTTGGAAAAATGTTACAAGTTCTCGTTATTATAGTAGATCGAATACACATGCTTGTGTATTTCACCATCATATAGCAAGGAGCAATTATGTGGCGGTAAAATTTGTGGAGCTGTGTTTTACCACCATCACCATTCTTGCATCTCATCGATTCCACATAAACCCCGAACCCCCATTATTCCAGCGGAGGTTTGGAGTGTACAAGTAATCCAGAATTAAGCCCAGCAAGTCCAACATTATGGCTACAGTGCACAGAATCTTGGAAGTCACAATGTGGTACGTGTTATCATGAAGCAATGTATATGGATATAGATGAAACAGAGCTCTAACACTTTCTGATTAGGCGACAAGGCTGAAGAACTATACTCTAATATAAACACTTCTAGAAAAGCACTGACACTTCTCTGAGGTCAAGCGCTTACTTATTGCCACATGACTTGTTTTACACATACTGTTTTTAAAAGACCTTTCCTGAGTTCCTTCTTGCTTGTATTTCCTGTCCTGATCACACAGGTAATTATTTCTGTTTTCTGCTTGGTGCAAATTTAGAGCCAGATTTTCAAAAAGAGCTTAAAGACTTATTTTCAAGTGCTTCAGCACTCACAAGTGGGGACAGATTTTCAAAAGATCTGCATTCCCATTTAGGCACCTAAATAATTGTGGGAGGTAAGGTTTTTTGAAAATCTGGGCCTTTGTATATGACACCTTTAATATAATCATATGAAGTGATTCTTACAGAAGGCAAATGGGCACTGTTTCTTTTTTCCCCGTTTGTCCGTGATATTATTAACTTCCTGTCCTAAACTGCTATATGGTTTTGCTGTGGTCGGTTTAAAAGCCACTACATGCCACCCAGAGGTGGCTACATTTCAGTGATGGATGCAATTAAGCATATGGCTATAGATGATATTGATGTAGACACTTTGGGGTCTTTCCAGATGGAAGGTATTAGGTGTAAGTGGTATTAAACAGTTATTATGTGCAGTGATTTTAAGGCACTGCCTTAAGTTGTTATATTCAATGGAAACTCAGCTTGTGGGAAGTATATTCCAAGCTTGCTGACCTAGGTAAGTCTCCACTTTGGACAAACCAATGTGGTTCATAACCACCAAAAGCTAAATGAGACACTTCTAGATCCTGACACTGAAGGGTGCTGGAGCTATACATGATTCAACCCTCAGATCGCGGGGCACAAAATAACACATTCTTTTATTTTTTTTCCTTCCTATTTTTTATTTTAAAACAAATCTTTTCTAGGAATTCTCCCTTTGCAATGAGCCTCTGACCTAACCTCCGTTTCTTCTAACCCTGCCTGACATCTTGCTCATCATATGTCGACAGTGTGTGTCCTCAGTGAAAAGCAAATGAACATTGGCACTAATGAGACCCATAGAAAAGTGACTTGGAGGAAGAAAGAAAGAAAGAGAAACCCCAACCATGCTGGCTGTTCCCAGCGATCTGTTGCTCCAGCAACTGAAAGTTAAACAATGGTGTATAGAAGACGGAGCCACTTTAAACTCTGAGTCCAGTTGCCACAGCAACTGGAATTTTAAAAGTAAGTCAGTGAATAGAGTTTTATTTCCTCTATAGAAAAAAACATGTTTTTTCTTCTGGATATTTCGCTGGGGTGTTAGCCACTAATTTAGGCACTTTGCTGATATTATATATTCTATTGTAGAGAGGGGAAACTAGAGAATGTGTGTGATGGTGTCGTCATCTCTCAGTACAGACAAACAGACAAACTGCTTTGCTCCTCACTTTACTGAAGGAAATGCCAGAGTAGAAAAAGCACTGCTTCCGTGTGCCACCTGGACACCAAATGTTTGCACACCCAACTCCTTTGCAGGATCATCTTCTCCCTTTCATTCTCATGCCTTTCCCTCCTTCAGCTGTTCCTGCCCAGTTAGCCCCTCTGTTCTGCAAACTGCTGGCTGTGATGGTCATTTCACAGGCTTTGAATGGGACTGGTGCTGGAATCCAGGCTTCGGCCACCCATGAGTAAAGGCTGTTTATATCCTCACTCCCACCCAACGCCCTTGTTCCAAATCTCATTGATAGCTCTTTTGTACCGGAGCTTCAGTTGGTGGCTGAGCGCCCATCTTCAGGGTGCTTGAAATCTGGGTCTACATTTTGTGGCCAGGGCTATTTAATCTTAAATTAACAACTTTCTCTAAATCCTCAACTCTAATTAAATGGAACAAACTGCTGCCAATAATAGTGGCTGTAAGGCAAGAGCTATGTGACTCCAAGCAGCATGAGATGCGCATTTGGAAATGAGAGACAAAGGAAAGTCGAGTGCTCTGATTGGCTTGACCCATGGCACTCTGATCTCATGGTGAAACATGTCGAGGGAGAGATTTAAAGGGACATGTCCTTTTTTACAAAGCGTTTGACCATTTGGGAATGGAGAGGGTAAAATCACAACATACTTGGCGCGGCCATCGTAGCTGAGATGATGCAGAATGAGCCTGGGAGGCGATGCAGTGCTTTCTCCAACACTGCCTTCTATGCATGGAGCACCCTTCCTGAATTAATCCACAGAACTACAGACTGCCTAATGAGCCACTTCTTCCATGGTGCCTTCAAGGAACTAGGTGATTAAGTCTTTTATGTATTCATTCTTATCTATTTATCTAACAAAGACAATTGCTTACTCCATCATACCATGCGCCCCCCCTTTGCTTGGTAACCCCTAGTGGTGTCATGTCTTGGAATTCGTTTGTAAGCCCCTGGGGGCAGGGATCTGTATTGGAAGGTGCCTAGCAAACTTTTGGCCACCATTACAATGGTAACAATGCACTAAAGGAATAGAGAGCCGTACAGAGGGAGGCACTGTTATGCCCTAGAGCAGTGTTTCCCAAACTTGGGACACCGCTTGTTCAGGGAAAGCCCCTGTCGGGCCGGGCTGGTTTGTTTACCTGCCGCGTTCGCAGGTTCGGCCGATCGCAGCTCCCACTGGCCGCGGTTCGCTGCTCCAGGCCAATGGGAGCTGCTGGAAGCGGCGCGGGCCGAGGGACGTGTCTGGTTCACCATCCTGAAAAGCAATGCCAACTACATTAGCCCATACACCCCTCCGTCGTAGGTAGTTTTCAGCTGTTTAATTTTGCATATCTATTTTTCCATGGGTCTAGGAAATCAAAACATGCTCATTACTGGACATAGGGAGCTACACCAGACAATGCAGGAGCAAATGGTGAGAGACACTACAACACACAACGAGGTGAGTAGATTCCCCTGCCCCTCAACAACGTTAGAAAGTATAAAGAAAAGCCACAATGCTTGCAACCACCGGAGAAGGCCAGTTCTCTCCATTCCAAAGGGAGTGAGCACAATTCAAACTTGGTTGCAGCTTGGCAGGGCAGTCCAGGGGCCAAATGTAGCAAACAGCACCCTGAAATGTACCACCAAACTGTGCCCGCAGGACAAAGCTGAATCACCAGGAAAAACAAAAGGAGGGCATATAAGCAAACCTGTGTCAGGGGTTAAAGCTTCTATACATTTATCTGTAAATTAAGTGCAGCCCTTGGTCTCTCAGCCTGTTGCCAGAGTTGCACCATCGTAGCTGAATCCAGGGGATTGCAAAGTTTGTACATGTGAGCATCACGACCAATATCCTATAATAAGTGATAGTGAGAGGGTCTCTAATCAGCACCAATGAATAGAGCTCCCCTATGCGGGCAATGCTTCCAGGGCAGCACTGAGCATTGTCGTAGTGGCTCCCCAGACTAGCCTCCCATTCGCTGAAAAATGTTGTTTCGAATGCAATTTAATGCAAGTGAGGGTCAAGCCCTCTATTCTGCAGTTTGATTGTAATGCTATATTTTTATTCAGTGCAAGATCAGAGGCTTGATGAAACCTCATGTTGCCAACATGAAAGGAGAAGGAAATGTAGCTAATCCCAGTGAAAATGAAGACCACTTAGTTCCCCCTGCTCCCACTAAAGAGAGAGACTGCTAACCCCACTGTATTATATTTGGCTGTCTCAGAACAGAAAACTCCTTGCTGTCCTCAGATAGTTAAAACATGCAGCTTTAGTGGACCGCATCAGGAATAGCAATTACACACACTTCACCTCTTGCCAGCTTGGGTTGGTTTTTTTTCTCCCCTAAATCTTTCAACTGTTTTTCCAGTAGCACGTTTGGGCGAAGATGATCCTGCCCACCTTGAGCGAAGGGAAGTGGGGGAGAGAGAGAAAGGGGAAGGAAGTTTGCAGGCTGCCCCCGATGTCATAAGAGAGAAAGAGAGAGAGGAATGCTCCCTGAGTGTCTGATCTGTATTTACTGGAGCCGTGTTAAAAGGAGCAGGTGTTGTACTGAATTAATTTGTCTGGGAGGGGACTGGTGCAGCCCCGCTGAGAAAAAGAGCTTTGTTTGTGGACACAAAGCCATCCCCTTCTCAGTGTTTCTCTTAGGCTACGTCTTCACTACGGGGCGGGTCGATTTAAGATACGCAAATTCAGCTACGCGAATAGCGTAGCTGAATTCGACGTATCGCAGCCGACTTACCCCGCTGTAGGGACGGTGGCAAAATCGACCTCTGCGGCTTCCCGTCGACAGCGCTTACTCCCACCTTCGCTGGTGGAGTAAGAGCGTCGATTCGGGGATCGATTGTCGCGTCCCGACGGGAAGCGATAAATCGATCCCCGAGAGGTCGATTTCTACCCGCCGATTCAGGCGGGTAGTGTAGACCTAGCCTTGGTGTCTTCTCTTCCCTGCTCTTAACTTCTTCTAATTGCCCAGCTAACATCTCCCGACAAGCGCCTTGGTTGGAGTGAAGCAGCACCTCTCACAACAGCTGTATCAAGGACACACATACCTCCCCCTCTCCTCCTCATTTTTTTTTTCCACAGCATGTGTCTCCCTAAGGCCAAGGCTGCTCTTGATTACTCCAGTGGCACGGTTGCATCTGCGACGAAGCTTTAATGCTCTAGTTCCAAAGCACTCAGCAACAGGGTTGGGGACAGAGAGTTGTGGGAGGGTGGCGTGTTCACTGAAGTGTCTGGCTTGAGGAACTGTGTAAATGTTGCTCTAAATATGCCTCTGTTGAGGCTGCAAACCCAAGAGCCACATCAAAGATGAGCCCTCCTCTGATGTTTGCTTTGAATGATGGGGGCGGGGGGCAGCAGGCATCTCTGTCTGCCATTTCATTCATTTGTGCAGTAATGGCATAGCTCTTGGCTGGGCCAGAATTGTACCTCAGTTAAAATCACGATCTGACAAGCAACATGCCAAGGACAAGTGACAACCAGAAACAATGTTTTTATATATATATATTATATATTAAACGGATGGACGGTCCTGTTGGAAGGTGCAAAAGGGGCAGTCTGGAAAATGTCTTCTATTCAGAACCAGAACCAACACAGGATAGGCATCAGTAGTGTCAGCTTCCCTTTCCTACCATCCACACACAGATCCCAGCGCCTGCCACTGTACCACAAGCCATGTCCACTGGCAATCCCAATGGAGAACGTTGTAAAACAGTGTCCACCAGCCCCTAAGTTAATGCCAGATTGACTTGGCCAGGTTCACAAACCCTCCTTGTTTGCTTTGTGCCCACTTTTTTTTTTCCTCCAGAATGTTTAGTGAGGAGCTTTTATGCCTGCAAAGTTCATGCCCAAATACCTGCAGTGTGCGCCCAGCTACCCTCTGTACATTGTCACTGTGGGTTTGGGAGCAGAATGAGAAAGTAAGCGATTTTAAAAGTAAAGCTGATTTATGGGTGCAGACTCACACACTTTTAACCTTTGCTGTTGTCGGCGGCAGGATTGCACCAGCATTTGGGGTTCTTTTTATTTGCCTTCTGCTTTATGAGCCTTTCAGGTGCATTGGGGTCACATTTTGAAGCTTTCTCCACAGCCACAAGGGCTCGAAACTTCATTTCTCTTTAAGAATGAAGGATGAAATCATCACATCTCCACTTGACTCCAGGAGCTGGGGCTTTAAGGAAAACAATAATGATCATGAGACTCGTGACAAAATCATGAGAGTTGGCAACCCTGCGGCAGCACTGTAGGCCTCTCCACCACTTCTCCCATTCTTTGTGGTCTTTCTTCTTCTTAATGTCTGCTTCCTCCACTCTCCAACTGATGTCAATCAATCAGGGAACAGAAACAGTGCCATGTGATATCGCTCTTGAATAGCACATTCTGAAGATCTACCACTGGTAGGAATAATTGCCTCTCATTGGCTGAAATGTGTTTGTAACAATCTGGAATGATAAGCACTTTGGTACGTGGTTCGCAATGAATAATTTGATATGCTCAAATGACTCCCTCTAGCATTGCACCTACACTGAGGATTAGAGGGAAATCTGGTACAATAATGTTGGTGCAGCTCCACCAGTGGAAGCATTAATGTAGACTGGCCACTGGCTTTTTAATCACCACGTTTTCTGACCCTGCTCAGGGTAGTTCTGTACCGCTCAGCCGTGCAAAGGTCTATTGGCAGCCTATATGAGTTTGCTGGTACCATTGCTACCACCAGCGGTGTTGCATTGGTGCTATAGCAACAGGAGGATAGTTTCCTAAAAATCTTAGCGTGGACAAAGCTTGAGAGCAACATCAGAGGTTCTATGTGTATGCAGAATTTTATTGGGGAGGAGCGGAAACGAAGAAGACAAAAGATGGGAGAACACTGAAGACAATTGTACCTTCGGGGTGCTCTTAAAATTCATTCCACTGTGACTTGAAAATGGATTCCACCCACCCCACATACGTACACCCACCCCACATACGTACACACACTTTTAAAACATCCTGAAAGCAGAACTAAAGAGCACAGCAGAGAAAGGGCCCCTGAGTGGACAGCAGAGAGCAGCTGGAGAGGGATTCCTAGGGGATGGACAGAGAGGCAAATTGCAAATTCTGTTAATTATGTTGTTAAACTAAATAACAGAGTAGGATGCCCTGGGGGGGTGGAAAGCAGAACAACAGAAGAGGAAGCCTCAGAGGATCCATTAATTATATACAATACAGCACAGGGTTCTGAGGGCACACAAACCACTCTTGTGCTTATGATGTTGTCATCAGAACATCCTCCCTGCCCTACCCACCCATGGCTTGTTACCTTTATGTCACTTAGTTACCCCATGCTTGTTGCATTTCCCAACTTGGGTTGGAATCTACAAGTGAAAACAAAGAAATAAACGCTGTGCTTGGCAATGAATTGTGTTGCTAATTACACTGCAACTGTGTTTTTCACTTGGCACAGTCCACACAGGGACCTGGCCAACTGTGGAGCCCCGCTTGTACTCCTCTCTTATTTTAGGAACTAATCAACGACCACATGGCCACAATTGTGCTTTAGTTACAAGGCTAGTTGCAATCAGGTTATTGTTCCTAGTCAAAAGCTAACCCCCCTAAACTATTAGGCAAGAGCTGGGAGACCAAGGAAGGCAGCTTGGACTTGAAAGGCCTGCATGGGGGTGGTGTGGAGCCACATGGCCTCAATTAATGAGGCTCCCAGATTCCCAGTGGGACCATGCCAAGTGTGACATCCCTTAGGAGAGCACAGCATGCACTCCCTAGTGTGTACAGCCATCTTGGCTGGCCAGTACAGGTGGCCATGCAGAACTATGGCTCCACCTCCTCCTTCCTACTCTGTGGGAACTGGCACTCTAGAGAGCAGTAAAAGGGAGCACCCCTGGGGGTGTGTAAAGGCCCTAAGCTATGTAGCAGTGTACGGTGGGCATCAAGAGAGAAGAGAAGAGTGCGGGACCTTGACCGTGGGATTGTCTGACTCAGAAGTAATACTGCAACCAGATGAGCACAGCCCAAGGCACTACTGAGCAATGAGGGCTGCATTGCCTTCCCCATGGAAACCAAGCTGAATCCCTAAAGAGGATCACCAGATGCATCCCTCACGTGCCCTTCTCTGGGAACTCCAGTGCTGGAGGTGACCAAAAACCTAGTCCCAGCTTTGTCTATATCACAGAAGGTTCTTGTCACCGTATAAAGCTTTGTAGTGACTTTAGGGCTGGATTGACTTCCAAAAGCCCTGTTTTACCACAGGGCTGGTACCGCAAACCTGAATCCCAACTGAAAGGAACCATCTATAGGGTGAAATTGGTAGTTCCACTTTCCATGGCCTCTTTACCAACCCAGGGGGCCAGCTAGTGCTATTTGTGATGGCGGGTTTGGGTTATTTTTTTTATGTCTCATTCACTGGGAATTCAAGTGAAACCACTAGCTCATTTTGCATAAGCCACCCAATAGCCATCAGACTGTGGCAGCTTTTCCTTACTAGCAGGTAAGACGAGACTTAAAACTGGAACCCCACAAGTATAAGGCTCCATATCTTATTACCAAACCTAAAACCATCCAGCCTTCCTCTCCACAGAGGATCATCAAATTCCTCCAATTCCCTCTACCCCTTAATTCCCAGCTCAAATAATATGATTCTCTTTACGTTGAATTCCTCATTGCAACATGCAAAACCATACAGCTCACAGGCAAGATGGGGGGAACTTCTTTGATATAAAGCAGCCGTGCAAATGAAACCATGATCTTTG
>NW_020664418.1:40975995-41013821 GCF_002925995.2 Terrapene triunguis | reverse complement strand
CCACTGGCCGCGGTTCGCTGCTCCAGGCCAATGGGAGCTGCTGGAAGTGGCGCGGGCCGAGGGACGTACTGGCTGCCACTTCCAGCAGCTCCCGTTGGTCTGGAGCAGCGAACCGGGGCCAGTGGGAGCCGCGATCGGCCGGACCTGTGGAGGCAGCAGGTAAACAAACTGGCCCGGCCCGCCAGGGGCTTTCCGTACACAAGCAGCGTCCCATGTTTGGGAAACACTCTCCTAGGGCTAGTCTTTGCACCTCAGTTCCCCATCTGTGAAATAGAAATAAGGATATTTACTCCCTTTGTCAAGCTATTTGAGATGTCAAGATCTGAGAACTAGGAATTATTATGGCCTATTTATTTAATACGACTAATTTTAGTGCTTGTAGATGTGAGGGGATGATGAGGGTACTAGATAGAAACAGGGAAATGCTTTGAGAGCTTACCCCACTAAACACAAGCACAGCCAATGCACACGACCTCAGATAAGTCTCCCACTTGGAACTCTCTTCTGAGCAGAAAACACCAAATGTTCCCAAATGCCTGGTGACTGCCTGGTGCACAGAGCCAAAAGTTCACTACAGATTAGGTCAGGCCTATCTAACTCATTTTATGCGTTCCCTTTCTTTACCAGAATTTGGTCTCAGATTCCCAGAGGCAAAAAAGCAGAACATTGCCTTACTGGTGCAACCTAGCCATCTCAGACAAGGACTTTCTAACTAATGAGGGACATGCGCACTTCACCTCAGTGGTGCTTCCAAATTGGTTTGACACTCTTCCCCTTTGTAATACCCATGGATAATGAATAGCTCAGTTCTTCAAAGCACTAACCAAGATTCAGCATGGTACCCAGCTTCTTAAAGATGTTTTTCACTCACACGGGCACCAGTCCTACTTCCAGTGAAGCGAATGCAAGTTTTGCCAGTGGGAGGCGCAGCGGCAGGCAATATGAGCCCGTTAATCCCTTGTGGATTATTTACAGCTTCCAATACGCCATTGTAAAGATGCACTTGGATTTCAAAAAGCAACTGAGATTGGAACGTGTGTAAATGTCAAAAGAGAAGCCTTGGCAAAGTACCCCAAAGTATTTTAAAATAGCCATGATTTATTCATTAGAAATGTATTATATCATTATCAAATTTCTGAAGCCGCAGAAAGATGGGAGGATCTTACAATCTATGATCGAAAGCCTGCAGTCAAATGTGTGCAGACAGGCCCTTGAATGTACACAGAGCCTCACTGAAGTCAACAGATCTGTGCACAAAGAGGCCCATCCAGAACTGCCCTGAAAGCCTCAGACTAAGTTGTTGACTATGAATATTTTGGTGAAGAGGGGGCAGCCTGTGGACAGACCCAGGGCTGAGCGTTTTCTTATCTCGTTCATGCTAAAATGGGCCCGTTTGGGAGCTAAATTGTTTTCTCAGACCCAGCTGCTGTTTTGCACACCGTTTCACATCAACGTGTCATTTCGGGGGGATGGAAATGGACACAAATATACGACATCGGAAAAGCCCTCAAACTTCAGCCATTTTGCCAAAAATAGCTGTCGTGTCAGCTGCTTGGGAAAACTGGGGTCTAGAACAAGGGGGAGAGGAAAGGCCTGCAGATTGAACAGAAAAAGAACAAAAACCTAGCAGTGACAAAACTCTTAGCCCTTCTTTGGTACCACAGAGGAAGCTTCAAATACACACAGCTTTTCTCTCCTATTTTCATCTTTTCATACTTAAAAGAAAAGAAATCTACCCTGGGAAACAATCTCTTTCTGTGTAAGCTGGTGCTGGAGTCTGAGAGAGTGACCAAGCATTTCTGTGCCAGCCCCATTCACACAGCCAGGTGAAAAGAAGCTCATTCCGTTACAGCCTGAGCTACCCCACACAACATCTGCTGAGAAAGCAGGATGGGAAACACCAAAGAGGGAGAAGAGAACAGCCGGGGCCTTCAGGTTAGAAGGGCATTCTGTTCCCACCGGGGAGCCTCTCTTTCAGTTGCAGACAACTGTGGCATTTGACATTTCAATGGGAACTGAGGCACAGAGTGAGAGGGAAGAGAGATGGGGAGAGGGGAGGGAGAGAGGCAGCATAAAGGGACCTGAGTGAGAAAAGAGAGCGACAAAAATTCTGCCTCTCTTTAATTCTTCTAGGCGTTCTTTCACATTTTCCCTGTAATATGACAATCAGGAGAACAAGGGGAGTTTCATTTAAGATCAGAGAGACTAGCCGAAGGTTGTCATTGTTAGAACGTTCATTAGGATGAATCGATTTTATGGGACTTACAGAGCAGAACTCTTGTTTTTCATGCAGTTTATGTTTATTTTGTAAAAAAAAAAAAAAAAAGAGTGGGAAAGGATTTACATAAAAGAAACAAAAGAGGAATGAACAGCAGCGAAGTGGACCGTAGATAAGATTCAGGAGGGAGCCAGTGCATCCTGTTACAAGAAATCTACTAGCACTTTGACCAGATTTTCAGAAGTGTTCAACACACAGTTCACCACAGGAGCTGCTGGGTGCAGGGCACTTTTGAAAACTGGGTTGATTCAAAATCTCAAAATGGGAGCTGAACTCTTTTGGAAATCTGGCCATAGCACTTTTCCTCAACGCACTTTACAAACATGAATTAATTAAGCTTCAAAGTGCCCTTGTGTAGTAAATGTTATCATCCCCATTTTACAGATGGGAAAACTGTGTGGCCAGCACATCCCTCATCCCACGCCGCTTCCCGCAGCCCCCATTGGCCTGGAGAGGTGAACCATGGCCAGTGGGAGCCGCGATCGGCCAAACCTGCAGACACATCAGGTAACAAACCGGCCCGGCCCGCCAGGGGGCTTACCCTGGCAGGCTGCGTGCCAAAGGTTGCCGATCCCTAGGGTAGAGGAATAAGAGAAGCCAGAGTTTGGGTTAATGGAGAGGCTTTCCTAGGAGAGAAACAGAAATTCTAGGAGTCTGTTTGGGATGGGAAAGTCTGGTACAGAGGGAGGTTGGGTTCAATGTCTAACCCACATGTGGGACAAAACTGGGAAAGGGGACACAAGTAAATCACCAGTCATTTTAGCATTGCTGCTTCTTTCTGCTGAGTGCCCTTCATGGGCCACAAAGGAGGCAAACAAATGAAATGCTGAATTTGGTAATCCACTCTCTCTCTCTTTGCTTGGGGGCTTAACACTTCTGGCTCAATAGTCAACATGTACTCTGCAAAAGTCAGAGGTGTCATGCTATTTGCCTGGCGCTGGGGTCACATGCAGGTCTGAGGGAATCTCCGAAAGGCCACAGCTCCCTGAATGTTCCATGTGGGATTAAGTGGGGATTAAGATGAGTGCAGAGGACCTCAAATGTTTGCATTGTTAGAATTAGCAATGCTATTTGCAATACCACACAGCAGCTGCAGAAATATGGGTTGTTGGGGGAAGGGGTGTAGCTCAGGGACCCCACTCGGGCTCAACCGTTAGGCTAGAAATGGAGAGTGCTCAACATCTCTCAGTCTTTCATTTGGGGAATATACATGTCCCTTGATACCTTCTGATCAGTGTGATTGACTATTCCTGCCTCTCCATCCTGCAGTACACTCCCCTCACACTCCAAACTAGTGGATCTCTGGCTAATAGGCAGACTTCTGCCACAGGCATTTTCATTCTTTTTCACCCCACATTCACCTAGAAATGATTGGCCCTCCTTCCGCAGCCCAGAATTTGCAGGAGTCTCCAGAGGGCTGGACAGGAAACATCAAGGAATTGGCTAAGTGGCTTATGGGGCTTTCCTAGAATCTGAGGAAGTCCATCTGCAAATGGCCAAGCAAATTCCCACTGCTGGTAAAAAGGCAGCCTTGGAGACAAATCACATCTTCCTGGGAATGAGAAAAAGTGACTTGTCCATCTTGCCTCAACTTTTCTATGACAATGAAAGGCAGCTGCTTCCATTTGCAGGGAGCTCATTCTATTCTTTGGTGAGATCAGCACTTCCCTGCAAACATACAGCGAATTCTTATCCGGAGCAAACTCATGAAAACTCAACAGTTTGACCCTAGAGGGAAGGGAAAGGGGAACATTTGTTTATTTTGTTGCTAAACGAAGCCACATGGGCTGATGAAGAGGGTAGAATTTGCCATTGGTCACACTCACAAGTAGAGAAGTGTCAATGTCTAGCATGTGAATACACGTGAGTGAAAATGTGATGGTTTCAAGGAAACAGGACTTATGGGTCCTACCCTGGACTGTGGCACAGACTTGTTGTGTAACCTGGAGTTAGTGAGGCCTGATTTTCAGAAGCGATGAGCCTCTAGAATTGCAGCTAAAGTCAATGGAAGCTGCAGGTGGCCAGCACCTCTGACAATCAGACCTCTTTCTGACTCAGTTTCCCCAGCTGTAAAATAGGGATAAAAATGATTCACACAGGGGCTTGTGTTTGTAAAGCACGTTGATATCCTGAATGAAAGATTAAGCTTAAGTGCAAATTATTATTAATGGGATAAACCCTTTCTGGTGCCTCCCAACCAGCCATCAGGGAGACAACAGCAATAGAACGGGTGGGATTTTTTTTTTTCTTGTTTCAACCCCTCTTTATTATTTCAGCTTTGGCACCAGTCATGTAAACTGGAGAACTTGTCTTTTTTTTTCTCCCTCTCTTTAGTCCTCCGGCTAAGTGTCTAATTCAGTGTCAATGAAGCAGAACAGCCGAAGCTCTCCTAGCCTCAGTTACAGCAGAGAGATGATTTGCAAGTTGATACCTCACACCTTTAAGGCACATTGAAAAATTCCACCCTCTGCCTCCCCTCCATGGAAAGTTTGTGTCGACTGGAACAAACTCCACACTAGGGCCAGAGTGGTAATGACCTCCACCAAACAGGGACACTTCCATGAACTGAACCAGCTTCTTCCATGCCGAGAAATCCCACAGGATTGTGGATATAACAAAGAGCTTTTAAGTAATACTGCCCCAAAAGCAACCAGAACCACTGCAGACAAGTCGAACAACCTTTTTCACAGCAGAGGTATATGCTTAACTCACCTGTGTTTACTCATTGCTGATGGGTTTGATTGTCTCCTCTGCCACATTTCATGACATGTATTTGGTAACCGGATGCCTTTGGTGTGACTGTGAGTAACGCTTTGGCTGTTAGCTGTCTACGTATTGCCCTACCGTGAAAGGATGAAAGGGCTGAGTCAAAGATCTCTTTGCTTCCCATTTGGATTAGGCTGGTAAATAACCAGGCCTCTAGAAAATAATTACAGAAAAGGGTCTTCCCACCACCTTTCCCAATCATAGACCTACCAAGCATCTGCCTATCACTAGTGCTGTATTGCCAATCCCGAGCACTTGAAAACCATGAGTCGGGACCAAAAAAAGGGTGTTTTTTTTATCAACTTGGAGTTTTTTCTAATTTGCCTTCTGGTTTATGAGCCAGTAGGGTGCACTTCACATTTTTCAGGCTTTTTCCTTCAACTATAAGGGCTAGAAACTTACTTTAGTTTTAATGAAAGCTGGGGTTCTTACCTAATCACATACCTCTCTATATAGTCTGGATCTTACTGAAACATCAAATAGAGTGAGAATCGTGATAAAACCAGGAAAGTTAGCAACACTGTAGGGATACAACAACAATGGCTCTCTATTGACAGGATTGCTAATCCCATTTTACAGCTCTGTTTTAAGGCCCATCTACACAGAGGCTCAAATGGAGTTTAGGAATTGTTCTCACACGCTGCCTAAAAACATTTTTTTCACCATGGTCGATGGGATTTTCAAAGGAAGTGAAGTGACTCAGGAGCACAAGTCCCATTGGAAGTTAAGGCACGGACCCTCTCTCGCTATGTGGGTTGCACTAGGCCCAGCACCTTGGGGTCCTGATCTCTGTTGGGGCCGCTCACTGCTATCATAATGCGAATAATTAATAGCAATGGCAGCACTCCAGATGATATCCATGGGGGTTTCCCATTGAAAGCCAATGGGACTTGTACTCCTAAGACACTTGGGCCCTTTTGAAAATTCTACCTGGTGTGTCTAACACAGTTTGGCCCCATCTGTACTGGCCAACCAGTCAGTGTTAGAAACCAGCATATCAGAAACTGGGCAGCATGGTCTAGTGGCCAGGCAACAGAGCTGGAAATCAGAGTTCTAGTTGTGACACTGCTACTGCCTTCTTTGTACCCTTAGCCAAATCACTTCATCTCTCTGTTTCACCTCATACCCTTGGTTTACTGTGAGCTCTTCAGCACATGGACTGTCTCTCACCATGTATTTGCACAGTGCCTAGAATAATGGGGCCCTAATTTTGGTAGGGACTCACGCTGGTCAGAAAATTAGGGAGAGTTGGCATGAAATTTTGACTTTTCGGTAAAACAAACAAAAAACCAAAAAAAACCCCACCTTAATATTTTGGCTAAAAACTGAAATGCTTAGATTCAAAAATGCCAACATGATACCTCATGGAAACTGTGGTTTGAGCGCCTCATGCTCCCTTTCTCCTCTATAGGCCAGGCTCCCCCGTCAGACTACATCTCCCATGATGCACCATGGTCTCCCTCTTGATGATGGGAAGCAGTGCACCATGGGAGTCCCATGGCCATACTACACAAGAAAGCACTGAGATGCTTGTGCATGATGGGCTCAAAATACAAAATTACAGATGTGGATCCAGATTCCCCCCAAATTCAGGGGTGGTTAGATGAAGAAGTGTGCTCGCCCCATTATTAGACAGATTTGAATTTGTATCCAAACTTCCCCAATGGTCTGAGATACTGAGATAGAGAATTTTGGTTCAGCTCAAGGTAAACATCCAGGCTAGCCACAAAGTTCAGGTCCAGACCAGGATCAAAATTGTGTGAAAATGCAGGAGAGTCTGCCACATCAGAGCTTCGGTGATTTGGACTCACTTTCAATTGTAAGTTCTTTGGAGCAGGGACTGTCTTTTTGTTCTGTGTTTGTACGGCGCCTAGAGCAATGGGGTCCTGGTCCATGTTCTTAGGCGCTATGATAATACAAACAACCTTTACAACCATTTTTAAAGCCCCATTGCACTCATTAGCAGTGGAAAAAACTATGCTATTGTTTCTGCCAACAGTTTAGTACTCAACTAGTTTATTTTGAAGCCATTTGAAATGCAGGTTTCAAAAATGGAGTGTCTTTCTTCTACTGCTCACCTATAAAGCACTGAAAATCAGGAAAAAAAAAAGACCCAGGGCAACTGCGATTTTAGACACAAATACAATAAATTTGCCCCTAAGGCACACAGTGGGTAATTTGTCTTCTCAGCAATCAGCAGGTTTTTTTAAAGCTAATTTAGTGCTGCTGACAGCCCTGAAGACTGAAATCTGCAAACTTCACCCCTCCCTACAGTTCAGCAAATAAATCTTGTGGGTTTGGAAATGGATACTTCTCTACCGCCTGCCACCAGGCTCAATGGTCCCCACCCAGCCTCACACATCCACTAGTTTTAGGATCATGCACATACAATCAGTGCCCACCCACTAAACTCTGCAGATGAAATTATTCCTTTCTTCTGCAGTCCTTCTAATTGCCTGTCCATGGGTGCTTGCAAAGCATATGTCACTGGGTGAACACTCAGTACCTGCAAAGCCTTTCACTATAACAATTCTGTATCACAACAAGCAGTACACAATCCACCAGTTTATCTTGCTACATTAATTTCTGCCAATTACTGAAAGCCATTTCCTTCTGTAACACTTAAGGGTGACAGCAAACAAACACCCTTATGTTTTACATTGTCCTGCAGGCATCCTAAAACTTTTATGTGTTCTTGACTATCATTTTTCAAAAGTGTATTGCTTTTTCAAAGTGCAACACTACTACATTTCCTTTTTGTCAATCTCTTCAGAAACTGTAAGTACTGCAGTAGTGTTGCCAACTCTTGGCACTTTATTGTGAGCCTCATGAGGCGTGGTGTGTTTCTTGGAGACCAAGCTCCTGGAGTCCTGTGATTACATGAGAATCTCAGCTTTAAAAAAAAAAGGACATTTCTGGCCCCACAATCATAGAGAAAAGCTTGAAATCATGAAACCTAAAGGCTCTGAAAAACTAGAAGGAGCAAATATTCCCCACACATTTATTATTTTAAGTCAATCTCATGATTTTGGGGCCACACATGATTTTTGAACTCTTTGGGGGTCAATACTATTTCCTTTATTTATATTTACCTTAACCCAATATGAAACATTGGAGTCCATTGTATTCTCTCCTACCTACTGTTCTGAGCAGACACAGTTTTTGCACTGGGTTCCTCCACAGTCACCATATGCTGGATGGTGCACCTTCCTCCATGTGTATTGCCACTGAAACTAGGCAGCAAGGTCCTACCCAACATGAGGAAGGCTATCACAGCTGGAGCATGGCTCCATGCACTTAAGGAAAAAATTACTTCCTGCCCTTGGATTCCTCTCTCTATTGTGGTACATGAGAAACATGAGCGGCATGCCCCTCCCACTACGCCCTGTAAGCCATGCTGCTAAGTCCAGGAGGACGTGGAGGCTTTCTTGAAGGACTCTTCCTCCTGGGAAATCCCATGGAAGGTTCTAGCCCATATGGTATCACTAGGTGATGTAGAGCTGTTCTGGTGATGTACTGCAAAGTCCAGGCTTGACTGGTCCCCTCCTACAGGTGTTATTACTGAGTCCTCTCTCTCTCTCTCTTTCTCTCAGCTAGGAAGTTTGTTTGGGGACGAGGCACTCGGATGTCAGAGTAATGGGTGGGTGATAAGAACCTAAATAGAATAGAATATTTTCTAAGCACTTCAATTACATCTTCCTAGTCCATTTCACCAGGACCTTGATGGAACAAGAGTCTTGCAGGACAGCATGTGTTCATATCCAATCACACTGATCTTCCCTTGAAGCTCTCTTCAATGTCATTGGGAATAAAATCCTGCTGCAGCCTTTGTACAGAAACTTCAAAACCCTCCCCTTTCCCATCAAAGCGTGAGCTCTCTGCTTTTCCATCTACCACTATTTATAAACTTTCTTTTTACTTTCTTGTTTCTTCTTTTTAAAGAGTCCTCTGCCTTCCCTGCTGCTACACTGATCATTTCGCTCTTTCAAAGGGCTCCCCGTCTGAAGGCCTCCTTCAAAGCAATCCCATCAAACAGGAACTGGACTTCTCACCAGTGACTTTCTTGTTCTATCACCTGACATACAATCAGGGAAACATGCCTTATAAATTAACTACAGTTATTTTAATTGGACCAGAATACCCCATTGAGAGATATATAAGCAACAAAAATGAACTGCATCAGTGGGTCCTCATTTGCAAATTATTTCCAATGCCACTTCATTCCGAGGTTCAGGCTGCAACCCAGCTCCAGCTAAGACTTTTGAACTCTGTCCCCAGACGATCCCAGATGTTGCAGGAGCAGTAGCCACACAAACTCACCACAATTCATAAAGCTCCACACCTCACAAATTTATTCATTTTTCCACAAGTGGGGTTGGTGATTGATAGGGTCTTATTTAAACATTTTCATTAATGGTCTGAGAGGAGTAAACCATACATTTATGAAATTCACAGACGATGCTGAAGTGGGAGAGGTTGCAAACAATCAAGGAGGACAGAGAAATAATCCAAAAGGGACCTGCAGAGAGAGAAACCTGCAAAAAATGGATATTTGATCAGGGAAATTGCAAGGCAATACCCACGGTTGGGAAACCAATTTGAAACGCAGATACCCGCATCTGAACGCAGCTGGCAAGGAGGTACTTGGAAGCAATAATGCCAGAAAAGGCCTCAGTGTATTAAGAGACAGAAAATTGGGCATGAGCTAGCAACACGTTGTGGAATACAAACAAACAAAAATAAGCCAATGCAGTTTTGGGTTGCCTTAACATAGAAGCCAGGTATGATAGAAATGTCAGGCTGGAAGAGACTTCAAGAGGTCACCTAGTCCATCCCCTTGATGCTGAGTCAGGATCAGGTATAACTAGAAGTGTTGCTTGCTCTCTCTGTTAAGTTATAGCAAGACTGTGAAAGATACTGCATTCATATCTGGGGATCTTGACAACACAAAGCTTCAGACAAATTGAACAAGAACAGCCCGAAAAATTAAGGAGCTGAAGGGACTCGATTGGAAGAACTGACTTTGGCTAGTTTAGATTAATGATGATTAGTCAGCAATTATCTCTGCTGGATAGATCAAGGATGGAGGGACAAAATATTTAAACCTGGATACCCCAAATTAGGCTCCTGAATCCATATGGAGGCGCCTAAAAGTCTGATTTTTCCAAGTGCTGTACATTTGCAGATGTCCTTCATTTCAGTGGGAGCTGTGTTGCTCAGAAGCTCTGCAAAGCAGGCCAGAATTCCTAAATATGGATTTAGAAGCCTAATGTTAAGCATTCGGGTCTGAAAATTTTGGCTGAAAGCATTTATTTAGGGTGGTTTGAGGGAGTGGAACTAGAAATAATGGAATGAAAAGAAGCAAAATTTGGGCCGAGTATCAGGAAATAATGATGGAATGTGTTAAACTGTGGAAGTCTCCCAAGGGAAGTTCCATTGAGACATTTAAAACTAGAATGAACAAAGCACTAGCAAATATATTCCAAGGAACAACCCTTCATTAGTAAAATCCCAGAAGTAAATGCTGTCTGCATTCTTATTCAGTGCTCCATGTGCACTCTCTGAATAGAAAATAATGGAATCTAGTGGGTAAACGATTGGACTGGGAGACGGGAGTTCTGACTTCTATTTCCTGCTCTGCCATGTTAGGGAGTCAGGAGCACAAATCCCATTTATGGCTCTGTGCCTCAGTTTCCCCATATGTAAAATGGGGATAATACTTCCCTACTTCACAGGGATGTCCTGAGGCTCAGTTCATTAATGTTTGTATAAGACATTGAGCTGTTTCGGTGAAGGATATTGAGGCAGAAGCCTACAGTGGTTAGAGCAGAGGACTCAGTATGAGAAGATCAAGGTTCTATGCCGAGCTGCCACTGATCTTACTGTCTGATTGTGGGCACACCATTTAACCACTCTGTGCCTCAGTTTTCACGGGCCAGATTGTGTAGTACAGGGATCGGCAACCTTTGGCACGCGGCTCGCCAGGATAAACACCCTGGCAGGCCAGGCCGATTTGTTTACCTGCCGTGTCCGCAGGTTCAGCCGATTGTGGCTCCCCCTGGCCGCGGTTCGCCGTCCCAGGCCAATGGGGGCTGCGGGAAGCTGCGCGGGCTGAAGGATGTGCTGGCCGCTGCTTCCTGCAGCCCCTGTTGGCCTGGAGCGGCGAACCGCGGCCAGGGGGAGCCGCGATTGGCCGAACCTGTGGACACGGCAGGTAAACAAACCGGCCTGGCCTGCCAGGGTGCTTACCCTGGTGAGCCGCGTGCCAAAGGTTGCCGATCCCTGGTGTAGTACCTTACTCCACTGACTGCAGGTGGAGGATACTAGTCAGTGTAAGGCTATTGTGATCTGTAATAGGGAGACACGAATTAATTCACCATTCTTTGCACGTATATAGACCCACGGCTCCAAGAATTTAACTTCCCTACTTTAACAAAGTATGGAAGTACTAGAGAGGGCCTTCCGTGGCTCCTAAAGCAGTGTTTACTAAGTAATTAAATTCACAGAGACATATCGTTTGTTCCAGCTGCTAGGCTGTGACCATATGCAGCCCCAGAGATCTAGTATTGAGACATAAGAGTGCAGTATTGGAAGGGGCACCCAAGCAGGGAAGAGGCAGTATATGGTCAGCAGCTAAGAGCTAATCCCCACTGCAATGTCCCCCTTTCCTTTAGGGGCTCAACTTTGGATCCTTTTATTTCCCCTCCCAGAGTACAGTCAAAATGGCAGCACAAAGCGCTAATAAACTGACAGGAGCAAGTAACTCTCCCCCTCCTGCCTCCTGTCCGCCTGCTAACAGAGGCAGGCCAGCTGTGGTAGACAGGGTGCTTTAGCATGGACTGGCAAGGGCCTTGGAATGTGCTGGCAGTGACCAAGGGAAAGGAGCGCACAAAGCCAGTGTAATTCAGTGCACCTGATGCCTTTCAAAGGGAGAGACACGCATGGAAAGGCTGACTGGGAAAGAAAAGCCTCAGACCCACATGCAAGCAGGGCCGGCTCCAGCATTTCTGCCGCCCCAAGAAAAAGAAAAAAAAAAAAGCCGCGATCGGCGGCGGCAGTTCAGCGGCAGGTCCTTCGCTCCTAGAGGGAGTGAGGGACCTGCCGCCCCCGAATTGCCGCAGGTGCCGCCCCTCTCCCTTGGCCGCCCCAAGCACCTGCTTGTTAAGCTGGTGCCTGGAGCCGGCCCTGCATGCAAGGCAGCGCAAAGTGACCATGAAACAGTGATTGAAGGGACATGCTCATTATAAAATCCAGGAGCCTGTCTCATATCAAATAGCACCTTCGTCCTGAAGGCAATAGAGTAAGGTGCTGCTCATCATGAGTAAGGGCATCAGACTCGGTTACTAGTGATCTGTCACCATGTATGAATTTCCAGTGATCTAACTGACCATTGACTAGATCAGTGTTTCCCAAACTTGGGACGCCGCTTGTTCAGGGAAAGCCCCTGGCAGGCTGGGCTGGTTTGTTTACCTGCCCCGTCCACAGGTCCAGCCAATCGCGGCTCCCACTGGCCGCAGTTCGCTGCTCCAGGCCAATGGGGGTGGCGGGAAGCGGTGGCCAGCACATCCCACGGCCCGCGCCGCTTCCGACATCTCCCATTGGCCTTGAGCAGCGAACAGCGGCCAGTGGGAGCCGTGATCGGCTGAACCTGCGGACGCAGCAGGTAAACAAACCGGCCCGGCCCGCCAGGGGCTTTCCCTACACAAGCGGCGTCCCAAGTTTGGGAAACACTGGACTAGAGGAACCCGAAGCAGAACATTGGACCCAAAACAGCCCTGAACCAAGCCCAGATCTGAATTTATCATTGTTTATTATCTGTTAACATGCCAACCACCTGCTCAGTTTTTTACAAGGCCAAATATGAACCAGGCCCTGCCCAGTTTGCAATCTGAGGACCAGATCTTGCAGTGTTCTCTGAGCAGGCAAACCCCCTGAATCTGCATAGACCTCACTGCAGGATTGGAATGTAAGGGGTGATTCACACGCATAAGGTGTCTGCAAGTCAGGCCTTAGCATGTACAATGCAAAATCAATGGGAGGAACTCACAGTAGCAGTGGTGCTGGGACCCTTTTAATAGTGGGGGTGCTGAAAGCCTGCTCCCTTACCCCTGTCCGCACCGCCCTTCCCCCCCAGCTGGGCCCGGAGCAGTGCCGTGTCTGTGGGAGATGGGGACCTGAACAGGGGTAAGGGAGCAAAGGCTGGGGGTGGGCACCGGGCCAGGAGCAGAGCCCTGGGCACGGGGCCCGCAGCCGGGACCCTGTGTGCAGGGCCAGTAGCAGAGCCGGGGCCGGGACTCTGGGAGCAGAGCTCCGGGAGCAGGGGGCCAGATGCGGGGGTCAGGACACAGGGCCAGTGGCCAGGGAACAGGGCCAGCGCCCCAAGAGCAGAGCCCCGGGTGCGGGACCAAGAGTGGGGCCCTGGGTGCAGGGCCACAGGCCAGCGTCCAGGAACCAGGGCAGGCAGCCAAGCCATGCGCACGGGGTCAGGGAGCGGAGCTCCTGGCACAGAGCTAGTGGCCAGGGATAGGGACCAGTGGCTGGGACCCGAGCCGTGAGCGCAGGGCCAGGAGTGGGGCCCCAGCACGGAGCTCCAGGCACGGGGCCAGTGGCCGGGGAGCAGGGCTGGTGGCTGGGACCCAATCTCCGGGCTGGAGGTACTGCAAAACCTGGGGGTGCTGCAGTACCCCCTGCACCTCTAGTTTCCACGCCTATGCGTAGTGCTTGGCCCTAACAGCTTGATGGAGATAGGTGCCTTCGGGTGCTATTGAAAATCCTACCATAGGTGTTTGGAGAAGATGGGATTTGCTGTAAAGACCAGGGGAAGGGCTGGCTTTGAACATCTCCATTTGTAACAAAGCATCTGTTTTAGGGTCATTTCTTGTGAGCATCTTGCATCTTGAGAAGTGAGTCTTGTGCAGGTTTACGCTTCACTACTTGTGCTGTTGAGTTTTAGTTTTTGCTTTTCACGCTGTTAGCACAGTCCAAGCACTGTCCCATCTGACGTGGAGTCAGAGAGCAGTGTGACTCAACTATCTGCAATTGCTCTTTGCTCTTTACATGGCTTCCCAGCGTGCCCCCAACTTAAGGTCCTCCCTTTAAAAGATACTTAGATCCATAAGCTAATTTAGAAATGGAGAGGTCCCCAGGAATAAAATAAACCCATCAGTTAGAAACACAGACTGGTGGTAAAATCAGCAACGGGGCCAGCTCCTGCAGGTGCTGTTTTGGATACATCCTATTCAGGCCTCCCAAACAGGAGTGGACTCTTTCCTGAAGATACATTTGTATACGCACAATATAGTACACATCTGGGCCCTCATCTTACAAGTAGATCCTGACAGGGGAACCCTTGCGTCCCAGGGAAACCCCAATGAAGTTATCATGTGCAATGCCTTTCGTTATTATTATTATTTATAACACCAAGTTTGGCGCCCCATTGCGGTAGGTTCTGTACAACCACATAGCAAGAGACAGTCTCTGTTCCAAAGGGTTTACAGTCTATATTGGCAAGACAAAATGCAGGAAGGGAAAGAGACGTCCCCAACAGTCACACAACAGGACCAGAACCCAGATCTGGGCCCCAACCTCATGCCCAATCCACTAGACCACGCTGAGTTTGAGATGCCTGCATGTGCTAAGCTATTTGTGTCATCTATGCCCCTAAGCCTGCCCATGCCCAATGTCATGTTCTGAAACCGCATCTCATACTTTATAAGTACAGTAATAGCCATCCTGCCTGCTGCTTATGCTATCTACCTGCAAGGAACTTATCCATATGCATTAAAAAATGCTGCTAAGGGCTAGAAAGGGAGGGAGGAAGAGACCAGAGTTTACATCCATCAAATAGGTCAGCTAAATGCATTACGCTTTACAAGAGCTGCCCGTGCTCCAATTGCAAATCTTTCAGAGTTTGTGGTGATAAATTTCCCCTGATCCTATTAATAAAATATAATAGCAATTCTGAGAATAATGGCCTATTATCTAAAGTCTTAGAATGACAGAGCAATCAAAAGGAGGGTGAGTTATGGCGTGGCGGGGAGCAGTGATGGAGAGTTTGTGGATCTTTCCTCCATGGCACATTTCAAGCAGTTAAGGGCAGGTCGCAAAGATTTAGCTATTCATCAGAGAGAAACCACCACAAACAAGAGCAGCTTGTTTTTAAAGTCCTTTAAATAATAATAAAAAGCCAGGCACTGCATGTACGCCAGCTGTTTGCCTAAGATCAAAATAACGCTGCAACTGCCCCTACAAAACGGACAGCAACACAAATCTATCAGCCTCATCCTCCCTCAGATCCCTGCTCTGCCATGGTGCCTACAAATGCTGTCATCTGACAATGGCTAGGCAGCTGATCAGCTGCTATTCTACACAGTAAGAAGAACAGGAGTACTTGTGGCACCTTAGAGACTAACAAATTTGTTAGTCTTTAAGGTGCCACAAGTACTCCTGTTCTTTTTGCGGATACAGACTAACACGGCTGCTACTCTGAAACCATTCTACACAGTGTGTCCATTTTAATGTTGCTAGAACTGGTTGAAATTTTCCTAGTTTTGATTTTTTTTCTTCCAGCGAAACTTTTCAGTGAGAAATTTGAATTCAATCCAAAACCTTTTTTGAAAACCTCTGAAAGACGTTGGTAAAAATCATCATTGATAGTCTTCCATTTTTTTTCCAACTACCGATAGAACCCTTCTACATTTATGGACATTTTTGTAGAAAGGTTGAAAGTAAAAA
This sequence comes from Terrapene triunguis, assembly GCF_002925995.2. Lineage (NCBI taxonomy): Eukaryota > Metazoa > Chordata > Testudines > Emydidae > Terrapene > Terrapene triunguis. The sequence goes on along the minus strand of NW_020664418.1, from coordinate 40,998,043 downwards.
TAAAATTAAAAAGTGTCAAGATTATTTTTTTAAACAGGTTTTACAACCAGCCCTATCTGTGACCTCATCCCTCCATCGGCACCTTTTCCCCTTTCAGCCGTGTCTCCTCCTGTTGCATCTTGTCATTATTAGAGCTGGTTGGGAATTTTTCAACTAAACATTCTTTCATCAGAAAATGCTCTTTTGTCAAAACAACCTTTCTGTGGAAATGTACCACAGTTTCAACTAAACTTCCATCGGGAGAGCTTTTCATTTTCATTCCACCTCAGAACAAAAATAAAATTCAAAACCTCAAAAATTTTTCACGACATGGCATTCTTGTTTTCTAGCCAGCCCTTGTCATTATTCTAGACTGTGAGATTTCTGGGGCATTATGGGTCTTATTTTTGTATGTAGACAGCACCCAGCACAATGAGACCCATCAAGAAACAGGGTGGGCTCAGCTGCCTGTCTCTTCCTCATAAGCGCTCCTCATCCACTACAGTTTGTCCCCACACCTTGTCTCAGGCTTCTGTGCCTTCAACAACTCCACTGACCAGGGGCTAGCACACTCCACCCTTCACTCCAGTAGGCTACAGTTCCTCAGGGTCCCTGTCTCCAGTCAGACTTCCAACCAGTGGTTCTCAACCTATTTACCATTGTGGGCCACATATACTACCCGTATAGCCCTAAGAATGTCACATAGGCTGCAGCTGTGTGCTGATTGAGCCACAGGTTGAGAACCACTGCACCTCTGGAGTAGTGGCTCTGCTCTGTTCTGCTCCCTCCTTTTCAGCCTTCTTTCAGGCTTGCTGAGGAGACCAGACCAGACCAGACCAAACCAGACTGCACCTCCTCTGGATCTGTCTCCCACTCCAAATAGGCTCAACCTTATCTTTCTGGCAAACACCCGTCTCTCCCCAGCTGGGCTTTATCTGTAATTAGGCCTGGCCCACCCTCCAGGTGCACGCAGACAAGGTAATTGGCATCTCACTCTTTCACAGAGTGTGGGGGAGTAAAACACCCCCATCACACCATCTCTAACACAAATGCCTCTTGTTGCTTAGCATCACATCTCGTGTCCCTCGTGGTTCGTTCTGGTTCACGTTTCCTTTCAGCTCACCCTCAGCTTTGTTTTAAAATACATAAAAAATGTGAAACCGTCAAAATCAGTTTCAGGTCAAAGCCAACCAAGTTACCATTGGGCTCCAAGCTGAAACAATAAACTGACCCAGGTTCACTTGCAAATTGGTCCAGGTTTGTCAAAATGATTCTGATCCTTGGCAAACGACAGCTGAGGTCTGGGTTCTTAACGAACCGCCAAATCAGATAAGATGGTGTTCACAGCTCTCTACCCCAGCCATAAGGGACGATTCCCTTACTGGTCAAAACTCGAAGCCAGGAAATCTGATCTCTATTCTGAGCTCTTCTGCAGATCTTGAGCAAGTCAACTGGGGCGGGTCCAGTCCTGCAAGCCTTCCAAACATAAAAGCTCCCATTGACTTCAATGTTCAGAGGGCTTCAGAATCAAGCCCTTAAACTTCCTTTGTTTTATCCCAGTCTATGCAATGGGGGTCATAATATTTCCCTACCTCAATCAGGCTTATGTTTGTAAAAGACTTTGCACTTTATTAGCTTCTACCTGAGGATCTCAAAGTTATTATTAGCAAGTCAACTGTCAAAGCTTTTCTTGAGCCGAGAAAAATTAATACAATAATGAGTCTTCCTACCTCTCTCTGCCCACGTGCCCCATAATTTGTTCCACACTCGGGTGCAAATTTATTTAATCAAGAAATATCGTATCTACCTTTTCGGCTGACAGTAATTTGGAGGGGAGGAGAAGTTGTAATGAGTTGACTATAGGCCAATACATGACCATGGTGGAGATTTTCTGTATTTCTGCTGGTCCCTTAAGCCAAAAGAGGACAAAAGTGTCACTTCTTTGGGTGTTTGTGGGTAGACTCTAAAAATGTGGCATTCTCCAATACTCTGGTGGGACACTGTTTGGAGGAGAGACCATGTTAGCATTTTGTGCGTGTGCAGTAGAGCTGGTTGCAAACTTTTCATTAAAAAAGGTAAAAAATGGCACCACCACCCCCACCACCCACCACCAAAAAAAATCAATTTTTCTCAAAAATTATTGGGTTTTCATTTAAAAAAATGAAAATGACCATACTGCATCTGACCAGCAGTCCAGCTGGACCAGTAGCCTGTCCCTGGCAGTGATCAGTACACCACCGGCTTCAGAGGAAGGTGCAAGAAACTCCATAGTAGGCAGTTATGGAATAACCTGCCCACAGGGAAGTTTCTTCCCTACCCCTGTCTCTCGGGAGCTGACTTATGCTCTGAAGCAGGAGGGTTTATATCCATTCCATGCTTTTGAGAGAGAACTTGCAGTTTTCTAAACTTTTTCACAAATACTGTGCATGCTGTTTTCAAAAAGGCTCTGGGATTAATCGGGGGCTAGTCAGATTTTCTGGGTGTAGTGCTGATTCCCATCCACATAACCATGCAGCAGAGGGTTGTAAATATTTTAAAGGGGGAATGAGGTTTCACACTATCTAGGCTATCAAAGAGGTCTGCCAAGATTTCACAAGATGGAGGAGCTCAATCAACAGCTCAGTTTTTAATGTATAAATAAAGATTTCCACTGCGTTGGCCTTGTCCATCTGAGCGATCAGCCCGTAGAATGTGTGTTCATTTCTGGTTTCAAATAGAGGGAAGAGTTGGACATAAGTACGTGTGATCCATCATACTCACAGCTTTCTCTCCTCCAGGTAAATAAACGCACAGCTGCAAAATTTGAGAAAGGCAAAACCATTTTTTTAGAAGCATAAATATTCCTGACAAGCAATTGCCACTTATAAATAAATTATAAATAGAGATATCCTATCTCCTAGAACTGGAAGGGACCTTGAAAGGTCATTGAGTCCAGTCCAGGCCCCTACCTTCACTAGCAGGGCCAAGTACTGATTTTGCCCCAGATCCCTAAGTGGCCCCTTCAAGGATTGAACTCACAACCCTGGGTTTACCAGGCCAATGCTCAAACCACTGAGCTATCCCTACCCCACTTGACACACTCACATCAAACCTGTTGGTAGCAAAAGCTTTGCGAGGAAACACACTGGCAAGGCTGGGCTCCCTGGACTCAGAAAGCCTTCTTCAGTTCTGATTTATGTGTCATCCTTTTAGATTAGTGATTCATAACTATGCCAATAACTGCACATTTCATTTGCATTTCAAAGGCTAGTCATTGTCTGTGCACGATAAGTATGAACCAAGATCCTCGAGGAGACACTCCACGTACATGCAAAGTATTATTGGAAATAACCTTTTGCTGAGCTGGAGCAGAGGGTATGCTTGGAGGCAATTGAAACTGGATGGAAGCAGGAATATTTGGATGATAATACACTCAGGATTTGCTAACACAGGAATGGATTTATGACCTATATTAGAGTGAGTTTGGGCATTTTTAGCAACGAAATGCAACTTATAGATTTGCCTGTTCTCCTCCCCATCCCTACTAGTGGGAGTTTTCTCTAGCTTGATTTCAGCTGTAAGATAGCACCGGTGAGGAAAACAGGTCACAGTGGTCGCTGCCATCCCCGGGACTGACCAGATGCAGCAACTGCCCATAGTTCAATGAAGCTTTAAATCAAGTTAGCATCCACTGGCCTTTTAATGATTTGCACAATCCCACCATGCATCCGGGGTGGTTTTTGTGCCTCCCAAGGGATACCATGAGTGTTAAGTCACATAAGCAAATTGGTTGTATAATTATGCATATTTGTGGGATGCAGTCAGTAGCAGCTGATGTGATCTACTGATTATCTCTCCCTTACTTGTTTTATAGCCTATGAGGTTCTCTCTTTTCAGCTGTGACTCACTCAGGAGGACTTATTATATTCTGTGCAAGGCCAGGTCTGCTTTCAACACTTAAATTATTGCCTTAGACTTATTCTCTTGACAGGGTTGGGGGAGGGCATCTTGCTGGGCTCTTTCTCCCTACCCCAGGAAAAGTAACTAATGGTAATTTATTTCATACTCATCATATGATCTGATTATTTATAAATCATTCATGAAGTACAGTAGAAAAGGAAATTAATATCTTATAACGTCTTGATGAATCCGTTTGTGGTATTTTCTTTATGTTTCTCCATACCCAGCAACAAGCAGCCTTCATTCAGGATGCCCTTTATTTTAGATTAAGAACAACTAAACAAGAAAGAACGAATGTCAAGTCCCCACAAGAGGACGCCGTGTGAGTGTCTTCTCCAGCAAGCTGCACTGAGGTTGAAGGACAAAATGGCTGCCTGTCCCTGCAAAAAGGAGAGTCCTTATAGACACAATACGAAGACACAACAGGTTACATTGCTAAATACACCGTGGCATTCTGCTACATGGACGGCGTATAATACAAAACAGACGTCAACATACAGTAAATTTCTGAACATGTCACCTCTAGCATCATTTTGTAGTACATTGAAGGTCAGATAGCAAAATGGAATTAAGTGATATGGGGAGAAATGGTCTGAGCAGTGGCGGATTAATAATTTTGCCGCCCCTAGGCCGGGAAATAATTGCCGCCCTGGCCCTGCCCCGACTCCGCCCTTTCCTGCCCCCATTCCACCCCCTCCCCAAAGTCCCCGCCCCAACTCCGCCCCCTCCCTTCCCCTATTGGATCCCTTCCCCAAATCCCCGCCCCCGGCCCCGCCTCTTCCCCCAGCCCACGGCGTTCCCCCTCCTCCCCCTCCCTCCCTGCCCCGCGAAACAGCTGTTTCACGGCGCAAGCGCTGGGAGGGGAGAGAAACAGGAAGCGGCGGCCCGCTTGCAGAGGAGGCGGAGGTGAGCTGTAGCAGGGGGGCGGGGCGCGGAGGGGAGCTTCCGCCCCTGCAAATTTGCCGCCCTAGCCCTAGGCCTTGTCGCCCTAGGCAATAATACGGCGCTGGGTCTGAGGGGACCATGGTTTGGGATTAGCAACAGCAAATCCCAAATTGGGGCTTGAGGGGAATTCGCTGGTCAGATCTGTGTTTCATCCAAGCCATGCAAATTTGATCCTAGGTTAATGCCCTAACTACTGAACCATTCCCCCCATTCTAGCCTGAATCAGTGTGTGAGGAAGAGAAGGGGGATGCTTGAGAAGTTTAAGGAAGAAAATCAAGGCAGAAGGCAGGTTTGGGAGGTTGGAGTCCTCGATCTATTTGCAAGTGCCCCGTGGAGGAGGGATTGGGTGGATTTTTTCCCCTTGAGAAGAATGAGCCCTGTCACCTCAGTGCTGCTCCAAACTATCCCCTGCTGGTAGAAAAGCAAGCCTCTTGGCCTAGCATGGTTCAAGAAACTGAAGGAAAGAAAAAAATATTACCGTGAAAGAAAGAAAAAAAGGAACGAATAAAGTAGTAACACATAGATGCAGGCAAACAAGTGCCAGCCGGGTGAGTTAGCCCTTGGGGAGCTAATGACCAACCAGTCGGCGGGTCTCAGTCCAGTTTCTAGTGGACGTATATCCACTTCACAAAACAGCCACTACAACTGGCATTGTTAATGTCCCGGCCATGTTAATGGGGCCCCTTCCAGATTAGCACTGAGTCACTTGTGTAGCTTACAGGCTGTGCTTTTGCTGGTGTGATCTGCAGGCTCTGACACCAAGCTGTCCCCAGGCCTATCCATCTGGCACTTGTCACCAGCTCTTAGTTCATGCCACTCAATTCCTTGGCAAATGTAGAAAAAAAAACGAAATGAAAATAAAATATGAAAAAATAAAGAGAAGAAATCGGTTAACAGGGCAAATGCCTCGAAGAGCTTTACATCACTTCCTATAAAGCTGAACTTGACCATATATCTCCATCACGGGAAGCAAAGCAAGAGAGGAATCAATGGCGGCAAGGATAAATGCTCCATGAATGAGACACAGGGCAGCTGAATTCACACTAGTGAATGGATAGCAGGATTTGCCCCCTGGGTCACACGACATCAGCTGCAGGAGGAAGTCTGGGCTGACTGATCCCTAGAAGTTTACAATGTGCAATTGATTTGGGGGTTATTTACAGAGCAAAGAGTTCACTGGAGCACTTTGGTGTCAAATCTCGCTCCTATTTGCACAGCAGAATGTCAGGTTTAGTTGTGTCCCAGCAATGCACTTATAATACCTTTGCACTTATATAACACCCTCCAGCCGAGGAGCTCAAGGCCCTTTGCAAACATGGATCAATTAAATCTAGCCTCTTATCCCTCCTGGGAGGTAAACAGATGGGGAAACTGAGGCACGGGATGCTTTAATGACTGGCCAAAGGTTACACAGTAAATCAGCTCTCCTCTAAACTCTGCTTAAGGCAGTCATCAGAGAGCGCAGGCTGTTTATAGACAAAGACTGGACCTGCCAGTGCTGTTGCTTTTTCTCAGTCCGGGTGAAAGGCGCTGTACTGGCGATCAAGCAGAATGACATTCGACACGGATGCACGGAACAGGTGCAATACTGGCAGTGCAGGCTTCCCCTTGCTGCCTATGGAGCCAGACATCGGAGGCTGAGACGAGATCTCGGAGTCTATGTCCGTTCAGCCCAAGGGCTTTCTGCGGATGCATCCAATAGGCTATGTTTCCAGATGCCCCAATGATGGAACATCTGCTGGAATGATGTTTACTCCTTGGGTTACTGGAAGAAGCCAGGAAGAGTCTGGCTTTTTTAGGAAGCAGCAGGGTGGGGAAACTTAAACTAAGTACTCGAGAGAGGGCTCTGGAGGGATGAAACTATTGTGAAGAAATGCCTGGGTTTCTTCAACAGGTGGGCGGGGTGAGCGGGAAAGGCACCCAAGCCCAGGTCAACACTCTCCAGCTGCACATAAAGGTTGGCCAGAGGCGAATATGAGTTTGCTGTTGACAGCCAAACGTCCTTTCTCGGCCAGCCACTGGTGAAACAACCATGCGTGCCAAGGCTGGAGATCTCATCTGCTAGAGCTGTGCTCTCCAGAGCGTGTTTCCAACAGCCCCGTAATGGCTTAGAAGGGGAAAGAGATTTTAGGTTTGCACACAGTTCTTTTCATTTCAATCCCACTCATAGACTTCAAGGTCAGAAGGGACCATTACGATCATCCAGTCTGACCTCCTGCACAATGCAGGCCACAGAATCTCATCCACCCACTCCTGTAACAAACCCCTAACCTATGTCTGAGTTATTGAAGTCCTCAAATCGTGGTTTAAAGACCTCAAGGTGCAGAGAATCCTCCAGCAAGTGACCCGTGCCCCACGCTGCAGAGGAAGGCGAAAAACCTCCAGGGCCTCTGCCAATCTTCCCTGGAGGAAAATTCCTTCCCGACCCCAAATGTGGTGATCAGTTAAACCCTGAGCATGTGGGCAAGACTCACCAGCCAACACCCAGGAAAGAATTCTCTGTAGTAACTCAGATCCCACCCCATCTAACATCCCATCACAGACCATTGGGCATATTTACCTGCTAATAATCAAAGATCAATTAATTGCCAAAATTAGGCTATCCCATCATACCATCCCCTCCATAAACTTATCAAGCTTAGTCTTGAAGCCAGATATGTCTTTTGCCCCCACTACTCCTCTGGGAAGGCTGTTCCAGAACTTCACTCCTCTAATGGTTAGAAACCTTCGTCTAATTTCAAGTCTAAACTTCCTAGTGTCCAGTTTATATCCATTTGTTCTTGTGTCTTCAGTGTTCATCAGACAGCCTTGGTCTGCTGGTTTTGTCAGCAAGTGGAGCGCTGTGTCCTCATTGGATGCAGTGATCAGAGAACAAGGTCCCAGCAAACAGGCCTCTGTAGGAACCGCCTCTACATGCTTGCACCACTCATTACAGAGATTGGCTCTACCCAGAATCCTGTATCCGACACAAACCCTGCCCTGACCAAGATGGTTAGAAATCTGATGCCCTGCCCCAACCAAGGTGGTTAGAAATCTGAATCGGAAATCAAGCCAGACATGAAGGCAACGTCAAGAGTCAAAGAAATAAGGGGCAGGCAAACTGTTTGAGCAACTAAATCTGAATAGAGTCCAGACAGGGCACAGGAAGATGGAAAATACACTCCCACGTGGGCCAGGCTGAGAGCCAAATGCTGAGCCAGGTACCCCAGTCGTTTCTACCTGTAACTTTTGGTCACCCGCGCCATGTGTCAGGATGTCGTGCCATTATATCAGTGTTTGTCACGGTGTTGTGAAATTGGCTAGCACGGGATACCCCAGAGCAGCGACTCACACAACCAGGGGCTGAACTAGCTGTCCCCATGCTGCTCCCCACCCTTGCTAGCCCTGGAGAGCAAGGACCTGAACCCTTATTCTGTGGTGTCAGAGGGGAAGAGGAGGCGGGGAAGGTGTCACTCAGGTCCCACCCACAATCCCAAAGTACCTGGATGTTTTTGCTAAAAACAATTGTTAAATATGTCACTGCCAATTCATTATAAAGTGTCATCCTGTTGCGATGAAAGGGGAAGTTTCGCTCTTCTTTTAGTTTGTCTGTCAGCCAGCACTGGACAACAGCATGGGCATCAGTGATGCACTCAGAATGCTTTCTTTGCAGTGATAACGTCTAGCAACTTTACTGCTTAAATTATGTAGCACGGGTTGGGGCCATCAGAGAAGTACATACCAGGCGGTCCCTCTTACTCCCACCACGAAGAGCTGAATTCAAGATCTGAACTCAGATCCTAGAGGCAAGGGACTGAGCTCAGGTCCTGCGGTCAATTCTGCTACGTTTCTCCATACACAAAGAGTTTATCACATACTTTCAATTGAAAAGGGCTTTTTGATTTAAGATTAAGGAAAATAACCAGAAAGAACCAAAGTAAAGTCTCAAAGCAAGAGAGAGAGCACAGTGTGTGCTTCTCTTTTGTAACAGATCACAGCAACCCTCAGAACAAAATGTCTGCTCTCCCTGCAGACAAATAAAAGTCATGGATGCTCTCAGGTGCTGCATACAGAATACAAAGGGACAGAGGTTTCATGTTACATATATACTGCAAAATCCACCAACGGCAGCACATAAACTGCAGGTAGCGTTGTTCTCTGTAATGATATTTCAAGCAACTCTTGCTTTTAAAGGGGTGACCTTAATTTGTGAGAGCACAATGCTGCTTTTAACAAGCTGTACAGGCTCCTTATAGTTCCTGAAATAAAAAACACCACCATGTAGGTATAGACGTGCCACACTTACACAGATCACACTAATTTTTTGCTCCATTACCTATTTACCTTCATAACACCCCTGTGAAGCAGGGATGTACCATTATCCTCACTTTGCAGATGGGAAACCGAAGCCCAAACTGACTCAGTGACTTCACCAAGTTCACACAGGAAGTCCGTCTGAGTCTGCAGGGCAGAGAATTGAACCCAAAGTCCTAGATAATAGGGGCCATATAAGTCCTTAAGATAGATAGCAGGATGAAAGCCAAGTCATGGGACCTGCCTTCAGAAAGCCCTGGCCTTTGGTGCCCAGGTGATTTGCAGGTTCTGAAGCAGTGGCAGGGGATGCTGTCCAAACACATAATTCATCTTCTGCATTGTTCCGTGTTGTCTCAGCCGGTAAGCTGGCGAGGTTTACTCAATTTCATGGTTGGCCTGGCCACACGGCAAACCCTCTCCCACCTGACAGTTCAGCTGTGTTTCCTCTGCCCGCTGCAGTTCAATGCATCTGTGTTTACTCCATGACCCATAACTGAGACCTGTTTTCCCTGGACAGGCTCCATCTCAGCCTCTCCCCCGGTGCCCGCCATGTGTCCATTTATTTTTCTAGGTAGTGTCTCTTCGCTGATATTTTCAGCACCCTCTCCATGTGCTCAAGGCATTTCACACTTTGGGATGCATGGCAAGGACCGTGGAAACATTTCCTGTTGCTGAAGAGAGAGGTGTTACTCCCAGAAACAACAAACCATGGCCAAAGACTCACCAGGCAGGACTGCAGAGAATTTGCCCAGGCTGAGGACCGGTGTTAATTCTCCACACTTACATCTTATCAGTTAATCACCTCCTTATTCTATGCCTGGGTCCCAGCTTTTATTCTGGAGTTGGGTTTCTTGGGAGAGGCACATACAATAAATGGCTTTGTTATCACAGAATTCATTTGAGATCCAACACAACCCCACACATGGAAAACAGAAACGGGAAAGAATTTGATCATCCCATGTAAAACTCTGCAGACATCGAGCACTCGCTTGTGTTACTGTAATGGGCAGAACACTTCCAGATTCCTGACCAGGCCTTGAATAGCAGAGAATCTAGCCCAGACTCGTTAGTACTAGGCTTGGGTCCATAGCCACACCCCAGATCTAAACAGAAAGTCCAAATCAAAACTTCACCGCTGGTTTCTGCCATTACAATGAACCAAACCAGAACTCTGGACCCAAACAATCCCAAATTCTGGGAAATACAAACGTCACAACTGAGGTCCATCTCAATTTGCTGTGGGACACAGGTACTGCCCCTTCAGGGACTGCCCGCTCCCTTCTCTGATGCTTATCCTTCTTTCATACTTCCCCTGCGAGATGGGAGGATGGGATGGGTGGTCATGGCTCTCCAAAGATAGACACTAGGAGTCACCGATTCATTGGCCCATAAAGCGGGTGCCCTCCGTTCTCAAATGGATTCTCTCTCACGCTCTGCAGTGCGGCCCATTACCTGATGCATGACAGACCCGGCCTACTCACACTTCTCAAGGAAGAGTTACATCCCTTCTGGTTTCTCAAGTCTTAGCACTGTCTCCTCATTAGCTTTGAGATCCTCTGAAGAAAAGGTGCTAGAGAAGTGCAAAGTATTATTATAGAACAGCTGAGGGAGAGAGAGATTTAAAAGTCACAGCAAGGGAGAACAGGTCGTTAGCTGAGATCAGAAATGTAAGGGGGAGTGGATAGGCTGGAAACACAGAATTGCTGTACTTGGCCAGCCTAGTGAGCCGTTAGTCTGGTATCCAGTCTCCATCAGTGGCCAGTGCGAGATGGCTTTGCTACAAGATGCGCGTAACCTTATCAGAAAAAATGCATTAGCAACAAATCCTGCCCAAAGATGGAGACGGATTGGTTCACCTAACCTAATTGGTCTTTTGCATCTCTAACGTTTCTGGTCGGAAGCGGACGGGATGGCAGGAGATGCAAAGGTTCTGCTCTTGCATCAAGAGTGGGGAGACTTTGAGGCGAGACAGAGAGGAGTCCAGTGCTAGATGAATGAATGGAAAGGGCATGGGAAGAGAGAGAGAGAGAAGATCCATGAAACAGGCTGTTTCATAACGACCCCTTGGAGCCTTGAAGTGGAAATCTGTTCCCTTCCTGAAATCTGATTCGGCTCTTCTTCTGCACATTCTGTCCGCCGTTCAGGTTTGTTTGCTAACATGGCTGGAGGGAGGAGCCAGGGGCTGGGAGACAAGCACATTTTAACCACATGTGGATTTTTTCCTGTTGTTGCAAGAGATCCTGAAGCAAAGCATTTCTGCCCCGTCCCTCCGCCTGCAAAGCAAGGTGCAGCTGGGAGGTGGGGAGGGAAGGGAAGCAGGAGGGGGCCCCAGTGGCTTTGAAGACAGTAGACACCCTCAGGTGTGAGCATGTTATGCAGACATTCTTGTGAATAAAGCAGTAAGAGATTTGTTACCTAAGAGGACTCAGGCTTGACGAGTGATGTCTTCATCTAGCTGTCCAAGTGGCGCTTATTTTGCCTCCAGGCAGAAGCTGTTTATCAGGGCCACGAGTGCACACCAGACACTTGGGTTTTCATGTTCTTTAAGGCATCAGGGAGAGCAGGAGACGGGCTGAAGGCACCAATGTTTTGCTAGGGAGGGGTGTCCCTTCTGCTGCCATGTCAGTTCTTCTTCCCCCCTTCTCCACAGGTTTAGTGGAAGGGTCTGGCAGAGAGTATCTTTCTTCTCCTGTCTGTTCACATGTTCCTCAGTGCGAGACCTGCAGAAACCTGTTCTACCTTGGAATGAGCTCCTGTCACTTTTTGGGCAGCCGGCCCTTTGAAGAGGGCGAGTGTTGCATTGCTGAAAAGCCATAGCCGGGGAGGATGGACAAATTGCAGCATTTGGAGCGATTACACACAGCAAGAGCATGTGGGGTGTTTTGTGGAGAGGGGGGAGGGTTAGGAGGAGAGGCAGGGAGGAGTGAGGTCAGTTATGAAGCGGACTAGGAGCCGGGATCTCTGGGTTGCACGCCTGACTGAACCACTGGATTACTCTGTGATTGCCGGTAAATTAACAAATGTCTCCATGCCTCTATTTCCCCTCAACAAATGGGGATGATAATGATACATCCTGACTTCATCGAACACTGAGTTCCATGGAGAGAAGGTGCGGTTGTACAAACATCACACTGTCATTTACTGCTGCTTCGCAGGGCCACCCTCATAACATTATATTGCTGGGAGCTGTTTCCATTACTTGTCTTGGTGCTCCTTGGTGTCTATCACAATAGACAGTATGGGGAGAACCAGCCCAAGCCAGTACCTAAGCCGCAAAACATGACATTATTTCGAAGTTCAAACAACATTTGCTTCCTGTTTTTTCCCCACCGCATGAAGTTGAGCGCTCATGAAATGTGCCAGATGGATAGCCCTGCGGAATGGGGCCTCCTAGCTAACTGTAGAACAGGTATAACATGAACAGTGGCGGCACAATGCCCCCCAGGCTACCCCAGTAACAGGCCTCTGTCCACACTGACTGGGAGGAACCACCTTGTGATTACATTTAATCACCATACCCAACATGGTTCTTTTGCTGAGACTGGAAGCAAGAGTGCCCATTTTTGCTATTTGAGGTGCTGATACTTGTTGGGGGGGACACCAGTCTACCAGCACCTGGACTGAGGCCTGCTGACACATTTCACACAGACAACCGCACAGTCATCCCAGGGTCATGGCTTCCCTTCACTACTGATCTGGGTTGGATTTGAGTGAGTGAGCTAGACGTAAAGAGAGATTAGAAATGGCACCTGAGACACCCCACCTCTCCTTTGTGGTTGATTCTGTGCGGATTTAGCACGTGACTTTGCAGGCAAGGAGCTTTGGGGCTGCCAGAGGAAGTAGGCTGGTGCCTTCAAGGCTCAGAACAAGTTGAGATAAGAAATGCGCAGGGGCATCGCCATAAGAATGCTCTGTTTGTCAGGCTCTGTTCAATCTGAGCTCTTCCGAACAGGAGAATGTCATGTTTGACTAATCCAAGTTTAGAAATACATTTGGGGCAGCAACTCTGAAGGCCCCGGAGGCTATTTACCTTTAATTATGTACCTATTGGATAAAGAGAGAGGGGAACCCAGGCACGTTCACCTACACCCCACCCCCACCCTGAGAAGTGTCAGCATTAAGCTGCAGCATTGCTGACTTCTGATGTTACTGGTTTGTCAGCTCAACACAGCCAGGACGACAGTAAAATGGAAAATCCCTTGTTCCTTGGGTTGGCCAAAAGTTAGGATGCCAGGGGGGTTATACCCAGTCTATGCTAGGAAGGGGATTGAAGATGATTCTAAGGGGACAGGCAGCTCTATTCCATTTTCTTCTAAATAGGTTTCTGTACTGAGCTCAACATAGTTTCGGAGCAGCTTCCAATAGTGCCTTAAGCAACGTGATGACACATCTGTCACTGGTTGTCCGTTCTCTCCTGCTGTTCCCCCGGGGAGAAGCATGTGTAGTGAAGCATCCTGTTTTGGTAGGGTTTAAGGGTTTCCCCTCCCAGATTTCACCCAGATTCTGGTTATAAAACAGCACTGCCAACTCGGAAGAGGTTGTGTCTTCCCAGCTGTCTTAGCATCTTGCCCCATGGAAAGGTGGTGTGAAGAAGGGGACTGTACCGGCGTGAAAACAAGTGGCTCAGAATGAGGAGTGCAGAAGTATATAGCCCAAGTCAGTGTCTCTCTCCACAGGCACTGTACATGCAGCCTGGTGTTGGAGGAGGGAAGAAGTGGCCTTGTGCTCCATGACATTTTGTTTTTAATATACAAACGTTTCTCTAACAAAAAGGATTACAAGAGCGGCACCCAATAATAAAGTTAAGCCTCAGCAGGGGGAGGAGTCGAGACATGACCACAAGCCAGGTCCACCCCCCCCGGGCTCCCTACTAGGAAGCCAGGACCCCAGCAGAACCCGTCTTGGCTCTTGCCCTCGCTCATCAGGTGGATGTTGCGCTTCTCCCAGAACTCATTCAGCTCCTGACCCTTCCTCTGCAGCTGCTGGTTCAGGGTCTCCTGCTCTTTGTTGTTCTCCAGGGCAGGGAGGACGTCCTCGACGGCACTCTCCTCCAGCACCCCGCCCACTATGCCACACCTCAATGACTAGGCTGTGCTCAGGCTGCTCCAGCTCAGCTGCCTTCAAGGCCAGGCCCTGCTGCTCCTGCCAGAGGTGGTTGAACCTGCCCATCACCGCTTCACCGTCGGGGCTTTGCCAGGGGAAGGAAGAGCTGGTGTTGCTCTTACTGCCATCCGCAATCTTCCCTCCCATTCTGCGCATGATCCACACGCACGCACGCACCCCCTCATGATTTTTTGACAGCTGCAGGTCCCTCTCTCCGCAAATGTTAACACTCTGCCATTTCTTGTCAAGCCAACCCACTAACTTGGTACAACTTCATCCAGGTTTCTCTCCACAACACTCTCTCTCAGGGCCTCTGAGTAGCCTTCTCCCATTTGAAGGCAGACTCCCGCTGGCTTCACACTACAGCACTGCATAATGGTTTAGAGGCTCAGCATATGGCTCTCGTTGCTTCCCCCCTTTTATTCTGGTCATGCCCAGCAGGCAATGAGGACTGGAAGGGGGAGAGGGAGGTTAAACCTGAGGAAGGAAGGGTAGTAGTCTGGCCTTAGTTTCCTAACACAAGGAGACTGGTTGCCTCAGGGGGTGGGTAATGGACTATGGTGCCTTTCATCTCTAGGTCATGTGTTCAAATCTGGTCCAACTCAGTAACAAGAAAGGTATTATTATGTGACATGAGTTGCTGGTCTCAAGTCCAATTCCTAGTAGATGCACGTCCATATCACTTTAACTGGCCCCCTCTATGGCAATTTGAGCAGAGAGGCCTAGAACTGAATGGTGATGGAGTTATTCTGTCAGCCCTCGAACCCTGCACAGGTCAAGGTGAGGAAACTTGCCTCTCCGGTGCCCCACTTCAGTTTCCAGGGTTGACAACCTAGCACTGAATTTGTTTTCCTAGAAAGATAACCTGTAGCTCAGTCTCAAGTTCACATCACCTTTCAGGCAGAGACCCAAAAATCTATAATACACGATTGCCCCCAGTGAGTTAAAACCCATTTCTCTGCTTTAGGGGATGAATGAGTGAAGCATGCGAGCCCTCGGCTGGATATCCTTAGATTGTAAGATCTTCGGGGTAGGGACTGTCTTTTTGGCTATGTTTGTACTGTGCCTAGCAGGAGAGGGTCCTGGTCCATGATTGGAGCTGCTAGGCACTACTGTAATATAAATAATAATACATGCTTCGCTGGCCTGGACTGTGCCAGTGCAATGAGGTTCCTAGATCTCAGCGGGATTATGTTGTGTGTGTTACTTTCACAAGTTGCTTTAAAAACAAGAGTGATACAAAAGTGTCAGCACGTCAACACTTCCATTAATGCAAAATTGACCCTTTTGGCTGCCACACAGTGGGGAAGTCGCTTGACAAAAACAAAAGGATGCACTGCAAGGCAGCTATGTTAGCAAGCACCGGTTCACACCCGTTCAGCTGCAGACAGCACCAGTCGTGCTGTTTGAATAGAGTGGGGGGAAAATGTGTTGTGAACCTTACCTACTCTTGTGGCTAGAAGGTGATGGCATTGGGGTAAACAGGACTCAGTTGAATGCCTGTAAAAGGGATTCTTTACTGAAGCTGGCAGGCACAGATCAGATTCTGTAGCTCTCCCTGACTCTTCATTTCCCAGACTAATTAAGGCTGATCAGAATATTTCTAAAACTGTTCAAAAAAAGCTTTTTTCCTCCTATTTTCCAACCAGTTCTATTAAACACATAGGGTCCCCTTAAGTCCTGGACTGGAGTGTGCAGTCATGGAAGGGATTGTTGACTACAGTACAATAGATGGGTCATTGGGATGTATGTAGCCAGCAAATGGTGTCCCCCTGCCTTCCATAAGCCATGACCCAGGAGCCTCATGGGCCATAGGCAGAACTTCTAACAGGTATAATCCGTATGTTTAAAATGACAGAAGCTGGTTTCCACTGGAAGATGTGGTTTGCCCCTAACATTTTCTATCACAACTATTCCCATCTCCCAATTAGAAGCAAAGCTGCACACTGCCCGATAGGGTCTTATTTGCTAATGCAGCCCATTGCATATTGACTCCAATTTAAAAATAAAAAATTGCTTTTGGGAGCCGTTGATTGCAGTTTCAACCAGCAATAATTCTAAGGAAATTGGTCATTACCACCGTTGATGACCATTAGTGCACTGACCTACTTTGACTTTGCTGTCAGCTTTAAATATCAAATTGGTAATTAACTATTCCGAATAACAACCCTCTGTGCTGATCCCTGGGATTCTCCTGGAAAGGAGGCTCTGAACTGGATCATTATCAGAGCTGGTCATTCATCAGTGGTTAAAGTCAAGGCTGCATATTGATGGGTGTGCATGGGATAGCACTGTCTTTGTTGGTGTTTTTACCACTGCTGCACCTTTCCGTTTCAATAAGGAGCTACAGACAGCTGTATGCAATTGAGAGGGAGAGGTTTTGCATGACAAACCATCAGCAGCCGTTAAAAACTGTGATTATCTTAAACAAAACAAAACGCAGAGGGGTGGGCTAGCCAGGCGGCCAGATCTTAGGCAGTATATCCACACCAGAAAAAAAAAATGTCCAATCCCTTAGTACATTTACAGGGACTTCCCTAAGAGCTCCCATGAGTCATACAGCAATGCCAAGTACAGCAAGGAGCAGGGGAGCATTACTTGGAAGGTGCCTTCACATCCCAGGGCACTTTGTGATCCTAGAAAGAGGATACTTTGTAATAAGATGATTATGAATGACTGGAATGCTGACAAATTGAGACAAGGCCTGCCCTGCGCCTTCCTGCCAAGGGAAAAGAATGACTCACCGTAGCGAGGGCTTATAGGAGGACCCTCTCTGGGACACTGGAGGTCACAGGTCAAAGGTTAACTCAGCAAAGGGAAGGAAATTTAGTATTTTTAATCCAAAATAGAAGTGAAATGAACATGTGATTATAGGGATAAGGACCACACCAGCCCATCCATCTGCATGATCAGGGTCTCAGCCGTAATCTAGTTGATAGATGGGCACTGAGCTGGGAGTCAGGAGATCTGTGTTCTAGTCTCTACTTTGCCACTGACCTTTTGAGTGACTTTGATCCTTTGCCCCCTCTCTGCCTCAGTTTCCTCCTCTATTGCAAAGACCTTTGGGATGTAGGATTATAGTGAACGTTTCCCCTCTGACCTCTCCTTTTAGAGTGCCGCTGGTGAAAGGCACAATAGCCAAGTCTCAAGGAAGGGGTGGGGGGTGAGAATTTTACTTTTATGGCAACTATTTGGTATGACAAGAATAGAGTCACTAGGGGGAGGGGAAGTACAATACATTTTGTCAAGTCACGCAAATGAAAGCTGTAAAAATAAGCAGGATTGATTTTTCTTAGTACTAGCTCAATGGAATTCCATCTTGCCATCTCCACCAACTACCCAACTCACCTTGAGAATCATAAGCCAACGGTCCCTATTCCTCAACCTAACACTGACCTCCAGGCTGTACAGCCCCTAGCACAATGGGTCCCAGTCCTACCTGGGGCCTATATTACCTTATAATAAATCAATGCTGGGTCCTTTCCACTGTGGACTCCTGGAAGCTCTCCCACTCCACCACATTCCAGCAGAACCCAAAACCTACCCCTATTTACAGTGTTCAGTGACCAGCCTGGATGGCAGGGCCTGCCTTTGTGCAGTGTAGGCTATAAAGCGGCAGAAAGGGACTCAGACTTGTACCACTCCCCTACACAATATACTCATTCACTCCACTCTCCCCCATTTCAGCCAACTTCCAGGAAGGTCCCAGCAAACAAGCAAAGAACTCAACCTTTGCTTTCCCCTCAGGGCCAGATTAACAGGTGGACATTAAATACCACACACACCCTTTGAGAGACACTGCTGCAGCCAAGCCACTTCTGTCTCTTTCTGCCTTAAGCAACTTCCCTCCTTCCCCACATGCTGGGGAGCTTTCTCCCCACCCTTTTTGTTCCCTACATTGAAGTCTCTCTTCCTCCGCTACTCACAATCCTTTTCTTTTTTAAACCTTCACTACTACTGCTGCTGCTTTGTGCCAGAGAATAAAGGGCTTGCTAAATCCTGGATGCTGACTCAAACGCACACCCCCAGCCTGTATAACTCTACCAACCTTTTCCTAAACACTCTGCTTTTTTTTTTTTTTTTTTAAGAGCATGCCGCCTTCCTTTAATAAGGCTCAGCTGGGACCAGCCTCCTCTCCCAGCATCCAACCAGATTTTCACACCAGTCAGGCTAATTGGCACCAGGCTGAGCATGTTTGGTCATTTTGACCACAAACACTCAGATAAGACAAACAAGGGTCCCGCTCCCAGAAAAGGGAAGATTTAAAATAACTAAAGCCTGCCCCAGTGGTGTACTGGCCCAAAGGTGTGGTATACGTCATGCTCCTAGAAGCTGCAGAGATTTGGACCCTGAGTGTAAAATCCCACTATGTTTTTTTGCTAAGGGCTATGATAATAATAGGCATGTTACAGTCTCAAAGTGCTTTGTAAGCTTTAATCCTCACAGCATTCAAGTATCATTATCCCCATTTTACAGATGGGAAAAGTAATGCGCCCCACGGTGGATGGCCAGATTTCGAAAACACTGAGCACTCCACATTCAGAGCCAGTTTCAGAAGGGCACGGCTACCAGTTAGACACCAAGACAAGCAGCCAGATTTTCACAAGAGCTCAGGCTAGGAACTGTGCATATTCAGTTATTTTTGTTAGCCCCTCCCTGCGCCCGCACGCCTGTTTGCCTCATGCACCTGATATGTAGTGTCTTTTTGACAGTAAGCTCTGCAGGGCAGGGTTGGTCATTCACTCAGTGCTGGCAGCACTTCCACTGCGACCGTGAGTCTGAGGGCATGTCTTCACTACCCGCCGATCCGGCGGGTAGCAATCGGTCTATCGGGGATCGACTTACCGCGTCTAGTGAAGACGCGGTAAAATCGATCCCTGATCGCTCTGCCGTCGACTCCGGAAATCCACCTCGGCAAGAGGCGGCAGCGGAGTCGGCGGCAGCGCGGCAGCGGTCGACTTTCCCGCGTCCTCACCGCCAGGTAAGCCGACCTAAAATACGCAACTTCAGCTACGGTATTCACGTAGCTGAAGTTGCGTATCTTAGGTCGGACCCCCGCTGTAGTGTAGACCCAGCCTAAGGATACTCGGTGGGGGTTTTAAACCCTCAGAGCCTACAGTCCTGTTATTAGTTTAGAATCACATTTGTTTTAAAGTGAAAGCTGAGTATCTAGCTCTCGTGGTTGCCGAAAAAAACTTGAAAGCGTGCCCTGAGCGTAACCTAAAAACACCAAAACCAGAAGACAAAACGAACCCAATATATACAGACAGATGTTTAAGCTCATGATTTTGAAGCTGGTCTCATGATTTTTTGACAGCAGCAGCCAAGGACTTTTTACAGTTTTTACGATGGACACTCTCTTCCCTGGGTTGATTGGCTCCCCCTTCCCACTTCCTTCTACTCCCTCACCCCTCCATCTGCTCATTTCCCCCTGCCTTCCCCCCCACACCCCGTGGTCCTCTTCTTCCTCCACCCTTCCATGTCCCCTCTTCCTCTCCTTGTCTCTCCATTTGGCTAATCCCATCCCACCAGCCCCTTGCCCCAAACACACATACACACACAAAGCTGAAATACCCAACAACAAAAATGGTGGCTCCAACATGCCATTTACTGATCATCACACTGTTCACTGTGCCTGTAGGGTCTGCCCCTTCCCCTTAGCCCTTTGTCTGTCTTGTCTATTGAGATTGTGAACTCTTTAGGGCAGGGACTGTCTCTTACTCGGTTTGCACTGAGCAATGGGCCCTGTTTGCACAGTACAATAGGCTTCCCAAGGCACTATCACAATACACATAATAAATAATTCCAGGGGCTACTGCAAAATCAGTGGTTCTCAAACTGGGGCCGCCGCTTGTGTAGAGAAAGCCCCTGGCCAGTTTGTTTACCTGCTGGGTCCGCAGGTTCGGCCGATCGCGACTCCCACTGGCCGCGGTTCGCCGTTCCAGGCCAATGGGGGCTGCGGGAAGTGGCGCGGGCCGAGGGAGGTACTGGCTGCCGCTTCCCGCAGCTCCCATTGGCCTGGAGAGGCGAACCGCGGCCAGTGGGAGCCGCGATCGGCCAAACCTGCGGACCCGGCAGGTAAACAAACCGGCCCGGCCCGCCAGGGGCTTTCCCTACACAAGCGGGAAATGCAAAATGAATGTGAAATGATAATGATAAAACTGTGGTAAGTAGCTGCACTAGTCCAAAGCCCAAAGCGTAAGAAGGAAAACCCCAGTTTGCACAAGTTGAGCTCGTTCCTGTTGGAAACCAGAGTAAAGCCAATTGTGCAAATAGCAGTTTTCCTTGTCTACACTTGAGGTTTGCTCCAGTGCCGCTTGCTAGCCACCAATGGTGAATCAGGACTAATTCTAAATATAGGCGAGGCTTTAGAGACAGATTTAGAACTCCAGGAGGTCTTGCCTTTTATGCTCAGACCCCATAGGGTATGTCTACACAGCAGCGAGCTTTCCACCTTGGCTCAACAGACTCAGGCTCCCGGGGGCTCATACTACCATGCACCGCTAAAGATAGCTCTGTGGACAGTGCGTTGAGATTGCAGTTTGGTCTTCCTAGGCTTCGGAGCCCAAGCTCCAGTCTGACTCACAACGTCCACACAGCTATTTTGAGCCTGATAGCACAAGTCCCTCAAGCCCGAGTCTTGAGGCTGGGAGGCTTGCTGCCGCAGGCTGCGTAGATGTGCCCATAGAAACCAGCTGTCAAGTTCTGCTTTCCAAGAGGGGTGTCCAACGAACCCTGAAATTCAGAGTGAAACTTACTTGATGGTGGGTATGTTTTTACTGTGACCACAGAGGGTGATCGCAGCTCGAGAAGACATACCTGAGCAAGGGTCCCGGAGCACCCTAGGGCAGTGCGTGCTTCTGTGCGGGCTAGCTCCCTCAGCAATGACCCAGGGCTCAATGAACAGCCCACACTGCTGCAGTTTCACTGTTCCAGGACCTGAGCTAGCTAAATTAGAGCTAGTTCAGGTATGTCGACTTGAGCTGCAGTCACATCCCTGTGACTGCAGTTTGCATGTCAAAACCACCGAATTGGAGACAGGGCACTGGACTAACCAGCCCCTGGATCTCTCTCCCCCACGGCAGCTCCTTTGTTCCAGTCTCCGTTTGCAATGACATCCACGTTACAAACTGAGGCACTGCCAAGGCGGCACAGCTGGAAAGCGATGAGGGTTTTTGGCCTGACATCACTGTGGCTCACAAGAGATACTTGCCCTAATCAACCTCCTTGCATTGTTTTTCCCACTGACATTTTACCAACTGCAGAGCTCTGATCGCCTGTTCAATGGCAGATGGCAATCTGCTTATGGGAAGAAAAAAAAGTCATGAAAATCACAGAGCGAGGAGGCGGGTTAGCAAGGAAATCGCATGCTATCTACTGCAGGAAAAAAACATTTTCCCATCTCTCTTCACTAACTCGGATTAGTATGGTCCATCGCTACCAACTGCTGCCACATTAGAAGGAAATTATCTTACAGGACATGTTTGCTCTTATTAGTAAGTGTATTAATATGTGATGGGTCCAACCAATCTGTCCATTTCAGATCTGGCCTTCCAAAGTTCATATGTGGAGCTGGGGTTGTGGATGAAGTCAATATATAAAAGAAATCATAAAAGAGAATTACTGTGTATTTTGTAAAACCCTCTTCAACTTTAGAAACCAGGCACTGGAAGCTAGTTGGTTTTGAGTGAATGTCTGGTGGTGCTTTGCTAAATGGATCTCAGTCCATGTTCTACAGAACAGGTGTCCATCTCTCAAAAAGCACCATCCAAATTAGCAATGCATGCAT